>NW_004443974.1:1142589-1264512 GCF_000243295.1 Trichechus manatus latirostris
CCTGGCTACCACCAATGACGACCCTGACAGGGAACAAAATAGAGAGTCCCTGATGGAGCAGGAGAAAGGTGGGGTGCAAAACTCAAATGCTACTAAGATGACCAGACTTAATGGTCTGACTGAGACGGGAGGTACCCCGGAAATCATGGCCCCTGGATCCTCTATCAGCCCAGAACTAAAACAATTTCTGAGGCCAACTCTTCAGACAGGGATTGGACTGGACTGTGGGACATAAAGTAATACTCGAGAGGAGTGTGCCTCTTAGCTCAAGTAGATACAAGAGACTAAACGGATAGCTTTTGTCCAGAGGTGAGATGGGAAGGTAGAGAGGTTTAGGAGCTGGTTGAATGGACATGGGAAATCTGGAGTGGAAAGGAGGAGTGTGCTGTCACAGTATGGGGAGAGCAATTAGAGTCACATAACAATTTATGTTTAAATTTTTGTATGGGAGAAAGTAAAAAAATAAAAAATAAAAAAAAGAATTACAGAATTTGGTAAGGTAGCAATTTCTCACTGCTCTCAATGCCCATGTCTATCAAGATAAACACACTACCTAAGTTAAAAGCTTGAACAAGCTCCTGAGATAGTTATTTCCTACTGCCTCCAGGCTCAGTTCAGGAATACAACTCATTCTGCCTCATATCTCAGTGGGCTCTGCCAGTCAACTCTGCAGCCTAGCTTTCCTGGGTTTCTTACAGTCTATTGAGCACGCCTGTCCATGACTGAACCCAACAGTTGACATAATATGAGCTTTCTTTTCACCCTAGGAAGCTTCTCAGCCCAGTGGCAAGAAGTAGTTATAAACATGCACATCAGTAACGTATCAGAAAATTCAGATTGTCAACTGAATGCCCTTTCTCCTGTCTTTTTTTATCAACATAATCTCAATTTTGTTTGAGGCAGCAACGTACCCAGCTAAAGACACTCACATCCTCAGACACTTTTACAGCCCATAGCCTGGGACACTGTTCACAAACACAGACTCAGGTTTGGATGAATCACTGAGGTCAAGTCTCTCTTGTCCGCAACTGTACACAGGTGTGTCACAGACAAGGGACACCTTCTTTATACACACAACTCAACCCAAACCAGAAGACTCTATCGTAGAAGATTTTTAAATATTATTAAAACACTTTTTGATGTGCCACCACAAACAATGACACACATCTAGAGGTTGCATGTATCTTTTGATTGTTAATAGAATACTGTTCCTCTAAGACCAAGCCAGAGTGCCCCATACTAATTTAAGACCATTTCCAAATCCGAGGTCTTATTAGCAGAGCAGACCCAGGGCCCTGAACCTAAGTAAATGTCTTTACTAACCTGAAGTCCAGTCAAATTTCAAGGTCCAAATTGAAAATAAATTCTGGCCTTTTTGGAGGTGTAGAGACCTGGATCCTATGTTTCCCATAGCCAATTTATTCAATGAACATTTGTTTAGCACCTGCTGTGGTCCAGACACAGGGCTAAGCCCTGGCACACCAGCGTAACCAATAGTTCCAGAAAACCCAATTCCATGTCTTAAATGAATAGGGCTAGCTTGGACTGTACCATTCAGGATATTTATTTGCCAACTGTCAGTTTTTTTATTGCTGAAGTATAATAGTGGAGGAAGTGGTGGGAATCAACTACTGTTTAAAAGCAGGTTATAAACTGAACCAAAGTATTTGGTTCTGGATGAGGTATATTGGTGACTTTTAAAATGCTCTACATTTCAAAAGTTACTTTAATAGTTCATAGTCTTTTTTTTATGAATTCTGAACTCCTATATGTGTCTAGGGTTTGGATCCAAAAATAGTTTCCATTTCTACCTCTAGTTATAAACAACATACAAATGGAAAAATTGGTCTTAAAAATATATTAATCACTAATTTAAAAAGACATCAATAGGTAGCCTAGTCTTCACACCACTTCTCCACTTCACAGGGAATCTGGCAGTACATCATCATCAGTGGGCAATTCTTAATCACTTTCCTCTGTATACTTTGTAACACTATTTATCACTATAGTGATTTCCAGAAAACTGAGCTGCGTAAGTCATTGGGGATCGCTTTTTTCCTTTCAGCAGGCTAAAATTAACTGCTCATTATGAAGTGCTACAGGAAATCTACTAATGTGTCTTGTCCAGAAAGAGTCACTTATATCCATCCCTGCTTAATGATTTAGACCATGAAGTCTCTGTGTCCACAACTTAGGTCCTACCCCTCCCCAGGAGACCTGATCATCTCAGCTTCTCACTCCAGAAAATACCTAACATTTGCAGAGCATGTACTTGTATTCACTTTTACGAGATTACTGACAAACATCTTTACACTTGTTTGCCTTGACTCTCCTTAGAAGATTCAATGCAAGGATCCCAGAAAATAACCCAATATAAAAAGAGATTTTGGAAATTCAATAATACCTACATCAAGAGAATGTCAACACCCAAGGCACTGTGGCAACAAAACAGAATTCAAAGTTGGCTCAGGAGGTGGATATTATTGGATCATGAGGATAAATTTGCATACAAAATCCCAGACTTTCAGCTTTTCACTTGCTCTTTATATAGTTTAGCAAGAACATTTAAAAGGTAATGGTGGACACTGAAAAGCCAGTCTTCAACTTTATATGGAATGGTAAGAGGCCCTGAATAGCTAAAGCAATGTTGAAAGGGAAGAACAAAGTAGGAAGACTAACACTTCCTGATTTTAAAACATACTATACAGCTGCAGTAATCAAAACAGCCTGGAACTGGTATAACAATAGACATAAAGGCCAATAGAATGGAATCGAGAGCACAGCAATAAACACATATTTATGGTCAACTGATTTTTGACAAGGGTGCTAAGTGCATTCAATAGGGAAAGAAGAGTCTCTTCAACAAATGGTGCTGGAAAAATTGGACTTCCACATGCAGAAAAATGAAACAGGATCCATGCCTCACTCCACACACAAAAATAAATTCACAATATTAAGGACCTAAATGTGAAAACTAAAACCATAGAATTCTTAGAAGAAAATCCAGGGGCAACATTGTTGGGCCTAGCTTTTTACAATGTATTATCTAACATAATAACAAAAACAAAAAACAGCAGAAGACAAAATACATATATGGGGCCTCATAAAAATTAAAAACTTTTGTTCATCAGAAGACTTTACCAAAAAAGTGAAAAGACAAGCTACCAACTGGGAAAATATCTTTGGAAACCACATATCCAATAAGAATCTAAAAATCAAATTATAGATAAAACTTTGACAACTTAACACCAAAAAGACAAATAACCCAATCATAAATGGGAATGATGGTTAAGGCTGTGTATCAACTTGGCTGGGCCATGATTCTCAGTGGTTTGGCAGTCATGTAATGATGTATTTTGGCAGTTATGTAATGATGAAATTTGGCAGTTTTATAATGGTGTAGTCATCCTCAGTGATGTGATATGATATGATCAGCTAATCAGTCATAAGGGAGTTGCCTCAGGGGAATGGCTTCCATAGGACATACATATGGACTTTCTATCAAAGATTGTTTCCTTGCTCTGGATCCTGCATCCAGCTTATCATCATCTGACCTCCAGTTTTTGGACTTCATCAGCCTCCACAGCCCATAAGCCAGCAGCTTGCAATCTGAGCTACCAATCTTGGGTTCGTCAGCCCCTGCATCTATGTGAGTCAGGAGAAGCCTTCAGCCTGACACATGACCCACAGACTTGGGACTTGCCAGCCTCTATAACTGTGTGAGCCATTTCCTTGAGATAAATTCAGTGGTTACTAACCAAAAGGTCAGCAGTTCAAAATCACCAGCCGCTCCTTAGAAATCCTATGAGGCAAATCTACTCTGTCCTACAGGGTCGCAACGAGTTGGAATTTATGCAACAACGATGGGTTTTAACAGATTTATATACCTTGTTGTCGTTGTTCGGTGCTGTCCAGTCTGTTGACCCTATGTACAATAGAACGAAACACCGCCTGGTCCTGCACCATCTTTATAATCATTGTTATGCTTGAGCCCATTGCTGCAGCCACTGTGTCAATCCATCTCATTAAAGGTCTTCCTCTTTCTCCCTGATCCTTTACTTTACCAAGCATGATATCCTTCTCCATAATTGGTTCCTCCTGATAACCTGTTCAAAGTATGTGAGACAAAGTCTCACCATCCTTGCTTCTAAGGAGCATTCTGGCTGTACTTCTTCCAAGACAGATTTGTTGGTTCTTTTGTAGTCCATGGTATATTCATTATTCTTCACCAACACCATAAATTCAAAGGCATCAATTTTTCTTCAGTCTTCCTTATTCATTGTTAAGCTTTCTCATGCATATGATGCGATTGAAAATACCATGGCTTGGGTCAGGCGAACCTTAGTCCTTAGAGTGACATGTTTGCTTTTTAACACCTTAAAGAGGTCTTTTGCAGCAGCTTTGCCCAGTGCAATGCGTCTTTTGATTTCTTGACTGCTGCTTCCACGGGTGTTGTTTGTGGATCCAAGTAAAATGAAATCCTTGACATCAATGTTTTCTCTGCTTATCATGATGTTGCTTATTGGTCCAGTTGTGAGGATTTTTGTTTCCTTCAGTTGAGGTATAATCATACTGAAGCCTGTAGTTTTTGATCTTCATCAGTAAGTGCTTCAAGTCCTCTTCACTTTCAGCAAGGAAGGTTGTGTCATCTGCATAACACAGGTTGTTAATGAGTCTTCCTCCAATCCTGATGCCACATTCTTCTTTATATAGTCCAGCTTCTCTGATTATTTGCTCAGCATACAGATTGAATAAGTGTGGTGAAAGGATACAACCCTGACACACACATTTCCTGACTTTAAAACACTCAGTATCCCCTTGTTCTGTTCAAACAACTGCCTCTTGGTTTATGTACAGGTTCCTCACGAGCACAATGAAGTGTTCTGGAATTCCCGTTCTTCATAATGTTTTCCATAATTTGTTATGATCCACACAGTCAAATGCCTTTGCATAGTCAATGAAACACAGTTAAATATTTTTCTTGTATTCTCTGCTGCCAGCCAGGATCCGTCTGACATCAGCAACAATATCCCTGTTCCACAACCTCTTCTGCATCTAGCTTGAATTTCTGGAAGCTCCCTGTCAATGTACTGCAGCAACCGCTTTTGACTGATCTTCACAAAAATTTTACTTGCATGTGATATTGATGATATTGTTCAACAATTTCCACACTCTGATCACTTTTCTTGGGAACAGGCATAAATATGGATTTCTTCCAGTTGGTTGACCAAGTAGCTGTGGTCCAAATTTCTTGGCATAGATGACTGAACACTTCCAGTACTGCATTTGTTTGTTGAAACATCTCAGTTGGTATGCTGGAAATTCCTGGAGCCTCGTTTTTCACCAATGTCTTCAGCGCAGCTAGGACTTCTTCCTTCAGCACCATTGGTTCTTTATCATATGCTACCTCCTGAAATGATTGAATGTCAATCAGTTCCTTTTGATATACTTACTTTGTGTATTTCTTCCATCTTCTTTTGATGCTTCCTGCATCGTTCAGTATTTAGCCCACAGAATCCTTCAATAGTGCAACTCGAGGCTTGAATTTTCTCTTCAATTCTTTCAGCTTGAGAAATGCTGGGCGTGTCCTTCCCTTTGGTTTTCTAACTCAATGTCTTTGCACATTTCACTATAATACTTCAGTTTGTCTTTTTGAATAGCCCTTTAAAATCCTCCATTCGGGTCTTCTAGTTCATAATTTCTTCCATTTGTTTTAGCTATTTGACGTTCAAGAGCAAATTTCAGAGTCTCTTCTGACATACATTTTGGGTTTGTTTCTTTCCTAGCATTCAGTGGGTCACATCTATTCTTTCTTTTTGGTTTATTGTTGTAGTTTAAGTGAAAGTTTACATTTCAAGTTAGTCTCTTATACAAAAATTTATACATACATTGTTATGTGACCCTAATTGCTCTCCCTATACTGTGACAGCACACTCCTCCTTTCCACTCCAGATTTCCCATGTCCATTCAACCAGCTCCTAAACCTCTCTGGCTTCCCGTTTCACCTACAGACAGAAGCCGCCCGTTTAGTCTCATGTATATTTGAGCTAAGAAGCACACTCTTCGCGAGTATCATTTTATGTCCCACAGTCCTGTCCAATCTTTGCTGAAGAGTTGGCCTCAGAAATCATTTTAGTTCTGGGCTGAAAGAGAATCCTGGGGCCATGCTTTCCGGGGTACCTCCAGTCTCAGTCAGACCATTAAGTCTGATCTTCTTAGTAGCATTTGAGTTCTGCAACCCACCTTTCTCCTGCTGCATCAGGGACTGTCTAGTGTGTTCCCTGTCAGGGCAGTCATTAGTGGTAGTCAGGCACCATCTAGTTCTTCTGGTCTCAGGCGGATGAAGTCTTTGGTTTATGTGGCCCTTTCTGTCTCTTGGGCTAATACTTCCCTTGTGTCTTTGGTGTTCTTCATCCCTCCTTCACTCCAGGTGTTTGTGACCAACTGATGCATCTTAGATGGCCGCTTGCAAGCTTTTAAGACCACAGACGCCACTCACCAAAGTAGGATGCAGAACATTTTCTTAATAAGTTTGTTATGCCAATTGACCTAGATGCCCCCTGAAAGCATGGTTCCCAGCCCCTATCCCTGCTACTCTGTCCCTCGAAGTGTTTGATTGTATTCAGGAAACTTCTTAGCTCTTGTTTAGTCCAGTTGTGCTGACTTCCCTGTAGTGTGTGCTGTTCTTCCCTTCACCTGAGATAATTCTTGTCTACTATCTAGTTAGTCAATAACCTTCACCCTCCCTCCCCACCCTCGTAACCATCAAAGAATGTTTTCTTCTGTGTTTAAACCTTTTCTTGAGTTCTTATAATAGTGGTCTTATACAGTATCAAATCTATTCTTGAGTTGTTCTCTAAATGCAGGTTTGATATACTGAAGGTCGTACTTTGGCTCTCTTGGACTTGTTCTATTCTTTTTCAGCTTCAACTTGAACTTGCATAGGAGCAATTGATGGTCTGTTCTAAAGTCGGCCCCTGGCCTTGTCCTGACTGATGATATTGAGTTTTTCCATCATCTCTTTCCACAGATGTAGTCTATTTGATTCCTGTGTATTCCATCCAGCAAGATCCACGTGTATAATCACCGTTTTTTGTTGAAAAAAGGTATTTGTAATGAAGAAGACATTGGTCTTTCAAAATTCTATCATGCGATCTCCAGCATTATTTCTATCACCAAGGCCATAATTTCCAACTACTGTTCCTTCTTTTTTGCTTCCAACTTTCACATTCCAATTACCAGTAATTATCAATGTATCTCGATTGCATGTTTTATCATTTTTAGACTGCAGAACTTGGTAAAAATCTTCAGTTTCTTCATCTGAGGCCTTAGTAGTTCGTGTGTAAATTTGAATGATAGTTGTATTAACTGGTCTTCCTTTTGGTGTACGGATATTATCCTATCACTGACAGTGTTGAACTTCAGGATAGATCTTGAAATGTTCTTTTTCACAATGAATGCAAAGCCATTCCTGTTCGATTTGTCATTCCTGGCATAGTATACTATATGATTGTCCAATTAAAAATGGCCAAAACCAGTCCATTTCAGCTCACTAATGCCTAGGATATTGATATTTATGCATTCCATTTCATTTTTCATGATTTCCAATTTTCCTAGATTCATACTTCTCACATTCCACGTTCCTATTATTAACGGATGTTTCCAGCTGTTTCTTCTCATTTTGAGTCATGCTGCATCAGGAAATGAAGGTCCCAAACGCTTGACTCCATCCAGGTCCATAAGTTCAACTCTACTTTGAGGAGGCAGCTTGTCTTAGTCATCTAGTGCTGCTCTAACAGAAATATCACAAGTGGATGGTTTCAACAAAGAGAAGTTTATTCCCTCACAGTCCAGTAGGCTACAAGTCCAAATTCAAGGCATTATCTCCAGGAAAAGGCTTTCTCTCTCTGTCCACTCTAGAGAAACGTCACTGTGATGCATCAGTCTTCCCTTGGTCTGGGAGCATCTCAGCACAGGAACCTCAGGTCCAGCACTGCTTTCTTGGTGGTATGAGGTTCCCAGGTGTCTCTGCTCGCTTCTCTCTTTTATATCTCAAAGAGATTGCATTAAGACACCATCTAATCTTGTCAACCTCATCAGTATAACCTCATCACAGTGATAAGATTTACAACGCATAAGGAGATCACATATAATCTCAACATAGTGATAGAGTTTATGACACATAACACATCAAATAATATAATCATGCAATACTGGGAATCATGACCTAGCCAAGTTTCTACACATATTTTTTTGGGGGACAAAATTCAATCCATGACACAGCTCTTCCCAAGTCATGTAATGAATGCCTTTCAACATCAGGGGCTCATTTTCTGGTACTATATCAGCAGTGTTCCACTACTATTCATAAGGCTTTCACTGAAGTAGTCTACCAGGTCCTTCTTCCTAGTCTTAGTCTGGAAGCTCAGCTGAAACCTGTCCACCAGGGGAGATCCTGACAGTTTATATAGATACAGATATATACCAAACCAAACTCATTGCCATCGAGTCGATTCTAACTCATAGCAACCCTATAGGACAGAGTAGAACTGCTCCATAGGGTTTCCAAAGAGTGCCTGCTGGATTCGAACTGCCAAACTTTTGGTTAGCAGCCGAGCTGTTAATATACATACACACACACACACCTGCTTTACTGGTTTTGCATCTCTAGATGACCCAGCCTAAAACATTTGGTACCAAGAGTGGTTCTAGAGAAACAAAATCATAAGGATGAGTTTTCTAAATTTGTTTTCAAGTCTAACCAGTCTTAAAGGTGTTGATGACTCTGCCTCCAATAGTAAAAAGGGAGCTGCTAACCCACAGTGTGAGGTGGCAGCATTAATATGCAAAATATCACCACCAATAGATTAAGCATTGGTGAGAAGGAAAGCTCTGGGTGATCACATATTTGATACTTTTCTAGAATTTTGTCAGAATGAGGAGACTTCCAGGCAACATGGTGCTATAGACAGAAGCACCACGTCATCCCTCCACAGCAAAGACACAAAAAACTAAGTCAAACAGAGACAAACGTCAATCCTGGAACCCTAAGCATCAAATGAAGAGATAAAGAACTCAGCCAAGCACTGAATGGAATAAGAAACTGACAGAGAACAGAGAGTGAAGAGAGGTATGTGCAGAGGTCCTCTATCAGCTAACACAGTACGGATTCACTATCTTGGACTCCTGTTGGAGATTGGTAAACAGGGAGTATGGGAAAGCAGCTTCATGGAGCTCCCAACAGGAGACAGAACAACTGGTAACGAGCTATATACACTTGCCCACCCCCTACACTTCTTCACCCCCACTCAGCCTCCTCTGCTTCCTGTGGCCACAGTCTCTTGGCCAAGAGACACCAGCTTCAGCCCTGTGCTGCTTGGATTTCACCCGCCCACACTGGCCGGCTCCCTGAGTGCCATTTGTTTGTTGCTAGTGTTGCTTTTTTCCACTTCTTTTGGTTTCTTCCATATCTCTCACCACCTTCCCTCCTTTCTCTCAAATACCTGGCTCTGTGTACCATCTTTGCTTCTTCCTGAAAGTCCGTGAAATGCCGCTCAACTGTGGGACTGCTTCCTGGCCTCTGCCGCCACACTGGTGGGACCTCTGGGACTTTTGTTTGTTTGTTTGTTTTGATTTGTTCTGTTTTGTTTTGCTTGTTTGTTTTCTTTCTATTTTCCTGGCTTGGGAGCCTCTTCTAGCCAGGCTGTACTATGTGGCTTGGGAGCTACTTCCCCAGTCTCAGCAGCCACATTGGTGGGATGCCTGGGAGCCCTCCTTTTCTTTTTTTCCCCTAATTTTTATTTATTCATTTTTTTATTGTACCCTTCTTCTTTTTTTCTTTTTTCCCCCCCATTTCTCAGTTTCTCATCTCTCCACTCCAACAGCAAGCTCCCTTAGCATTCTTTATATTTGTAACCTGGTTTGTTTGTTTTTGGTTCCTATTTCTCTCTCCTCTCTCTCCTCTTTCCTATACCCATCATAGCTCCACACATCACAATCTCCCCCCTCCTTCCTTCCTATCTGCACCATGTGCTGAACATCACATCCCAAAGTAGCAGGGCCATGGCCTACTGGAACCTGCCCTTCATTGATCCCCAGCCTGCACTGTTGGCCCTACTACACGCCACAAACAAGCCATCCCAGCAACTCCTCTTCATCTGGACCTTCTCTGCTGCACCATAGCTGGGTGACTGACACTGCCCACTGGACAAGGAGGTGAAAAGTATCGTGCCCACAGACGAACAAACAACAAAGAATGCACAGCCCGCCTTCTCAGACATAACCAAATAAAACAAACAATCAAGATGAAAGAAACAAATCTACAACCAGTAAATGAGGAAAATAACTACTGAATGTCCCAAAGACAGCAGACAATATCAAAACATATTAAAAAAGGACAAGATGGTTCCAGTAGGCATATAAAATAAAACACCAGATGACTTTCCAGTAGAAGAAAAAGCAATAGAACTACATGATCTCTGAAATTCAGAGCTATCCAAGAGTTAAAGCAAAAAGCAGACAAAAAAGAGAAAAAATAGACAAATTCATGGAAAAGGCAGACAAATTCATGGAAAATAAAGACCAAAAAAAGGAAGAATTCAGGAAAATAATGCAGGAACAAAATGCTAAAATAAATTCACAACTAGAAATCATACAAAAACAATAATTAGAAATCAAAAAAAAAATAAACAAGATTTCAGAAATGGACAGTGTCATAGAAGCGCTGAGGAGCAGGTTTGAAACAATGGAAGACAGGATCAGCAAACACTTGGATACAACTCTGAGGAAAATCAGAAAAAAGAACAAAAGAAAAATGAAGGAACCCTAAGAATTATGTAGGATACAACCAAAAGCAAAAACTTGCAAGAGTCCCAGGACAGGGGGAGAAAACAGGGAGGATCATTGAAGAACTGCTGACAGAAAACTTCCCCAATATTATGAAAGATGAAAAGCTGACCATCCAAGAAGCTCAACAAACCCCATATAGGATAGACCCCAAAAGAAAATCACCAAAGCATATCATAATCACACTCACTAAAACCAAAGACAAAAAAGTCCTGACAGCAGTTTGAGAAAAACAAAAAGTCACATACAGAGGAGAAACAATAAGACTAAGCTGGGATTATTTGGAAGAAAGCATGCAGAGAAGAATGCAATGGGATGATAGATATAAAACCTTGAAAGAAAAAAATTGCCAGCCAAGAATAATATATCCTACAAAACTCTCATTCAAATATGATGGTGAAATTAGGTCATTAAGGGACTATGTAAAAACCAGACCAAACTTACAAGACTTATTAAACAGAGCCCTTCAGTTTGAGAACAAACAACATCAGATGACAGACTGAATCTAGGAATCAAGATCGCATCAACCAGATACCAACCTAGGAAATGAACTCTCAAGGACTGTCCAAAACCAAAAGAATTATAACAGGGAACCAGAGAAGTTAATCTGTAAATTAACACAACCTCAGAACAATAAAAGAGGAAATAAATGGTATAGGTATAGAACCTTCTAATGGAGAGGAGGGCAGGGCAATACCAAGTAATAATAGACAGGTTCAAACCTAGGCTGATTAGGGTAAATTTCAAGGTAACCACAAAGAAAGTTAACAAACCTAGTCTTCAAAATAAAGAGGAAAAACATCAAGTCTCAGTAAAAAGAAAACCTACAAAAACAAAAGAAATGAAAAAAAATCCACAAAAGGAGTTCAGCACAAGAGAGTAAGAGGAACAAAGAAAATGTCACCACCACAAAAAAAAGCACTACAATATGATAGCAATAAACTTACACGTCTCAATAATTACACTGAATGTAAATGGCCTAAACGCACCGTTAAAGAGATGGAGAGTGACAGAATGGATTAAAAAACAGGATCCATCAATATGCTATCTACAAGAGACACACCTAAGAAACAAAGATATAAATGTATTAAAAATCAAAGGATGGAAAAAAATATATCAAGCAAACAGCTACCAAAAAAGAGTAGGAGTGGCAATAGTAATCACAGATAAAATAGCCTTTAAAACAAAATTCACATAAAAGATAAAGAAAGGCACTATATCATGATTAAAGGGACAATCCAGCATGAAGACATAGCCATAATAAACATCTACACACCCAAAGACAAAGCTCCAAAATACATAAAACACACTCCAACAGCACTGAAAAGAGAAACTGACAGTTACACAATAATAGTAAGAGACTTCAACACACCACTCTTGGTAAAGGACAGAACATCTAGAAAGAAACTCAGCAAAGATACAGAAGACCTAAATCAGCCAACTTGGCCTCATAGACATATGCAGAACACTACATCCAACAGCTGCAAAGAACACATTCTTTTCCAATGTACATGGAACGTTCTCCAGAATAGATCACATCTTAGGTCACAGAGCAACCCTCAACAAAACCCAAAACACTGGGATAATACAAAGTATCTTCTCTGACCACAGTGCCATCAAGTTAGAAATCAACAACAGAAAGGGCAAGGAAAAAAAATCAATTACATGGAAACTGAATAACACCCTGCTTACACATCACTGTGTAATAGAACAAATCAGAGATAGAATCAAAAAATTCCTAGAATGAAACAAGAATGGAAACACATCATACCAAAACCTTTGGGACAGAGCAAAGGCAGTCCTCAGAGGACAATTTATAGCAATAGATGCACACATCAACAAAGAAGAAAGGGACAAAATCAAAACATTAACTACACAACTCAAACAAATAGAAAGAGAACAGCAAAAAAGCCCACAGCCACTAGAAGAAAGGAAATAATAAAGATCAGAGCAGAAATAAATGAAATAGAGAATAGAAAAACAATAGAAAGAATCAACAAAACCAAAAGTTGGTTCTTTGAAAGGATCAACAAAATCGACAAACCACTGGCCAAACTGACAAAAGAAAAACAGCAGAGGATGCGCATAACCCAAATAAGAAATGAAATGGGTGACATTACAATAGACCCAACTGAAATAAGGAAAAACTATACTCCAACAAATTTGAAAACTTAGAGAAACTGCATAAATTTCTAGAAACGCACTACCTACCCAAACTACCACAAAGTGATGTTGAAAATCTGAACAGACCCATAACGAGAAGAGATTGAAAAGGTAATAAAAAAAACTCACAAAAAAATAAAGCTCTGGATCAGATGGCTTCACTGGAGAATTCTACCAGAACATTCAAAGAACAGCTTACTCCAGTACTCAAACTATTTCAGAACATAGAAAAGGAAGCGACACTTCTGAATTTCATTCTATGAAGTTAGCATAACTCTGATACCAAAATCAGGAAAAGACACCACAAAAAAAGAAAATTACAGACCAATATTTCTCATGAATATAGATGCAAAAATTCTCAACAAAATTCTAGCCGATAGAATTCAGCATCATATCAAAAAAATAATACACCACTATCAAGTAGGATTCATACCGTGTATGCAAGGATAGTTCAATGATAGAAAATCAAACAACGTAATCCACCACATAAATAAAAGAAAATAAAAGAATCACATGATCATCTCAATTGATGCAGAAAAGGCATTCAACAAAGTCCAATACCCATTCCTGATAAAAACTCTCAATAAAATAGGTATAGAAGGGAAATTTCTCAACATAATAAAGGGCATCTATGCCAAACCAACAGTCAACATCATTCTGAATGGAGAGAGGCTGAAAACATTCTCCTGGGAAAAGGAACAAGACAAGGATGCCCTTTATCACCACTCTTATTTAACATTGTGCTGGAAGTCCTAGCTAGAACAATAAGGCAAGAAAAAGAAATAAAGGGCATCCAAATTGGTAATGAAGAAGTTAAACTGTCCCTGTTTGCGGATGACATGATACTATACATAGAAAACCCAAAAGACTCCCCAGAGAAAACTACTGGAACTATTAGAAAGATTCAGCAGAGTAGCAGGATACAAGAGAAACATGCAAAAATCAGTTGGATTCTTATACACCAATAAAGAGAATGATGAAAAGGAAATCAGGAAAACAATACCATTTATAATAGCCCCTAAAAAAATAAACTACTTAAGAATAAATCCAACCAGCGATGTAAAAGACCTACACAAAGAAAACTACAAAACACTACTGTGAGAAACCCAAAAGGATTTACATAAATGGAAACACATACCATGCTTATGGATAGGTAGACTCAACATTGTGAAAATGACAATTTTACCCAAAGCAGTTTACAAATACAATGCAATCCTGATCCAAATACCAACAACATTCTTTAAAGAGATGGGAAAACTAATCATTAACTTTATATGGAAAGGGAAGAAGCCCCAGATAATAAAGCACTATTGAAGAAGAAGAATAAAGTAGAAAGACTCGCACTACTTGACCTCAGAACCTACTATACAGCTATGGTAGTCAAAACAGCCTGGTACTGGTACAACGACAGATACATTGAGCAATGGAACAGAATTGAGAATATAGATATGTAGCCATCCACCTACGGTCACTTGATCTTCGACAAGAGCCCAAAGTCCATCAAATGGGGAACAGACAGTCTTTGTAACAAATGGTTCTGGCAAAACTGGATGTCCAGCTGCAAAAAAATGAAACAGGACCTATACCTCACACCATACACAAAAACGAATTCAGAATGTATCAAAGAATGTATAAAGCCAAAAACTATAAAGTTCGTAGAAGAAAAAACTTGGATCAACGTTAGAGGCCCTACTACACGGAATTAACAGGATACAAACCATAACCAACAACACACAAAACCCAGAAGATAAGCTAGATAACTGGTATCTTCTGAAAATTAAACACTTATGCTCATCAAAAGACTTCACCAAAAGAGTAAAAAGAGAACCTACAGACTGGAAAAAAATTTTGGGCCATGACAAAACAGACAAAGGTCTAATATCCAAAATCTACAAGAAAATCCAATACCTCTACAACAAAAAGACAAATAATCCAATTTAAAAATGGACAAAGGAAATGAATGGACACTTCACCAAAGAAGACATTCAAGCAGCCAAGACACACATGCGGAAATACTCGAGAATCACTGGCAATTAGGGAAATGCAAATCAAAACCACAGTGTGATACTATCTCACTCCGTCATTACTGGCACAAATCAAAAAAACCAGAAATAACAAATGTTGGAGAGGCTGCAGGGAGATCAGAACTCTTATGCACTGCTAGTGAGAATGCAAAATGATACAACCATTTTGGAAAACAATAGAGATAGAAATAGAAATACTATATGATCCAGCAATCCCACTCCTAGGAATATATCCTAGAGAAATAAGAGCCATCACACGAATAGACATATGCACAACCAGGTTCGTTGCAGCATTGGTCACAATAGCAAAAAGATGGAAACAAACTAGATGCCCATCAACAGATGAATGGATAAACACTATGGTACTTACATTCAATGGAGTTTACACAACGATAAAGAACAATGATGAATCTGTGAAGCATCTCATAACGTGGATGAATCTGGAGGGCATTATGCTGAGTGAAATAAGTTAATCACAAAAGGACAAATATTGTATGAGACCACTACTGTAAAAACTCATGAAAAGGTTTACACACAGAAAGAAACAATTTTTGATGATTACAAAGGAAGGGAGGGGTGGAGGGGAACACTAAATAAACAATAGATAAGTGGTAACTTTGGTGAAGGGTAAGACAGTACACAATACTGGGGAAACCAGCACAACTTATACAAGGCAAGGTCATGAAAGCTTCATAGACATACCCATACTCCCTGAGGGACCGAATTGCTGGACTGAGTGGCTGAATTACAAGGCCAACTGTATTCCCAACTTGAATGGTGCTGAAGGTAAATTGATTGGGAAGAAATCATTGATTGGGAAGTAATGAGATCTTGTAACTTGGGATGGGGACATATGGGCAGATAATCAGGAAGCTGGGGAAAGTGAGCCCCTAAAATCTATTGAATTGCTCTTGCCAACAGAACCAGCCCTCCCACTCCCATCTGAAGAGATCGCTTCATCTTCATCTTCGAAGCCACCCTCCCCAGTAAAAACATTATCCCTTCCACCCCCATCTGATGAGATTAACCCAGCTGGCGTGAAGAAACTTTGTCTGAGATATCGCCTGAGGTGGAATCTGGGGTGCTTCCCTGGGAATCACGTGAGGTAGATGCCTTGCGAGACATTGCTGAATGATACCAGAATCCACCCCTACAACTCATTTTTGCTTCTAAACCTATAACTAGACTTAAGTCCCAGTGAGCCCCAAAAGGTGAAGTAGAAAATGTGACTCAGGAAGAGGTACACTACAATCCAAAAAACTGATTGACTTTCCAATATGTGCAGACAGAAACCTGGGGAATATGTGTGGGAATGACTATCAAAGGTGTGGGATAATGGTTCAAGGAACATAAAGTTGGATAGGTCTGAGTTTATTGATAAAGGCCCACTAAGCACAGATTTTTCATTCGATGTTTCAGTTTGAGAGGTTAAGAAAGGATCTAATAGTGTATTAGGTTGATCCGCTGAAGCATGGATTACACGGAAGCCCACAGAGGCAAACATGGATTTCCCAGAGAAGAGACCTTTTACAGAAATGGTGAGGAACAACTTTGTGAAGGGAACTCCAGTATCCTTGAAGACTGCTGTGATTACTACGTTATGTAAGTCAGATTTGACAGCAGGAACTGCCCTAACCGAATTAACACACCAGACTACAGTGGAGCTGATTGGACCCTGTGGTGGTAAGGACCAAGTGGCGTCACTCAATAGACAAAAACAAGGTGGGTGTGGTCAGCGTAATGGGCAATGGAGTCAAAGATAATCAGAATAATATGACTTACATGGACTTATGACATTGGCTACTTACTCATGGTGTCCCTAAGAGTGAAATACATGGGAAAACTACTAAATATTTACTTGATCTGTACAAGCAGAAGAATTCTAGGTCAAGTGAATGGCACTATAACTTGAATCTCAAGAATAGAGAGTCACAGCCCCTCAATCAATTCCCAGACTTAAACCAGTTTACAGATCCATAACCCCTTGAATGAAGGGGAGGCCAGGTCCCCTTTAGGAAGGACCCCACTACACTCCCGAAAATTTATACTGTTAATTACTCTCCTAGCCTTCTCCAAAGGGATCTAAGGGCTTTTATGAGAGTGACTGCTCATTAAAGAAAAGGAAATAATCATACTTTTCAGGAAATACTAGATAGTGGTTCTGAAATGACACTAATTCCGGTAGACACAACTGTGGCCTGACAGAATGGGGGCATACAGAGCTCAGGTTATTAATGGAGTTTTAGCTCAAATTTGTCTCTCCGTGGGGTTCAGTAGGTCCCTGAAACCATCATATAGTGATATCCCCAGTTTCAGAATGCCTATATTGGAAGAGATATACTCAGCAAATGGCAGAACCCCCACATTGGATCCCTGATAAGTGGACTAAGGACTATTATGGTAGGAAAAGCCAAGTGAAAGCCATAAGAACTGCCCCTAACTAGGAAAATAGTAAACCAAAAGCTATACCACATTCCTGGATGGATTGTAGAGATTACTGCTACCATCAAGGACTTGAAAGATGCAGGGGTGGTGATTGCCACCACTTCCCCACGCAACTTGCCTATTTGGCCAGTACAAAAAACAGATCTTGGAAAATGACAGTGGATTACTGAAAACTTAACTGGATGATGACTCCAACTGCAGCTGCTCTTCCAGATGTAGTTTCATTGCTTGAACAAAATAATACATCTCCCAGTACCTGGTATGCTACTATTGATCTGGACAATGCCGTTTTCTCGATTCTGGTTTCAGAGGAAGACCAAAGCAGCTTGCCTTCAGCTGGCAGGTCAGCATTACACCTCACTGTCCTCCCTCAGAGGTATCAACTCTCCAGCTCTGTGTCATAATTTAGTCTGGAGGGACCTTGATCAATTTTCCTTCCACAACACATAACACTGGTCCATTACATTAATGACATTATGCTGATTGGACCTAGTCAGGAAGAAGTGTCAATGACTCTGGACTTTTCATTTTCACACCGGAGGGCAAAAAATTAATGTCACAAAAATTCAGGCACCTTCCACCTCAGTGAAATTTATAAGGGTCCAGTGGTGTGGGGCATGTAGAGATAGTCCTTCTAAAGTGAAGGATAAGTTGTTACATCTGGCCCCTTCTACAGCTAACAAGAAGGCACAATGCCTGGTGGGCCTCTTTGAATTTTGGAGGCAACATATCCCTCATGTGGGTGTGATACCCCAGCCTATTTATCAAGTGACTTGAAGAGTTTCTGGTTTTGAGTGGGGCCCAGAACAAGAGAAGGCTCTGCAACAGGTTCAGGCTGCTGTGCAAGTGGCTCTGCCACTTGGTCAATATGATCCGGTTGATCCAGTGCTGCTGGAAGTGTCAGTTGCAGATAGAGATGCTGTTTGGAATTTTTGGCACACCTCTATTGGTAAATCACAGCACAGATTCTTAGGATTTTGGAGCAAAACCCTGCCATCCTCTGCAGATAACTACTCTTCTGTTGAGAAATAGCTTTTGGCTTGTTACTAGACCTTAGTAGAGAATGAATGCCTAAACTTGGGCCATCAAGTCAGTATGAGGCCTGAGCTGCCCATCATAAACTGGGTATTGTCTGACCCAGAGAGCCATAAAGTCAGATGTGCACAGCAGCACTACATCATTAAATGGAAGTGGTATATATGAATTGGGCCCGAGAAGGCCCTGAAGGCACAATTAAGTTTCATGAAAAAATAACCCAAATGCCCATAGTCTCCACTCCGTCACATTACCTATCTCTCTCAGTCTGCACCTATGGCCTCATAGGGAGTTCCTCATGATCAGTTGACCGAGGAAGAAAAAACTCTTTTCTGGTTTACAGATGGTTCTGCGTGATATGGAGGCACCACTCGAAAGTGGACAGTGACAGAAATGCATCCCCTTTCTGGGACCTCCCTGAATGACAGTGGTGAAAGAAAATCCTCCCAATAGGCAGACTTTTGAGCAGTTCACATAGCTGTTCACTTTGCTTGGAAGGAGAAATGGCCATAAGTGTGATTGTATACTGATTCTTGAGCTGTGGCCAGTGGTTCAGCTGGATTGTAAGGGACTTGGAAGGAACCTAATTGGAAAATTGGTTTCAAGGAGGTGTGGGGAAGATACATGTGGATAGACCTCTATGAATGGGCCAAAGAAGTGAAGATATTTTTGTCTCATGGGAACATTAACCGAAGGGTGAGCTCAGCAGAGTAGGATTTTAACAATCAAGGGGATACGATGACGTGTTCTGTGGAAACCAATCATCCAGTTCCCCCAACTACTCCCATCATTGCTCAATGGGCTCATGAACAAACTTGGCCATGGTGGCAGAGATGGAGATTATGCATGGGCTCAGCAACATGGATTGTCACTCACCAAGGCCGACTTTGCTACAGTCACTGCTGAGTGCCCAATCTGCCATCAGCAGAGACCAACAATTAGTCCCCATTCCTTGAGGCCATCAGAGAGCATCCTCATGGCAGGTTGATTATATTTGACTTCTTCCATCATGGAAAAGGCAGCATTTCGTGGGATAGACACTCTGGATACAGATTTGCCTTCCTTGCACATGAAAACCATGACAAAACTACCACCCATGGACTCACAGAATGCCTTTTGCACTGTCATGGTATCCTACACAGTGTAACCTTGGATCAAGGGACTTACTTCACAGCAAATGAAGTACAGCAATGGGTCCATTCTCGTCGAATTCACCGGTCTTGTCATGTTCCCCATCATCCTGAATCAGCTGGCTTGACAGAATGATGGAATGACCTTCTAAGGACACAGTTATGGTGCCAGCTAGGTGGCAACATTTTTCAGGGTTGAAGCAATGTTCTCCAGGAGGCTGTATATGCTCTAAACCAGTGTCCAATACTTGATGCTGTTTCTCCCATAGCCAGGATTCATGTTCCAGAAATCAAGGAGTGGAGATTGGAGTGGCACCACTCACTATCACCCCTAGTGATGCACTCACAGAAGTTTTGCTTCCTGTCCCCGCGACCCTATGCCCTGCAGGTCTAGAGGTCTTAGCTTCAAAGGGAGGAATGTTCCCACTTGGAGACACAACACAGATACAACTGAACTGGTTAAGAATGCCACCTGGCCACTTAGGGCTTCTCATACCCCTAGATCAACAGGCAAAGAAGAGAGTTAGCATATTGGCTAGTGCGATTGATCTTGATTACCAAGGGGAAATTGGATTGATATTCCATAATGGAAGTAAAGAACATTCTGTCTGGAAAACAGGATATCCCTTAGGGTATTTCTTAGTACTATCATGCCCTGTGATTAAAGTCAATGGAAAACTACAGCAGCGTTGTTCCAACATAATTACTAATAGCCCAGAACCTTCAGGAATGAAGGTTTGGATCATTCCACCAGGCAAAGAACCACAACCAGCTGAGGTGCTTGCTGAGGGCAAAGAGAATACGGAATGAGTAGTAGAAGAAGGTAGTTCTAAATACCGGTTATGACCACATGACCAGTTGCAGAAACGAGGACTGTCACTGTTATGAGTAGTTCTTCCTTCTTTTATTATACCTGCATGTGCATGCGCGCGCGCACACACACACTCACATATATAATATTTTTGTTTTCTCCCCTCCCTTATCTCAATTACTCATAAATTATAAGAAGTAAACAGGGCTAGTATATTTTCCATTGTATGCATGTTAGTTTTTCATTTAGACGCAAGTATGACTTTATAATTGTCTTTATTTAGAGATTATGTATGGTTTAAGGAGATGTGTACAGGTGCAAAGTTGACAAGGTGTGCACTGTGATGGTTAATTTTATGTGTCAGCATGGCTAGGCTATGATTCTCAGTGGTTTGGCAGACTGATTGCTCTTCCATAATGTAATATAATGTAATGACTTCCACAATGAGATCTGCTATGAGCAGCCAATCAGTTGAAAAAGGATTTTCCTTCTGGTATGGCCTGCCTCTGGTATATAAATGGATATTCCTGCAAGGCTTACTCTTGCTCTGGATCCTGCATCCGGCTCATCATCATCTGATCTCTGTTTCTAGGGATGTGAGCCAGAAGCCTGACATCTGACTTGCAAATTTTGGATTTTGCCAGCTCCCGCAGCCCCACAATCCAGTAGCCTACGTCTGACCTGCCAATTTTGGGTTCATCAGCCCCTGCAACCAGTTGAGTCTGGAGAAGCCTCCAGCCTGAAACCTGACCCACAGATTTTGAGACTTGCCAGCCTCCATAACTGCATGAGCCATTTCCTTGAATTAAATCTCTATAAATTTATAAATATATATATTTAAAATCAAGAAAGGTGTATGCATTGCTCAGCATACTTATTCAATCTGTGTGCTGAGCAAATAATCCAAGAAGCTGGACTATATGAAGAATATGGCATCAGGATTGGAGGAAGACTCATTAACAACCTGCGATGTGCAAATGACACAACCTTGCTTGCTGAAAGCAAAGAGGATTTGAAGTGCTTACTGATCAAGATCAAAGACTACAGCCTTCAGTATGGATTACACCTCAACATAAAGAAAACAACCTCTCAAGTGGACCAATTAGTAATATCATGATAAATGCAGAAAAGATTGACGCTGTCAAGGATTTCATTTTATTTGGATTCACAATCAACACCCATGGAAGCAGTAGTGAGGAAATCAAATGTCGCTTTACATTGGGCAAATGTGCTGCAAAAGACCTCTTAAAATGTTAAAAAGCAAAGATGTTACCTTGAGGACTAAGGTGCGCCTGATCCAAGCCACGACATTTTCAATTGTCTTATATGAATGTGAAAGCTGGACAATGAGTAAGGAAGCCCGAAGAATTCATGCCTTTAAATTATGGTGTTGATAAAGAATATTGAATATACAATGACTGCCGGAAGAATGAACAAATCTGTTTTGGAAGAAGTACAGCCAGAATGCCCCTTGGAAGCAAGGATGGCCACAACATGTCAAGTTTTTTGGACATGTTATCAGGAGGGACCAGTGCCTAGAGAAAGACATCATGCTTGGTAAAGTGGTAGGTCAGCAAAAAAGAGGAAGACCCTCAGCGAGATGGATTGACACAGTCGCTGCAACAATGGGCTCAAACATAACAAAAATTGTGAGGATGGCATAGGACCGGACAGTGTTTTGTTCTGTTGTACATAAGGTCACTGAGTCGGCATCTAACAACAACATATATATTTACATGTGATATCGCTCTTTCAGAATTCTTAAGTTGGCCTTGGCCTAGATTTGACAGTCTTTTATAGGAGAAACCACATACGCAGATGGCGTCATAATGGAATGCTATTCAAAAAAAGGTGCCGACAAAGCAAGCTGAAGTCCTTGTGTGTGAGCCTGTGGAGTGGCCTCCAACACCCCTGGTGTCATAGGGTTGAGCCTTAATCCCAAACGACCCATTGGGACCTTGACGCCCTGGTCTACAGTCCAGCAGGGGCACCATCACACCACACCACTTCCTATCTGCTAGAAAAGAGCCAAGGTGTCCCCCAAATAAACTCTTCTTGAGGAGCAAGGTATTTTCACTAAGTTAATATTAATGGGGTATAGTTTTCGTTCTAAGCAGGTGTGAAAGTACCCATATGCTAGTCAAGACAGATGATGTGTAGAGAGACAGATGAGCAGAGTCCACACCCCCAAAGCCAACATGAGGCTCTGCATGGAAGTCGGTCTTCTCAATATTAAAGGAAACATTTTCCTCAATTACCATTGACTGCCTTCATTTCTTCTTGGATAGAAGTCACATTGTAAGGACTTAATCAGAGAAAAGAAACATGATTTTGGAATGCTCAGAGTTGAGAAAGCTGATGACCCCATTGAAAGCTTGGGTAGTCAGCACTCCAGACTTCCTAGGGAATATCCATCAGTGGACTCTATGGATTCCTCCCTGCCACAACTGGGTCCAGCACACGTTCCCTCTGCCTGCACTTCCCTCAGAACCAGGAGCAGTGGGCGGCACAACAGCAGGGACCCAAGAGTCTTTACGGGTGACAGGATAAGCCCCAGTCTCCCCAGTGTCCTGTTCTAGCTGACCACTTTCACACAGCCTCCTTGACCACGTGAGCCCTCGCAGTCCAGATTCCAGAATTCTGTACTTCATGAAGCTGCTCTATCTTGCCTTCACTGCTCTTCTCCCAGGAGTGTGTCTCCAGAAGGAGGACAGACACCCTCTGCCAGCTGAGGTAGGCACCAGCCCACTGTAACCCC
The DNA here is from genome assembly GCF_000243295.1 of Trichechus manatus latirostris. NCBI lineage: Eukaryota > Metazoa > Chordata > Mammalia > Sirenia > Trichechidae > Trichechus > Trichechus manatus. The sequence continues at coordinate 1,165,801 of NW_004443974.1, forward strand.
AAGTTTTGTCCAGCACCAGTGAGTGAGTGACAAGTCCCTTGGTGATGTCTCTAGGGCTCTGGCCTTCACATTGCAAGGATGTGTCATTATCTCAAACATCAGAATGAGGAGCTTGAGCTGTAGTAATTCTGGCAGCAATGGTACAATTTTTCTAAAACCATCCCAGGAGCTCAAAAACTACTTCAAAGTAATTAGGTTAAAAACACTTATGTAAAGGTTTAGAAAAACCAGACCAAGTGATGATGATGTATGTAAACATAAGAATTCTTCTATTCCATTCCAAATTCTTTTCAAGAAAAATGCATTTCCACATATATAGACAGATAAATTGAGCCTTTCATGCAAGGTAGAGGCATATGTTGACCACAATACAACACATAAAACAGAAGCAGCAGTCCCTATGATCTGTTAAACACAATAAAACAGTTCCCAGGGCCTGTTAGACTGAATACAGCTCCACCTCGTATCAACTACAGAGATGAGCAAAGTGGGCCAAAGCAGAGCTACAGCCAGCAGAAAAGCAAGTGTCCTTTGTGGACAACAACCCAATTCTCTGTAGAACAACTGAAGTAAAATAATGTCATAAAGATCACCCGGGTTAGTTCTATGGATCAAAATGTCACTGTTTCTAAAGGACCCAAACCATTTAGGACCAGACCCACAGTTTCAGAATTCCCAATACAGGCCCTGATCAAGTGGTTTCACATGAAATACTTAGACAACCACAGGAGGACGACCAAGTTCTTCACTACAAACAGGAGAAAATATCATTCAAACCCTTACACAAGTTAACTTCTGTCCAGCTTCTCAGATAGGCATCTCCATGTCCCTCTGTGGGGGAGGTCTGACTTGCCACTCTCTCCTCTGCCAAAGCTGCTCCCACCTACCTGGCACTACCCTAGGAACATAGTTTGGAGCATGGGTCCAATTTTCAGACCCCTAAGCCAGGTCAGAGCCAGGAGCCTTCCCTACCTGGCAGTCCCTGGGCCATCCTCTACCCAGAGAGTGGCCCTGCCTCTGCTCCTTCCTTGTGTCCTGGCTTCTGCAATTCCCAGACCCAGATCCCGCCTTCTCTCCTGACCTCAACATCTGCCCTCCAGCTTCTCCTGACCAGGCTCTGAGCAGCCTTTCCTGGCTCTGGATTAGGAAGTGGCCTGAGCTGCATCAACCCTACCTTCACCAGCTTAGTCTGAGCATCCTCTCTGCCCTCCTCTGTATTATTGTTTCCTACTGTCTCCCCTCATCACTGCTCTTCTGATTTCCCCAGAGGGCTGCTTTTCTCCATCTCCTGTACTCTACCTCCTTGTCTCCTCTGCTTTCTCTTTCCTCTTCCAAACCCACAATTTCACTTGGGGGGAACTAATGTTAGTTCCCTAAGGTGCTGCCCTCATTCTCACCAACACCTTCCATCACTAACACCCTCATTATTGCAAGAAGTACCTATCACTTTTCTTAAAAAGTCATTTACACATAGTACATCTATGTATGCATTTTAAATACAGCCCACATCTTGTTCAGTGAGGATGTTTGAAATATTGCACACTTGATGTCATCACATTCATACTGCTTTACCCCACTGCTCCTCCTATTTGGGATCAACTCTTCCATCTAAAATTATTTTTGAGAAGAATATTTTAAATATGGCTTTAGCAATTAACTTTGCTTTTATTCAAAATTTGATTCTGTATCTATACAAAGAATTGTTGGGTGGTTCTAGGTTCAAAACTTCCATTCAACTAGAAAAGTGTTGAATATGTAGAGTGTTCAAGAAATATTTGTTCAAAGGATGAATGAATGAATGGATGGATGAATTCAATACTAAACACTTCTGGAAGTACCAAACTCTCTTAATCTTGAGTTACAGGGCAGGTAAGAAGTGAGGTGCGGCTGGGCCACACCTGACCAAGCAGGAGTGACGTCCCCTCCTGAGGTCATGGACATGGCCTGAGGGTGAGTGCTATAGAGTTGTGCTCCACACATGGCCAAGAGCCACTAGGGGCTCATTGAGCTTAAACTGATTAATATTAAATAAAATAACAATGATGATAAAATAATAACCCACATTTCCAGTGCTCAATAAACTTAGTCGCTGCCTTCTGGGACAGCACAGAAAATTCTATGCTGCACAGAGGATATGCTGTTCATATCCTCCACAGGCACAAGAAAGAAACTAACATGCTACTTAAGATCCCTTAAACTCCTTTCACGAGCCTTATTCCAAAGTGGCCAATTTTGGTCAAATGAAACCTCCAGTTGTTTGAAATGGAGAAGAGACTTCAGTTCTCTTTTTCAACAAAACTCCTGGGAGGGCAGTGTTTGGGTCACACTGTGCTAGGAGGTGGGGCCTTTCAGAGATCGGGGAAGTGGTGTCTACTTATCCACTGTTGCAAGCACTTGGCAATCATCAGCATGTAAGTGCAAGGTGCTACTGGAGGGTGTCAACATTCCAAACACACTTTTCATTTAGGTGTGTCAGCCTGGGGCCAGCCAGTCTTTGCCCAATAGATGGTGGAATGAACAACCAATAAGTTTTTGTTTAGAATATTTATATGTCTGGCCTGAGAATTATGAAAGAATTTTTCAATCTGAGCCAGGGATAAATTTTGAACATGTTTGCCAAAAGTGTAAAAGTCACAGAACACTATTCCCCATTTTCTTTAAATATAAGTAGGATTAAACCCAGTAATAACAATGGCAAAATTACTAAATATTCTCCAGCATCTTTCTTTCCAAACCTTCAAGAACGCATACACATAGACCTGGAAAGTTGTTTAATGTCATCCAGAAGTAAAGAACTTGCTTAAAATAAATTTTCTCTCATTTTAAATAGGCTACATTAGTGATTCATGTCTTTTCTGTTAAGGGACTAGCATGTCGTGCTTTGGTTTAAAATAACCTCTGATAGGCTACATGAGATATAAAAGATACATAAAAGAAGGATAGTGTAAAAAAAAAGCCTTCAGCCTCTTTTAGTGTAATTAACTCAATAAGTACACATGTTATATTGTTCATGAATAAGTACAATAAGAATTAAGCAAAGTCACCTTAAACGACTACTTCCTAAGTCAGTGAAAAGTAAGTATAAGTCAATTAAAGGTTGTAATATAGCTGAAGAAATTATGTATTAATCAGAAAATATGTATTGGGATATTCTGGGAAGACGGTAGTGTAAATAGAACATGGTTCCAACCCTCCCGCACAAATACAACAAGGAAACAGTGCTCTACTTTGGGGGACTGTGAATCGGAGAGCAGAGGAAATCATAGGGAACTGCAGACAGGCAAGAATCAACAAATCAACAATGAGTCGCATGTAGTAGAAAAATCCCTTCTCCCACTGTCCCTGCCCCTCCCCACAGCCACGTAGGTCACTGGCTGCTGTGAACTGGGTAAGATGCCCCAGCAAAAGAGCTTGCTTCCATAACCACCACATCCTCTACCTATTCAAAGACAAGATCCCAATTTCTGCTCTAAAATCAATAAGGCAGACCTACCTAGGGATCCCTTTGGAGTATGACAGCCCCTCCCCCACCCGGACACTGTCATCTGCAAACCTGCTGTGAATTGCTAAAGAAGGCCCCTGCAGTGAAGTCTTCTCCCATAGACAGCACTCTAAGTGTCTCCCTGCACACCCTATAGTTCAGGCCTCTGAAACCAAGTCAGATCTCCCTGGGGGTCAATTTGAGTTAGTCTTCCCCCACTTCCAGTCCGTGCTGAGGAAAGCTGACTGATACTTTTGTGTGCTAGGAAGTAGGCGTCTTGAGTGGAGCCTCCACTCACAGCCAATAATCTACCAGGTGGGACTCTGATAGCAAGCAGGGAGACCTCCCTGGGAATCTGACCAGAGCGTGACATCCCCTCCCTCACCTGCTAACTGCTGTTTGCCAAGCTGTTGCAAACTCTTAGAGATGGACCTGCAGTGGAGTTTGTTACCACAGTCAATACTCTACCTGTATACCTGTGCACCCCATCGCTCAGGTGCTGAAACAAACAGGACAGACTTCTCTGGGGGTCAGATTGGATTTGTCTGCTCTCTTTTGTGGTTGGAATAAGGACTGTTGGCTGATGTTGCTGTGTGCTAGGAAACAGGCATCTCGAGTGGAGGCTACACTCATAGCCAGTATACCACAGGGCAGGCTCTGACAGCAACAAGGCAGACCTTGCTGGGGATCCATTCAAACTGTGACAACCCCTCCCCCAGCTGGAAATGTTGGCTGCTGGACTGATATGAACACCTACAGAAGGTTCCCTATAATGGAGCCAGAAGGCTGATCACCTAAGTGGAGATTGCTCCCTCAACCACCACAGAACCACTGGGGCTCTGAAATCAACAGGACAGATCTTTGGAAGTTCTTCTGGGCTGTGCCAGCCCTTCCTCCTCCATAAATGGAAGAAAGTCAGCCTGTGCTTGCCCTGCATGCCAGCTCAGATATAAGCAGCCACCACAGAGCAGGGAAGGAAGCGTCGGGCAAAACTGGAGGGTAACACCCAACACCAAAGGGGGATTGGAGGGTGTGGGTTTTCTGACTAAAAACATAGTTGCAGAAACAGAGAAGGGAAGGAAGTACTAACCAGAGAGAGAAGAATGCACACCTGGTGGACAGATAGATTAGTGCTTGATACCTCACTTGAGTGGCAGTGCCTGCTGGAGGGTGGATTGACCACAGCGTGTTGTCTGGTGTGGTTGGGATATATTTAAAGTTGAAAACTGAAATCTAAAACTTTCAAATCTTAATTAAACCAGGGAGGGAGAAGAAACTATCACAGAGAGGAAGAGGAAATGGAGAAAAAAGGACAAAGGCTCTGCCCACCTAAAGTTTTTTGCAGAAAACACCAAATATTGGGAAGAAATGAGAAAGTAAACACTCTTAAAAATTCCAATGCCCCCCAAAAAATTTACAAGACACACAAAGTAGGGAGAAAAAATGAACATGATGATGGGAGTGAAAGAGCATCTACGGAAGACCGAATAATTTAAAAAATGGAAGAAAATAATACAACATTAAATGTAATGAAAGCATTAAGGGAAAACACAGACAATAAGCTAAAAGAGACATGGAAAACAATGCAAGGACAAAATGAGTATCTAAAAAAGGAGATAAAAAGAAACCAAACAGAAACATCACAACTGAAAGGGACAATAACTGAAAAGAGACACACAGTAGAAGGACTGAGTAACTGATTTAATCAGGCAGAAGAAAGAATCATTGAATTAGAGGGTAAGACAGTCAAAATTACAGAGGATTAACAGCAACAAGAATGAAGGAACAAGAAGGCTGAGAATGGTTTAATGGAATTATGGGACAACAGTGAGAGACTTAATATACACATCATGGGAATTCCAGAAGGAGACGAGAGAGAGAGAAAGGGATAGAAAGAATATCTGAAGAAATAATGACAGAAAATTTCCCCAATCTGATGAAGGACATGAATCTACAAATCCAAGAATCTCAAAGAACCCCAAGCAGGATAAACTCAAAGAGATCTACACTGAGTCACATCATAGTTAGGTTGTCAAACGTTAGGGATAAAGAGAGAATCCTGAAAGCAGTGAGAGAAAAGCAGTCATATACAAAGGATTCCCAATAGGATTAAGTGACAATTTCTCCTCAGAAACATTGGAGGCCAGATGGCAATGGAATGAAATATTTAAAATACTGAAAGAAAAAACAAACAGTCAAGAATACTATACCAAAAAAAACTCTTCAAGAATAAGAATAGAATTAAAACATTTCCACACAAACAGAGCCTGAGAAAGTTCACATCCACCAGAATGGTCTTACAAAAAAATACTAATGGGACTTCTGTAGATGGAAGGGAAAAGACAATAGAAAGTAATTCAAAGCCATTCATGAAAATAAAGCCCAAAACCAAACCCAATGTCATCAAGTTGGTTCTGACTCATAGCAACCCCATAGAGTTTCCAAGGCTGTATATCTTTACCAACATAGACTGCCACATCTTTCTCCCATGGAGCAGCTGGTGCATTCAAATTGCCAACCTTTTGGTTGGTAGCTGAGTGCTTTAACCACTCTGTCACCTAATAAAAAATTTCATGGACAAATATAAGGGCTAGTAATAAGATATTCGTGCTTGCACCCATGTTCATGGCAGCATTGTTCACAATAGCAAAAAGATGGAAACAACCTAGATGCCCATCAACAGATGAATGGATAAACAAACTATGGTACATAAACCCAATGGAGTATTATGCATTGACGTCACTGAATTATGCATGTAGAAATTTTTGAAATGGTATAACTTTGGCTATGTATATTTTCACCAAAAAAAAAAAAAAGTCCACCAAGGCCGAGAACGGAGTGTGTTGACATGTCATGGGGTTGTTAACCAATGTCATAAAACAATGTGTACTGACTGTTTAATGAGAAAATATTTGTTCTGTAAACCTTCACCTAAAGTACAATAAAAAAATTTTTTTAAAAGATATTCATGCTTGATAATTCTAATTGTTTTGTCCTTTATGTTTTATAACAACAAACATAAAAAGCAAGGATAAAATCCTTTTACAGAGCACATGAAATGTGAAGATGTAATTAGTGATGACAACAACAAAATGTGAGAAAGGAATAAGTTTAGAATTACTCAAATATTACTGAAGTTAAGTTGGTACTAACTTACCATAAGGTGTTAAATGTAATATTCATGGTAACCACTGGGGAAAAAAATCTAAATACATAAAGAAAAGGAAAGGGGAACCAAAATGACTCACTACAATAAACCAACAAAACACTAAAGCAAGCGGTAATAAAGGACAAAGACAATGGAGGCTTAAGACACACAAAAAAACAACAAATTGGAACAAGTGTCACATCTTATTAGTAATTACAGTGAAAGTAAATGGATTAAACGCTCCAGTCAAAAACAGAGAGTGACAGAACGGATTAAAAACTTGATCCAAATATATGCTGCTGACAAGAGACACTTCTTAGGCCCAAGGACACAAATAGGCTGAAAGTGAAAAGATGAAAAAAATCATTCCATGCAAATAACAACTAAAAGAGAGATGGAGTGGCAATCTTAATATCAAAGTAGACTTTAAGATAAAATCTGTTATAAGAATTAAAGATGGACATTATATACTGATAGAAGCATCAATTCATCAAGAAAATTTCACTCTCATACATATATATGCACCCAACATTGAAGCACCTAAATACATAAAGCACACACTGATAGAATTGAAGGGAAAAATAAATAGCACTATGATAGTTGGAGACTTCAATACACAAATTTCAATATTGAACAGAACATCTAGAAAGAAGAGCAACAAGGAAATAGAGGACCTGAATGGCACTATGAACCAGCTAGACTTAACAGACATATATAAAACATTCCACCCAGCAACAACACAATATACATTCTACTCCAGAGCACATGGATTATTTTGCAGAAGAGATCACATGTTACTTCACAAATAAAGTCTTGATAAATTTAAAAAGATTGGAATCATACAAAGTATTTTCTCTGACCACAACAGAGTGAAGCTAATCAATAATAGAACAAAAAACCCTGGAAAATACACAAACATATGAAAATTAAACAACACACTAAACCAAAAAAACCAAACCCATTACCGTCCAGTTAATTCTGACTCATAGCGATCCTATAGAACAGAGTAGAACTGCCCTATAGGGTTGTCAAGGAGCAGCTGGTGGATTTGAACTGGTGACCTTTTTGTTATCAGCTTGATCATTTAACTACTACACCACCAGGGCTCCAAAACAACACACTACTAAACACAAATGTCTAAAGGAAAAAAGAAAGAGAGAGAAATCACAAATTTCTCAAATGAAAATGAAACCACAACAAACCAAAATTTATGAGATGCAGTGAGGTCAGTACTCAGAGAGAAATTTACAGCAATAAAGGCCTACATGAAAAAAGAAAGATCTCAGATCAACAGCCTAACTTGATACTTTAGGAATAGAAAGAGAAGAGGAAACTAAATCTAAACCTAAGAAAGAAAGGAAATAGCAAAGATCAGACCAGAAATAAATAAAAATAAAAAACAATACAGAGTCAACAAAACCAGAAGTTGATTCTTTGAAAAGATCAATAAAATTAACAAATCTTTAGCTACACTGAAAAATAAAAAAGAGAGAAAATATTTAAAAAACAAAATAAGAAATGGAAGAGGAGAAATTAGAACTGATCCAATAGAAATAAAGAGAATTATGACAGAAAGTTATGAACAACAAAAAACTGGATAATCTAGAAGAAATGGAGAAATTGTTAGAAGGACACAATCTACCCAAACCAACTCAAGAAGAAAAAGAAAGTCTCAACAAACTCATAACAAGTGAAGAAATCAAATCAGTGATCAAAAACAAAACAAAAAGTCCTGGACCAGATGGCTTCACTGGAGAATTCTAGCAAACATTTACAAAAAATTTGATGCCAATCCTGTTTAAACCTTTCCAAAAGATAGAAAGGATGAGTACTCCCTAATTCATTCTATGAAGCAAACATAAGCCCGATACCAAAACCAGACAAAGACACCATAAGAGAAGAAAACCACAATATTAATATCTCTTATGAATATCGATGCAAAAATTGTCAACAAAATACTAGTGAACAGAATCCAACAACATATTAAAAAAGTCGTATACCATGACCAAGTGGGATTTATTCCAGGAATGTAGGAATGGTTTAACACGAGAAAAGCAATAAAGGTAATACATCACATCAATAGAACAAAGGAAAAGAACCGCATGATCATCCCTATGGATGCAGAAAAAGCATTTGATAAAATCCAACATCGTTTCTTGATTAAAACCCTCAAGAAGATTGGAAATTGAAGGGAAATTCCTCAATGTGATTCAGGGCATATATGAAAAGCCAACAGCCAACATTATACTTAAAAGAGAAAGAATAAGAGCTTTTCCCGTTTAATTAGGAACAAGATAAGGGGGCCTGCTTTCAACACTTCTATTCAATATTGTATCAGAAGTCCTAGCCAGAGCAACTCAACAAGAAAAAGAAATAAAAGGTATCCAGATTGGAAGAGTAGAAATAAAATTATCTCTATCTGCAGATGATGCAATCCTATATATAGAAAATCCCAAGAGTCCACACAAAACCTTATAGAGATAACAGAGGAATTTAGCAAAGTTACAGAATACAAGGTCTACAAACAAAAATAAGTTTGGTTTCTACACACCAGCAATCAGAAATCTGAAAGGGAAATTATGGAAACAATTTCATTTACAATAGCTTCTAGGAGAATAAAATATCTAGGAATAAATTTAACCAGGGATGTGAAGGACTTACACAATGAAAATTATAAAACACTACTGAAAGAGATTAAAGAGGACTTAAATAAATAGCAAAATGTTCCATGTTCATGGATTGGAAGACTTAATATTGTCAAGATGTCAATACTATCCAAAGTGATCTATAGATTCAACACAATCCCAATCAAAATTCGAACAGCCTTCTTTACAGAAATGGAAAAAACAATCCTCAACTTTGTATAGAATGGCAAGAGGCTCCGAATAGCTAATGTTGAAAGAGATGAACAGTAGGAGGACTCACACTTCCTGATTTGAAAATATGTTGTACAGCTACAGTAATGAAAAAAGTCTGGTACTGGTAAAACAATAGAGACACGAAAAATGGAATAGAACTGAGATTCCAGAAATAAACCCACACATCTAAGGTCAATTGATTTTTGACAAGGGTATTGTCTTAGGCTGGGTTCTCAGAGAAGCAAAACCAGTAAAAAGTATAAATATATACAGAGAGAGAGATTTATGTCAAGGAAACATCTCATGCGATTGTAGAGGCTAGAACGTCCCAAGTCCGTGGATCAAGGTAGAGGCCTCTCCCAATACACGCAGCTGCAGAAGTTGGCTAGACCAAGATCGACAGGTCGGAGAGCAGGGTCCTGCTCATAGGCTGTGAAGATCAACAAATCACAAGTTCAGAAGATAAGCTGACAGCTTAAGTCCCAAGAACCGGAGGTCAGACAGACAGGAGGCAGCCGCAGGATCCAGAGTGAGCAAAAAGCCAGAATGTCTGCTTATATTCAGATGCAGGCCACACCCCCAGGGAAACCCCCTTTCCACTTATTGGCTTCTCATAGCATATTCAATCATGGGAGTGATCACATATAAATACTGAGAATTGTGGCCCAGCCTAGTTGACACACAATATTAACCATCACAGTCCACCCCTTGTCAACTTGGCACGTGTACTGAAAATATGTACACATCTCCTTAAACCATACATAATCTCTGAATAAAGACAATTAGAAAGTCATACTTGCGCCTAACATGATACAACTAACATGCATACAATTGAAAACGCACTAGCCCCGTTTACATCTTATATTTTATAAGTGAAGGAAACAAATACTTGATGCACACATACAAAGCAGAAATACTCCTAACAATTACCCTCCCCATTTTTGCAACTGGTCACATGGCAATAACTGATATTTAGAACTACTTTCTTCCACCACCCATTCTGTATTCCCTTTGCCCTCAGCAAGCACCTCGGCTGGTCGTGGTTTTTGTCTGAAGGGTCTGGGTCATTAGCAGTCATGTTGGAATTGGGTTGCTATAGTTTTCCATTCACTTTAATCACAGGGCATGCTAATACCAAGAGATACCCTAAGGAATCTCCTGCATTCCAGACATACTCTTCTTTACCTCCATTATGTAATATCAGTCCAATTTCCTCTTAGTAATTAGAATCAATCACATCAGCCAGTATGGGTAACTCCCTTCTTTGCCCATTGATCCAGAGACATAAAGAGCCCAAAGTGGCCAGGTGGCATTCTTAGCTTCCAGTTCAATGGAATCAGTTATTTGTCTCCAGGTGGGAGCATTCCTCCCTTTGGAACTAAGACCTCTAGACCTGCAGAGCATAAGGTCAAGGGGACAGGAAGAAAAAATCTTGCAAGTGTGTCACTAGGGGTAGTAGTGAGTGGTGCCACTCCCATTTCCACCCCTTGATTCCTGGACCCATGAATCCTGACTATAAGAGAAACAGCACCATATATTGGACCCTGGTTTAGAGCATATACAGCCTCCTAGAGAACATTCCCAACCTGCAAGGTATTGCCACCTAGCTGGTGCTGTAATTGTGTCTTTAGAAGGCCATTCCATCATTCTATCAAGTCACCTGCTTCAGGATGATAAGGAACATGGTAAGACCAGTGAATTCCATCAGCATGGGCCCACTGCCACACTTCATTTGCTGTGAAGTGAGTCCCTTGATCTGAGGCAATGCTGTGTAGGATACCATGATGGTGGATAAGGCATTCTGTAAGTCCACAGATGGTAGTTTTTGCAGAAGCATTGGTGCAGGGAAGGCAAATCCATATCCAGAGTGTCTATTCCAGTAAGGACAAAACACTGCCCTTTCCATGGTGGAAGTGGTCCAATGTAATCAACTTGCCACCAGGTTGCTGGCTGATCACCCCGAGGGATGGTGCCATATCAGGGACTCAGTGTCTCTGCTGCTGGCAGATTGGGCACTCAGCAGTGGCTGTAGCCAAGTCAGCTTTGGTGAGTGGAAGTCCATGTTGCTGGGCCCATGCATAACCTCCATCCCTGCCACCATGGCCACTTTGTTCATGATCCCATTGAGCAATGACAGGAGTAGCTGGGGAAAGAGGATGAGAGGTTTCCACAGAATGTGTCATCCTATCCACTTGATTGTTAAAATCATCCTCTGTTGAGGTCACCCTTTGGTGAGCATTCACATGAGACACAAATATCTTCACTACTTTGGCCCATTCAGAGAGGTCTAGCCACATAACTCTTCCCCATAAATCTTGTCTCCAATTTTACAATCATGTTCCTTCCAAGTCCCTGACCATCCAGTCAAACCATTGGGCACAGCCCATGAATCAGTATACAGTCACATGTGGCCATTTCTCCTTCCCAGCAAAGTGAACAACCAGGTGTACTGCTCGAAGTTCTGCCCAGTGAGATTTCCCTTTACCACTGTCCTTCAGGGAGGTCCCAGAAAGGGGCTGTATTGCTGCTGCTGTCCATATTCGAATGGTGCCTGCATATCACGCAGAACCATCTGTAAACCAGGCACAAGTTTTCTCTTCCTCAGTCAATTCACCGTAAGGAACTCCCCATGAGGCCATAGGTGCAGACTGGGAGATGGAAGGTAATGTGACAGGAGTGGAGACCATGGGCATTTGGGCCACCTCTTCATGTTACTTACTCATGCCTTCAGGTACTGCTCAGGCCCGATCTCGTATATACCACTTCCATTTAATGATGGAGTGCAGCTGTGCACGTCCAACTTTATGACTCTGTGGGTCAGACAACACCCAGTTCATGATGGGCAGCTCAGGCCGCATGGTGACTTGGTGTCCTACAGTAAAGCATTCAGTCTCTACTAAGGCCCAGTAACAAGCCAAAAATTTTTTCTCAAAAGGAAAGTAGTTATCTGCAGACGATGGCAGAGCTTTGCTCCAGAATCCTAAGGGTATGTGCTGTGATTCACCAATAGGGGCCTGCAAAGACTCCAAAGAGCATCTCTGCCACTGACACTTCAAGCACCATTGGATTAGCTGGATCCTTTGAGCCAAGTGGCAGAGTGGCTTTCACAGCAGCCTGAACCTGTTGCAGAGCCTTCCCTTGTTCTTGTCCCCACTCAAAACTAGCAGATTTTCAAGTCACTTGATAAATAGGCTGGAGTAGCACACCCAAATGAGGAATATGTTGCCTCCAAAATCAAAGAGGCCCACTAGGCATTGTGCCTCCTTTTTAGTTGTGGGAGCAGTCAGATTCAATAACTTATCCTTCACTTTAGAAGGAATGTCTCGACATGCCCCACACCACTGGACCCCTAGAAATTTCACTGAAGTGGAAGATGCCTGAATTTTTGTGGGATTAATTTCCCACCCTCTAGCATGCAAATGTTTTACCGATAAGTCCAGAGTCATTGATACTTCTTCCTTACTAGGTCCAATCAGGATAATGTCATCAGTGTAATGGACTAGTGTGACGTCTTGTGGAAGGGAAAGGCAATCAAGGTCCCTGCGGACTAAAATATGACATAGGGCTGGAGAGTTGTAGCTCTGAGGTAGGCATGTGAAGGTGTATTGCTGACCTTGCCAGTTGAAGGCAAACATTCTGGTGTTCCTTTGAAACAGGTATGGATAAAAAGACATTAGCCAGATCAATAGCTGCATACCAGGTACCAGGAGATGTATTTGCTCAAGCAGTGAAGCTATATCTGGAACAGCAGCTGCAACTGGAGTCATCAACTGGTTAAGTTTTCAATAATCTACTGTCTGTCTCCAAGGTCCGTCTGTTTTTTGGACTGACCAAATAGGCGGGTTGAATGGGGATGTGGTGGGAATCACCACCCCTGCATCCTTCAAGTCCTTGATGGTGGCAGTAATCCCTGCAATCCCTCCAGGAATGTGGTATTGCTTTTGGTTTACTATTTTCCTAGGTAAAGGCAGTTCAAACGGCTTCCACTTGGCTTTTCCTACCATAATAGCCCTTACTCTATTTTTCAGGGAGCCAATGCGGGGGTTCTGCCAGTTGCTGAGTATATCTATTCCAATTATGCATTCTGCAACTGGGGACCCACTGGACCTACTGTAAGATGGACAGGAGCCAAGACTCCATTAATAACCTGACCTACATATGCCCCCACTCTGACTGGTGGGCCACAGTGAAGTTTTGGGTCTCCTGGAATTAGTATCAATTCACAGTCAGTATCCAGTAATTCCCAAAAAGTCTGATTATTTCCTTTTCCCCAATGAACAGTCACTCTCATAAAAGGCTGTAGATCCCTTTGGGGAAGGCTGGGAGAAATATTAACAGTAAAAATTTTTGGCAGTGTACTGGAGTCCTTCCTCAAGGGGACCTGGCCTCCCCTTCATTCAAGGGGTTGTGTGTCTTCAAACTCCCTCAAATTTGGGAATTGATTGAGGGACTGTGACTCTCTATTCTCATGATTTGAGTTAGACTCCTGTTCACCTGACCTAGAATTTATCCATTTGTACAGATCAAGTAAATATTTAGTAGATTTCCTATCTATTTCACTCCTAGGGACACCATGATTAAGTATCCTATGCTGTAAGTCCGTATGAGTCAGTCTATTCTGATTACTGCTTTGACACTACTGTCCATTACTGTAACCATGCCCACCTTATCTTTGTCAATTGAGTGCAGCCACTTGGCCCCTACTACCACGGGATCCAATCAGCCCCATTGTAGTTAGGTGTCTTAATTCAGTTAGGGCAGTTCCTGCTGTCAAATCTGACTTACATAAAATAGCAATCATAGCAGTCTTCAAGAATGCTGGAGTCCCTTCACAAATTTGTTCCTCACAGTTGTGGTAAAAGGTGTGCCCCCTGGGCACTCCATGTGTAGGTCTGTGTGTCTAACTTGATAAATCCACTCTAGCATGCCAATTTCCCTAAGCCTTTGTATATCTTCTTCTACAGTATACCAAGGCAGGTCTGGTACTTCAGCTTGATTTAGTGTAGGCCACCTCATAATCTATGCTTCAGCAACCCAACCAAATAAACTATTAGATCTTCTCCTGACTTCTCGAGCTGAAACACTGAATGAACAATCTGTGCTTAGGGGACCCACACCAATAAACTCAAACTGATCTATCTTTTTGTTCCTTGCACCATTATCCCACACCCTTAATAGCCATTCCCACACATATTCCCTAGGTTTCTGTTTGTACATATTAGAAAAGTCAAGTAGTTCTTTTGGAGTGTAACGTACCTCCTCCTGTGTCACACTTTGTACTTCACCTTTTGGGGCTCGCTGGGACTTAAGCCTAGTTATAGATCTAGAAACCAGAATCTGTAGTGTGGAATTGTTTTGAGAACATTAAGCATTGTCTTGTAAAGCATCTGTCTCAGGCGATGCCCCAGGCAATGACTCAGGCAAGGGCTCCTTAGAGGCAGCTGGGCTAGGGCTGATCTCATTAGACAGGAGTGGAGGGGCTAGTGGTTTTTCTGGGCAGGATGGTTTAGCAGACAAACATGAGGTAATCTCTTCAGATGAGACTGGTTCTGCTGGCAGGAGTGAGTCAATGGAATTTAGGGCCTCAGTTTCCCCAGCTTCCTGATTATCTGCCCAAATGTCCCCTTCCCAAGTTTCAGGATCCCATTTCTTCCCCGTCTATGCCCTTACTTTAATTTCAAACACCTCTCGAGGTTGGCAATTGAGCTGGCGTTGTAAGTCAGCCACTCTTACAATAAGACTCTGTGTTTGGTTTTTGGCAATTTCAGCTGTTACTACAAGAAATAAGGCTTTCTTTCAAAGCACAAGTGGAAGCCTTGAGGTCATTATGCAGCACTTGAGCTTTGACTCTGAAGCCCTGAGCGTATCTCTTTCTTTCACCAGTTTGTCTAGCGAAGGTAAGACAAACCAACCAGCTTCCTTATACTTCTCATTCTGACAAAACTGCAGGAAGATATCACACATATGTTCACCCTGAGCCTCTCCTTTCACAAATACCTGATCTACTGATGGTGATATTTTGCGTACTTGTATTGCCACCTCACACCATGGACTAGCAGTGCCCTCTTTACTGCTGGAAGCAGAGTCATCAACATCTTCAAGACTAACCAGACTTGAGAATCAAGTTAGAAAATTCATGCTTACAATTTTGTTTCTCTAGAACCACTCTCAGTACCAAATGTCTTAGGCTCGGTTCTCCAGAGAAGCAAAACCAGTAAAGCGTATAAATATATATAGAGAGAGATTTATATCAAGGAAACTTCTCGATTGTAGAGGCTAGAATGTCCAAAGTCCATGGATCAGGGTAGAGGTCTCTCCCAATTCACACAGTTGCAGAAGATGGCAAGCCCAAGATCAGCAAGTTGAAGAGCAGGGCTCCCACTCACAGGCTGTGAAGGTCAACAAATTCCAAGATTGGCAGGCAAGACAGCAAGTTTCTCCTGATTTATGTAGCTGCAGGGGCTGGCGAACCCAAGATCGGCATGTCAGAGAGCAGGGCTACATTCACAGGCTGTGAAGATAGATGAATCCCAAGTTTGGCAGATAAGCTGACAGGTCAAGTGCCAAGAACCGGAGATCAGACAAACAGGAGGCAGCCACAGAATCCAGAGCGAGCAAAAAGCCAGAACATCTACTTATATTCAGATGCAGGCCACACCCCCAGGGAAACTCCCTTTCCACTGATTGGCTACTCACAACATATTCAATCATGGGAGTGATCACATATAAACACTGAGAATCATGGCCTAGCCAAGTTGACACACAATCTTAACCATCACAGGTGTTAAGTCCATTTGATGGGGAAAGAAGAATCTCTTCAATAAATGGTAATGGGAAAATGAGATTTCCACATGCAGTAAAATGAAACAAGATCCATACCTCACACCATACACAAAAATAAATTCAAAATGAGTTAAGAGCCTAAATGTGAAACTAAAATCATAAAATTCTTAGAAGAAAATGTAGAGGCAATGCTGTCGGGCCTAGCTTTTAATATAATAACAAAAGCACAAACAGCAGAAGGCAAAATAAATAAATAGGACATCACAAAAATCAAACACTTTTGTCCATCGAAAGACTTTACCAAAAACGTGAAATGACAAGGTACCAACATGGAGAGTATCTTCTGAAACCAAATAACTGATAAGAATCTAATAACCAAATTATACATAAAACTGCAACAACACAACAACAAGAAGACAAATAATCTAATCATAAAATGAGCAAAGGACTTGAATAAACATTTCACCAAAGAGGACATTCGAATGGTCACCAAACACATGAAAAGATGCTCAACGTCATTAGCCATCAGAGAGATGCAAATCAAAACCACAATCCGATACCATTTCACTCCCACTAGGATGGCTAATATAATAATAATAGTAACAATTGTTGGCAACGATGTGGGGAAATTAGAACCCTTATCCATTGCTGGTGGGAGTACAAAATGGTACAGTAATTGTGGAAAACAGTGTGGTGCTTCCTCAAAAAACTAAAAATAGGACTACCATATGACCCAGCAATTCCACTTCTAGATATATACTCAAAAAACTTGAAAGCAGAGACTCAGAGACTCATCGACCAATGTTCATTGCAGCATTATTCATAATAGCCAAAAGGTGGAAACAACATAAATGCCCATCAACAGATGAATGGATAAACGGAATGTGATACATACATATAATGGAATACTACTCAGCCAGTAGGAGAAATGAAGTCTTGATACATACTACAGTGTGGATGGAGTTTGAATGCATTATGCTGAGTGAAATAAGTCAGTCACAAAAGGACAAATATTGTATGACCCTGTTCCCCAGTCACAATTCTGACTCAGTGACTTTATAGGACAGAGTAGAACTGCACCATAGGATTTCCAAGGCTGTAAATCTTTATGGAAGCAGACTGTCACATCTTTCTCTCATGGAGCATCTGGTGAGTTTGAACCACCAATCTTTGGTTAGCAGCCAAGCACTTTAACCACTGTACCACCAGGGGAAAGGCAAATGTATAGAGACTACTGTTTATTAGTGGTTACCGGGGCAGGAAGGAGGTGGAAAGGGGGGTGTTATTGCTTATGAAGTACTGAGTTTTGGTTTATGGTGATTGAAATATTGTGTTGATTAAGGGTAGGGTTGCACAGTCAATTATTGTCAGCACCGTCAATAAGTTGTACACCTGTAAAAAGTTGAATTGGCTACAGTTGTGTGATATATTTAAACAATGACCAAAGAAAAGCATCTGCTGAGGCTACTTAGGTAGAACCAAACACCTCATGGGATTTGGTTTCTTGGTTTGAAGGTTTAGGGTCATGATTTCACGGAACATCCCAGAAAATTGGCCTAATACTGTGTTTAGTGTCTCTGTTCTACCTCTTTGTTGTATAGTAGTACCTAGATTCTTAAAAGCTTGAAAGCAGCCATCCAAGACACAACAATTTGTCTCTATTCGCCTGGAGCAACAGAGGAAAGAGAGTCAGGAATAGGAGGAGGAAATGGAATGTGTGGGTAATTGCCTCCATAAAGAACTGCCTCCTTTGCCGTCAGACCAGAACTGGATGGTGCCTGGCTACCATTACTGAACATTTTGATCAAAGATTTTATAAAAGAATCCCAATCAAAAGGGGGGAAATGCAGAACAGAATTTCAAATTCTCATGGAATCCTGATTTTCTGTAGCCAATCAGGCTCTATGAACCCCTGAAACTATTGCCCTGGCATAATCTTTAAACCTTAAACCAAAAATACCCCCTTAAGTCATCTTAAAACCAAACAATAATTTTGCTTAACTAGTAAAAAAAAGTCTGCCTTGAGCATTGTGCTCTTGTGAGATTAATCTATATGAGATCTAATTGACAACAGCAACTTTAAAGGTTAGATAGGAACCTTAGGGACAGTGAATTTATGTTATAGAGGAGGAACAACTCAGAAAAGGAGGGAAAGATTGCACAACTTTAAGAATGTAATTAATATATCCTGAATTGTACATGTAGACATTTGAATCAGTTTATGTTCTCCTATGTATATTCTCAGCAACAAAAAATAAATAAATTATAAAACAGAAAAAAGTTAATGGCAAATCTTTTACTTCTGGGAAGATGAAAAAGGTATACTTTTCTCTATTTCTCCCACTACATACAACTGAAAACTCTGGAATATATATACATAAACCTCTGTACCGAACCAACTACCTGAAAGTAAATTCCTTGGAGTATACTTTTTGCTTCATTTATCTCAGACTTGGAGCTGAAGAAGCTGGCAACATGGAAATGACAACGGACACAAACCAAAAAAAAAAAGTCCTAAGAAAATTTTACTCCCTTGAAGCAAAGAAACCTGAAAGAGAAGCCTAGGAAGGCAAAAATATTTTACAAAATAAAGTCTCTACTGCAGCCAAACACCACTGAAGACACTGTGACACCACCCCACTCATGCCAGCAAAGGTTAAATGTGGAGTCTCGACTCCCACCCTCGCCAAGCTGTCTCCCTGCTTCCCCTGTCCCATCAGAATGGTGTCAGAAGAGTGGGGAGATGGCACTTTCTCCTTCATTGGGTGGAAATGAGACCCACCCCAACCCTGCAGTGTCTCTGAGGACCACATGGGGAGCCTGGACTTCTACTCCCACACAGCAGTAATGAAGCACCTCCTCCCTTTGCCAGCTAGGGTGGTGTCAGAGGAATAGTGAAGAGTCAGGAATTTTATTCTCTAGGATATATTCCCAGGAGTGGGATTGCTGGTATTTCTATTTCTAGCTTTTTAAGGAGGTGCCATATTGTTTTCGATAGTGGTTGTTGTCATGGATTAAATTAAGTCCCTCCAAAAATGTGTCTATCAATTTGCCTAGGCCATGATTTCCAGTGTTGTGTGGTTGTCCTCCATTTTGTGATTGTAATTCTACGTTAAAGAGGATTAGAATGGGATTGTAACACCCTTATTAAGGTCTCATCCCTGATCCAACGTAAAGGGCGTCTACCTAGGGTGTGGCCTGCACCAGCTTTTATCTTACAAGAGATAAAAGGAAAGGGAAGCAAGCAGAGAGTGGGGGAACTCATAGCACCAAGAAAGCAGCACCAGGAGCAGAGCGCATCCTTTGGACCTGAGGTCCCTGTGCTGAGATGCTTCCAGACCAAGGGAAGACTGATGACTAAGACAACTGTACCATTTTGTATTCCCACCATCAGTGAATAAGAGTTCCAATCTCCTGCAATCTCTCCAACATTTGTTATTTTCTGTTTTTTGTTTTTGATTCGTGTCAGCAATGTTGGGGTGAAACAGTATCTCATTTTAGTTTTGATTTGCATTTCTCTAATGGCTAATGATCACAGGCATTTCCCCATGTGTCTGTTAGCTGCCTGAAAGTCTTCTTTGGTGAAGTGTCTGTTTATATTCTTTGCCCATTTTTTAATTAGATTATTTGTCTTTTTGTTAATGAGATGTAGAAGTATTTATAGATTTTAAAGAGTAGACTGTTGTCAGATATGTCATAGCTAAATTTTTTTCTCAATCTGTATGCTCTCTTTTTAATTTTTTGCTGAAGCCTTTTGATGAGCATAAGTGTTTAATTTTTAGAAGATCCCAGTTATCTAGCTTAGCTTCTGGTGTTTGTGCATTGTTAGCTATGGTTTGTATTGATTTTATGCCATGTATTAGGGTAGCTAACAATATCTCCATTTTTTCTTCTATGATTTTCGTCATTTTAAGTTTTATGTTTAGGTCTTTGATCGATTTTGAGTTAGTTTTTGTGTATAGTGTGAGGTATGGGTCCTGTTTCATTTTTTTACAGATGGGCGTCCAGTTTTGCCAGCATCATTTATTAAAAAGACAGTCTTTTCCCCATTTAATGGATTTTGAGCTTTTGCCAAAGATCAGCTGACCATAGGTGGATGGATTTACATCTTGATTCTCAATTCATTGCACCACTACCAGGCTGTTTTGACTACGGTGGCTGTCTAGCAGTTTCTGAGATCAGGTAGTGTGAGGTCTCCTATTTTGTTTTTTTTCTTCAGTAATGCTTTGCTTATGCTGGGCCTCTTTCCTTTCCATATAAAGTTTGGTAATTAGTTTTTCCATCTAGTTAAAACATACTGTTAGCATATGGATTGGGATTGCATTATATCTGTAGATTGCTTTAGGCAGAATTGACATTTTCACAATGTTGAGCCTTCCTATCTATGACCATGCTATGTTTTCCCATTTATGTGGGTATCGTTTGGTTTCTTGCAATAGTGTTTTGTAGTTTTCTTTGTATAGGTCTTTTACGTCCCTGGTTAGATTTATTCCTAAGTATTTTTTCTTTTCAGGGGCTATTATAAATGGTATCATTATAAATGGTATCTCTTTGTTGGTGTATAGGTAACCAGCTGGCTTTTGTATGTTGATCTTGTATCCTGCTACTCAGATGAATCTATTAGTTCCAGTAGTTTTTTTGTGAAATCTTTGGGGTTCTCTCTATATAGGATCACATCATCTGCAAATAGGAATAGTTTTACTTCTTCCTTTCCAATTTAGATGCTTTTTATTTCTTTTTCTTGCCTTATTGCCCTAGCTAGCACAAGGGTAAATAGGAGTCATTATAACTGGAATCCTTATCCTCTCCCTGGTCTCAGGAAGAATGCTTTTAGCATCTGTCCTTTGAGAATGATGTTGGCTGTTGGTTTTGTATAAAAAAACAAAACCAAACCCATTGCCATCAAGTCAATTCCGACCATAGCAACTCTATAGGACAGAGTAGAACTTCCCCATAGGGTTTCCAAGGAATGCCTGGTGGATTCAAACTGCCGACCTTTTTGTTAGCAGCCGTAGCTCTTAACCACTATGCCACCAGAGTTTCCTGGTTTTGGATAGATGTCCTTCATTATGTTGAGGAATTTCCCTTCTATTCCTGTTTTATTAAGCAGGAATGGGTGTTGAACTTTATCAAATGTCTTTTCTGTGTCGATTGACATGATCATGTGATTCCTCTCTTTTGTTCTATTTATGTGGTGTGTTACATTGATTGATTTACTAATGTTGAACCATCCTTGCATACTTGGTATGAATCCCACTTGGTTGTGGTGTATTATTTTTTTGGTATGATGCTGAATTCTATTGGCTAGAATTTTGTCGAGAATGTTTGCATCTATATTCATGAGAGACATTGATTTGTAAGTGTCTTTTTTTGTGGTATCTTTGCCTGGTTTTGGTGCTAGGGTTTTGCTTTTTTGATTATTGTTTGCTTGATACGTATTTTTTCTATTCTTTGATTTTTAATATATTTAAGTCTTTGTGTCTAAGGTATGTCTCTTGGAAACAACATATTAATGGGTCACGTGTTTTTTGTCCATTCTGCTACTTTCTGTGGCCTTACAGGTGCATTTAAACCATTTACATTCAGTGTGATTATCAATAGGTATGAGTTTATTGCTGTTAAATTGCTGTGCTTTTTTTTTTTTTTTTTTGTGGTGCTGATATTTTCTTTACTCCTTTTACTTTCCTGTGCTGAGTTCCTTTTGTTTGTGGATTTTCTTTTCTTTTGTTATTATAGATTGTGTTTTTACTAAGTCTTTATATTTTTCTTCTTTTTTATTCTGATGAGTAGGTTTTTTAACTTTCTTTGTGGTTACCTTGAAATTTACCCTTATCTTCCTAAGTCTGAAGTTGATATTGCCTTGACTTTATCTACATTTGAAAATTTTATTCCTACACTGTTTAATCCCCTTTTTATTGTTTTGACGTTGTCGTCATTTATGGATTGATGTCTCTGTTTCCCTGTTTCAAGTCTTTATTTTATTACTGAGAGTTCTTTACCTAGGTTGGTACCTGGCTGATGCTGTCCTGTGTCCTCGACCCAGGCTGTTGTCTGATGTTGTCGGTTATCTAGCCGAAGTACTCCCTTTAATATTACTTGTAAATTTGGTTTGGTTTTTATGAATTCCCTTAATTTCCGTTTATCTGGAAATGTCCTAATTTTACCACCATAGCTGAGAGAGAGTTTTGTAGTATATATTATTCTTGGTTGGCAGGGTTTTGTTTCTTTCAAGGTTTTGTATGTGTTATCCCATTGTCTTCTTGCCTGCATAGTTTCTGCTGAGTAATCAGACCTTAGTCTTATTGTTTCCCCTCTGTAAGTGACTTCATTTTTCTCGAGATGCACTCAGGATTCTTTCTTTGTCTTTGGTTTTGGGAAGTGTGATTATGATATGTCTTGGTAACTTTCTTTTGGGGTTATCCTATATAGGGTTGATTGAGCTTCTTGGATGGTCAGCTTTTCATCTTTCATGATATTTGGGGTGTTTTCTGCCAGCAAATCTTCAACAATCTCTGTGTTTTCCATTTTATCTCCCTGTTCTGGAACTCTGATCACATGCAAAGTTTTGCTCTTGATTGTGTCCCACAGAGTTCTTAGGTTTTCTTCATTCTTTTCTCTGATTTTTCCTCAAGCAAAGTCACAGCAGACAGATGTCTCTGTAGCCTAGTGGCACAGCATGACCCACTAAAAAGGGTGGAGGTGGTGTATAAGGCTAAGTGAGAGGGAGAAAGAAAAGACAGAAAGGGGGAAAATGGTGCAGTGGAGCTAGCAGGCGGGGGCAAGGCAGACGCAGGGTGGTGGTAGGCCAGTGGCTCTGTAGCAGGGAAATGCGGTGTGACCCATAAGGAAGGGGTGGAGGTGGTGTACGGGATAGGTGGGAGAGAGAAAGAAAAGGAAGAAAAGGGAAATATCGTGCAGCAGTAGTGGGTTGGTGGGGGCAAGGCAGACCTAGGTTGGCAGTGATGGTGACTGTCTAGCTGAGCAGCACAGCATCGCCCATCATGAAGAGGTGGAAGTGGCATATGGGGCAGAAAGGTGAAGGATGGGAAAGCACGTTTCTCTGGTTAGTGGGTTCTCTGTCTCCTGTTGGGTCCTCCATGAAATTGCTTCCTCATACTCCCTGTCTGGGGTCCTTGTTGGTTGTGTTCCAAGATGGCGATGCTGTGCTGTGTTAGTTGGCAGGGGACCTTAAATCTATATTTCTCCTTGTTCTCCGTTTTCCTTCAGTGTCTTTTTCCATTCAGTGATTGATCTAACTCTTTACCCCTACATTTGATGCTTAGGTTCCAGGACTGATGTTTGTATTTGTTTTACTTAGTTTTTTGGATCTTTGCTGCAGAGATCAGCATGGTATGTCTGTCTACCGCACCGTGTTGGCTCTGCTTGCCCTCATTTTAAGCCTAGAGGCATGGCAAAGCTGATCAATCCTCTGTTAGGAATCCATACACCTTATTTGAGTGTCCCCATTCCAGCAGCCCCCATTCATCTGTCACTTTGTTATACTGTGGTGGTTTGCTAGTTGCTGTGATGCTGGGAGCTATGCCACCAGTATTCAAATACCAGCAGAGTCATCCATGGCAGACACATTTCAGCTGAGCTTCCAGACTAAGACAGACTAGGAAGAAAGATCTAGTTTAGGTCCTAGACTAGCAACCAGGCCAGGGGCCGACTGCGGAACAGACCACCAATTGCTTATATGCAAGTTCAAGTTGAAACTGAAGAAAATTAGAACAAGTCCACGAGAACCAAAGTACGACCTTGAGTATATCCCACTTGAATTTACAGACCATCTCAAGAATAGATTTGATGCGTTGAACACTAATGACTGAAGACCAGACAAGTTGTGGAATGACATCAAGGACATCATACATGAAGAAAGCGAGAGGTCATTAAAAAGACAGGAAAGAAATAAAAGACCAAAATGGATGTCAGAAGAGACTCTGAAACTTGCTCTTGAAAGTCAAGTAGCTAAAGCAAAAGGAAGAAATGATGAAGCAAAAGAACTGGACAGAAGATTTCAAAGGGTAGCTTGAGAAGACAAAGTAAAGTAATATAATGACATGTGCAAAGGCCTGGAGATAGAAAACCAAAAGGGAAGAACACACTCGGCATCTCTCAAGCTGAAAGAACTGAAGAAAAAATTCAAGGCTTGAGATGCATATTGAAGGATTTTGCAGGGAAAATATTAAACAACACAGGAAGCATCAAAAGAAGATGGAAGGAATACACAGAGTCACTATACCAAAGAATAGGTCAACCTTCAACCATTTCAGGAGGTAGCATATGATCAGGAACCAATGGTACTGAAGGAAGAAGTCCAAGCTGCACTGAAGGCATTGGCAAAAAACAAGGCTCCAGGAATTGACGGAATACCAAATGAAATGTTTCAACAAACAAATGCAGCACTAGAAGTGCTCACTCATCTATGCCAAGAATTTGGAAGACAGCTACCTGGCCAACCAACTGGAAGAGATCCATATTTATGCCTATTCCCAAGAAAAGTGATCCAACTTAATGCAGAAATTATCGAACAATATCATTAATGTCACATACAAGTAAAATTTTGCTGAAGATTATTCAAAAGTGGCTGCAGCAGTACATCGACAAGGAACTGCCAGAAATTCAGGCAGGATTCAGAAGAGGGCATGGAACAAGAGATATCATTGCTGATGTCAGATGGATCCTGGCTGAAAGCAGAGAATACCAGAAAGATATTTACCTGGGTTTTATTGACTACGCAAAGCATTTGACTGTGTGGATCATAACAAATTATGGATAACATTGCAAAGACGGTGAATTCCAGAACACTTAATTGTGTTCATGAAGAACCTGTACATAGATCAAGAGGCAGTCGTTCGAACAGAACAAGGTGATACAGCGTCCTTTAAAGTCAGGAAAGGTGCACGTCGGAATTGTATCCTTTCACCATACTTATTCAATCTGCATGCTGAGCAGATAATCCCAGAAGCTGGACTATATGAGAAGAACGTGGCATCAAGATTGGAGGAAGACTCATTAACAACCTGTGATATGCAGATAGCACAACCTTGCTTGCTGAAAGTGAAGAGGACTTGAAGCAGTTACTGACGAAGATCAAAGACTACATACAGCCTTCTGTATGGATTACACCTCAACATAAAGAAAACAAAAATCCTCAGAAGTGGACCAACAGGCAACATCATGATAAACGGAGAAAAGATTGAAGTTGTCAAGGATTTCATTTTACTGGGATCCACAATCAACTCCCATGAAAGCAGTAGTCAAAAATCAAACAACGTATCGCATTGGGCAAATCTGCTGCAAAAGACCTCTTTAAAGTGTTTAAAAGCAAAGACGTCACCTTGAAGACTAAGATGCACCTGACCCAAGACATGGTGTTTTCAGTCATCTCATACACATGCGAAAGCTGGACAATGAACAAGGAAGATTGAAGAATTGATGTCTTCGAATTGTGGTGTTGGTGAAGAATATTGAATATACCATGGACTTCCTGAAGAACCAACAAATCTGTCTTGGAAGAAGTACAGCCAAAATGCTCCTTAGAAGCAAGGATGGCAAGACTTTCCCTCACATACTTTGGACATGTTGTCAGGAGAGATCAGTCCCTGGAGAAGGATATCATGCTTGGTAAAGCAGAGGGTCAGCAAAAAAGAAGAAGACCCTCAACGTGATGAATTGACACAGTGGCTGCAACAACTGTGTCAAACATAGCAACAATTGAGGATGGCACAGGACCAGGCAGTGTTTCATTCTGTTTTACAGAGGGTCGCTAAGAGTCAGAACTGACTCGACGGCACCTAACACCAACAACAACATGGAATGTGTGGATAATCACCTCCATGAATAACTGCCTCCTTTGCCATGAGACCAGAAGAACGGGATGGTGCCCGGCTACCATTATTGAACATTTTGATCAAAGATGCTATAGAAGAATCCTGATCAAAAGGGGGAAATGCAGAAGAGAGTTTCAAATTCTCATGGACTTCAGACTTCCTAGAGCCATGAATGTTGGATGCACCTCTGAAATTACTGCTCTGAGATAATCTTTAAACTTTAAACCAAAAATATCCCTGAAGTCTTCTTAAAACCAAACAATAGTTTAGCTTAACTAGTAAAAAATGTCTGCCTTGAGCATTGAGCTCCTTTAAGAACTATCTATAAGGAATAAAATTGACAACAGCAACTTGAAGTATTAGATAGAAACCTTGGGGCAGTGAATTTACGTTAATGGGAGAAACAACTCAGAAAAGAAGGGTGAGAATAGCTGTACAATTTGAAGAATGTAATCAATGTCACTAAATGGTACATGTAGAAACTGTTGAATTGGTGTATGTTTTGCTGTATATATTCTCAACAACAACAGAATAAATTTTTTTAAAAGAAAAAAGCACAATCCATAAAAGAAAAAATATTGATTAACAGAACTTCATCAAAATCAAAAACTTTTACTCTGTGAAAGACCCTGTTAAGAGGATGAAAAGACAAGCTACAGACTGGGAGAAATATTTTCAAATCACATATCTGAAAAAGGACTGGTATATAGAATATATGTGTGTGTGTGTGTGTGTGTGTGTGTGTATGTATTTATATATATCCATTAACCAAAACCAAACCAAATCAAACCAAACCCACTGCTGTCGAGGCGATTCCAACTCATAGTGACCCTATAGGACAGAGTAGAAATGCCCCATAGAGTTTCCAAGGAGCGGATGGTGGATTCGAACTGCCGACCTTTTGGTTAGCAGCTGAACACTAACCACTGTGCCACCAGG
The DNA here is from genome assembly GCF_000243295.1 of Trichechus manatus latirostris. Taxonomy (NCBI): domain Eukaryota; kingdom Metazoa; phylum Chordata; class Mammalia; order Sirenia; family Trichechidae; genus Trichechus; species Trichechus manatus. The sequence continues at coordinate 1,192,843 of NW_004443974.1, forward strand.
GCTCTGATATATCCATTAGAAAATGAGTAAAAGACATCAGGAGACGTTTCACTGAAGAGGATATGCAGAGGACAAATAAGCACATGAAAGGTGTTAATTTGACATTAGGGAAATGCAAATTAAAGCCACAATGACATATCACTATATATCTATCAGAATTATTAAAATAGAACATAGTGACAACACCAAATGCTGCAAGGCTGAAGAGAGACTATATCATTCATATATTGCTGATGTGAATGTAAAATGGTATAACTACTGTGGGAAACAGTTTGAAAGTTTCTTAAAAACTAAATATGCAGCTACCATATGACCCAATAACTGCACCTCCTGGCATTTACTCCAAAGAAATAAAGATTTATTTTCACACAAAAACTTGTACATGGACTCACAGTTTTATTTGGAAGAGCCAAAAACTGGAAACAGTGCAGATGTTCTTCAGTGGGTGTTTGGTTAAACAAACTGTGATACATCCACACTACGGAATAGAATTCAGCAATGAAAAGGAGAAAACTACTGATACCCTCAACAATTAATGCCCGTGGAAGCAGCAGTCAAGAAATGAGATGATGCATTGCATTTGAACAAATCTGCTGTAAAAGACCTCTTTCAAGTGTTAAAAAGTAAAGACGTCACTGTAAGGACTAAGGTGCACCTAACCCAAGCCATGGTGTTTTCAATCACCTCATATGCATGTGAAAGCTGGACAATGTATAAGGAAGCTTGAAGAAGAATTGACACCTTTGATTTACGGTGTTGGTGAAGAATATTGAATATACCATGGGCTTCCAGAAGAACCAATAAATCTGTCTTGGAAGAAGTACAGCCAGAATTCTTATTAGAAAAAAAAGATAGCAAGACTTGGTCTCACGTACTTCGGACATGTTATCAGGAGGGACTAGTCTCTGGAGAAGGATATCATGCTTGGCAAAGTAGAGGGTCAGCAAAAAAGAGGAAGACCCTCAATGAGATGGATTGACACAGTGGCCGCAACAATGGGCTCAAGCATAACAATGATTGTGAGGATGGCACAGGACCAGGCAGTATTTCATTCTGTTGTACATAGAGTCACTACAACTGGGAACTGACTTGAAGGCACCTAACAACAACAACAACCCTCAACAAAATCAGTGAATCTCCAGAGAATTATTCTGAGTAAAAAGCCAATCCCCAAAACTTACATACTATATGATTTCATTTGTGGCGCATTCTTAAAAAGACACACTTATAGAAATGAAGAACAGTTTAGTGTTCACCACATTTCCGGTGAGTGTGCCGGGGAGAGAAGGTGGTAAGTGTGGTTATAAAAGGGTAACAGGAAGGATCATTATGGTGATGAAACTGTTCTGTATCTTGACTGTATCAGTGTCAACATCCTGGTTGTGATATTGTACTGTAATTTTGCAATATTTACCACTGAGGAAAACTCAGTAAAGGGTACAAGAGCTCAGTATTATTTCTTACAGCTGCATGTGAACCTACAATTATCTCAAAATAAAAATTGTAATTTTTTTAAAAAAGTTAAGGACAATTCCCAAGTCTAACAAAAATTTTTTTAAACGTATTTTTTTTTTCATTTTACTACTTCCTATCTACTCTCTCCTGCAGCTGGAACTTGTTCATCTTTCATAAACATTCTGCAAAGCTATTGAACAAATTACTTAATGGGGCATTAAATACCATGCTGTTTCCTCTCAGCAGCATAATGGGTTCCTTTGTTTAGAAATCATGTAAAATCTACTGAAAAATATCAGTGTAGGCAAGAGCCAAACACTAGCCTGAGTGTGGAGATGCATACTGTAGTTCAGCCTCCAAAATCTGTGTGACCTTGGACAAGTCACACATACCTTGGACAAACTTCTTTGGTCTTCATTTCTCCAACCACAAAAATAAACCTGAATGTTGCCAATGCATCAAGTATAAAATTCTATAGAATTAACATATTATACCACTACAAAGAAATACTGTCTTGTCCAATGCCTCTTCCTTAATGAGTCATTGTTTCATTTTCCTTTCTCCTTATGTCAAAGGCCCCATATCAAAGTGATGTTCTCTGCCTCCAGATTGAGCCCTACTGCCTCCATCAGCCAGAAGACTTCAGACATGTGCTGGAGTACTTCCCACATCCTGATCATGCAGATCATCAAATAGCAAAAGCTGATGTAAATGACCTTTAGTGAGAAATGAAGCTGAATAGATATGAGCAAAAACACCAATTGCAACAACAATAATAGTTACCATTTACCATTCACATTCACAATATCTGAAAACAGATATTCAAGAGCTTTATAAAGTTGTTTTTTTTTTTAAGAAAAAGAAAAGAAAACAACCCAATGTGTTGTGTTAATATCCTTGTTTCAAAATCTGGACATAAAGACTCAAATTGGCAACCCTGTGTATGCCATATAGAAAGGAAACGAAAGGAAACAATTCCAGGGAGCAAAAGGCTATTCCCCACACCTGCCTCTAAACCTGTAAAGACTGGCTTTAGTTCTCGCTTACTACGGATGAGCTGAATCAAAGGCTCTGCTAAAGTTAAAGATACTCTCAGACCAAAGAATCTTAGGGCTGCTGAGGCAACACAGGAACCATGCTGAGGGCCCACTAGATCTCCAAGCTCAGGCCAGGAAAGATCTAAACCATATGAGGATGGTGGTTTCACCAACCAGGGAACCAACTCGGAGTCACTTCGGGCACCACAACTAATTACAAGACTCTTTCTTTGAACTCAAGTTTTTGTTTAAGGGAAAAGATACAATATTATGTTTTATTTATTCCATGACCCATAATAAACACAGACTCACTGTTAACATGCATAGTCAACTATGTCATCCCTTACTATGGAAGATTTTGACCCTACTGCTTACTGTTGTCTCCTTAATTGCAATAACACCCTTTTGGACTATAACAATGATTCCCAGAATCGCATTATTGAGAGATGAAACAGGTCTAAAGTAGTCCTTTGGTCCACTAGGGCACAATTATCTCCTTGCTCTGGGCCATGGGAACATCACCCCTTCCGCCAGCATGGTTCATGGGAAGAGCAAAGGGCAGAGTTACACATCAGACAGAGTTACACATCTCCAATGAAGACAGGACTGTGACTGTAACAAGGTAGTGACATAGCATGCACAAAAAATACACAACTAAGTAAATAATGGAAGAGTAAGAACAATAGGATTAGTTCAATTGCAAATGCACAGTGTATATTTATGGTCTGGAAACAGCAAATGTTTGAGTTAAGCTTGCTTTATGGTTTTATAGAAGCCAAATATAACATTTAAGTTATGCATCCCATTAATACTGTATCTTTTTGTCAATCAAGATGCATTTTTAATCAAAATCCTTCCCTTGAAATGGTCTCCTTTGTTGTACTTTCTTGTTGGCTCATTTTATCAACGTCTGTTATGTTTACACAATATAAATTAAAACTGAGGAGTGCTGTTCGTACTTAGATACTTTTGTTAAGAGTGTAACATCCTAAGATTGGCAGTGTTTACATAAATGAGTGTGGTTGACACAGCCATCATAAACAAATAAGGAAAATATAACAAACACATTGTTCATGCAGGAAATGTTTGTTTTAAGAGTTGGCTCTGGTCTCACCAGATTGATGAAGAGCTGCTGATATGGCAGATCTGTGCTGCACCACTCAGTGGGCCAAATGCAGCCGCCAGCCAGACATCCACTGCTGTGGCCTGCAGCAGGCAGAGAGGCCCAGATCTCACCCTTGAGCCACCCAGGAGGTTGCTGAGGCCCACCAGCTGATGCCTGACTGTCTAGAGGAATTTTGACACTTTGTGATGCTTCAGATAACTAGTGCAAGCACTGCAGCTCTACCACTTCAAGACCTCCACAGGAAAGGTTTCAGCAAGGCCATTCTGACCCGGTTCTAATTCTTTTGCACAAAGTAGAGATGATAGGGAAACATCATACATATACATAAAGACACATATCAAGACCAATGATGAATTAAGTGAATTGGCAATATATAAGCAAATTGCTGGGTGTCATAAATGGTTAGGTGCTCAACTACTAGCTGAAATGTTGACAGTTTGAACCCACCTAGAGGTGCCTTGAAAGACAGGCCTGGAGATCTGCTTCTGAAATGTCACAGCCTTGAAAACCTACCGAGCACAGTTCTACTCTGGCACACACGGGGTTGCCATGAGTTAGAATCAACTTCACAGCAACCAACAACAATTTAAAAATAAGATAATGATTACTAGAATGGCTGTAATCAAATATACAAATAATAACAAGTGTTAGTACATATGTTGAGCAACTGGGGCCCTATACACTGCTTGTGGGAATGTAAAATGGTGCAATTGATTTGGAAAACAGTTTGCAGTTCCTCAAAAGGTTAAACTTAGAGTTACCATAAGTCATGGATTGAATTGTGTCCCCTAAAAATATGTCAACTTGGTTAGACCATGATTCCCAGTATTGTGTCATCCTCTATTTTGTGATTGATGCGATTTTTCTATGTGCTGTAAATCCTAATCTCTGCCTGTGGTTAGTGAGGCGAGATTAGATTATGTTAAAGAGGATTAGGGTGGGATGTAACACCCTTATTCAGGTCACATCGCTGATCCAAAGTAAAGGGAGTTTCCCTGGGGTGTGATCTGCATCACCTTTTAGATTACAAGAGATGAAAAGGAAGCTAGCAGAGAGTTGGGGGCCTCATACCACCAAGAAATGAGAGCCAGGAGAGTAGCTCATTGTTTGGACCCAGGGTACCTGTGCTGAGAGGCTCCTATTCCAGGGAAAGATTGATGATAAGGACCTTTCTCCGGAGCCAATAGAAGGAGAAAGCCTTTCCCTGAAGCTGACCTCCTGAATTTGGACTTCTTGCCTACTAGACTGTGAGAGAATAAACTTCTGTTTGTTGAAGCCATCCACTTGTGGTATTTCTGTTATAGCAGCACTAGATAACTCAGACACCGTATACCCAGAAATTGCACTTTTAGGTATATACCCAAGAGAAATGAGAACATATGTCCACACAAAAACTTCTATGTACATATGTTCATAGCAACATTATTCATAATAGCCAAAAAGTGGAAACAACCCAATAATCCATCAACTGATGAGTGGATAAACAATGTGGTCTGTCCATACAATAGAATATTATTTAACCACAAAAAGGAATGAAGTACTAATATGCTACAACATGCACAAACCTTGAAAACATCATGCTAAGTGAAATAAGTCAGACACAAAAGTTCTCATATAGTATGAGTCCATTTATATGAAATGTCCTTAATGGGCAAATTCATAGAGACAGAAAGTGGATTCATGGTTGCCTAGGGCTGGGCAGTGGGAGAAATTGGGAGGAAATTGGGAGTGACTTCTAAAGCGTATGGAGTTTGTTTTGGGGTGATAAAAATATTCTAGAATTCACTGTGGTGATGGTTACCTAGCTTTGTGAATATACTGAAAACGTTTGAATTAGATACTTTAAATGAGTGAGTCATATGGTGTGTGAATTATATCTCAATAAAACTTCTTTTTTTACGTATGCATTAAGAAATGTTGAAATGTAAAAAAAAGAAAAAAGATACAAAGAAGGAAGGAAGGAAAGAGGGAAGGAAGGAGGGAGGGAGAGAGGAAGGAAGGAAAGAAAGATGAAGGGAGGAAGGGAGGGAGGGAGGGGAGGAAGGAAGGAAGGAATCAAAGAGGCATCTCCTCATCTTCACTCAAAGGCATACAGCCCTACACTGCACTCTACTATATCACAGTAGACACCAAGCTGAACACATAGCACATAGCATTGGTGATTTATTCAACAGGCATCTGATCACTTGTTTTATACCTGGCACTCTGCTGACCCTAGGATAATGAGATGTCATCCCTCCCTCACTGAACTCACAGTCCAGCCTGCTGACTGGTCTGATCTATTTCTTGACTCAGTCACTGCCACAAAGCAGAGTCTGGCCATACTACAGTCTAGAGCTAAGACTTTGACCTAAATTATATGGCAGCAGTTTCCCCAACTCCAAAATCACTTTTCACTATTCCCCCTCAGTGTTATTCGCTGCCTTCCTGCCTCTTCCTACCATTGGTCTGGAAGAGAGATCCAGCCATTGCAGAGTGTGAAGAGCGACTCTCAGCCCCGTCATGCCAGCCTTGTCCTGTACTCCAGATAGTGGAGTGTGGGGAGATCTAGTGCACTGGGCAAAAGGAGCACCCTTCATTCCAGGAACCTCTGCTCAAAAGAGGCCCAAGGAATGCAAATGATCCAGGCTTTGTCCCTATTCAACAGCAGCAATGCAGAGCTGCCAAGTGGCCATGCAAGGGTGGTGCTGTGAAGGAAGTTTGGTTTTTAAGCATCTTTATTTTAAAGGTTCTCCTTTTTCCCTGGTCAACATTTGACTGTTCTTTCCATTCTCTCCACCCATCCCTCATCTAAACTTTTTTCTTGAGGAGTAGTATGCCATTCACACTCTGGAGTTAAAGAACCATAAGGTTAAGGAAGGTCCACCCTAAGTTAATTTTTATTTTAACTGAGGATTGAATCAAAAAAATGAGTTTTAAAGGATGAATGTCTACTGGCAAAATTTCAGTTATCTACTATTTGATTAGAGAACACAGAAGAGAGTTGTCTTAAAATGCCTGCTCCTCTGAAGCATAAAGCTCCTGAGAGACTGAGCTTCAGACTTGAAACGTATCTCAGGAAATCCTGGCTCTCAATTTAGTATACAGTACTCCAACATTGTGGATCAAGCAAGGCCTGTGAGCATCCAATACCTCCTCTTCACACTAGTGTGATAGTCATCTCATATCATATAGTCACATCATATCATATAGTCACATCATATCATATCATTAGTCATATCCTATAGTCATATCATACCACACCTCTTTCCTCCACTGCACATGTAAACTCCACTTTTGTGTCTTTAGAGTGCAGTGCACTGCCAGACACACAGCAGTTACCTAATGAGCACTTGATACACAGAGGAATAGATAACGAATAAATGTTTGAAAAGAAGTCCAGAAGTGGGAAAGTCCTATGGCAGCTGAAGCAAAAAGTAAAACAGTAGTCACTGAACAGATTCTTCAGATTCAGTATACTTAGAGGTATTCAAGATTCTATCATACAGGCAGCATAAAAACTGGGGAGCATTTTACTGACCAATAAATAAAGCTCTGGGACTAGAGATTAAGATGGCTTCAAGATAACACACCTTTTGTGGCATTTAGAGTAATAAGACAACGTGCTCTTTCTTGTCATCTTTGTCTGTGTTCCCAAGGGTCTACCTATTTGCTAGCCACCTATACTCCTCATGTGTGAAGTGACTATATTCAATCCGTAATTCTGAGATCAAAGCCAAGACATTGGACCACACCCAGACATTGGACTTAACAGACAGAGACATTAAACCAACTTCTTAAACATACTCAGAGAACTGAAGATAATCATGAATAAATCAGACGAACAACATATGAACAAGTAGGGAATATCAGTAAATAGAAAGAAATTATAAAAAGAAACCAAATAGAAATTCTGGAATTGAAAAGTACAAAAGCTGAAATAAAAATTTTACAAGAGAGTTCAACAGCAGATTTGAGAAGGCAGAAGAAAGACAGAGAACTTGAAGATATGACATTTGAAATTACACAATCTGAAGAGCAGAGAGAAAAAACAATGAAGAAAATGAATAGAGCTTAAGGGTCTTTGGAACATCATCAAGTGTACCAATATATGCATTATGGGAGTCTCAGAAGGAGAAGAGAGGGACAAAGAGGCAGAAAATATATTTAAAGAAATAATGGCTGAAAACTTCCCAAATTTGATGAGAGTCATGAATATACACATTCAAGAATCTCAAAAAACTTCAAGCAGGATAAATTCAAAGAGAGCCACACGGACACACGTTCTAATCAAACTGTTAAAACCCAAAGACAGAAAATATTGAACACAGAAAGAGAAAAGCTACTTGTCACATACAATAGATCCTCTCTAAGATTAACAGCCTACTTCTCATCAGAAACTATGCAGTCCAGAAGATAGTGGGATCAAGAGTATTGAAAGAAAAAAAACCAACAACATAAAACTGTCAACCAAGAATCATATTCAGTGGAACAATCTTTCAGAAATGAAGGAGAAATTAAGACATCCCCAGATAAATAAAAGCTAAGGGAGTTTTTCACGGGTTGACCTAACCCACAATAAATGCTAAGATAGTCTTTCAGGCCAAAACAAAAGGACAATAGATGGTGACTCAAAGCAATATGAAGAAATAAAAATCACCTTTGCTAAGGTAACTATATAGATAAATATAAAAGGCAATATTATTGTATTTTTGGTGTGTAACTCCTCTTTTTATTTTCAATATTATCTAAAATATAAATCTATAAAACTATAATTATAATTATAAACCTCTGCTAACAGGCTCACAATGTATGTTGTAGTTGTTGTTGGGTGCCGTAGAGTTGGTTCCTGTACATAGCGGCCCTATGTACAACAGAATGAAACAATGCCTGGTCCTGCGCCACCCTCACAACATTGTTATGTTTGAACCCATTGTTGCAGCTACTGTGTCAATCCGTCTCATTGAGGGTCTTCCTCTTTTTTGCTGACCCTCTATTTTACCAAGCATGATGTCCTTCTCCAGGAACTTGTCCCACCTGATAACATGTCCAAAGTATGTGAGATGAAGACACAATGTATAAAGATGTAATATATGACAATAACAACATAAAGTTGGGGGGGCAGAATTAGATAGAAGTAAAGTTAATGTATACTATTGAAGCTAAGCTGGTATCAATTCAAACTAGATTATTATAAATTTTATGATGTTAACTGTAATCCCCATGGTAACCATTAATAAAGTGACAAAAAACTTCAGAAAAGAAAATGAAGAGGGAATCAATACTGTTAGACTAGAAAAAAATCAATCAAACACAAAAGAAGGCAGTGTTGGAGAGACTGAGGAACTTAAAAGATACAAGTCATAGAAAGTATATGGCAGAAGTAAGCCCTTCATTACCAGTAATCACTTGAAATGCAAATGGGTTAAGCTCAACAATTAAAAGACAGAGATTAGTAGAATGGATTTTTTCAGTGATCCAACCAACTGTATGTTATCTACAAGAAACTCGCTTTAGACCTAAAGACACAAATAGGTTGACAGTGAAAGAATGGAAAAAGATATTACATGCAAATAACCAAAAGAAAGCGGAAGTAGCTATACCAATATCAGACAAAATAGATTTTAAGTCAAAATATTTTACAAGAGACAAAGGACATTTTATATTGATAAAGGATCAAGTCATCAAGAATATATAACAATTAGGAACATATATGCAGCAAGCAACACAGATCTAAAATATATGAAGCAAATATTGACAAAATTTAAGATAAAAATAGACAGTTCTATGATAATTGGAGACTTCAATACACCAATTTCAATAATGGATACAACATCTAGACAGAAGGAAATAGAAAACTCAAACAACACTAGAAACCAACTAGACCTAACAGACATATATGGAACACTCTACTCAGTGACAGCAGAATGCACACTTTTTTCCTGCGCACATGGAATATTTTCCAGCATAGACCACATGTTAAACCACAAAACAATACTCAAAGAGTTTTAAAAGACTGAAATCATACAAAGTATCTCCTCTGAACACAACGGAAAAAAGCTAGAAGTCAATAATAGAAAGAAAGCCAAGAAATTCACAAATACTTGCAAATCTCACAACACACTCAGAAAACCAGGGGCTCAAAAAAGAAATCACTAGGTAAATTAGACTATGTACTAAGAGATGAATGAAAACAAAATCACAACAACCAAAACTTCTGATATTCAGCAAAAAGAGTACTCAAAGGGAAATTTATAGCTGTAAAAGCCTATATTAAAAAAAGAAAAAAGATCTCAAGTCAACAAACTAATTTTACATCTAAGGAACTAGGGGAAAAAAGAAGAGAAAACTAGGCCAAAAGCTAGAGGAATGGAGGAAATATCAAAGATTGGAGCAGAGTTAAATGAAATAGAGAATAGAAAAGCAATAGAAATAACCAACAAAACCAAAAGTTGATCTTTGAGAAGAGCAATAAAATTGAAAAATTTTGCTAGATTGACCAAAGAGAGAGAGAGAAGATGCAAATAAGAAAAATAGAAATAAAAATGAGAACAGTATTACTGATCACATAGAAATAAAAAAGATTACAATCAAACACTATGAATAATTGTATGCCAAAAGATTAGATAATCTGGATGAATTGGACAAATTACTAGAGACACACAAACTACCTATATTGATTCAAGAAGAAATATAAGATCTCAACAGAATTATAACAAGTGAAGAGATTAAATCAGAAATGTAAAGTCTCAGAACAAATAAAAGCCCAGGATCAGATGGCTTCACTGGTGAGTTCTACCAAACATTTAAAAAAGAATTAATAACTCCTGAAACCATTGCCCTGAAATAATCTTTAAACCTTAAACCAAAAATATTCCTGAAGTCTTCTTAAAAGCAAACAATAGTTTAGCTTAACTAGTAAAGAATGTGACCTTAAGCATTGTGCTCTTTCAAGATCTACCTATATGGGATCAAACTGACAACAGTAACTCAAAAAGATTAGACAGGAACCTTAGGGAGCAGTGAGTTTATGTTAATGGGGAGGAACAACTCAGAAAAGGAGGGTGAGAATGGTAGTATAACTCGAAGAATGTGATCAATGTCCTGAGTTGTACATGTAGAAACACTGTTGAATTGCTGTAAGATTTGCTGTGTATATTCTCAACAACAAAAATAAAATAAAATAAACAGAATTAACAACAATCTTTCTCAAATTCTTCCAAAACTTATAAAAGGAGGGAACACTTCCTAAACTATTCTATAAGGCCAGTATTACCCTGATACAAAAGCCAGATAAAGATGCCACAAGAAAAGATAATTATAGATCAATATCTTTTATAAATATATATGCACCAACCCTCAACAAAATGTTAGGAAATTAAATCCAACAGCATATTAAAAGGATCATATACCATAACTAAGTGGGGTTTATCCCAGGAAGGCAAGGGTGGTTCAACATAATAAAATTAATCAGTGTAATACACCACATTAACAGAACAAATGAAAAGAACCACATGATCATCTCAATAGATGTAGAAAATGACAAAATTCAACACCCTTTCATGAAAGAAACATTCTGCAAACTAAGAATAAAAGGGAAATTTCTCAACATGATAAGGGGCATTTATGAGAAACCCACAGCTAACATGATACTCAATGGTGAAAGATAGAAAGCTTCAGCCCCAAGATCAGGAATAAGACAAGGATGCCTGCTTTCATCACTGTTATTCAGCATTGTACTGGAAGTACTAGCCAGAATAACAAGGCCAAAAAAGAAAAAGAGGAAAGAAAAGGCATCCAAATTGTAAAGGAAAAAGTAAAATTCTTTCTATTCATAGATGACATGATTCTATATGTAGAAAATCCCATAGAATCCACAAAAAACTACTAGAGGTAATAAATTCAGCACATTTTCAAGTTAGAAGATCAACACACAAAAAATCCGTTGTATTCTATACACCAGCAATGAACAATGCAAAAAGGAAATTAAGAAAACAATTCTGATTAATATAGGCTCCTCCCTGCAGATGGCAACATAGGTATTGAGCGTCTCCTTTGCCCTACAACAATTTAAGAAAAAAATAACAAAACAATACAAACAATGAGGCAGAAATGATGAGCTCTGAGCTTTAGTGACCAGTCCAAGAAATAAAGTACCTGGCTGAAGGCAGAAGGAAGAGCAAGACTACAAGGCAGGAAAATCTCTCTCTCCATCACTTACGAGTGCATCTCCCGCCAAGTCCCCATGTAAACCATAAGCTGCAAACATAGTGAGTGGTGGGTGGAGCTGCACACAAAATACAAAGTGTGAACCAGCTCCCTAAGGCTAAGAGAGCAGTAGAGGAACTCAAATTTTGCTGCTGGTCGCCTACTTCCAAGTCTTATTATCTTTCTGTAGGCAGCCAGAAAAATCGATCCACAGGGAGAAATCAGTCCTCTCCCAATCCAACAAAACTAAAAAAAAAAAAAAGAGGAAAAAATATTTTCATTGCTTCCAGGTTCCATAATAAAAGACACCCATATGAACTTAATGGATATAAACAATGGGGTGATTCTCTAAGCCAGTCCCCAGAGACTTAAAATTTTCCAAACCACCTAAAATCTGTGGAGCTACCTCAGAACTTTACATAAACCAAGGAAGTGCCTGATGCCCACAAAAGAAGTGAAAGAGAGTTACATGTTCCCCCAAAACCATTAGATCTATGCTGAAAGAACTAAAGGGTCAGAGTGCCCTGTAGTGGAATTTCAAAAACATAGGGGAAGAGAAAGGAAATAAAGGAAAAAAATATATATATAATGGCTGGGGAAATAGAAAATTCTGAGTTTCAGAATTACCACAATAAAATACTCAAATTCCTCAGGTTCAAAAAAAAATTATAAGACATACAAGAACACAGGATAAGATTGCCTAATTAAAAGAACATTATGAAGAAACTAAAATTAGTTCTATAGAGGCCAGGATAATAGGAAAAAGAGAGGACTTTCAAATCACAATGTTAAATATATTCACAGAATGCAGAGAACACAGACCCACGCAAAGAACACAAACTAATGGAGATCAGGAAACAAAATGAGAAACTCAATAAGGAGATAGAAAATAATAAAAGAACAAAACAGAAATACTGGAATTGAAGAATGAAATTACTGAGCTGGAAAACGCAAGGGAGGGATTCAACAATAGATTTCAGCAGACAGAAGAGAGAAAAAGTGAAATATAGGACATTGTAACTGAACTTATCAAGTCTCAAAAGAACAAAGAAAAGCAAACAAAGCTAAATGGAACTATGGGATACAATCCAGATAGCCAACACAAGGATCATGGAGATCCCAGAAAGAGAGGAGAAAAAGAGATAGAAAGCATATCCCAAGATATAATGACAGAAATTTTTCCAGACCTGAATAAGGAGTTGAACCTGCAAATCTAGGATACTAGGTGAACTCCAAGCAGAATAAATCCAAAGAGGTCAACACCAATACACATAGTAATGAAGTTGTTGAAAACCAAAAACAAGTAGAGAGTTCTGAAAGCAGCAAGAGAAAAGCATAGATTAACATGTAACGAGCCCTCAGTAAGACTAAGTGCTTATTTCTCCTCAGAAACTCTGGAGGCCAGGTGTTAATGGAACAACATATAATAGGTACTGAAAGAAAAAAAAGGGTCAACCAAGAATTCTTTACCCAACGAAGTTGTCCTTCAAAAACGAGGGTGAAATCAAGACATTCTCAAATTTAAAAAAGTTGTGAGAATCCTTTACCACCAGACCTGCTTTGCAAAAATTAATAAAGGGAGTCCTTCAGATGGAAAGGAGAGGACACTAGACAGATATTCGAAGCTGCACATGGGAAAGAAAATTTAAAAATAAAAGAAAGATCTCCAATAAAGGTGAAGGCATGGGCAAATGAAAGGGCCAGTTGTATAGTATTTCCAAAGGATAAATTTAGTAGTTAAGTTCTACAAGCATTGTAACATCAAGTGCATGAGAAATAAGTACAAATTTAACCTAATGAACACAGGATATATAATGATGTAATTGGTGACACAACAACAGAGACGTAGGAGGGAGAAGCAAAATAGGAATAGGGTTATAATATGTTAATATGTTACTTGTTGTATGTTACTTACAGTTTGTATGTTAAATGTCAGTGTTAACCTAAGGTGTTGTAAATTTTAAGTGTAATTTTTGTAGCAACCACTAAGAAAATATTTTTGAAATGTACACAGATGGGAAGAAGGGAAGAAATCAAAAAGACTCAATATAAAAAAGGAACTAAACACAAAAAAAGTAACAAAAATGTAGAAATTGTGGGAAAAATACACAAGACACTCAAAAAACAACTAGCAAAATTAAAGAGTAGGTCCTTTATTTTCAGTAATTACCTTAAATGTTAATTGTTAAACTCTCCAATCAAAAGGCAGAGAGTAGCAAAATAGATATAAAAAAAAAATCCTCCCTTTGGCTGTCTACAAAAGACACATTTTAAGATTGAGGAAACAAACAGACTAAAAGTGAAAGGAGAAAAAAAGAATATTCCATACAACTAGTAACCAAAGGAGAGTTAACAACAACAACAGGTTGGCTTTAATTTTTAAAAAATGGAAAATAACAAGTGTTGGCAAGGATGTAGAGAAATAGGAACCCTTGTACATTGCTGGTGGGAATGTAAAACATTGCAGGCACTGTGGATAAGTTTGGCGGTTTCTCAAAAAGTTAAACATAGAACTGCCATATGACCTAGCAATTCCACTCCCAGGTATATACTAAAGAGAAATATAAACATATGTCCACACAGAATCTAGTACACAAATGTTTATAGCAGCATTACTCATAATGGCCAAAGATAGAAACAGCCCAATGTCCAACAACAGACGAATGGATAAACAAATTGGTGTATACACACAGTAAAATATTATTCAACCATAAAAGGAATGAAGTACTATTGGATGCTACAACTTGGATGAACTTCGAAAACATTATGATAAGTGAAAGACGCAAAGCACAAAAAGTCACTTATTATATGATTCCTTTTTTACGATATACCTAAGTCCCTGTCTTACGATGCATTCGAGTTATGATGAACCACACTTAGACCATCCTTTTTTTTTTTTTTGTACATGTTATCGTTAGTAATATGTACTATATACAGTGTTGCAGTGCATAATGTACTGGTGTTATCATTCTCAAATGTTCATCTGCAGATGTTCAATTTTATGATTTACAGTTCAAAACATTGCCGTATAGCAGGCTGTGGCCTGGTCTACAATGAAGTCAGTGTAGGGAGTTATAAAAGTCAGAAAGTTCCAAGCCTTCGAGCAGGATAATATGATGGAAGAGATTGGTGGAAAACTCGTCTTTATGCAAGAACACTGAATCTAGAACTTGATATCGTGAATACACCATGGACCGCCATAAGAATGAACAAGTACAGCCAGAGTGCTCCTTGGAAGCGAGGATGGTGAGACTTCATCTCATGTACTTTGGACCTGTCATCGGGAGGGACAAGTCCCTGGAGAAGGATATCATGCTTGGTAAGGTAGAGGGTCAGCGAAAAAGAGGAAGACCCTCAACAAGATGGATTGACAATGGCTGCAACAATGGGATGAAACATGGCAATGATTGTGAGGATGGCGCAGGACTGGGCAGTGTTTCTTTATGTTGTACATAGGATCCCTATGAGTTGGAATCAATTCAATGGTACCTAACAACAACAACCACCGATGTGGAACACTCATAGTTCATGAAGAAGGGGAATAGACAGATTAGGATTAGGATTTAATGGATTTTGAAAAGGAAATAAATGCTGTAGAAGAAATAACGAGAAGAGGAAGCAGAGAAGTTGTCAAAAAATTTTACAGTGAAGAGGCTGAGCCAACATGGTGCTATAGACAGAAGCACACTCTGTCTCTCCACAGCAAAGACCTGGCAACAGAGATAAATATCAATCCTGGAACCCTAATCATCAAATGAAGAGATAAAGAACTCAACAAAACACCAAATGGAATAAGAAACTGACAGAGAACAGAAAGCGAGGAGAGATATGGAATGGAGGTCCCCTATCAGCTAACGGGGCATGGATTCGCCATCTTGGACTCCTCAGCCACCGAGATTGGCAGACAGGGAGTACGGGAAAGCAGCTTCACAGAGCTCACAACACGAGACAGAGCACCCAGTAACCAGCAATACACGCTTTCCCACCTCCCACCCTTCTTCCCCCTGCTCGGCCTCCGCCACTTCCTGGCAGGCCGTGGTGGCTAGTCCTGGGAGGTGCTGGCTCCAAGACATTTGGATTCACCCCACACACACAAGCTGGCTCCTTCAGTGCCATTTTTTTGTTGCTGTTATTGCTTTTTTTGGCTTCTTTTGGTTTCTTCTCTCTCTCACCTACTTCCCTTGCTGTCTCTCTAACACCTGGCTCCATGTGTCATCTTTGCTTCTTCTTGACAGGCTGTGAAGTGTCACTCAGCTGGGGAATCACCTCCCCAGTCTGCACTGCCATGCCAGTGGGATCCCTGGGGATATTTTTTTTCTTTTTCTTCTTTCCTTTTTGTTTTTCTTTATTTCTAGGTTTCTCACCTCTGTCTACTTTCCTTCTTTTCCTGTCTCCTGAATACCCAGCACTATATGCCATATTCACCCCTTCTAGATGGGCTGTGTAGTGCCTAGCAGCTTGGGAGTCACTTCCCTGGTCCACACCACCAAGCTTGTGGGCTCCTTTGGGGATTTTTTTTTCTTTTCTCGATTTCTTGTCTCTCTCTACCACATTTCCCTTCTTTTCACCTGAAACTTGGTGCCAGGTGCCAACTTTGCTCCTTCTAGATTGGCTGTGCAGTGCTGTGCAGCTGGGGAGCCACTTCCCCGTTCCACACCACCATGCCAGTGGTCTCCCTCAAGGCTTTTTTTCTTTTCTTTTCTCAATTTCTTGTTTCCCTCTACCTTCCTTCCTTCCTTACCCTTCTCCTGAACACCTGGCACCATGTGCCATTTCTGCTCCTTCTTGACAGGCTGTGCAGCACCACTCAGCTGGGGACCCACTTCCAGTGGGCTCCCTGGGACATTTTTCTTTTCTTTCTTCTTTTTTTCCTCAGTTTCTTGTCTCTCTCTACCTCCCCTCCTTATCTATCTCTTGAACACCTGGCTCTGTGTGTCATCTCCACTTCTTCTGGATGGGCTGTGCAGAGCCACTCGGTTGGGGACCTGCTTACAGTAGGCTCCCCTGGGGCATTTTTTTCTTTTTTTTCTTTTTTCTTGGTTTCTTGTCTATCTTTACATTCCTTTCATTCCTTCCTCCCAACCACCTAGCCATGTGTGACTTTCTCTCTCCTTTTTCAAAATCTAGTTTCTTATCTCTCTCTCCCTTCCTTCCTTTCCTTTCTTGCACCCATCTAGCTGCATGTGCCTTATCTCTCCCTTCTTAATGGGCTGTGCTTCACTGTCTGGCTAGAAAGCCATGGCTTCCCCAGGTTTGTGCCACTCCAATGGCAGGCTCCCTCAGGACTTTTTTTTTGGCTCCTGTTTCTCTCTCCTCTTTCTCTTCTTTCCCACACCCATTTATCTCCACACATCACAACCTCCCCCCTCCCTCCTGCTTATCCACACCATAAACTGAACATCACACTCCTGAACAGCACAGGGACAGTCTACTGGAACCAGCCTTGCACTGACACGCGGCCCCGCCCTGTTGGCCCCAGTATGTGCCAATGACCCATCCCAGCCCCTCCCCTTCTGCTGAACCTGCCCTGCTGCGCTGTAGCTGAGTGACTGGCCCTGCCCACTGGACAAGGTGGTGAGAAGTATCGTGCCACAGATTAGCAAACAACAAAGAAAGCCCAGCCCACCTGCTCAGACATAACCAAATAAAACAAAAAAGCACGATGAAACAAACAAATCTATAATCAATAAACGAAGAATTGGGAAGCAGTGAGATGTTACTGTGAAATACATGAAGAAAAAAAGAAAAAGACCATACAGACAACTCTCACTAATTTTCTGACTAGAAACACCATCCCCATTCCAAGAAATAATCCAGATGACCCAGCACCTTGCAAAAGTGGAGTTATTATTGCAACTGACAAAATACCAATGCCATCCAACACTTCTTCATCATCTGAGTAAATTTTTACGATTTGTGTATTTTTTATGTATGTATTAAAATATATCTGTAAGTTTATATGTAATGTTTCCAACCCCCCAAAATAAATAAAGATTGGATTTATAAAGATACTGATAATAAAAGGCAATAATAATGAAAAATGAAAAAAAAAGTGAGGTATTCGACTTACGTCAGAACCAACTTATGTTGGAATGGAACACCATTGTAAATCAGGGATTACCTGGATCCGGAATAGGTAAATGCATAGAGACAAATAATAGATTAGAAGTTACCAGGAGATGAGGAGAAATCAATAACAGAAAGAAAATGAAGGAATTTACAAATATGTGGAAATCAAACAACACACTCAGAAACCAGGGGATCAAAGAAGAAATCACAAGGGAAATTAAAAAACACTAAGAGATGAATGGATATGAAAATACAACATACCAAAACTTGTGATAAACTTGCACACAAGTTAATAATATCTTTGACAATTGAATGTACTGAGAATGCCCTCCCAGGATGTATGACACATTTGAATGCTCTGGAGCATGAAAATGGAGGACATACCCTGTATGTGTCATGGAGATGTTACGCATATGTCAGCGATGATACCATGTAGTTTTAGCAACATCAACAGAGCAAAGCAAAACAACAGAATACTGAAGTCTTATTCATTTCTGTAGTGCCCTATACCTAGCTAGCCCTGAAGAAAAGAAAGTAACAAATAGTGATATAATTAACTGAAAATAAAGTTAGATAGCTTTTATATTTTTATCTACATAAAATGGAAATGGCCAAATTAATTTATAACTTAATGTGAAGGAATTCATCAAATAACTTCCTAGGAAGGCAGGTTTATTGCAAGGCAGGTGTACCAAATAGGTAGAAGTTAAAGGCAAATGGGATGAAAGGAAGGACAGAGGTGCCAGGGGCATCATCACTTCCTTCACAGTTTGCAAGAGGGCCAGTCTTAAAACTTTTCCTGGAGGCTCTATCTACCCTGAGTTCAAGCTACCGCCCAGTTTGTTTCACAATTTGCACCCATTCCCTGATCTCCTCTCACTTTGGATGGTCTGACCAATTGGGATACCAAGCAGTGGAAAGAGCTTTAAACTCCTGGGGATGGAATTTACAGAATGAACTGCCATTCTTTTAGAAATGATGCAATGAGCATGATAATGTAAGGCAGAGAACTATTGAGATTTTATTTCAAAAAAGGAGTTCTAAAATTGTAATGTTCTCCTCACAGACTGTAATCAATGTCACTGAATTGAACACTTAGAAATAGTTGAAATGGTGTATGCTTTGCCATGTATACCTGCAACAACAACAAAATAAACTTAAAAAAAAAAAAAAACTTACTCAGAGGCCACTCAAGTTACCTAGAAGGCACGGAGAGAGATAGCAGACATCCAAGCAAGACAGATTCTAGCTATTCCGTTTGCCTCTAGGCCACAATCCACCACCGACCTGCTAAGTAGAGATACAAATCCTTGAAGTCCTTGATCTCCCTGGAACCTTCACAGGCTGCAAGACACTCATAAAAGGCTTACAAGAAGTCAAGAAGGGCCAGCTCCATGTATGTTATGGACGTTTTCCAGTTCTCACCATTGTATACCTGCACTGCTGGGATGAACTGGCTCTGAAATGCAAGGAGAAGACAGTGAAGCTTGCTCCTGGCCATGAAGAGAGACAGGTATGTCCTCCCCAAAGGGATCAAGACCATCACCAAGCCCCACTCTTATTAGCTCTTAAGAAAGCACCAGCCCTTAAATGTGAACGAAAGTGGTAACTTACTTTATATCTAGATTTTTTCTTTACCCTTTTCACAATGGGTACATTCTTATTTAGCTTTAATTCAAAATTTAGAAGGTACTTGATAATAAAATCAAAATTGAATCAAGGAAAAGGCAAAACTATGGTAGTGGGAACCAGATTAGTGGTTGCTGGGGGCCAGACTTTGGGGCAAAGAGTTGACCACAAAGGGGCATAAGGGAACTTTTTAGGGGTAATGAAAATATTCTTTATCATGATTTTGGTGTTAGCTGTATGACTATATACATTTATCAAAACTCATCGAATTGGTCTATATGGCAAATAAATTTTAACTCATTAAAGGTGATTTTAAAAATTGAATCAAGGTGGCCCCTCCTCAAAAAACTAAAACTAGAACTACCATATGACCCAGCAATTCCACTTCTGGTATATACCCACAAAACTTGAAAGCAGAGATTTCAAACGGAGACTTGTACACCAATGTTCATTGCAACACTATTCACAAGAGCCAAAAGGTGGAAACAACCTAAATGCCCATCAGCAGATGAATGGATAAACAAAATGTGGTACATACACACAATGGAATATACCCAGCCAGTAGAAGAAATGAAGTCTTGATACATGCTACAATACAGAGGGAGCTTGAAGACATTATGCTGAGTGAAATAAGTCAATCACAAAAGGACAAATACTGCATGTCCCCGCTTATATAAAAAGACAAGAAAAGGCAAATGTAAACTTTGTTTTTAGTGGTTACCAGGGGCAGGAGGGAGGGGGAAAGGAGGGGTTAACGGTGATGGAAAAATTGCATTGATTAAGGGTAGGGTTGCACAACTGATTATTGTAATTGTTGTCAATAAGTTGTACACCTATATAAAGTTAATAGGCAATAGTTGTGTGATAGATATGTGTACAACAATGACAAAAAAAAAAAAGGATTAGCTGCTGAGGCTGCTGATGTACGACAAAACACCTCATGGGATTTGGTTTCTTGGTTTGGAGGTTTAGGGTCATGGTTTCATGGAACATCCCAGTTAATTGGCTTAATAACGTGTTTAGTGTTTCTGTTCTACTTCCTAGTTTGTTGCACAGCACCTGGGATCTTAAAAGCTTGCAATCAGTCATTCAAGTCACAATACTTGGTCTCCATTCGCCTGAGCAACAGGGGAAGAAGGAAAGTCAGGAATAAGAGGATACGGAATGTGTGGCTATTTGCTTCCATGAACTACTGCCTCCTTTGCTAAGAGATCAGAAGAACTGGATGGTGCCCAACTACCATTACTGAACATTTTGATCAAAGATTCTATAGATGAATCCTGATCAAAAGAGGGAAAATGGAGAACAGAATTTCAAATTCTCATGGACTCCAGACTTTCTGGACCCATGGAGGTTGGAGGAACCCCTGAAACTATTGCCCTGAGATAAACCTTAAACCTTAAACCAAAAATACCCCTGAAGTCTTCTTAAAACCAAACAATAGTTTAGCTTAATTAATAATAAAGGTCTGCCTTGAGCATTATGTTTTCTCAAGAATATCTCAATGGGATCGAAGTGACAACAGCAACTTGAAAGATTAGATAGGAACTTTAGGGGGCAGTGAGTTTGTGTTAATAGAGGAGGAACAACTCAGAAAAGAAGAGCGAGAATGGATGTGCAATTCAAAGAATGTAATCAATGTCACTGAAGAGTGCCTAGAAAAGAGACTTCTAAGCACACTCTACCAGTGAAAAGGTGAGCTTGCAGTTTAATCACACAATAGAGACCCTGTAGTCACACCTTGGGATCTGACAGCTCCTCAAGGATACTTTCAATATATCCCCATTTTCAGCCCCTGCCCTACCTCAGTCTTCCTTGGTACCCATGGCCCCAGTGCCTAATCTTAACAGGACCTAACAATAGTAAGTGCTCATAAGGGTTAGATCCTTATTATTGTTATTGTTAATTTTTGCTGCTGTTGTTGTTAATTCTCATCAGAACTCACCCTTGCAGACACATAGATTTTGATATCATCTACTCTATCAAGTGAGTCCCCCATATCCTCTATTTCCTTTCCACCTTAGTATATAAAATAAATGTTATAAGTTGGAAAAAAAATTGTAATGTTCTGAAACCACAGGGTGTGGGCCTCAGGAGTCTCATCAACCCCCTGTATTTTAGAATGGGGAAACAGACACTCGGGTTGGTTGAAGTTTGGATCCTCAGCCAAATATAAGGCAATTCTGAGACATGGACATCTTGATTCTCCATCTCCATCATATCTCCTTGATTCCAGAGAAATTTCTTGGCCTAATGTCAGCATAGAAAGAACCGTCTTAACAAGTTATTTGTTTTCCAAAGATGAAAATGAGCAAAAACGCTTCCAGAAGAGACACCAATCAAGTGAAGTAAACTCAGAGATGATCTACTTCAACCCCCCTTATTTTATACAAGAGAGAACAGACCCAAAGCAGTTGAGTTATTCAGCCCTGTTACGACCCATGCCCTAGGTGCCTTCCACCAGACCACCATGCCTCTTGTCTGTGACCAGAAATGTCCAATTTTTAACACCAGAGACATTTCTGCCTGGTGCTATGGAACCACAGCCAAGCTCCGAGTGCCAGTTTTGAAAAGTGTGAGAAATATGGTGAATCAGAAGGCTGACTACATGCAGAGGAAGGAAACTGTTCCTTGCAGCTGATAAGGACCCAGACTCAGAGCCCCATGTCACAGAGAAGGAAGTGTCTGCTGGCCTGGCCCTCTCTATCCGGAGCTGGCCTCCGCCTTGCAGCTGAGCCATTATCCACCTCTGGGGGAGCCATGGGTCAGCTTTCCCTGGGACACCCAAAAGAACAGCCATGCTGGAGCTAAGGGAAGGGCCGGGGCCCACGGGCTGGCCCTGTGAGCATGCTCATCAGGACTGACACGCACCCAACAGAATTTCTTATCTTATTTTTTGGTCAGAAAAGTGCATCCACTGGGAAACTAAAAATTCCAAGTGTTGGGAGTCTGAGTGGGTTTGAGAGGGTCAAAAACACTGGCTTTTCCCACTGTGGGCAAACCTACTGAGCTGAAGTCATCTTGGAGCAGCACCAGCCACCATGTCCTCCTCCTGGATGCCCAGCTCACTGCAGAAGGACGCACAAATCCCCACAGAGCTGTGGGGGAGTGGAGTCTGTTCCTGTGCTTGGTGACTCCGGAATGCTCTCCTATGACACGTGGGCCCTCACACAGACAGGAGGGACCTGTGTATGGGAAGTGGGCTTCTGGGCCCCTGAGGCAACAACCTGGGCATGGGTTTCATCATCTTCTCCTCAGCCTGGAGGCTTGCCTTTGGGCTCGTTGCACTCCCCAAGAAGGTGCAAGGTGGTGCTGACTGAGGGTTCGGAGTGGACTGGGGCACTGGTCTGCCTGGAGCCATTACATTAGGGCCTCACTGGTACCCCATCAAATCCCACCAGCCAGGGCTGAGACCTGGGCGCTGGACAGGACTGGGCAACCAAAGAGATCATGAGGCTGCACGACAGCCCCAAACCAACCAGCCCAGGTGGCTGCACCTGGGTAGGGATGAAGATTGAGCCCTGCCTAAGTGGAGGGGTCAGGGCACATAAAGCCCGTTGTGCATCCTCAGAGTCTAGTGGCTTCTGACAGCCCCTTATGGGGCCTGAGGTGGGGTCTGGCAGAGCCATCTGATGGCTCCTTACTGCCTAATAAATCCAAGCAGGGTGCACTGCTTCTCCAGACAGGCCTGCTGTGTACAAGCCCATGAAGGATCTGGCACTGCTGAGCCTTAATGCTGGCACTGGTGCAGCAAGCTAGCTCTTCATCTTCCAGCCCAAGTTCCCAGCAGTAGCCTTGAGACAACATCCCCTCGCAAAGGAAAGGGGGACATGTGTTTTAAACAGGCCCTTGTCCCCAGGGTTGGAAGAGACCACTGCGTGCAGAGCCACTGCTTCTCGTCAGCCTTCCCTCGCTTGTTAAGACTTTCTGCAGGGACAGAATTACAAAATAAAGCAAAAGTATCAATGATTCTTTCTGACAGAGCCGGGCTTGGTGCTGCGTGGCCTGCCAGAGTGCAAGGCTGCAGAGTTTTTCAATTTACTGTGGCCAAGTGTGAGAGATGCGTGCTGCCTCTAGCCCAAGTCCTGGCTGGTTTGAAGGGCTCCCAGGCCTAACTCCAGCAGGACAGATACCGGCTCTTGAATCCTGCCTGTGTTGTACCGACACGAGCAGGGAAGGACAGGCATTACACCCAGCCGAGGACTCCGAAGGCTGCCACCAGCAAAGACTGGGGGCCACGGACATATCCATATGCCCATGTTTCCGCCTCCCACTGGCTCTCTGCCAGGCACACTTCTGTACCATTTGGGCTCCTGCACTCCTGGAAGTTGTCAAACCATAATGTAAAAGTTACCACATCCTACTACTGCCAGATAAAACCCTTTGATCCATGACTGTGGATGTCAGCTTGCTTTGGCAGAAGTGCAACTCCTAGAAGTCACAAGTGATGTGCCCTCGCTGCCTGTCTAGGCCAGCCCTGTCTTCTGATCTGTAAAATGAGACACTGGCCTAGACAGCACCTCAGGTTTCTTGCCTTCTAGCCATCAGTGTCTCCAGTTCACCACGATGTCTTAAACAGAAGTAGACGGTAATGTGCTGCGAAGACAGCGCCTGCCTGGTGCCACTGCAGATGTCACCACCTGTGTCCATCATCTTTCCACTTCAGTTCGGGTCGCAGATTGCTCCTGAATGGAGACGCCAGGCTTCATGGCCCCTCCTGACAGCTGTTGACATGCTGCCTGTGGCCAGGCAAGGGACAGGCTTGCAAGAAGCCACTGGCAGTCTTCTGTGCTCACTTCCTGAGCAAGAGCTTCACCAGTGGGGAAGCACCTCACCTTGCAGAGAAGCGTCTGAAGACTCCCCCTCTGACACCACCAGCACTGGCCCTGTCACGTGGGGACACTTGGCTGAGCAGTGCCTGGCAGTGAGCAGGAACAGCCAGCCCCAGGGCAGTCAGCAAGGGCATCTCTGGGACTGTCCCACTTGAGTAATGGGACTTCAGGGGTGACAATAGCCAAGAATCTTCATGCTCAGTTCTGCAGGCCAGAATCTTACACAATTTAGGGCCCCTCTTTAAGAAAATACACAATCACAACGATAAATCCAAAATTGACAAATGACTAGAATAACAAATAAATAATTTTTAAAACGTTAAAAAAAATGACTAGAATGAAAAAAAATCACAACAAATTACTTGAGCTTTGGGAATTCAAGCCCTTTCTTCTGAAATTTCTTTAATTTACCAGAAATGCTTACATAGAAATGTTTGCTGACAAAAACCTGGCTTTCTCTCTCCACCTGAACTCATTGCTGTCGAGTCAATTCCAACTCATAATGACCCTATAGGACAGAGTAGAACTGCCTCATAGGGTTTCCAAGGAGTGGCTGGTGGATTCGAACTGCTGACCTTTTGATTAACAGCCAAGCTCTTAACCACTGCACACCAGGGCTCCTCTCTAGAACATTCTATAACTCCCAGACTCAGCCATCCAGAAGCCCATGCAAAGGAGGGCTTGGAAGCTTGAGATGGACAGGTCCACAGTAAAGCCAGCCCTGGAGTAGGACAGGCTCCAAGCAGCATCTTTACTGTGCCTTCCACTCCACTCCTTCTGAGCTTCAGATGACCCTGCCCCTCCCAGAGCCTGCCTGGCCCCTGAGAAATCCGACCATCACACATTGTTTATAGACTCTTGGTGACTCTTCAATCCACAAGAGAAACAGGGAACCGGCACATATAAATATCAAGATCGCACAGCCCTGAGCGCAGCATCAGTGTCGACCTGAAACAAACAGTCAACAGGAAGCAAACCATGAAACCAGGTTCTCAGGGCCTGATGTGCTCTTCAAGTCCTGTCAACCTATGCCCCCTTCCCAACAGTTACTGTTAACTGCCCCTCTGGCACCCCTGACACACCACCACTGGGGCTTCATTTTCTGACGAGGGCAGTCTCCCAGCTAAAGAACTGTCATGGAAATACATACACACTCCCTCTGTCATTGCTCCCCTAAGGGATGTGACTGTCCAATCCAGCTTTAAGTTTTCAACTCTGTCATATTTTCTAAACTATGGCCTCTTTCATTTACTTTAGGGCATGCAGCATTCCCCTCACTAGAGGGAAAGCTAAACAACTTGGTCTGGATTTAGTGTTCCCATGCCTCGTCGGAAAGTGTTTGCCTTAGCAGCCACATCATCAATTTTACTGGGAACAGCTGCTCTGTCCCTCCCCTGAGAATGGGAGTCTGCTGCCCCATTTATAAGTGGGAGAGTGGAGATAAAAGACTGGCAACAGTACAAAGCAGACCTGCCTCTGAGGCACTCCTGGTAGCCCAGGGATCACACACGTGGAGACATTGTCCTAACAATAGACAGTGTGGCTACCGCGGGCTGGTTTGCCTCCACTGCAAAAGATGGGCTGGTGGAAGCAACCCTGTTTGTGCAGAGGGGCTTTGCAGCCTGGTTGTGCCTTACCCACTTAGACTGTAGATCCCAAAGGATCTCAAAGGAACTGGATGAGCACCTTGCCCTGAATCCCACCAGTGCTTAGCAGATGTAAGGAAGTGTCATTAGGGCTTTTTGATGTGCACTGTCGCAAGGAGAGCATCTGAGGCAGAGAAGAATTGCCCAAGGGGCAAATGATTATCCCTTCTGGGTTTCTGGACATGGGCAGGAGAAAACCTGCTGCATGGATCCTTTGTTCACCAGGGAAACAGATTCCAGACACCTAGGTCCCTTGGTGCTCTCCACCTTTCTCTTACTGGGTCATGCTGGAGCCCCAAGCATTGTCCAAAACACCAGCATTCTGCCCCACCCATGATAGCATCATTAACCCAAAGACACCTAGCATGCCACTTCCAAAAGCTGTCCTGGGCCGGGCCCTGCTCTGAGCCAGAGACTGGCTCACCTGGCCACTCATTCTTTTTATTTTAATAGGAAACCGTACACAGGTCCATTGACAGCAGATTGTTAAATAAATTAAGGTGCATATATACAATGTAAGGAGCTCTGGTGGCGCAGTAGTTAAGTGCCGAAAGGACGGCAGTTTGAATCCACCAGTCGGTCCAAGGCAGAAAGATGTGGCAGTCTGCTTCCATAAAGATTATAGCCTTGGAAACCTCATGAGGCACTTCTACTCGGTCCTGTAGGGTCGCTATGAATCGGAATCGACTTGATGGCAATGGGATTGGGTTTTATACACAATGTGACTCTAAAGTGCCACCACTAAAAAAAAAAAAAGATGCCGAGTTTGTTTTATTGACATGATAGAAGTCCATAACAGATCATTGTACAAAAAATTAGGCAACAGGACCACATATAAGATATACTGTTTATGTAAAATGATAAATAGCTATCTACCTGTAAACAAAGAACTGAAGAAAAAATTCAAGCCTCCAGTTGGAATTTTGGAGGATTCTATGGGCAAAATATTAAATGATGCAGGAAACATCAAAAGAAGATAGAAGGAATACACATGGTTACTGTGCCAAAAAGAATTGGTCAACGTTTAACCATTTCAGGAGGTAGCACATGATCAAGAACCAATGGTACTGAAGGAAGAAGTCCAACCTTCACTGAAAGCAATGGCAGAAAGCAAGCTTCCAGGAATTGACAGAATAACAACTGAGATGTTTCAACAAATGGATGCAAGGCTGGAAGCATTCACTGGTGTATGCCAAGAAATTTGGAAGATAGTTACCTGGCCAAGCAACTAGAAGATATCCATATCTGTGCTCATTTCAAAGAAAGGTAATCCAACAGAATTCAGAAATTATCAAACAATATCATTAATATCACACACAAGTAATATTTTGCTGAACATAATTGAAAAACGGTTGCAGCAGTACATCGACAGGGAACTGCCAGAAATTCAAGCCGCATTCAGAAGAGTACATGAAATAAGGGATATCATATGGATCTCTGCTGAAAGCAGAGAATACCAGAAAGATGTTTACCTGTGTTTTATTGACTATACAAAGGCATTCAGCTGTGTGGATCTTAAGAAATTATGAAAACATTCCGAGGAATGGGAATTCCAGAACACTTAATAATTGTGCTCATGCGGAACCTGTACATAGACCGAGAGGCAGTTATTCAGACATAACAAGGGGATACCGAGTGGTTTAAAATCAGGAAAGGTGTCCATCAGGGTTGTATCCTTTCACCATACCTGTTCAATCTACTTGCTGAGCAAATAATCTGAGAAACTGGACTATACGAATTTATTTATTTTTATGTATATTATGGAAATCTATAATTTTTCTCATGCATATGCTCAAAAAAGTTTACATTTTTTATTGGCTCTAGACAAATAGTGTTTGATCATTTTTAATAAGCCAGGAAGAACAATTGGAACAACTGGACAGGTCTCTCTGCTTTCTAATGGGTGGAAATTAGGATAGAGCAACGGACACTCAACCAGGCAATCGTCTTTGAAGGCACATGCACGTGGTTCCCAGGCAAACAGACACCTCCTACATGGCAGAAACATGATGCCATCATCATTCAGCAAAACAGTGTCCACAAAGTGAGTTAGACTAGCTCACTGCCCACATTTACACTGAGAGCAACATGTTTTTTGCTTTCTCCGAAAAACATCTTGGTTTCAACAAAACTTGAAAATTCCACTTCCTTAAGTGTGGACTAGGTGGCTTTACTATTAACTCTAATCTTGACTGTATTCATCTCTTGATTACTACCTTTACCAGCACCTCCTCCATGTTCATGGCTTTAACTGAGTTACTTAATTTTCCTTTCTGATGCATAAAAACCAAGCTTCTGAAGCAAGGAAGGATTAGTCATCAGAATTAGAACTGAAGGAGGCTTTGGGATCATTCTACAGAAGAGGAAACCAAGGTCCATGAGGCTGTGATGCTCCCCAAATTGCACAGCTAATCCTCCTTCTCATCTCAGTGCTCCTTCCCTACACCATAGCATAGCGGGAAGTGTGACACCATTCTCTGCAATGATGCTGCATGATAACACTGCTGCTTCCTTGAAACAAGTTCACAGGAAACTGATCATCCTTCAGAGGCAAGATTTACTATTTAAGAGCACATTTTAGTCAGCTATCCACTGAGATATGTTTAAAATAAACACTTTTTTGTTGTTATTGTTATGTGGTGTTGAGTCGGTTCCAACTCATAGTGACCCTATAGGACAGAGTAGAACTGCCCCATACCGTTTCCAAGGAACGGCTGGTGGATTTGAACTGCTGAGCTCAGCTCTTAACCATTGTGCCACCAGGGCTCCAAATAAACACTTTAGGCCTTAAACATTTTTGAGGTTTTTGAAGATTAACAAAGACTTGTGGAATTTTTGTTTTATTTTGTTTAATCTGATGTTGACTTTGAGGTAGAAATGGAAGCAGGGCAATCTCTGAGAATGCAGGTGAGCCATGGTCTTTTTAATCACCTCATACACACGGAAAAGTTGGACAGTGAAAAAGGAAGACAAGAAAAATTGACCCGTCTAAACTGGTGTGTCGGCAAAGAATGTTGAATATACCATGGATTGTCAGAAAAAACTAATAAATCAGTCATAGAAGAAACACAACCAGAATGCTCCTTAGAAGTGAGGAAGCCTGTGGAGACTTCAGTTCACTAATTTTGGACACTGTATCAGAAAAGACCAATCACTAGAAAAGAACATAATGTTTGGTAAAGTAGAGGATCAGCAAAAACGAGGGAAATCCTCAATGAGGTGGGTTGACACAACAGCCACAACAATGGACTCAAATATAGCACCAATCATGAAGATGGTGCAAGACCAGGCAGTGTTTTCTTCTGTATACATGGGGTCTACATGAGTTGGAGCTGGTTGACAGCAATTAACAACAAAAACATGACACCAGCTCAGTGAAGCATCTCTTGAGTTTGATCTCCTCCGAATGTATCATGTTCACAGATGGTGCACCCTCATTGCCTCATTCCTAGGATGTGGCAACAACTTCTAGAGCAGTGATGTTCAGAGGGTGGTCCCTGGACCAGCAGGATTAGCATCACTTAGGAAATTGTTAAAAATTCGAATTCTCATGCTCCATCCCAGACATACTGATTGAGAAACTCTAGGGATGGTGCCCTGCTAGAGTTGACAGATTCAGCAATAAAAGTTCACAACTTCCAGCTAATTTTCAATTTCAGATAAATAATTTTCAGTACAAGTGTTCCATGCAATATTTGGGATATACTTGTACTAAAAAAAGTATTCATTGTTTATATGAAATTCAGATTTAACTGGGCATCTTGAATTTTATCCGACAATTCTAGGCTCAACAATCTGTATTTAAACAACATATCCAGATGATTCTGATACACACTATAAAGTTTGAGAACCACTACTCTAGTCGATCACCTGTGATTCAATTTTGTTATATTTATTCCTAAATACCTCATGGCTCTTTGCTGTTATAAATGTGAGGTTTTTTGTTTGTTCTGTTTTTTTGTTTGTTTGTTTGTTTGCTTATTTTCTATTAAGATTTCCAACTTTAACAGCTTTACTGTGGTATAATAAACATAAAATAAACAGAATACAATTCAATATATTTTATATATTTATATACTCATGGAACCACAATCAAGATAATGAACATTCATCACCCCAAAGGTATCTTGTGTCTTTTGGTGGTCTCTCCCTAGCCTGCATCACCACCATACACATTATTGTATCTTGAGGCAACAACTGATCTCCTTTCCAGGTTAGTTTCCAATTTCTATATTTTATATACATGGAATTGTTATGGATTGTTATAGATTGAAATGTGTCCCCCAAAAAAGGATATGTTGAAGTCCTAACTCTTGGTACATGTGAATGCAACCTTGTTTGGAAATGCGGTTTTTCTTTGAAGATGTTATCTGTTAGGTTAACATGAGGTCATATTGTAGTTGGGTGGAACCTAATCCCTTCTAAGTGATATCTTATAAAAGAGGAGAACAGACACAGAGAGTTAGACAGAGGAAGGCTCCATGTGAAGATCAATCTGCAAGTCAGTGAATGCCAAGGTCGCTGGAAGCCACCGAAAGCCAGGAGAAAGGCATGGAGCAGCGCCTAGCTCAAAGTCCTCAGAAGAAATCAACACAGCTAATACCTTGATTTGGGCTTCTAGCTTCCAGAACTAGGAGATAATAAACTTAGGTTCTTTAAAACCACCCACTTTTTTGGAATTTTGCTATGGCAGCCCTAGGAAACTGAGACAGGAATCATACAGTATATATGCTTTTTTTCTTCTTTCTCTAGCTTTCAGACTCATCAAAATTATTTTGAGATTACTAACGGTTGTTGCATAGATCAATAATTCATTCCTTTTCATTGCTGAGTAGCATTCCAAAGAATGGATCTACCACAATCTGTTTATCCATTCATCTGTTCATAAAATTCTGCATCATTTCAAGTTTTTGGCTATTAAAAATAAAGCTGCTATGAGCATTTGTATAGAAGTCTTTCTATGAACGTATGTTTTCGTTTCCCCAGGAGTGGAAATGCTAAGTAATATGGTAGATACCTTGTTGTTGTTAGGTGCCGTCGAGTAGGTTCTGCTTCGTAGTGACCCTAGGTACAATAGAATGAAGCACTGCCTAGTCCTGTATCATCCTCAGGATAGTTGTTATGCTTGAGCTCATTGTTGCAGTCATTTTGTCAATCCATCTCATTGAGGGTTTTCCTCATTTTTGCTGACCCTCTACTTTACCAAGCATGATGTCCTACTCCAGGGACTGGTCCCTCCTGATAACATGTCCAAAGTATGTGAGACAAAGTCTTGCCATCCTTGCTTCTCAGGAGCATGCTGGCTGTAATTTTTCCAAGACAGATTTGTTCATTCTTCTGGCAGTCCGTGGTACAGTAAACATTCTTCACCAACACCGTGATTCAAAGACATCAATTCTTATTGAGTCTTCTTTATTTCTTGTTCAGCTTTACCATACATATGAGGCGCTTGAAAACACCATGGCTTGAGTAAGGCGCACCTTAGTCCTTAAAGTGACATCTTTGCTTTTTAACACTCCAAAGAGGTCTTTTGCAGCAGCTTTGCCCAATGCAATGCCTCCTTTGATTTCTTAACTGCTGCTTCTATGGGGGTTGATTGAGGATCCAAGTAAAATGAAATCCTTATCAATTTCAATCTTTTCTCCATTTATCATGATGCTAATTGTCCTATTATGAGGATTTTTGTTTTATTTATGTTAAGGTGTAATCCATACTGAAGGCAGTAGTCTTTGATCTTCATCAATAAGTGCTACAAGTCCTCTTCACTTTCAGCAAGCAATGTTGTGCCATCTGCATATCGCAGGTTGTTAATCTTCCTCAGATCCTGATGCCCCGTTCATTTTCATATAGTACAGGTTCTCTGATTATTTGCTCAGTATACAGATTGAATAAATATGGTGAAAGGATACAACTCTGACACACATCTTTCCTGATTTTAAACCTAGCAGTACCCCTTGTTCTGTTGCAACGACTGCCTCTTGTTCTACTTACAGGTTCCACATGAGCACAATTAAGTGTTCTCACTCTTTGTAATGTTATCCATAATTTGTTATGATCCATAGTGGATAGTCAATAAAAAACAGGTAAACATCTTTCTGGTATTCTCTGCATTCAGCCAAGATCCATCTCATATCAGCAATGATATCCCTGGTTCCACGTCCTCTTCTGAATCCGACTTGAATTTCTGGCACTTCCCTGTTGATGTACTGCTACAGCTGCTTTTCATTGATCTTCAGCAAAATATTTGTCAATTTGTTGTACTATACTGGCTTGTGTGTTGCTGTGATACTGGAAGGTATGTCATCGGTATTTCAACCATGGTGGACAGGTTTCAGCAGAGCTTCCAGATTAAGAGAGATTAAGAAGATGGAACTGATGCCTACTTCTAAAAAAATTAGCCATTGAAGAAGAAACAGCTGCAAACATCCATTAATAATAAGAATGTAGAATGTATGAAGTATGAATCTAGGAAAATTGGAAATTGTCAAAAATGAAATGGAACACATAAACATCAATATCCTAGGCATTAGTGAGCTGAAATGGACTGGTATTGGCCATTTTGAATTGGACAATCACATGGTATGCTATGCTAGGAATGACAAATTGAGGAGGAATGAAGTTGCATTCATCATCAAAAAGAACATTTCAAGATCTATCCTGAAGTACAATGCTGTCAGTGATAGGATAATATCCATACACCTACAAGGAGGATCAGTTAATAAGACTATTATTCAAATTTGCACACCAACCACTAATGCCAAAGATGAGGAAACTGAAGATTTTTACCAGCTTCTGTGATCTGAAATTGTTCAAACGTAATTAAGACACACTGATAATTACTAGTGATTGGAATGTGAAAGTTGGAAACAGAAAAGAAGAAACAGTAGTTGGAAAATATGGCCTTGGTGATAGAAATGATGGCAGAGATCACATGACAGAATTTTGCAAGACCAAAACTTCTTCATTGCAAATAACGTTTTTCAACAACATAAACAGTGACTATACACGTGGACCTCGTCAGATGGAATACACAGGAATCAAATTAACTACATCTGTGGAAAGAGATGATGGAAAAGTTCAATATCATCAGTCAGAACAAGGCCAAGGGCCTACCGTGGAACAGACCATCAATTGCTCATATGTAAGTTTAAGTTGAAACTGAAGAAAATTAGAACAAGTCCAGGAGAACCAAAGTATGACCTTGAGTATATTCCACTTGAATTAGAGACCACCTCAAGAATATATTTGACTTATTAAACACTAATGATTGAAGATCAGATGAGTTGTGGAATGACTCAAGGACATCATACATAAAGAGAGCAAGAGGTAATTAAAAAGACAGGAAAGAAAGAAAAGACCAAAATGGATGTCAGAAGAGACTCTGAAACTTGCTCTTGAATGCAGAATAGCTAAAGTGAAAGGAAGAAATGATGAATTAAAAGCTGAACAGAAGATTTCAAAGGACTGTTCGAGAAGACAATGTAAAGTGCTATAAAAAAAATGTGCAAAGACCTAGAGTTAGACAACCAAAAGGGAAGAACAAGCTCGGCATTTCTGAAACTGAAAGAACTGAAGAGAAAATTCAAGCCTCAAGTTGCAATATTGAAGGATTCTGTGGGGAAAATATTAAACGATGCAATAAGCATCAAAAGAAGATGTAAGGAATATACAGAGTCACTATACCAAAAAGAATTGGTTGACATTAAACCATATCAAGAGATAGCATGTGATCAAGAACCAATGGTACTAAAGGAAGAAGTCCAAGCTGCACTGAAGACATTGGCGAAAAACAAGGCTCCAGGAATTGATGGAATATCAATTGAGATGTTTCAACAAATGAATGCAGCGCTGGAAGGGCTCACTTGTCTATGCCAAAAAATTTGGAAGACAGCTACCTGTCCAACTGAGCGGAAGAGATACATATTTGTCCCCATTCCAAAGAAAGTTGATCCAACAGAATGTGGAAATTATTGAACAATATCATTAATGATAAATTTATCTTCAATTTTTCTTCTAAAGTTTATTTATTGTTGTTGAGAATATATACAGCAAAACATACACTAATTTAACTTTTTCTACTTGTACAATTTAATGATTACATTCTTCAAGTTGTGCAACCATTCTCACCCTCTTTTTCTGAGTTGTTTCTAACCCATTAACATGAACTCACTGCCCCTTGAAGCTTCTATCTAATCTTTCAAGTTGCTGTTTTCAATTTGATCCCATATAGATAGTTGTTAAAAAGCATAATGCTCAAGGCAGAACTTTTTTACTAGTTAAGCTGAATTATTGTTCAGTTTTAAGGTGACTTCAGAGAATATTTTTTGGTTTAATGTTTAAAGATTATCTCAGGGCAATAGTTACAGGGGTTCATCCCCGCTCCATAGTTCCAGAAAGTCTAGAGTCCATGAGAATTTGAAATTCTCTTCTACATTTTGCCCCTTTTGATCAGAATTCTTCTATGGAATCTTTGATCAAAATGTTCAATAATGACAGCCGAACACCGTACAGTTCTTCCGGTCTCAGGGTAAAGGAGGCAGTTGTTCATGGAGGCAATTACCCATACATTCCATATCCTCCTCTTGCTCCTGAATCTCCTTCTTCCTCTGTTGCTCCAGATGAATAGAGACGAATTGTCGTACTTGGATGGGCACTTGCAAGCTTTTAAGACCTCAGACACTATGCAGCAAACTAGGAGGTAGAACAGAGGCACTAAACACGTTATTGGGCCAATTAACTGGGGTGTCCCATGAAACCATAAACCTAAACCTCCAAACCAAGGGACGGAATCCCGTGAGGTGTTTGGTTATTTATAAGCAGCCTCAATAGATACTATTTTTTTCTTTGTCATTGTAATAAATATATCTACCACAAACCTTTTGCCGATTCAGCATTTTACAAGTGTACAACTTATTGAGAGCAATTACAATAATCGGTTGTGCAAAATGACCCTTATTCAATGTGATTTTTCCATCACTATTACCTCCTGCCTTTCTCCCATCCCTGGTAACCACTGATAGACTTTGGTCGCTATACATTTCCCTTTCCTTGTCTTTTTATATAAGTGAGATCATACAATATTTGTCCTTTTGTGATGGCTTATTTCGTTCAGCATAATGTCTTCAAGCTCATCCATACTGTAGCATGTATCAAGACTTCATTTCTCCTACTGGATGAGTAGTATTCTATTGAATGTATGTACCACATTTTGTTTATGCATTCATCTGTTGATGAGCATTTAGGTTGTTTCCACCTTTGACTATTGTGAATAGCGCTGCAATGAACATTGGTGTACAAGTGTCTGTTTGAGTATCTGCTTTCAAGTTTTTTGGGTACATACCTAAGCGTGGAATTGCTGGGTCATATGGTAGTTTTAGTTTTAGTTTTTTTGAGCAACGACCACACTATTTTCTACAACACCTGTACCATTGTTAATTCCCACAAGCCAATATCCCCACATCCTCATCAACGTTTGCTATTTTCTTTCTTTTTTTTTTTTAATCTTAGCCATCCTAGTGAGAGTTAAATTGTATCTCATTGTAGTTTCGAATTGCATCTCTCTGATGGCTAATGATGTTCAGCATCTTTTCATGTGTCTGGTGGCCATTTGAATGTCCTCGTTGGTGAAACATCTATGCAAGTCCTTTGCCTATTTTATGATTGGGTTATTTGTCTTTTTGTTGTTAAGTGGTCAAAGTTTCATGTATATATTAGTTATTAGATTCTTGTCAGATATATGGTTTCCGAAGATATTCTCTCAGTTGCTAGATTGCCTTTTCACATTTTTGATACTTTTGATGAACAAATGTTTTTAATTTTCATG
The DNA here is from genome assembly GCF_000243295.1 of Trichechus manatus latirostris. Classification (NCBI taxonomy): domain Eukaryota; kingdom Metazoa; phylum Chordata; class Mammalia; order Sirenia; family Trichechidae; genus Trichechus; species Trichechus manatus. Next base: position 1,228,647 of record NW_004443974.1, read on the forward strand.
AAGTCCCATTAATTTATCTTTTGCTGTTTGTGCTTTTGTTATATTAGATAATCCATGGTTGAAAGCTAGGCCTGACAGCATTGCCCATGCTTGTTCTTCTAAGAACTTAATGGTTTTAGTTTTCACATTAAGGTCCTTAACCCATTTTGAATTTTTTTTGTGTGTACAGTGTAAGGAATGGATCCTGTTTCATTTTTTTCATCTTGTGGAACTCCAGTTTTCCCTGCACCATTTATTGAAGAAACTCTTCTTTCCTCATCGAATGGACTTCACACCCTTGTAAAAATCAGTTGACCGTAGATGTGTGAGTTTATTTCCAGACTCTCAATTTTATTCCATTATTCTATGTGCCTGTTGTTATAACAATACCAGGCTTTTTTGATTACTGTAGTTTTTATAGTATGTTTTAATATCGGGAAGTGTGAATCCTCCTACTTTATTCTTTCAACATTATTTTAGCTATTCAAGGCCCCTTTCTGTTCCATATAAAGTTGAGGATTGGTTTTTCCATTTCTATAAAGAAGGCTGTTGGAATTTTTATTGGGATTGTGTTGAATCTATAGATCCCTTTGTGTAGTATTGATGTCTTAACAACATTAAGTCTTCCAGTCCATGAACATGGAACATCTTTCCTCTTAAGTCTTCTTTAATCTCTTTCAGCAGTGTTTTATAATTTTTGTTGTGTAAATCATTCATGTCCCTGGTTAGATTTGTTCCTAGGTATTTTATACTCTTAGATGCTATTGTAAATGGAATTGTTTCCCTAATTTTCCTTTCAGATTTCTCATTGCTAGTGTATGGAAAACGAAAGTAATTTTTGTTTGTTGACCTTGCACCCTGCAACTTAGGTAAATTCCTTTATTAGCTCTAGAAGTTTTCTTCTGGACTCTTTGGGATTTTCTATATATATAGGATCATATCATCCACGAATAGAGATAATTTTACTTCTTGTTTCCCAATCTGGATACTTTTTTTCTCTTTTTCTTGTCTTATTGATCGGCTAGGACTTCTATTACAATATGGAATAGAAGTGGAAATAGTGGGCACTCTTGTTCCCAACTGCAAGGCGAAAGCTTTCAATCTTTCTCCATTAAGTATAATGTTGGTTGTTGACATTTCATGTATGCCTTGAATCATATTGAGGAATTCTATACCAATCTTCTTGGGTGTTTTAATCGAGAAAGGGTGTTGGATTTTATCAAATGCTTTTTTCTGCATCCATAGAGATGATCATGTGATTCTTTTCCTTTGTTCTATTTATGTGGTATATTGCATTTATTGATTTTTTCCCATGTAGAACTATTCTTGCATTACCAAAATAAAGCCAACTTGGTCATGGCATACGACTCTTTTAATATGCTCTTGCGTTCTGTTCACTCTTATTTTGTTGAGGATTTTTGCATCTATATTCGTAATGGATATTAGCCTGTAGTTTTTTTTGTTTTTGTTTTCTTGTGGTGTCTTTGTCTGGTTTTGGTATCAGGATTACGTTGGATTCACAGAATGAATTAAGAAGTATTCTTTCCTTCTCTAACTTTTGGAAGAGTTTAAACAGTATTGGTGTCAATTCTCTAAATGCTTGGCAGAATCCCCCCAGTGAAATCATCTGGTCCAGGAATGTTTTTTGTTGGGAGGGTTTTAAGCATTGATTCGATCTCTTCACTTGTTATAGGTCTATTAAGACTTTCTCTTTCCTTTTGAATCAGTTTGGGCAGGTTATGTGCTTCTAAGAATTTATCCATTTCATCTAGATTATCCAATTTGTTGCCATACAGTTGTTCATAATATTCTGTCATAATTATCTTTATTTCTATCTGGTTATCTTTAATTTTTAAAGAAACTTCCAAAGTGATTGTTCCAATTTACATTCCATCTAGCAGTGTATGAGAGTTCTATCTAGTTGCTCCACGGCATCATTAACACTTGGTATGGTCAGTCTTAATTTTTGCTGTTTATAGTGAGTATGTAGTAGTATAGGTCTCTATGAGTCAGAATCGACTTGACAGCAATGGGTTAGGTTTTTTGATTTACGTAGTGGTATCACATTGGAGTTTTAAATTCCATTTTTTTGATGACTAGTGATGTTAAGCATATTTTCATGTGTTTATTATTCATACACTTTCTCCAAGAAAGTGTCTATTCAAATTTTTTATAAACTTTTATTGAGTTGTTTGCTTTCTAATTAAGTTTTGAGAGTTCTTTATATGTTCTGGATAGAGCCCTTTATCATAAATTTGATTTGCAAATATTCTCTCCTATTCTGTGCCTTGTTTTTTTATTCTCTTAACAGTGCCTTTCAGAGAGAATTCTTAATTATGATGAAGTCAATTTTATCATTTTTTTCTTTTGTGTATCATGCTTTTGATGTTGTATATAGAAATATTTGTTTGTACACCACTGTTCATTGCAGCATCATTCACAATAGCCAAAAGGCAGAAACAACCTAAATGCTCATCAACAGAAGGATGGATAAACAAAATGTGGTACATACGTATAATGGAATACTACTCAGCCAGTAGGAGATACATGCTATAATATGGATGAAACTTGAAGACATTATTCTGAATGAAATAAGTCAATCACAAAAGGACAAATATTGTATGACCTCACTTATATAAAAAGATAAGAACAGGTAAGTGTATAGAGACTAGAGTTTATTAGTGGTTACCAAGGGTGAGGGGGGTTATTGATTATGGAACACTGAGTTCTGGTTTATGGTGATGGAAAAATCATATTGATTGAGTGTAGTGTTGCACAGCCAGTTATTGTAAGCTCTTTCAATAAGCTGTACACCTATAAAATGGTGAATTGGCAAAAGTTGTGTGATAGACATATTTACAACAATGGCAACAGTCACATACAAAGGATCCTCAATAAGATTAAGTTCTAATTTCTCTTCAGAAATATTGGAGGTCAGAAGGCAATGGAATGACATATTCAAAAAACAGAAAGAAAAAAAACTGTCAACAAAGAATGCTATAAGCAGCAAAGCTGTCCTTCAAGAATGAGAGTGAAATTAAAATATTCCCAGATAAACAGAAAGTAAGAGATTCATATCCCCCAAAATGGCCCTACAAAAAAACACTAATAGGAGTTCTGCAGATTAAAGAGAAAATACACTAGAAAGTAATTCAAAGCCATAAACAAAAAGAAAATATCCAAATAAACAGAACAGCATGGACAAGTATACGGACTATTAATAAATTACCCATACTTGGTAATTCAAATTGCTTTGTCTTTCATACTTTTTAATAACAAATGTATAAAAAGCAAGGACTAAATTATGTAACAGGGCATATGAAATATAAAGATGTGATTAGTGATGGCAACAACAAAATGGAGGCAAGGGAGGAATGGTATAGGGATAGAATTTCTCATATGCTACTAAAGTTAGGTTGATACCAACTTAACCTAGAATGTTATAAATACAAGCTGTTAAATGTAATATTCATGGTAACCACTAATAAAATATCTTCAAAAATACACAAAAGGAAAGAAGAAGGGAACCAAGATGGCTCACTACAATAAACCAACAAAACACAAAAGCAAGCAGTAGTAAAGGACAAAGACAAATAAGGCTTAAAACACACAAAAAACAAATAACAAATAACATGGCAGAAGCAAGTCCTTTATTACTGGTAATTACAGTGAAAGTAAATAGACTAAATACTCCAAACAAAAGGCAGAGAGTGGTAGAATGGATTTAAAAAAAAAAAAAACATGATCCAACTATATGCTGTTTATAAGACACACACCTTAGATTCAAGGACACATATAGGTTGAAAGTGAAAGGATGGAAAAAATATTCTATGCAAATGATAACTAAAAGAGAACTGAGGTGGCAATCTTAATATCAAAGTAAACTTTAAAACAAAATCAGTTGTAAGAGATAAAGAAGGACATTATACAGTGATAAAGGAGTCAATTCATCACGAAGATTTAACAATAATAAATAAATATGCACCCAACATCAGAGCACCTAAATATATAAGCCAAACACTGACAGAATTGGTGGGAGAAAAGATAGCACTACAATATTGAAAATAGTTATTTTCAATATTGTACAGAATATCTGTAAAGGATATCAACTAGGAAGCAGAGGACCTGAATGACACTATAAACCAACTATATTTAAAGACATATATAAAACATTTCACCAGCAACAGCACAACAAACATTCTACTCCAGCGCACAGGGATAATTCTCCAGGATAGACCACATGTTAGGTCAATCTTACCACAACGGACTGAAGCTGGAAATAAATAACAGGAAAAAAAAAACTGAAAAATACACAAACATATGGAAATTAAACAACACATTATGACACTAAAAATTGGTCAAAGAAGACATCAAAAGAGAAATCATAAATTTCTTAGAGTCAAATGAAAATGAAAGCACTACATATTAAAACTTATGGGATGCACTGAAAGCAGTAATCAGAGGGAAACTTAAAGCAATAAATGCCTACATGAAAAAAGAAGAAAGATCTCAAATCAGCCTAACTCAACTACTTCAGGAACTAGAAAAAGGAGAGCAAACTAAGTCTAACCCTACCAGAAAATGTTGTTAGGTGCCATCAAATCATTTTCGACTCAGAGCGACCCTATGTACAACAGAACGGAAAGCTGCCCGGTCCTGCCCCAACCTCACAATCGTTGTTATGCTTGAGTCCACTGTTGCAGCTACTGTGTCAATCCATCTGGCTGAGGGTCTTCCTCCTTTTCGTTGACCCTCTACTCTACCAAGCATGATGTCCTTCTACAGGGATGGGTCTCTCCAGATAACATGTCCAAAATATGTCAGAAGAAGTCTCACCATCCTCATTTCTAAGGAGCATTCTGGCTGTACTTCTTCCAAGACAGATTTTTTTGTTCTTCTGGCAGTCCATGGTATATTCAATATTCTTCACCAACACCATAATTCGAAGGCATCGGTTCTTCTTGGGTCTTCCTTATTTGTTGCATATGAGGCAACTGAAAACGCACTGGCTTGAGTCAGGCCCACCTTAGTCCTTAAAGTACGTCTTTGATTTTTAACACTTTAAAGAGATCTTTTGCAGCAGATTTGCCCAATGTAATGCATCATTTGATTTCTTGACTTGCTGCTTCCATGAGCGTTGATTGTGGATCCAAGTAAAACAAATTGTTTACAGCTTTGATATTTTCTCCATTTATTATAATGTTGCTTATTGGTCCAGTTGTGAGGATTTTTGTTTTCTTTATGTTGAGGTGGAATCCATAATGAAGGCTGTGGTCTTTGATCTTCATCAGTAAGTGCTTCAAGTCCTCTTCACTTTCAACAAGCAAGGTTGTGTCATCTGCACATCACAGGTTGTTAATGAGTCTTTCTCTAATCCTGATGCTGCGTTCTTCTTCATATAGTCCACCTTCTCAGAGTATTTGCTCAGCATACAAATTGAACAGGTATGGTGAAAGGGTACAACCCTGATGCACATCTTTCATGACTTTAAACCACACAGTATCCCCTTGTTCTGTTCAAACGACTGTCTCTTGGTTTATGTACAGGTTCCTCATGAGCACAATTAAGTGTTTTGGAATTCCCATTCTTTGCAATGTTATCCATAATTTGTTATGATCCACACAGTTCAATGCTTTTGCATAGTCACTAAAACACAAGTAAAAGTCTTTCTGGTATTCTGTGCTTTCAGCAATGATCCATTTGACATCCGCAATGATATGTCTTGTTCCATGTCCTCTTCTGAATCTGGCTTGGATTTCTGGCAGTTCCCTGTCAATGTACTGCTGCAATCAGTTTTGAATGATCTTTAACAAAATTTTACTTGTGTGTGATATTAATGATATTATTCAATAATTTCTGTATTCTATTGGGTCACCTTTCTTTGGAATGGGTACAAATATGGGTCTCTTCTAGTAGGTCGGCTAAGTAGCTGTCTTCCAAATTTCTTGGCATTGACAAGTGAGCACTACCAGTGCTGCATCTGTTTGTTGAAACATCTCAATTGGTATTCTGTCAATTCCTGGAGCTGTCAGTGCAGCTTGGACCTCTTCCTTCAGTACCATCAATTCTTGATCGTATGCTGCCTCTTGAAATACCAGAAAATAGAAATTAAAAAAATCAGAGCAAAAATAAATACAATCAAACACAGAAAAACAATAGAATCAACAAAATCAGAAGTTGGTTCTTTGCAAAGATCAATAAAATTGGCAAGCCATTAGCTAGACTGACAAAGAAAAACAGAGAAAAGATGTAAATAACTAAAATAAGAAATGAAAGAGGAGAAATTACAACTTACCTGATAAAGAGAATTATGACAATATTATGAAAAACTGTATGGTGACAAACTGGATAACCTAGATGACATGGACAAATTCTGAGAAGCACACAACCTTCCCAAACTGACTCAAGAGGAAGTAGAAAATCTCAACAGATCCATAACAAGTGAAGAGATTGAATCAGTGGTGAAAAAATTCCAAAAAAAAAAAGTACTGTACAAGACGGCTTCGCTGGGGAATTCTACCAAATATTTAGAGAAAAAGTGACACCAATATTGTTTAAACTCTTCTAAAAGATGAGAAGGAAGGAATACTTCCTAATTCGTTCTATGAAGCAAACATAACCCTGATACCAAAACCAGACAAAGACACCACAAGAAAAGAAAACTACAGGTCAATATCCCTTATGAGTATAGGTGGAAAAATCCTCAACCAAATACTAACGAACAAAATCCAACAGCATATTAAGAGCCATACACTGTGACCAAGTGGGATTTATTCCAGGAATGCAGGGATGGTTCAACATTAGAAAATAAATCAATGTAATACACCACATGAATAGAACAAAGGAAAAGAACCACACGATCACTTCCATGGATGCAGTAAAAGTATTTAATAAAATCCAACACCGATTCTTGATGGAAATTCTCAAGAAGATTGGAAGAGAATGAGAAGGTCCTCAATATGATTCAGGACAAGTATGAAAAACCAACAGCCAACATTATACTTAATGGAGAAAGACTGAAAGCTTTCCCTTTGTAATCAAGAACAAGACAAGGGTGCCTGTTCTCACCAGTTCTATTCAATATTGTATTAGCAGTCCTAGCCAGAGCAATAAGACAAGAAAAAGAAATAAAAGATATCCACATTGGAAAATAAGTAAAATTTCTCCATTTGCAGATGACCTGATCCTGTATATAGAAAATCCCAAAGAGTCCACAAGAAAACTTCTAGAGCTAATAGAGGATTTAGCAAAGTTACAGGGTACAAGGTCAACAAATAATACCTTTCTATACATTAGCAATGAGAAATCTGAGAAGGGAAATTAGAGAAACAATCCCATTTACAACAGCATCTAAGACAATAAAATTACTTAGAAATAAATTTAACCAGGGATGCGAAGGACTTAAACAATGAAAATTATAAAACACTGCTGAAAGAGGTTAAAGAAGACTTAAATTAATGGAAAGATGTTCTATGTTCATGGATTAGAAGACTTAATATTGTTAAGATGTCAATACTACTCAGACCAACCTATAGATTCAATGCAATCCCAATTAAAATTCCAAAAGCCATCTTTACAGCAGAATTCTCAATCCTCAACTTTATACGGAATGGCAAGAGGCCCCAAAGAGCTAAAGCAATGTTGAAAGAGAAGGACAAAATGTGCTCTAGGAATCTATTTTGTGTTAAGGGAATGAATAAAAGAAGACCTACCTGAGAGGAATGTGAACTAAAACTGCCAATAGACAAAATTGATGATAGTATTCATCATGGCATTTTCAGTTATTTGGTTCCCACAGAAATAAAATACTCTCAAATATTCTTTACCTATACCCAATACTAAGGAGTTCTGGTTGTGCAATGGTTACACAGCTTGGCTGCTAACTGAAAGGCTGGCTGTTCTTACCCAACCAGCAGCTCCGCAGAGAAAGACCTGGTGATTTGCTCCTGTAAAGATTACAGCCTAGAAAACCTGTGGGGCAGTTCTACTCTGTCACATGGGGTCATTATGAGTTAAAAACCTACTCAACAGCACCTAACAACAACAATACAGTACCCAATGCTGCACCTTTTTCCTTGGCATGTTTTTATTCTTTCTAGGGTTTGAGAAACACAGACAACTGCAAAACATTAGATGATCGCAATTCTATGGAAAATTATTTCATCTTAATATTTATGTGTTTATTGCTCCTAGTGAATTTGGAAAATTGTTTCTTTATGACATCTCTGGTTTCAAAGCTAGGAGTAATTTTTAAGTGACATCCTTGAAGCTAAGCAACTTTAGAAACTCATTCATGGAGCATTTTCATTGTATAGTAGCTCAAATCTTATTTTAAAATGATGCTAAATTTATATGTAAAATACATAACAAGGAAGATGGGAGCGAGGGAATATTTTAATAATAATCTGAAAATAAGGCATATTTTTCACAAGAATAAAAAATTCCATTAAATTGACGTGAAATTACAGATGACTGAAGGGTGAAGTGTTGGCAACCAATCTTACAAAACAATTTGTGTATTAATTGTTTAATAAGAAACTGATCTGCTCTGTAAACTTTCATCCAAAGCTCAATAAAAAAAAAATAAGAAAAGGATAGAAGACATAGTGACAAAAATGAAATAAAATAAAGTTGTCATGATTTTTCAAAAACTTTATCATTGTGTAGGCCAGAGGTCAGCAACTTCTTTGTAAAGGGTCATACAGTAAATATTTCAAGCAATTGGGTCATTCAGTCCCTGTCACAACCACTCACCTCTGCCTTTGTGCTGTGAACCCAACCATGAATGATATGTAAATGAATGAATATTACTGTGTGCCAACAAAACTTTGATTGTTTGACACTAAAATTTTAATTTTATATAATTGTCTTGTGTCACAAAATAATATTTTTCTTTTTATTTTTTTCAACATTTAAACATGTAAAATCCATTCTTAGCCTGCAGGTCATACAAAAACAAATGACAGTGACTAGATATGACTGTAGTTTGCTGGCTCCTGCTATAGACTTCAGGTCATCCATGAAAGAGGACAGAACTTAACTATCCATCATGTGGGAAAAGAAGTTGGGAACTATGGCTGAGTATTAACCATGTCACACATACACCAAGTGGTGCCTGGCACAGTTGGAGAGCCGGGCATGGGGGGCTGGGCTCCAGCCAGGCCAACGTCTGCTCAGCAGATGGTTGGCATCAATCTCTGAGTAGTGGTGATACTTCTAGTGAGGCAGGCTTAACAAGAAAGACCATAGGTTTGAAACAGGAGCTTCTCCAGGAGCTCGAGATACAGGGAGTTAGAGACCTGAGGATCCGTGAAGTGATCAGGACCCCAGTCAAATAGGCCAGTCTTCAGTGAAGATTCCAACCCCAACAGAGAAAAAGATGTACCACCAGTGGCCAGGGAAGCAACTGCTGGTTGCTTGGCAGATATTAAGAGGAAGACACGCTGCTCAGATGGCACGTATCTCTAAGTGTCCCATCCTAGTGACCTGAACCTTCTGGCAGGTGCAATATTCCTTATACCATGCCAGGCTTTTCCATGCTGACTCGGATGAGACTGAACATGCAACTGAGTAGGACAATGAAAGGAATGGATTGACAAATACCATTTGAGGGTGGATTCCAATATAAAACACTAAAACAGTGCCTGGCATATAAAGGGGGTTCAACAGACATTTGCTGCATGAATGAAGGACTAAATCTGTTTGCATGCCTGCCCCCTCAACCTAGCTGACAGTTGTGTCCCATTCATCTTTGTGCCACCAGTACCCACAGTAATACAATCCCAGCACTTAGTGGGTATCCAATAAATGCTGGGAAAATAAATACGAAATAGAAAGCCAAAAATGGTTTTTGACCCACTACCCCAATAGAGCACAGAACTTTTCAGATCCAGGTACCATCACAAGCTCCTTGCATACTCCCTCAGGGCCCAGAAATTTCTGACCTGGGCTCTGACGGCAGTACAGCATTGGACATCATGAATAGCCAAGAAAATTGAGAGTAAACTCCCTCTTTACACTTGGACTTGACTTTCAACCAAATGCATTTCTTCTCAGACATGTTTCCATGTTTAAATTTCCATGTTTAAACAGCACAACAGATTGATATGCATTTGAATATCTACTCAGATCCAATCATACAGATGATAAATATTCCTGGGCTCCATACCAGGAAAACAAATCATCACTCAATCAAAAAGAAAAGTCATAAATTCTGCTTCTTCTTCTCTATTCGTTTTATCACTATTCTCAAATGAGTCTGTGTTTGTGGGTACATTATGTAACTTACATTTAGACAGATTTTTTTCTCAGTTTGATCATTTGGGCAGCCCTATTGTTTCTGCCTTCCCAGCACCTATTCTCCTGTCTTCTGGTAACATGGCTTAGGCTGGGTTCTCTAGAGAAGAAAAATTAGTGAAGCATATATATATGTAAAGAGAGATACACATACACATACATACATATGTACATAGAGAGAGAGATTCATATCAAGCAAAGAGCTCACGTGGTTGTAGAGTATGGAAAGTCCCAAGTTCTTGAGTCAGCCACCAGGCTAGAGGCTTTTCCTGACTCACACAGCTGCAGGAGCTGACAAACCCAAGATCAGCAGGTCAGATGGCAGGCGACTGGCTAGCGCGCTACAGAGGCTGATGAATCCAAGATCAGCAGGTAAGACTGTAGGCTGCTGGCTCAAGTCCCATGAACCGGAGTCAGATGATGCTGTACCAAATGCAGGATCCAGAGCACAGCAAAAGCCAGTGAGCTTTGCCAGACGGTCCATATATATTGGATGCAGGCCACACTCCCAAGAAAACTCCCTTTCAACTCCAGCTTTAACAAAGAAAGAGAAGTTTATTCTGTCATAGTTTAGGATGCTAGGAGTTCGAATTAAGGGTGCCAGCTCCAGGGGAAGGCTTTCACTGTCAGCTCTTGGGGGAGGTCCTTGTCATAAATCTTCCCCTGGTCTAGGAGCTTCTCAACACAGGGTCCCCAGGTCCAAAGGATGCATTCCGCTCCCAGCTCTGCTTTCTTGGTTGGTTTGAGGTCCCTCTGTCTCTCTGCTTGCTTCTCTCTTTTATACCTCTAAAGAGTTTGACTCAAGATACAACCTAATCCTGTAGATTGATTCCTGCCTCATTAACATAACTACCTCTAATCTTGCCTCATTAATACCATAGAGGTTGGATTTACAACACATAGGAAAATCATATCAGATGACAAAATGGTGGACAATCACACAATACTGGGAATCATGACATCGAAGTTAACCCACATTTTTGGAGGACATAATTCAATCCATAACACACCCTAAGGGATCTCTTGCATTCCAGACATACTCTTCTTTACCTCCATTTTGTAATATCAACCTGATTTTTCTCTTGGTAATCAAATCAATCACACCAGCCAATATGGTAACTCCCTTCTTTGCCTGTTGATTCAGAAGCATGAGAAACCCAAAGTGGCTGGGTGGCATTCTTAACTTCCAGTTCAATGGAATCAGTGTTATGTCTCCAGGTGGGAGCATTCCTCCCTTTGGAACTAAGACGTCTAGACCCAGAGAGCATAGGCAAATGGGGACAGGAAGCAAAAATTTCTGAGTGGTCACTAGGGGTAATAGTGAGTTGTGCCACTCCCATTTCCACCCCTTGTTTCCTGGTCCCATGAATACTGGCTATGGGAGAAACAGCAGCATATATTGTACAATGTTTTAGAGCATATACAGCCTCCTGGGACAATACCCTGCCCAACCATGCAAGGTATTGTCACCTAGGTGGTGCCGTAATTGTTTCTTTAGAAGGTCATTCCATTATCCAACAAGCCAGCTGCTTCAGGATGATGGGGAACATGGTAAGACTTGTGAACTCCATGAACATGGGCCCATTGCCACACTTCATTTGCTGTGAAGTGAGTCCCTTGATCTGAGACGATGCTGTGTAGGATACCATGACAGTGAATAAGACATTCTGTAAATCCACAGATGATAGATTTGACAGAAGCATAGCATGCAGGGAAGACAAATGTGTATCCAGAGTAACTGTCTATTGCAGTAAGAAAAAAATACTGCCCTTTCCATGATGGAAGCGGTCCAATGGAATAAACCTGCCACCACATTTCTGGCTTATCACCTCGAGGAGTGGTGCCATATGAGAGACTCAGTGTTGGTCTCTGCTGCTGGCAGGTTGGGCACTCAGCACTGGCTATAGCCAAGTTGACCCTGGTGAGTAGAAGTCCGTGTTGTTGAGCCCACACATAAGCTCCATCCCTGCCACCATAGCCATTTTGTTCATGAGCCCATTAAGCAATGATGGGAGTGGCTGGGAAAGAGGATGAGTGGTTTCCACAAAACGCGTCATCCTATTCACTTGATTGTTAAAATCCTCCTCTGCTGAGGTGACCCTTTGGTGAGCATTCACATGAGACACAAATTTCTTCACTTCTTTAGTCCATTCAGAGAGGTCTATCCACATGCCTCTTCCCCATATCTCCTTGTCACCAATTTTCTAATCATGTTCCTTCCAAGTCCATGACCATCCAGCCAAACCATTGGCCACAGCCCATGAATCAGTATACAGTCTCACATCTGGCTATTTCTCTTTTCAAACAAAGTCAACAGCTAGGTGCACAGCTTGAAGTTCTGGCCATTGGGAGGATTTCCCTTCATCACTGCCCTTCAGGGAGGTCCCAGAAAGGGGTTTTAACGTTGCAGCTCTTCACTTTCAAGTGGTGCCTGCATATCACGCAGAATCATCTATAAACTAGGCACAAGTTTTCTCTTCCTCAATCAATTGATCATAAGGAACTCCTTATGAGGCCATAAGTGCAGACTGGAAGATGGAAAGTAATGTGACATGAGCGGAGACCATGGGTATCTGGGCCACTTCCTCATGCAACTTACTTGCGCCTTCAGGTCCTGCTTGGGCCCAATCTTGTATATACCAGTTCCACTTAATGATGAATTGCTTCTGTGCACATCTGTCTTCATGGCTCTGTGGGTCAGACAACACTCAGTTCATGATGGGCAGCTCAGGCTGCATGGTGACTTAGTGTCCCATGGTAAAGCATTCAGTCTCTACTAAGGCCCAGTAACAAGCTGTCATGTGTTGAATTGTGTCCCCCAAAAATGTCTGTCAACTTGGCTAGGCCATGATTCCTAGTATTGTGTGATTGACCACCATTTCGTCATCTGATGTGATTTTGCTATGTGTTGTAAATCCTACCTCTATGATGTTAATGAGGCAGGATTAGAGGCAGTTATGTTAATGAGGCAGGATTCAATCTACAAGATTAGGTTGTGTCTTAAGTGAATCTCTTTTGAGATATGAAAGAGAGAAGCGAACAGAGAGACAGAGGGACATCATATCACCAAGAATGAAGAACCAGGAGGGGAGCATGTCCTTTGGACCTAGGGTCCCTGCGCTGAGAAACTCCTAGACCAGGGGTAGATTGATGACAAGGGCCCTCCCCCAGAGCTGACAGAGAGAGAAAGTCTTCCCCTGGAGCTGATGCCCTGAATTAGGACTTCTAGCCTCTTAAACTGTACCAGAATAAATTTCTCTTTGTTGTGGTATTTCTGGTATAGCAGCACTAGATAATTAAGACAGAATTTGGTACCTAGAGAGTTAGGTACTGCTCGAACAGATACCTAAAATGTGGAAGCAGTTTTGAAACTGTGAATGGGTAGAACCTGGAAGAGTTTTAAAGTGCCTAATAGTAAAAGCCTAGACTTCCTTGAAGAAACTGTTGGTGGAATTATGGACATCAAAGACAATTCTGGTGGACTCAAAGGAAGTGAGGAGAGGTGTTACACTGGAAATGGCACAGATGGTGAGAAGAAGCAGCAGAGAAACAGCCACAGCAGACAAAAGGCCACAGCACAGAAACAGTCACAGCAGAACCAGGAGACCAGTGAGAGTGCAGGAGCCTACCCACAGAACAAGAGCGCTGGGTGCCTTCTGGCAGAGGTTTACTGGCATTACTGGTGGAGTGGAGTGCCTCCAGGCACTTATCAGTAGCGTTGAAGAGCTTTGGAACATTTGCCAGAGTAGGGCATAGGGGCCAAGAGGCCAAGGAACCAGAAAGCAGAAGATGAAGAGACAAAGAACACAGGAAACAGAGCTGCCTCAGTCTCAAAAGGTAGGGCCAAGACCTCTAGAGTCTCAAAGTGTGGGGCCACTGCCCACTAGGTTTCAAAGACTCGGATCTTCACCAACTCTGTTCTGGAGTGTGGGGCTGCCTTTCAGGAGTGCCAGCAGGATGGGGCCAGATCCACTGCACAAATCTGAGTGGGCAAGCCTGCCATGCCCAAGGGGCAGAAGAATAGGGCCTGCTGGGGCCAAGAGGGTAGAATCGCCACCCAGAGGGAGTAGGAGAATGGGGCTGACCAAATGTGAGGGAGTAGAGTTGCCCTTCCAGTGGGCCTGGAAGGTGGAGCTGAGGCTGGGGGGCCTTTACCCAAAATCCAGAGAGTGTGGCCAACACCCAGAGTCTGGAGGGCAGGGCCATTGCCTAAATAGTCTCAGAGAACGGAGGTTTATTTTCAAGCCTTGAGAGCTACTGTAACATGTTCTGCTGACTTGCTTGGTGCCTGTTATCCCTTGTTTTTGCTCCAATTTCTTCCATTTATAATGGAAATATCTACCTTCCATCGTTGTACTTTAGAAGCAGCTTGTATTCTAGATTTCACAGATTAAGAGGAATTTTTTTATTTTGGACTTGGAGTTGATTTAATACTTTAGCTATGTTATGATGGGGTGAATGTGTTTTACATACGGCAAGGACAAAAATTTTAGCGGGCCAAATCACGAATTGAATTGTGTCCACCAAAAATGTGTGTCTTGGTTAGGTTGTATCTTGAGTCAATCTCTTTTGGTATTTCTATTACAGCAGCACTAGGTAAGTAAGACACAAGCCAAAAGTTGTTTCTCAAAAGGAGAGTAGTTATCTGCAGAGAATGGCAGTGCTATGCTCCAAAATCCTAAAGATCTGATCTGTGATTCAACAATAGGGCTCTGCCAAAGACTTCAGTCAGCATCTCTATCAGCCACTGACACTTCAGGCACCATTGGATCACCCAGATCATATGGCCCAAGTGACAGAGCGGCCTGCATGGCAGCCTGAACCTATTGTAGAGCCTTCTCTTGTTCTGGGACCCACTCAAAACTAGCAGCTTTTAGACTTACTTGATGAATAGGCTGGAGTAACACACCAAAATGAGGGATATGTTGCCTCCAAAATCGAAAGAGACCCACTAGGCTTTGGGCCTTCTTTTGAGTTGTTGGAGGGGCTAGATGTAATAACTTGTCCTTAACTTTGGAAGAAATATCTTGACATGCCCCACATCACTGGATCCCTAGAAATTTCACTGAGGTAGAAGGTGCCTGAATTTTTGTTGAATTAATTTCCCACGTTTCTTGGGAATAAACATAAACAAGGGTCTCTTCCAGTCAGTTGGCCAGGTAGCTGTCTTCCAAATTTCTTGACATACATGAGTGAGCACTTCCAGCGCTGCATCCTTATGTTGAAACATCTCAACTGGTATTCTGTCAATTCCTGGAGCCTTGTTTTTCGGCAATGCTTTCAGTGCAGCTTTGACTTATTCCTTCAGTACCATAGGTTCCTGATCATATGCTACTTCCTGAAACAGTTGAACATCAACTAATTCTTTTTAGTATAGTGACTCTGTGTATTCCTTCCATTATCAAACAATATCATTAATATCACACGCAAGTAAAATTTTGCTGAAGATCATTCAGAGAGACTGCAACAGTACATTGACAGGGAACTGCCAGAAATTCAAGCTAGATTCAGAAGAGGATGTGGAACCAGGGATATCATTGCTGATATCAGATGGATCCTTCCTGGCTGAAAGTAGAGAATACCAGAAAGATGTTTACCTGTGTTTTATTGACTATGCAGAGGCATTCGACCGTGTGGATCATAACAAATTATGGATAACATAGGGAAGAAGGAGAATTCAATAACACTTAATTGTGCTCATGAGAAACCTGTACATAGATCAGGAGGCAGTCACTCAAGCAAAACAAGGGGATACTGTGTGGTTTAAAGTCAGGGAAGGTGTGCATCAGGGTTGTATCCTTTCACCATACCTATTCAATCTGTATGCTGAGGAAATAATCCAAGAATCTGGACTATATGAAAAAGAACAAGACATCAGGATTGGAGGAAGACTCATTAACAACCTGCATTATGCAGATGACACAACATTACTTGCTACAAGTGAAGAGGACTTGAAGCACTTACTGATGAAGAACAAAGACTACAGCCTTCAGTATGGATTACACCTCAACATAAAGAAAACAAAAATCCTTAAAACTGGACCAATAAGCAAAATTATGATAAATGGAGAAAAGACTGAAATTGTCAAGGATTTCATTTTACTTGGATCCACAATCAACACCCATGGAAGCAGCAGTCAAGAAATGAAAAAACACATTGCACTGGGCAAATCTGCTGCAAAAGACTTCTTTAAAGTGTTGAAAAGCAAAGATGTCACCTTGAAGAGTATGGTGTGTCCGACCCAAGCCACGGTGTTTTCAATTACCTCATGCATGCAAAAGCTGGACAATGAATAAAGAAGACCGAAGAAGAACTGATGCCTTTGAATTGTGGTGTTGGCAAAGAATATTGGATATATCATTGACTGCCAAAAGAACGAACAAATCTGTCTTGGAAGAAGTACAACAAGAATGCCCCTTGGAAGCAAGGATGGTGAGACTACATCTCACATACTTTGGACATGTTATTAGGAGGGATCATCCCTGGAGAAGGACATCATGCTTGGTAAAGTAGAGGGCCAGCAAAAAAGAGGAAGACCCTCAACAAGAAGGATTGACACAGTGACTGCAACAATGGGCTCAAGCATAATAACGACTGTGAGGATGGGGCAGGACCCGGCAATGATTCCTTCTATTGTACATAGTGTTGCTATGAGTCAGAACCAACCAGACAGCACCTAACAACAACACAACAATTTCCCACCCTCTAGGACACAAACGTTTTACCAATAAGTCCATAGTCATTGACACTTCTTTCTTACTAAATCCAATCAGCATGATGTCATCAATATAATGGACCAGTGTGACATCTTGTGGAAGGGTAAGGCAACCAAGCCTAAATTATGATATACGGCAGTAGAGTTGATATACCTATGAGGTAGGACAGTGACGGTGTACTGGTGGCCTTGCCAGTTGAAGGCAAACCGCTTCTGGCATTCCTACAAAACAAGTGTGGATAAAAAGGCATTAGCCAGATCAATAGTTGCATACCAGGTACCAGGAGATATACTAATTTTCTCAAGCAATTAAATCACATCTGAAACAGCAACTGCAATTGGAGTCACCACCTGGTGAAGTTTTCAGTAATCCACTGTCATTCTCCAAGATCCATCTGTTTTTTGCACAGGCCAAATAGTCAAGTTGAATGAGGATGTGGTGGGAATCACTAACTCCACATCTTTCAAGTCCTTGATGGTGGCAGTAATCTCTGCAATCCCTCCAGGAATGCAGTATTGCTTTTGGTTTACTATTTTCCTATGTAGGGGCAGTTTTAAATAGCTTCCGCTTGGCTTTTCCTACCATAATAGCCCTTACTCCACTTGTCAGGGATCCAAAGTGGGGATTCTGCCAGTTGCCAAGTATATCTATCCCAATTACTCATTCTGGAACTGGGGAAATCACTACAAGAGGGGTTCAAGGACTCACTGTGAGATGAACCTGAGCTAAGACTCCATCAATAACCTGATCTCCATTCTCCCCCACTCTGGGGAGCCACAGTAACATTGTGGGTCTCCTGGAATTAGTGTCAGTTCAGAGCCAGTATCCAGTATTCCCCAAAAAGTCTGATTATTTTCCTTTCCCCAATGAACAGTCACTCTCCCAAAAGGCCAAAAATCCCTTTGGGGAAGGCTGGGAGAAAGATTAACATTATAAATTTTCGGCAGTGTAGTGAGGTCTTTCCTCAATTGGAACTGGCCTCCACTTCGTTCAAGGGGTTGTGAGTCTGAAAATTCACTCAAGTCTGAGAACTGACTGAGGGGCCACAACTCTCTATTCTGGTGATTTTAGTTTGATGGCCATTCACTTGACCTAGAATTCTGCTTGTACAGATCAAGTGAATATTTAGTAGATTTCTCATCTATTTCACTCCTAGGGACACCACAACTACATAACTAACACCATAAGTACATATGAGTCAGACTATTCTGATCACTGCTTTGACTTTGCTGTCCATTATAGTAACCATGCTTACCTTGTATTTGTCAGTTGAGTTCTGCCACTTGGCCCCTACCACCATGGGGTCCAATCAGCCCCATTGTGGTTAGGTGTTTTAATTCAGTTAGTGCAATTTCCACTGTCAAATCTAACTTACATGAATCACTTATCACAATCATAGCAGTCTTCAAGGATGCTGGAGCTCCCTTCACAAATTTGTTCCTCACAGTTGTGGTGAAAGATGTTTCCTCTGGGCACTCCATGTGTGGGTCTGTGGGTCTAACCTGATAAATTCACTCTAACATGCCAATTTTCCTAAGCCTTTGGATACCCTTTTCTACAGTATACAAGGCAGGTCTGGTACTTCAACTTGATTTAGTGTAGGCTACCACATAATCCATGCTTCAGCGACCCAACCAAATAAACTATTAGAGCCTTTTCTAACCTCTCAAGCTGGAACACTGAATTAAGAATTTGTGCTTAGTGGGCCCATATCAATAAACTCAGACTGATCCATCTTTATGTTCCCTGCAACTTTACCCCACACCTTTAATTAGCCATTCCCACATGTATTCCCCAGGTTTCTGTTTGTGCACATTAGAAAAGTCAAGCAGTTCTTTTGGAGTGTAGCATATCTCTTCCTGGGTCACACTTGGTACCTCACCTTTTGGGGCTCACTGGGACTTAAGTCTAGTTATACGTCTAGAAGCAAAAGTGGGTGATGGGGATGTGTTTTGAGAATATTCAGCAATGTCTTGTAAGGCATCTGCCTCAGGCAATGCCCCACTCAATGACTCAGGCACTTCCTGAGGCAATGACTCACATGCCATCCCAGGCAATATCTCAAACAATGGCTTTTCAGACACAGCTGGGTTAATTTTATCAGCTGGAGGTCGAGAGGCTGTTTTTGGTGGCAGGAGTGATTTAAAGGAATTTGGGGGCTTAGTGTCTCCACCTTCCTGATTATCTGCCCATTTGTCCCCACCCCAAGCTTCAGGATCCCATTTCTTCCCAATCAGTGCCCTCTCTTTAATCTCAGACACCATTTGAGGTTGGTAATTCAAGTTGCATTTTAATTCAGCCATCTTACGATAAGACTCTAGGTTTGGTTTCCAGCAATATCAGCTCCAAAACTACAAGAAATAAGCCTTTCTTTCAAGGCACTTGTGGCAACTTTGAGGTCATTTATGTGGTGCTTGAGCTTTGACTCTGAAGCCCTGAGCTCATCTCTTTCTTTCACCATTTTGTCTAATGAAAGTAGGACCAACCAACCAGCTTCCTTATACTTCTCATTCTGACAAAATTGTAGAAAAATATCTAACATGCGATCACCCAGAGCCTCACCTCTCACCAATATTTGATCTATTGGTGGTGATATTTTGTGTATTTCTATTGCTGCCTCAAGCCATGAATTATCAGTGCCCTTTTTACTACTGGAAGCAGAGTTATCAACATCTTTAAGATTAACCAGACTTGAAAACCAATTTAGAAAATTCACCCTTACACTTTTGTTTCTCTAGAACCACTCTCGATACCAAATGTCTTAGGCTGGTTTCTCTAGAGAAATAAAATCAGTGAAGCATGTTTATACATATATACAGAGAGAGAGAGATTTATACCAAGGAAATGGTTCATGTGGTTGTAGAGGCTGCAAAGTCCCAAGTCCGTGGGTCAGGTGTCAGGCTGGAGACTTTTCCTGACTCACATAGCTGCAGGAGCTGTCAAACCAAAGATCAGCAGGTCAGATGGCAGGCTGCTAGTCAAGTCCCAAGAACTGGAAGTCAGATAATGCAGGATCCAGAGTAGAGCAAAAACCAGTGAGCTTTGCCAGAAAGTCTATATATATATTGGATACAGATCACATCACCATGAAAACTTCCTTTCAACTGATTGGCAGATCTCTTCATGGAGGTGATTACATTATAGCAGATCTCATCATGAAAGTGATTACATCATTACATAACTGCCAAACTACATTATAACTGCTAAACCACTAAGAATCATGGCCCAGCCAAGTTGACACACAACCTTAACCATCACATAAGAGTACCTTGATTTCTTATGTGAAACCATATGACTACTCCCAGTTGCTGGGCTTACATGAGGCTCACATATCACCCCCATTTCCTTCTCAACACCAGGCACAAGGGTAACACATGGTGCAGGCCTGGCTAATCAGAATCTTTTGACTCTATAGCCACTGTGATTGGCGGAGGAATGGACATGTGACCCATTTCAGTAAGGAGAATCAATCCCAGGACTTCCAGTGCAATTATTAGGAAAGAGAGGATCCCTTCCCACTGGGATTACTTTTCCAAGAACTCTAAAAGGCCAACTTTATGTTGAACTTCTGTTCAACAGATGAATAGAATTGTTATTCATCAGTTGATAGAAACCGAAAGGTCTGCTAAAGCCCCCATGATCTGATGCTCACAGTCCCTCTACCACATCTTTATGTGGCCATATAGTTTTTTCCTAAAGCCTCCACTGATAGAAACTCAGGGCAGCTATTCTAAAGTGTCTGGTTCTAAGACATTTCTTTATCATAGGGTGCTAACATTTGTCTCTCTGAAGTGTCTTTTCATTGGTCCTAACACATTCTCATAGGACCATATCCAATGAGTCTAATCTGCTTCCCCATCTGACAGCTTCACAACCTGTCAGCTATCTGTAACTGTGAATCTGCTCTTCTTTAGGTTAAACATCTCTTATTCTTTACCCTAGTCCCACTTCAACAAGGTCTGAGTGTCTTCATCAGCTTGTGTGTAGAGCACAGCGAACAAGCCAAACTGGCCACCACGGAGAGTACATGCAGATTCACAGTAAGAGAGATACCAAAGAGAGCTTGGAAATAGATGCCTGGAGATCCTAGATGTCAGATAAAGAAGTTTCGATATTTTGCTTTAACTACCCGGATGCATGGATTTTTTTTTTTTTTTTTTTAGTAATATAGAAATCCAAGATAGATAAGAACAAAACAGGAAATCAGAATTCAAGTGAAAATTTTTAATAACCTAAACTTTTTTAATACACTCTAAGGGTACTAAATCTTCATTAAATCTCTAGCCGATGATGCAAAAACATATCCCTTATGAAGGTATTCCCAGTAATCCTGTTTACCATGTTTGCTTCATTTTAGTCATTGCTTTGTTCAATCTTTCTAGTAAGTCACTGATTTATTGATTCTGTAAATCTTGCATTTGTCAACATATAACTAGTGATTTGAGAGATCCAGAGTGGAAAAATTAATCTCATCAACTCTCTTCATTTCCAATAAGCTGATTTACTTTCTCTAGTGTATTCCAAGTTACCCAGTTGATGAGCTATTAATGAGCTATTACTTCATTCATTTTTACAAAGCTGTCATAAGTACAATAAGCATCACCATCATAATTATTACTGAAAGTGCAATCAAAAGAAGTCAGGAGTTCATGCATATAAAACCAACACTAAATGACCAATATTTGAAATGACAAGAAAGTCCAATTAGCTCTATAGCCGCTTTGCATAAAAATAGTTATTTATTCAACAAATTCATTCATTCAAAAAATATTATGTTACCTTTATCAAGGGTTTTAAGCACTGAAAAGACAGCAGAAAACAAGACAGAAAAAATGTCTGTGCTCAGATTCAAGATGATAGTGTGATAAATAATGATGAGGGGGTGGGGAGAGAGACCAACACCAGATAATGGTAAATACTATGTGAAGAATGAAAACAGAGTGTTGGAATAGCACTGATGGCCCCATGGTCAAAGAGCCTCCCCATCTGGGTGGCATTCAAGCTGAGCTCTGAATAAAAAGGAGTCAGCAGGTGAAAACCAGGAGAGAAAAGTATTCTGGGCAGAAGCAACAGCTGTCCACAAAGGCTCCTAACAAGAGAGACAATAGCAAGAAATACGATCAAAAAAGTAGACAATCACTGACCACAAAGAGCTTGCAAACCAGGGACTCTGGGCTTGATGGAGAGCCAGGGAAGTCTTTTCAACCTTGGAGGGTATGATTTGGTTTTCATTTTAAGGCCATGATAGATTCTGTGCAAAAGATGGATAATAGCAGAGCAAGTGAGAAGTGGAGACCAGTTAACAGGTAAGAGACAAAAAGTGGTCAGGGTGATGGTTGTGGGATAGACACACTCAAGTGGACAGATTCAAGGTATATTTTGAAGGAAGGGCTAACAAGTTTAGCTGGTGGTTTGGATGATGGGTAGGGGTGAGGAAAGGGAATGAATAATGTTATATTTGTCTTGAACAACTTGATGAATTGTGATACCACTTATTAACATGAATCAGACTGCAATAGGACTGGTATGGGTGTGAAAATCGAGAGTTGTGTTTGGCCGTGCTGAATTTGAGATGCTTACTGGACACCCAGGGGGAGGGGCAGTTAGGGAGCTTGGAGTCTGTATCTGGAGGTTAGGAAAGAGGCCAGGACTGGAGGCAAAGATGTGGAGTCATCAGCAAATGGATGTCCATTAATGATACCCGTGAAGCTTGGTGTCTTCAGATCAGTTCACAGCCCTTATATTTGATACTGTTTCTTCCTGTCAAACATCTCTGAGAAGTGGAGAACTTGCTTCCCTCAATTTTGCAGCTAAATGCACGACCCTCAGTCTGAAGTGGCCATTTTGCTTCTCTTCAAAATGTCTCCTCTCTTAAGGGGTACTCTAAGCATTGCAAGAACAACTTTTGAGAAAATTACCTGTTAATTCTCTTTAATGTTTTCTAAATAAGTGTGTATATTCAGAATACCATCTCATTCTTTTGATAGATTTAAGGAATAAATTTCAAGAAACCGAAACAAAAGGGATGCAAACGTAGTGTCTTTGACAGAAGTCTGGGTAATGTGGTAAAATGCAGCCACAGCATACCTGGAGGTGGAAAAGAGTTCCTTCTCCTAAAACTTCAGCATTTTAAAGTTGCTTGTATCTCTGAAATGAGCGTCCAGCAACAGCTCCCTTATCTGCTAATCCAGAGAAAGAACAAGAAATGGCCACCACTAATCTGACTTCCGAGGCACCATTCATCACACCCAGGCATGGGAGGTCGGCCTGTAGCTGTGTCGCTTCACATGGGCGGAAGACAAAGGATCCCCTGTGTTTGCTGCCAGATACAACAAAAAGTCCTCGTGTCACAGTCTGAAGATTCGGATGAGGCAGTGGGTTCCAGGGCCCCACGGTGCCCCACTGTGTTTCACTGACTCACAGAGAGTCAGCGTGTCACACTGAGAGAACAGCCAACCTAATCGCTTATATTTTATGAAGAGTACCCAAGAAGTTAGAGCCATACATAACTTCCTTGCACCTTTCAGGAATGTATGAAAATGTGCCAACTGACAGGCATTCATTTAAAAGACACAACCCCTTCTGAAATGTCATACAAGGAAAATAATTCATGTTTCTCAATTCCGTCGGGATGTCTTTTACCAACGATAGCTAAAAGGCATATGTTAATTAAATGGCTCTGAGTGTAATGTGTGTTCAATTTTTCTCCTTAATGAAAACCTCACAAGACATCCAAATGGCCATAAGAGGCTGCACTCACACCAGCAGGGCAGTTCATGGACTTCATTAATAAGAGGGAAAATAACAAGAACCTCGTAGTGACTGCACTGCCTTTAGGGTTACCTCTAAAACTCAAAACCAAACAAGTGCACTCACACACTCATATAATGAGCCCTCTGTACACGTCAGTTCAAATTCTTGGCTCCCCAAAGCATCTTTATGTGGAGTGCAGTAAGAAATAACCAGGAAAATCTATAAGACCTTTGACAAGGCTAATATGGAGCAGAAACAAAACAAGACTACTGGTACCATATGTTCTCAGCTCTGAAGTCAACATGCTTATTAAAAAGAGCCCTTGAGAACACAACAGAGAGTCCCTGATGGAGCAGGAGAAAAGTGGGGTGCAGAACTCAAACTCTAGTAAAAAGACCAGACTTAATGGTCTGATTGAGACTGGAGGGACCCCAGAAGACAGGGCCCCTGGACACTCTGTTAGCCCAAAACTAAAACCATTCCTGAGGCCAACTCTTCAGACAAAGATTAGACGGGACTATGGAACATAAAATGATGCTAGTGAAGAGTGTGCTTCTTAGCTCAAGTACATACATGAAACTAAATGGGCAGCTCCTGTCCAGAGGTGAGATAAGAAGGCAGAAGAGGGTCAGGAGCTGGTTGAATGGACATGGGAAATCTGGGGTGGAAAGGAGGAGTGTGCTGTCACAGTAGAGGGAGCACAACTAGGGTACATAACAATGTATTTATGAATTTTTGTATGAGAGACTAACTTGAATTGTAAACTTTCACTTAAAGCACAATAAAAAAAAAAAAGAGCCCTTGAGAGGCATTTTCTCCAGCACTTAGAGATCATAGGAGCAGCAGGAGGGCTGTTGAGCAATGGATGTGCTCATGCCTGCTCTACCCTCACTAAAAGCTTGCCCTGGCAACCAAAGACTTCAAAATGGCCACCGCCAATTTCCCAGGCACCATTCATCATATCCAGGGATGGGAGGCTGACCTGTGGCTGTGTCACTGCACATGGCCCAAAGACAAAAGACTCCCCATGATGTACTTGGACTTTATGGGGGGCAGTGGAAGGCCAATCATGGTGTGATTATAGCCTGGAGCAATGGGGTGCCCCAGCAACTAGTGTCAGACCCGACTGTGCATGAGAGCCAAAGTTCAGGCAGGACAACAAACAGACAAGAGAACTAAGCTGGTCACAGGCCTACCGTCAAATCAGAAATTGTTCTCACCCTGGGAAAGGGCTGAACCATACTCCACTGTAAGGAGCAGACACCAAGCTTTAGGGCCAAGAGGAAATGAAGGGGAGGACAGAGGGACACAGGGAGCCAGCACGGTGGCCAGCAACCAGGCCTGTGGAGCACATGTTTACTGGGCAAGACCCCATGCTGGGCTCCAAGAAATACGAACTGTCTGGGGCATCCCTCTTGTGGTGCAGTCAAGAGGGTTTCACTGGGATTAGATCGAATTAGACTAGTCATGGGAGATTGGTGCTGGAAGTGGGCTTCCAAATAACTTATGGCGTGAGAAACCTGGTAAAACATCTTTATGTTTTGTAACTAAAAATGTAAAGTCCTGATATCCTCACATTCTTCTAAGCTAGGAAGTGTTTCATGTTTGATTCCTAAGCCCTCTTTGGTCTCATTTAAAGTAATGTCTCTTCAGAAAATTAACTGTGTTTATCTTAATTTTTTTCTTTGTAGATAACCCAACTATGTGACTTGCTTGTTTTTAAGAGTAAATATATCTCTGGTTCCTACATTATCTTCCTGTTATCGTCTATCTTGTTTAGAAGAAAATGTCTGTGCAGTGCAAAACATCCAGTCACCCACAAAATAATACTGTACAAGAAAAAGAATGGAAGTAAAATAACTGAAATTGCATAGTTCCTGTTCCTATTCAAAATATGTGACAATTCATTTGAACTGAGAGATCTGGGGAAATCTGCTCCCAAAGCCATATCAAAAAATTGGAATATAAATTTAAGTCTAGACCATAAACTCCTTCTTTAAAGGAGCAGAGCATTCTATTAGTCTCAACTACAATTAACCTGACACTCACTGGTTGTTCTGCTTTCTTCTCCAGAGATAATGCCCATCTTACTTAAGCATTCAAGACACTGGCATGACCAACTTCCAAAACTGCTGGGATAGCAAAATTCCAGAGACTATGAGCAAGAAAAGAAAAGCTGTGAGTACAAGGGCCCAGTCTCTGGGTGGTGGGAGCTGATCATGGCAAAGCTTACAGCTTAAGTGGGATGCTTTTAATACACCCAATGACAGAAAAAAAAATGGAACACAGATTTAAAATTTTAACAGTAACACAAAACACAAAGCCTTTCACCCTTCACAATGAGAAGAAAGAAAAGAGTCAGGAGACAGGAAGACCAGCTATTAGACGTTTATAGAAATTTAGTTATGTGTTGATGGTGTCCTTAGACTACAGTGATGCAGAGAGACGGGAGAAGAAAGAGAAGTTGGGATTTATTTCAAAGATTGGGTCAACAGAGTCATCTGCTGGAGGATAAAAGACTGAAATAAATAAAATAATTTCAAGGGATTCCTAGATAATTACGGTATCACTGACAAAATTGGAAGCAGGAAAGAGAGTTCTTATGTGATGTATAGTGTAATGGAGTATGCACTGGACTCAGCTAAAAACCCTCATCTTAGGGCCACTAATTCACTGTGTTGCCTTGGACAAGTCAATTACCTGAGCTGGATTTTATTTCTCTCACTTGTGAATACATAGTTTTGGCTAAATGATATTAAAGGATAAATAATGAAGTTCCTGCACTGCTGTTCCACCTTCCTGTACTTTAGGAGACATTGCTTTCCCAACCCTCACCCATCTCCATCCCCACTCGGACTCCCCTGCTTCCTGCAGTCACAGTCTCTTGGCCTGGAGGCACCAACTTCACCCTGGTGTCACTTGGATTCCATCTGCCCACTCTGGCCGGCTCCCTGAATGTCATTTGTTTTTCCGCTTCTTTTGGTTTCTTCCATACATCTCATCAACTCTCCCTCCTCTCTCAAATACGTGGCTCCATGTGCCATCTTTGCTTCTTCCTGAAAGGCTGTGAAATGCCACTCAACTGTGGAACTCCTTCCCCGCCCATACCACCACACTGGTGGTATCCCTGGGGCTTCATGTTTGTTTGTTTGTTTTCATTTGTTTGTTTCTTTTTCTTTTCTTGGGTTGGGAGCTCCTTCTAGCCGGGCAGTACTGTGCAGCTTAGGAGCTACACCCTCAGACTGTGCAGATGTGCAGTGGGACCCCTGGGGACATTTATTTTTTCTTGTTTTTTGTTTGTTTTGTTTTTGTGTTTCATTTTTGTTGTTGTTTATTTTCTTTTCTTTTTCCCTTTTTGCCTTTCTTCTTTTCTCAATTTCTCGTCTCTCTATACTTACCTTCTCTTTCTGTCTCCTGAATACCTGGCACTCTGTGACACCTCTACCCCTTCTAGCCAGGCTGTACTTCATGGCTTGGGAGCTACTTCCCCAGTCCTCACAGCCTCACCATGGGATGCCTGGGGGCTTTTCTTTTCTTTTTTCCCCCCAATTTTTATTTATTCATTTTTTCTTTTACCCTTTTTCTTTTTCCTTTTTTTCTTTTTGTTTTTCTCTATTTCTCAATCTCTCATTTCTCCACTCCAACTGCAAGCTCGCTTAGCACTCTTTTTTGTTTGTTTGTATGTACGATTTTGGCTCCGGTTCCTCTCTCCTCTCTCTCCTTTTTCTCATATCCATCTTAGCTCCACACATCACAATCTCCCCGTCCTTCCTGCCTACCTGCACCGTGTGCTGAACATCACACCCCCAAACAGCACAAGCACTGCCTACCTAAACCTGTCCTGCACTGATTACTGGCCAGTCTTGTGGGTCATAGTACATGCCACAAACAACCCATCCCAACAATGCCCCTTCAGCTGGACCTGCCCTGCTGTACCATACCTAAGCGACTGACCCTGACCATTGGAGAAGGTGAAAAGTGTCGTGCTCACAGATGAGCAAACAACAAAGGGTTCACAGCTCACCTGCTCAGACATAACCAAATAAAACAAAAAATCAGAATGAAACAAACAAATCTACAATAAATAAACCAGGAAAATAATTACTTGATGTCTCGAAGACAGCAGACAATATCAAAACATACAAAAACAGGACAGGATGGTTCCAGTAGTTGTCCAAAATAAAACAACACATGACTTTCCAGTACAAGAAAAGACACTAGAACTACCTGACAAAAATGGGGAAAAAATAGACACATTCATGGAAAATACAGAAAAAAATGGAAGAATTCAAGAAAATAATACAGGAACAAAATGCTAAAATAAATTCACAACTAGAAATCATACAAAAACAACAATTAAAAATCCAAAAGATAAACGACAAGATTTCATAAATGGACAGTGTCATAGAAGGACTGAGGAGCATGTTTGAAATAGTGGAAGACAGGATCAGTGAAATTGAAGACAAACTCTTGGATACAACTCTGAGGAAAAATCAGAAAAATGAAAGAAGAAAAATGAAGAAACCCTGAGAATTATGTGGAATACAATGAAAAGCAAAAATTTTTGAGTGATCAGAGTTCTAGAACAGGGGGAGAAAACAGAAAACACAAAGGAGATCATTGAAGAACTACTGACAGTAAACTTCCCAATATCATGAAAAATGAAAAGCCGGCCATCCAAGAAGCTCAACGAACCCCATATAGAATAGATCTCAAAAGAAATTCACCAAGGCATATCATAATCACACTCACTAAAACAAAAGACAAGCAAAGAATCCAGACAGCAGCTCGAGAAAAACAAAAAGTCACATACAGAGGAGAAACAATAAGACTAAGCTCAGATTATTCGGCAGAAACCATGCAGGCAAGAAGGCAATGGGATGACATACATAAAACCTTGAAAGAAAAAAATTGCCTGCCAAAAATGATATATCCTGCAAAACTCTCATTCAAATATGATGGTGAAATTAGGACATTTCCAGATAAACAGAAATTAAGGGACTATGTAAAAACGAAACGAAACTTACAAGAATTATTAAAGGAAGTCCTTCAATCTGAGAACAAATAACATCACACCACAGGATGCAGGATCATACCAGCCAGATACAAACCTAGGAAATGAACTCTCAAGGACTATCCAAAACCAAAAGAATTACAACAGGGAACCAGACAGGTTAATCTGTAAATGACAACAACAGCAGGACAATAAAAGAGGGAATAAATGGTGTAGGTATAGAAACTTCTAATAGAGAGGAAGGCAAGGTGATACCAAGTAATAATAGACTGGTTCAAACCTAGGAAGATAAGTGTAAATTTCGAGGTAACCACAAAGATAGTTAACAAAACTACTCATCAAAATAAAAAGAAAAACATAAAGTCTCAGTAAAAATAAAACCTACAAAAACAAAAGGAATCTGCACAGGAGAGTAAAAGGAACAAAGAAAACGTCAGCACCACAAAAAAAGCACTACAAAATGACAACAATAAACTCACACCTATCAATAATTACATTGAATGTAAATGGCCTCAATGCACCCATAAACAGATGGAGACTGACAGAATGGATAAAATAACAGGATCCATCAGTATGCTGTCTACAAGAGAAACACCTTAGAAACAAAGATGTAAATTTATTTAAAAAATCAAATGATAGAAAAAATATAACAAGCAAACAGCTACCAAAAAGGAGCAGGAGTGGCAATACTAATCTCAGATATAACAGACTTTAAAACAAAATCTACCATAAAAGACAAAGAAGGATACTATATAATGATTAAGGGGATGATCCAACATTATGACATAACCATAATAAACATCTATGCACCCAATGACAGGGCTCCAAAATACATAAAACAAACTCTAACAGCACTGAAAAGAGAAATTGACAGTTCCACAATAATAGTAGGAGACTTCAACACACCACTCTCGGTAAAGGACAGAACATCTAGAAAGAAACTCAGCAAAGATACAGAAGACCTAAAGGGCACAATCAGCCAACTTGACCTCATAGACATATATAGAACACTAAACCCAACAGCTGCAAAGTACACATTCTTTTCCAATGTACATGAAACGTTTTCCAGAATAGACCACAACTTAGGCCACAGAGCAATCCTTAACAAGATCCAAAATGTTGAGATAATACAAAGTATCTTCTCTGACCACAACACCATCAAGGTAGAAATTAACAACAGGAAGAACAAGGAAAAAATCAATTACAGGGAAACTGAATAACACCCTCCTTGCAAACCACTGAGTAATAGAAGAAATTAGAGATGGATTCAAAAACCTCTTAGAATCAAACAAGAATGAAAACACATCATACCAAAACCTTTGGGACACAGGAAAGGCAGTCCTCAGAGGACAGTTGATAGCAATAGATGCACACATCAAAAAAGAAGAAAGGGACAAAATCAAAACATTAACTACAGAACTCAAATAGATAGAAAGAGAACAGAAAAAAAGCCCATGGTCACTAGAAGAAAGGAAATAATAAAAATGAGAGTAGAAATAAATGAAATAGAGAATAGAAAGAATCAACAAAGCCAAAACTTGGTTCTCTGAAAGAATCAACAAAATTGACAAACCACTGACCAGACTGACAAAAGAAAAACAAGAATGGACGCAAATAATCCAAATAAGAAATGAAATGGGAGACATTACAACAGACCCAACTGAAATAAAAAGGATCATAACAGAGTATTATGAAAAACTATACTCCAACAAATTAGAAAACCTGGGGGAAACGGATACATTTCTAGAAACACACTACCCACCCAAACTGACACTAAGTGATGTTGAAAATCTGAACAGACCCATAACAAGAGAAGAGATTGAAAAGGTGATTAAAAAACAAAAAACTCCCAACAAAAAAAAAGTCCTAGCCCAGATGGCTTCACTGGAGAATTCTACCAAACATTCAGAGAAGAGCTTATACCAGTACTACTCAGACTATTTCAGAAAATAAAAAAGGAAGCGACACTTCCAAATTAATTCTATGAAGCCAGCATAACCCTGATACCAAATTCAGGCAAAGATGCCACAAGAAAAGAAAATTACAGACCAATATATCTCATTAATATAGATACAAAACTTCTGAACAAAATTCTAGCCAATAGAACTCAGTATCATATAAAAAAAAATACACCATGACCAAGTAGGATTCATATCAGCTATGCAAGGATGGTTCAACATTAGAAAATCAATCATCGTAATCCACCACATGAATAAAAGGAAAGAAAAGAATCACATGACCATCTCAACTGACACAGAAAAGGCATTCCTGATAAAAAACTCTCAATAAAATAGGTATAGAAACGAAGTTTCTCAACATAATAAAGGACGTCTATGCAAAATCAAAGACCAACATCATTCCTTTTTTTTAATTTTGTCCTTTTCCCATAGAGAAATTTATACATACATTGCTATGTGACCCTAATTTCTCTACCCATACTGTGACAGCACACTCCTCCTTTCCACCCGATTCCGCAAGTCCAATCAACCAGCTCCTTACACTCTCTGCCTTCCCATCTCACCTCTGAACAGAAGCTGCCCATTTAGTCTCTTGTATCTACTTGAGCTAAGAGACACACTCCTCACGAGTATCACTTTATGTCCCACAATCCAGTCCAATCCCTGACTGAAGAGTTGGCCTCGGAAATTGTTTTAGTTCTGGGCCGATAGAGAATCCAGGGGCCATGCTGTCCAGGGTTCCTCCAGTCTCAGTCAGACCATTAAGTCTGGTCTTCTTACTAGAATTTGAGTTCTGCATCCCACCTTTCTACTGCTCCATCCCAGACTCTTTGTTGTGTTCCTTGTCAGGGCGGTCATTGGTGGTAGCCGGGCACCATCTAGTTCTTCTGATCTCAGGCAGATGAAGTCTCTGGTTTATGTGGCCCTTTCCATCTCTTGGGCTAATACTTTCCTTGTGTCTTTGGTGATTTTCCTTCTCCATTACTGAAGGTAGATGGGACCAATTGATGCATCTTAGATGGCTCCTCACAAGCTTTAAAGACCCCAGACACCACTCACAAAAGTAGGATGCAGAACATTTTCTTAATAAACTTTGTTATGCCAATTGACCTAGATGTCCCCTGCTACTCTGTCCCTCAAAGTGTTTGATTCTATTCAGGAAACTTCTTAGCTTTGGTTTAGTTCAGTTGTGCTGACTTCCCCTGTAGGGTGTGTTGTCCTTCCCTTCACCTAAGATAATTCTTATCTACTGTCTAGATAGTCAATAACCTTCACCCTCCCTCCCCACCCTGGTAACCATCAAAGAATGTTTTCTTCTGTGTTTAAACCTTTTCTTCAGTTCTTATAATAGTGGTCTTATACAAAATTTGTCCTTCTGTGACCGACTAAACTCACTCAGCATAATGACCTCCAGCTTCCTCCAAGTTATACGATGTTTCACCGCTTCATCACTGTTCTTCATCATTGCATAATATTCCATTGTGTGGATATACCATAATTTGTTATCCATTCATCAGTTGATGGGCACCTAGGTTGCTTCCATCTTTTTGTTATTGTGAACAGTGCTGCAATGAACATGGGTGTGCATGTATCTATTCGTGTGATGGCTCTTATTTCCCTAGGATATATTCCAAGGAGCAGGATAGCTGGATCATATGGTAATTCTATTTCTAGCTTTTTAAGGAAGTGCCAAATTGATTTCCAAAGTGTTTGTACCATTTTACATTCCCACCAACAGAATATAAGTGTTCCAGTCTCTCCACAACCGCTCCAGTATTTATTATTTTGTGTTTTTTGGATTAATGCTCGCCTTGTTGGGGTGAGATGATATCTCATTGTAGTTTTGAACTGCATTTCTCTAATGGCTAATGATTGTGAACATTTCTTCATGTGTCTGTTAGCCGCCTGAATATCTTCTTTGGCGAAATACCTGTTCATATCCTTTGCTCATTTTTTAACTGGGTTATTTGTCTTTCTGCATTGAGGTTTTGCAGTATCTTGTAGATTTTAGAGATTAGACGCTGATCAGATTTATCGTAGCCAAAAAATTTTCCCAGTCTGTAGGTTGTCTTTTGACTCTTTTGGTGAAGTCTTTTGATGAGCATAAGTGTTTGGTTCTTAGAAGCTCCCAGTTTTCTAGTCCTCTTCTGGTGCTTGTGCATTGTTACTTATGGTTTGTATTGTGTTTATGCCATGTATTAGGGCTCTTAGCGTTTTCCCTATTTTTTCTTCCATGATCTTTATCGTTTTCGATTTTATATTTAAGTCTTTGATCCATTTTGAGTTAGTTTCAGTGCATAGTGTGAGGTTTGAGTCTTCATTTTTTTGCAGATGGATATTCAGTTATGCCAGCACCATTTGTTAAACAGACTGTCTTTTCCCCAGTTAACGAACTTCAGGACTTTGTCAAATATCAGCTGCTCATAGGTGGATGAATTCATGTCTTAATTCCCAATTCTGTTCCATTGATCTATGTATCTGTTGTTGTACCAGTACAAGACTGTTTTGACTACCGTGGTGGTATAATAGACTCTAAAATCAGGTAGTGTGAGGCCTCCCTCTTTGTTCTTCTTCTTGAGTAATGCTTTACTTATTCGGGGACTCTTCCTTTTCTATATGAAGTTGGTGATTTGTTTCTCCATCTCATTAAAAAATACCATTGGAATTTCGATCGGGATTGCATTGTATCTGTAGATCTCTTTGGGTAGAATTGACATTTTCACAATGTTGAGTCTCCCTATCCATGAGCAAGGTAAGTTTTTCCACTTATGCAGGTATATTTTGGTTTCTTGCAGTACTGTCTTGTAGTTTTCATTGTATAGGTCACTTACATCTCTGGTTAGATTTATTCTTAAGTATTTTATCTTCTTGGGGCTATTGTAAACGGTATTGATTTGGTGATTTCCTCTTCAAGGTTCTCTTTGTTGGTGTAAAGGAATCCAACTGATTTTTGTATGTTTATCTTGTATCCTGATACTTTGCTGAAATCTTCTATTAGTTCCAGTAGTTTTCTTGTGACTGCTTTGGGGTTTTCTTTGTATAAGATCATACCATCTGCAAATAGAGATGCTTTCACTTCTTTCCTACCAGTTTGGATGACCTTTATTTCTTTCCCTAGCCTAACTGCTCTGGCTAGGACCTCCAGCACAATGTTGAATAAGAGTGGTGATAAAGGGCATCCTTGTCTGTTTCCTTTTCACAAGGGGAATGCTTTCAAAGTCTCTCCATTTAGGATGATGTTGGCTGTTGGTTTGGTATAAATACCCTTAATTATACTGAGAAATTTCCCTTCTATTCCTGTTTTGTTGAGAGTTTTTATCATGAATGGGTGTTGGACTTTGTCAAATGCCTTTTCTGCATCAATTGATAGGATCATGTGGTTCTTTCATTTTATTTATGTGATGGATTACACTGATTGTTTTTCTAATGTTGAACCATCCCTGCATACCTGGTGTAAATCCTTATTGGTCATGGTTAATTATTTTTTTGATATGCTGCTGAACTCTATTGACTAGAATTTTGCTGAGGATTTTTGCGTCAGTGTTTATGAGGGATATTGGTCTGTAATTTTCTTTTTTTATGGTGTCTTTACCTGGTTTTGATATCAGGGTTATGCTGCCTTCATAGAATGAGTTTGGGAGTATTTCATCTTTTTCTATGCTCTGAAATATCTTTAATAATAGTGGTGTTAACTCTTCTCTGAAAATTTGATAGAAGTCTCCACGACCCACTCGGGGCCAGGGTGTTTTTTTGTTGGGAGTTTTTAAACTACCTTTTCAATCTCTTCATTCACTGCAGGTTTATTTAGCTGTTCTACCTCTGTTCCTGTTAGTTTAGGTAGGTAGTGAGTTTCTAGAAATTTGTCCATTTCCTCTAGGTTTTCAAATTTGTTAGAGTACAATTTTTCATAGTATTCTGTTATGATTCTTTTAATTTCAGTTGGGTCTGTTGTGATATCACCCGTCTCATTTCTTATACGGGTTATCTGCTTCCTCTCCTGTTTTTCTTTTGTCAGTGGTTTATCAATTTTGTTGATCTTTTCAAAGAACCAGCTTTTGGACTTGTTAACTCTTTCAGTTGTTTTCATATTCTCTATTTCATTTAATTCTGCTCTAATTCTTATTATTTCATTTCTTCTTGCACCCGAGGGCTTCTCTTGCTGTTCTCTTTCTGCTTGTTCCAGTTGTAGGGTTAATGTTTTGATTTTGGCCCTTTCTTCTTTTTGGATGTGTTCATTTATTGCTATAAACTGACCTCTGAGCACTGCTTTTGTTATGTCCCAAAGATTCTGGTAGGTTGTGTTTTCATTCTCATTTGATTCTATGAATTTCTTGATTCCATCCTTAATTTCTTCTATAACTCAGTAGTTTTTGGGAAAGGTGTTCAGTTTCCATGTGTTTGATTTTTTCCTTGCTTTTTCTGTTGTTGATTTCTACTTTTATGGCTTTATGGTCAGAAAAGATGCTTTGTAATATTTCTATGCTTTGGATTTTGTTAAGGCTTGCTTTATGGCCTACTATGTGGTCTATTCTAGAGAATGTTCCATGTGCATTGGAAAAGAAAGTATACTTGACTGATGTTGGGTGGAGTGTTCGGTATATGTCTATGAAATCAAGTTGGTTGATTGTAGCATTTAGCTCTTCCACATCTTCGTTGAGCTTATTTCTGGATGTTTTGTCATTCACTAAAAGTGGTGTGTTGAAGTCTCTTACTACTAATGTGGAGCTGTCAATTTCTCTTTTCAGTGCTGTTAGAGATTGTTTTATGTAATTTGGAGCCCTGTCGTTGGGTGCATAAATATTATAGTTATGTCCTCTTGGGTATTGATCCTTTAATCATTATATAGTGTCTTGCTTTATCCTTTGTGGTGTACTTTCCTTTAAAGTCTATTTTGTCAGAGATTAATATTTCCACTCCTGCTTTTTTTTGAGTGTCGTTTGCTTCATATATTTCTTTCCATCCTTTGAGTTTTAGTTTCTGTCTTCAAGTCTATGATGTGCCTCTTATAGGAAGCTATATAGATGGATTGTGCTTTTTTATCCAATCTGCCACTCTCTGTCTCTTTATTGGTGCATTTAGTCCATTTACATTCAGCATAATTATTGATAAGTATGAGTTTAGTGCTGTCATTTTGATGTCTTTTTTGTGTG
>NW_004443974.1:1265580-1269061 GCF_000243295.1 Trichechus manatus latirostris
TGACTTTCTATTGAGTTGTCTAATTCTGAAATTTTATTGTTAATCTTCTGGATTTCTGATTGCGGTCTCTCTATGGATTCTTGAAGCCTGTTAAATTTGTCATTATGCTCTTCTCTAATCTTTTTAATTTCCTCTATTGAATGTTCTGCATTTTGCTTAATTTTCTTCCTAATTTCTTGAAGAGTTCTGTATATTAATCTTCTGTATTCTGTCTCTGGTAATTCCAAGAAATTTTCCTCCTCTGGAAAATTTCTAGATTATTTTGGGAGCTTGCCGAAGCCATCAAGGATTGCCTGTTTATATGATTTGATACTGACTGTTGTCTCCTAGCCATCAATAAGTTATATTTATTTATTTTATGTTTGCTTACTGTGTCCTAGCTTCTTGTTTTGCTTTGATATGCCCAAATAGGCTGCTCGTATGAGCTAGCTTGATTATTGACACCTTTGAAGCTCTAATGTCCTGTCACCAAGTAGTTAGATCTGTTACTAGGTATGTGAGCTCAGGAGTCCGCCCATTCCTCCTGTATGGATTCAGCTCAGGTGCCCAGGTAGACAGCCACAAAGTGTGTGGTGTATGCTCTCACTTACAGTCCTAGATAGGCATAGGTGATTGACGTAGGCATAGGCATCTGGCTGCAGCAGGGGGACACACTCTGAGCAAGGCAGGTGGCTGACAGCCACCCCCAATTGTCTAGGAGGAAGGCATGTCCCTTTTGCCTAGAGTGTGTAGGTGGGTGGATTTTGCAGCCAGACTATGAGCACCTAATGCTGTTGGCTGTAAGGACTGGGGAGCACCTCTTATTCATGGGCCCCAATCACTGATGGCTAGGTGATGTGGGTGGAGGCACCAGTCCTCACGCCCCTGACGTGGGTAGGTGAAGACCCTGCTTAATGGGTAGAGCAGTGTCAGATGTCAAGAATCTGCCAGTTCACAGCTGAAGCAGTTGAAGTTAGACTTCCAGTATATACCCTGTTGTACTGTGTTAATGAGGACCTATGCTGCTGAGATGGGCCCACACAAGTCTATGCAGGGGGAGAGGAACTCAAAGTCCGTGGATTCCTTATGCCTGTGCCTAGGCAAAGGAGATATGCCTACCCTGGGATCCTGGCTTAGGGGAGCTGACAGTTTTTTTCCTCTGTTCGTTAATTGGTTCACTCTCCAAGGCAGGGAGAATGGCTCCACGCATGTGATGGATCCTACTTCCCACCCAGGGACTTGAAAGTTGCTGAAGCTGATCTGGGACTCAGTGCACAGCAGACAGCAGGGAGGTAAATGGGAGAGAGGTTCTTCCCTAAGGGGGGTGTTCTTGATCCCCACGGTACACTATACACAATTACTTATCTTTCGCCTATAGAGGGCTGCTTCTCACTGGTTCGGGGTGGCTGTGTAGACTCTCTGGCACTGGGTCTCTCCCGGTGCAGAAAACATGCCTCCCGAGCACCACCCATTGCCTGCCTCACCGCTCACCCGCTAGCTAATCAGGCCTGAATGGCTCAGGCTCTCGTCAGATCAGGTTGGGCAACTCCTTGCTGCTTCCAAACCGTCTCTCCCTCCCCCGCCACTCAGTCTGGTTCCTCAACTCTGCCTTTGATGTTCAGGGCTCCCAGATTGCCATATATAATCAGTTCACTTGTTTTTTCAGGTCTTTGTTGTAAGAGGGTCCACTGGAAGCGTCTGACTACTCCACCATCTTGGCCCCACCTTCCACCACCATCATTCTTCAAGGATACAGGATGAAAACGTTCCCCTTGAAAACAGGAAAAAGACAAGGATGCCCTTTATCACCATTCCCATTTAACATTGTGCTGGAAGTCCTAGCTAGAGCAATAAGGGAAGAAAAAGAAATAAAGGACATCCAAATTGGTAATGAAGAAGTTAAACTGTCCCTGTTTGTGGATGATATGATACTATACATAAAAAACCCTAAAGACTCTATGAGAAATCTACTGGAACCAATAGAAACATTCAGCAGAGTAGCAGGATACAAGATAAACATACAAAAATCAGTTGGATTCCTATACACCAGTAAAGAGAATGATGGAAAGGGAATCCGGAAAGCAATACCGTTTATAATAGCCCCTAAAAAGAAATACTTAAGAATAAATCTAACCAAGGATGTAAAAGACCTATACAAGGAAAACTACAAAACACTACTGCAAGAAACCCAAAGGGATCTACATAAGTGGAAAAACATACCATGCTCACAGATAGGTGGACTCAACATTGTGAAAATCACAATTCTACCCAAACAATTTGCAAATACAATGCAATCCTGATATAAATACCAACAACATTCTTTAAAGAGGTGGAAAAACTAATCATTAACTATTTGGAAAGGGAAGAGGCCCAGATAAATAAAGCACTATTGAAGAAGAATAAAGGAAGAGGACTCACACTACCTGACCTCAGAACCTGCTATACAGCTACGGTAGTCAAAGCAGCCTGGTACTGGTATAATGGCAGATATATTGACCAATGGAACAGAATTGAGAACCCAGATGTAAATCCATCCACCTATAGTCACCTGGTCTTCGACAAGGGCCCAGAGTCCATCAAATGGGGAATAGACAGTCTTTTAACAAATGGTGCTGGCAAAACTGGATGTCCATCTGCAAAAAAATGAAACAGGAGCCATACCTCACACCATATACAAAAACGAATTCAGAACGGATCAGAGACCTAAATATAAAAACAAAAACTATAAAGTTCATATAAGAAAAAATAGGATCAAGGCTAGAGACCCTACTACACATTAACAGGATACAAACCATAACCAACAACACAGAAACTTCAGAAGATATGCTAGATAACTGGGATCTTCTAAAAATTAAACACTTATGCTCATCAAAGTACTTCACCGAAAGAGTAAAAAGAGAACCTACGGACTGGGAAAAAGTTTTTAGACATTACAAGTCAGACAAAAGTCTAATCTCTAAAATCTACAAGAAAATCCAACACCTCTACAACAAAAAAGACAATCCAATTAAAAAATGGGCAAAGGAAATGAACAGGCACTTCACCAAAGAAGACATTCAAATGGCCAACAGACACATGAGGAAATGCTCGCGATCACTCACCATTAGAGAAATGCTGATTAAAACCACAACGAGATACAGTCTCACCCCACCATTATTGGCACAAATCAAAAAAACTGAAAATAACAAATGTTGGAGAGGCTGGGGGGAGATAGGAACTCTTATGCACTGCTGGTGGGAATGCAAAATGATACAACCATTTTTGAAAATGATATACTGCTTCCTTAAAAAGCTAGAAATAGAAATACCATACGATACAGCAATCCTGCTCCTAGGAATATATTCTAGAGAAATAAGAGCCACCACACGAATAGACATATGCACACCCATGTTCATTGCAGCATTGTTCATAATAGCAGAAAGATGGAAACAACCTAGATGCCCATCAACAGATGAATGGATAAACAAACTATGGTACATATACACAATGGAGAATTATGCAA
>NW_004443974.1:1269575-1279041 GCF_000243295.1 Trichechus manatus latirostris
CAAGGGAGAATGAAGAAAACAAGATACAAGGCAAAGATTAGTCCAAAGGACTAACGGACCACAAAAACCATGGCCTCTGCCAGACTGAGTCCAGTACAACTATATGATGCCTGGCTACCACCACTGACTGCTCTGACAGAGGTCACAACAAAGGGCCCCAGACGGAGCTGGAGAAAAATGTAGAACAAAATCCTGACTCACAAAAAAAAAAACCCAGACTTACTGGCCTGACGGAGACTAGAGAAACCCCGAGAGTATGGCCCCCGGATACCCTTTTAGCTCAGTAATGAAGTCATTCCCAAGGTTCACCTTTCAGCCAAAGATTAGACAGCTCCATAAAACAAAAATAGACTAAAGGGGCATTACAGTCCAGGGGCAAGGACTAGAAGGCAGGAGGGAACAGGAAAGCTGGTAATAGGGAACCCAAAGTTGAGAAGGGACAGTGTTGACATGTCATGAGGTTGTTAACCATTTTCATAAAACAATATGTGTACTAACTGCTTAATGATAAACTACTTGATTTGTAAACCTTCATCTAAAGAACAATTTTTAAAAAACAAGGATGAAATGACAAAAATTAGCATACAAAATAAACTATAATAAGGAACAGACAGAATTTTAAAGCATTAGGCCTAGGAATAAAAATTATCATTGTTGGAATCAAAATCTCAAATGTTTGGGTTAAATATTGGAGAGATTAGACACGGAGGAAAAGAGAGTTAGCGAACTGCAAGACATATTCAAGGAATTTAGAACGTAGCAAAAAGAGAAAAGTAGATGGAAAATACAAAAGAGAGTTAAAGAGATATGATGGATATAATGAGAAGATCTACCATACAACTAAAGGAAGTCCCAGAAGGAGAAAATTGAGAGAATGGTAAAGTGGCAATAAAAAACCAAAACCAAATCCACTGCTGTCAAGTCGATTCTGACTCATAGCGACCCTATAAGACAGAGTAGAACTGCCCCACAGTGTTTCCAAGGCTGTAAATCTTTATGGAAGCAGACAACCACATCTTTCTCCCACAGAGCAGCTGGTGGGTTCGAAACAGCTAAGCGCTTTAACCACTGTGCCACCACGGCTCCTACTAAAGAGGCAAAACTTAAAGAGATAATGGCTGCAGACTTTCCAAACATGATGTCAACCATGACTTCATAGATCCAGGAATCACTACATATCCTGAGAAGGATTAATAAAAAGAGATCATTTATATTGAAACTAGAGAAAATCGAAACCAAAAAGAACATCTTGAAAGTGGAGAGAGAGAAGAGATATATTACTTTAAAAAATGACAGTTAAAATAAAGGTAGAATTTTCAACAACAGAGACAAGAAGATGCGTGGAATGATAACCACAATGTGTTAAGAGAAAACGGTAGTCAACTTATAATTATGTATGTGCCCTGAAGTAAAGTATTTACATTTTTTCATTTCATTCACTACTAGGATTTATTGTTTTTAAAACATATTTGTTTGTGAAACATATTTGTTAGGAAACAGATCATCTATTTTAGCCATTCCAATATCATTAATTTTGAATATTCTGTAACATACTAATTAGAAAACTACTCACTTTCAGAATTAGGTGTCATTGACAAATGAAACTTAAATATAAATAATCTTAATAGATGTCAGACAAAAATCCTAATATGCCAAAAACTCTTCATAATAGAAAATGGCATTTAAAAGTGATTTTTGTTCTGTGTTCAATTATACCCTCAACCTGGAGGTTAGAAACAAGATAATCTCAATTTTTTATATTAATTTGTAAATTTCCAAAGTGCTTCATTTTTCTTATGAATATAGTATTCCAAATGTCTAAAGCTTTTAAATATCAATTCGTAACACTTGGATAAAGATAAAAGTGAGCAGAAGCAATAATTTTATACAACTATAAGTGATATTTTCATTTAATTTATATTTAAGTTCCATGATAGTTTTCTGCTTTCATTTTTTTTCTTTTTAAACTTTTTAAACAGCTAAGTTGAGTAACATCTCAAAATAGTCTTTTGTTGGAAACATGAAAGCTTGAGCTCTGTTGAACTCATGGCCTCTTCCAGGTTGCAGCGTGTGAATTTTTATATAGCATGGTAATGTTTATGTTGGGAAAGGCCACTCAAATACCTGAAGGTGATCACAGCTCTCCATCCATGTGCCAGCTTTATAAATAGACTTTCTCTGTGCTGCTCCAACTTGCATGTGATGTAGATCAGGTAAGTGAGATTGTAAAGCTGCAACAGTTGTAAAACTTTAAACAAAATGTCTGATCAAAATTAGTTATCAAACTCTGCTACATGTTGGAGTCACCTGGGGAATCTTTAAAAAAGTACTGAAGCCTACTCTGTTTCTAGCATCTAACATGGTACTTGGCACATGGAAGGACACCAGTATTTGTTAGCCAGCATTGTTTATTATTCAGGAGAGTCTAGTCAACCCTGTAAGATAAGAACACTATAGATAGATGGATAGATAGATAGATAAGAAAAAAATACTATTTACAAATACGAACTTTTCTTCTAATCTAGAAAGCCAAAAAGTATCAACTGATGAAGTCTAAGAATTAATAAAGGAGGAAGCTGATGAATTACAAAATAGAACTAAAACACTGGCTTTCTCATATACCGAAATCATGGAGCAGAAACAGCCATTTCTACTGTGACTTGTCACAATTCTGATCTACAAAATACAAAGAATACGATAAAAATAGATGTTGTAAGCTGCTAAGTTTGGGGGTAATTTCTAATTTCTTTGGTAACTAGAACACTTCCCAAAACTGACTCAAAAATAAACAGAAAATCTGAAGTCTTATGACTATCAATAAAATGCAATTATTTTATTGCAGCTATAAAATAATTTTAAATTCTTACATAAAGAAAACATTAAGCACTGGTCATTTTAATGATGATTTCTGTGTGACATCAAGAAAAAGACTATGACAACTTTTATTCAACTTTTGCTTTGCAATCTTGGTCAGTGCAATAAGACAAGGAAAAGAAATTAATTCTTCAGGATTAGAAAATAGGATAAAACTTTCATTATTTGCAGATTATACAATCGTCTACATATACAACCTGTATCAAGGTGGCTTGTACAATATTAATACATTAATGTATTTCTATACATAAGCAAAAAAGTTAAAAAAAAAGATTTTAAATTTTAGGAGATAAACATCAGACAAATGTCAGTGGTTACCTTGGAGTGTATTGACCAGGAGGAAAAGTGCTAGCAAATTTCATGGTAGTTACTTGGGTAAACATTTGTAGAAATTTATTGATTGTACACTTAATTTCTCCCACATTGCTGTATGCATGTTACACTTCAATAAAACAGTCAAAAACTTGTAGTGTCCAAAGGAGAGCTTGATAAAGAGACTGGTAAATTTCAATAAATTTTGGAAGTTTGCATAGAGACTACCATCTCCCAGGCCCACAGCAGACAGCCATGATGTTGGCCACCCTCTTTCTTGGTATGGCTTTCTAGTGAAAGGGTGAGCAATAAGAACCTTATCCTCAAAAACTGAGATTGTGTGTTTTGATTGTTGATTGTTTTTTAAATTGTTAAGGGGCCAGCACAGAAAGTGACCAATGATTCAGCCTTCCATGGCTGAAACAGCTTCCCTGAGGAACTCTGAAGAGAAGAGTTAAAGACAGTATCTTTTTTCTTTCATCTTTTGGGAGCCAGACACTTAAGGAAATCAGGCTGACTACAGGATCACCGGTGGCCCAGGGGTTAAGAGCTCGGCTGCTAACCAAAACGTCCCCAATTCAAATCCACCAGCTGCTCCCTGGAAACCCTATGGGGCAGTTCTACTCTGTCCTATAAGGTTGTTATGAGTTGCAATCAACTGAACAGCAATGAGTATGGTGTGTGTGTGTGTGGCTGACTACAGAGATAATGGAACAGAAACTTCAGTGACCATAAACAACAAGAAATACACACTTTGCAAAAATAGTTTAGAACAGTCACAAACAAATAGTTCCAACCCTCAAAAATAATCCATCCCTGACGAGAAGGAAAGTTAAGATTTCCAGACTTACCATAACATAAAATTCAGAATATCTGCTTCTCAAAAGAAATTGCAGAACAGGAAAGTATGGCCCATTCACCGGATACTACCCCTGAGGAAGACCAGACATTAGAATTATTAGTAAAAGATATTAAATCAATTGTCTTAAATATGTTCAAAGAGCTAAAGGAAATCATGGACAAAGAACTAAAGAAAATTAGGAAAACAATGTCTGTCAGTAAAGCGATAGAAATTAGAACAATGATGAATCCACAAAACATCTCACAACGTGGATGACTCTGGAAGATATGCTGAATGAAATAAGTAAGTCACAAAAAGACAAATACTGTATGAAAACACTATTATAATAAAGAAAAGTTTACACATAGAAAGAATTTTTTTTTAAATCTTACCAGGTATGGGAAGGGAAGGGAGGGAAAATCACTAACTAGCGAGTACACACAAATTAACTTTGGTGAAGGGAAAGGCAGTACACAGTATGGGGGAAGTTAGCATAATATGACTAAGGCAAGGAAAGACACTGAGAGGTACACAAGAATAAAAGGCAATGATAATGAATACTTTAACATATACAATACTGCAACAACAGTAATAACAAACAAGAAATTATGAGTGGATACATGGGTAGATACATATGCTAAATAGTGTGGGAAGATGTACGGGAGTACACCCATGTGTATGTACAGGTTTGACTGTGAATATTTCTACATACGTATTTGTATGTGCTGCATGCATATTCATATATATAATAGAGGACACAGGAGGCACAGTCATGGAAACATCCTAGAAACAACCAAACACCTCATGGGACTCAGTTACTGGGCTTGAAAGCTAAGGACCATAGTCTCAGGGGACATCTAGGTCAACTAGTATTA
The DNA here is from genome assembly GCF_000243295.1 of Trichechus manatus latirostris. Taxonomy (NCBI): domain Eukaryota; kingdom Metazoa; phylum Chordata; class Mammalia; order Sirenia; family Trichechidae; genus Trichechus; species Trichechus manatus. The sequence continues at coordinate 1,274,478 of NW_004443974.1, forward strand.
CATAGTTCATAAAGACAATGTTTTACATCCTACTTTGGTGAGTAGCTTCTGGGGTCTTAAAAGCTTGCAAGTGGCCATCTAAGATTCAACTATTGGTCTCTTTCTGTCTAGAGCAAAGGAGAGTGAAGAAAACCAATGACTCAAGGAAACAATTAGTCCAAAGGACTAATGGACCATAGGAACGACAGCCTCCACTAGCTTGAAGGCCAGAAGAACAAGATGGTGCCTGGCTACCACTACTAACCACTCTGACCAGGATCACAATAGAATGTCCCAGTTAGAGTGGGGAAACAATGTAAAACAAAATTCAACTTCATAAAAAAGACCAGATATACTGGTCTGACAGAGACTGCAGGAACCCTTGTGATTATGGCCCTTAGACACCCTTCTAACTTAGAACTGAAGCCATTCCCAGAGATCACCTTTCAGCCAAATAATAGACAATCCTGTAAAATAAACAATAACACCCGTGAGAACAGTGCTGCTTTGAACAACCATCTATATGAGACCAAAAAGACAACATCGGCGCAAAAGTAAAGATGAGAAGGCAGGAAAACAGGACTAATGGAAATGGGGAACTCAGGGTGGTAAATGGGAGAGTGCTGACACATTGCAGGGATTGCGACCAATGCCACGGAACAATTTGTGTATAAACTATTGAATGGGAAACTACTTTGCTCTGTAAACCTTCACCTAAAGCAAAATTTTTTTTAAAAAGAGATAGAAATTATAAAAACAAACACACAGAAAACATGGAGCCAAAAAGTACAGTAATTGAAATTTTAAAAAATCTGTTTAATAGAAGATTTGAACTGTCAGGAAAAAAAAAAGATCAGCAAATTTAAAGATAAGAAATTTGAAATTATCCATGCCAAAAAGCAGAAATGAAGAAAAATGAACTGTCTGAGGAACCTGTGGGACACCATCAAGCATACCAACATAGACATTGTAGAAGTATGAGGGGGGGGGCAGAAAAAACACTTGAAGAAATAATGACCGAAAACTTCTCAAATTTGCTTATAGACATGAATCTACACATCCAAGAAGCTCAATGAAATCCAAGCAAGATACACTGAAAAGAGATCCACATTGACACACCTTGTAGGCAAAGAGAAAAGAAAATAAAACTTATCAAGAGAACAAAAAAAGTTTAACCAGAATTTCCTCTAGTGCATTCCTCAAAACTTATTGCAAAGGATGTAACTGACTTTTTTTTTTTTTTAAAAAAAAGAGTTCTGGAATCAAGTACGTTTGGGAAATGCTGGGTTACTCAAAGTTAAGTTTCCATATTGCTTTTCAGGCCTCTCAGAGCTTTTCATATATTCCAAAATGGAAATATATCATGGAGCAGCTAACCAAATAATTTGGCTATGGAATTCTTTTGACCCATTGAATCTCACGGGAGTGTTGTTGTATGAAATATCTCTTGGAAAATACTTTTTTAAATGTATGGCCTGCCTTATCATTTCATAAGCGCTTGGTAAGGATTTTTAAACAAATATTTACAATGCACATTATTTTCATTATTACAGCTCAATACAATGAGGTCCTATTATGACTAATTTATAGTCATTTTACCTTTTATTGAATAATTTATCCAGATTTCTGGGATCAATCTACTTTTTATATCCAAATGGAATAATATAGGTTTTCATATTCTGGGACTGTTTTCAGTGCTTTCAATGGTTGCCTCAAATAAACTCAACACCACTCCTGTAGTTAAATGTTTAAGGAAAAGTCAGGGACAGGCTATGATACTGATTATTGTAATGTGTTCTAATTTTGGGGGGAGGAAAACAAACACTATGATCCATGAGGTTTGCACTCCACCATCATTTAGAAGATACGTATTGGGGTCTACTCTATACAGGCATAATTCTAGGCATAGATCTAAGAACAAGATTGATGAGGCAAGAAACAAAAAATTATGGCCTCCAACAATTAAAAAAAAAACAACAGCAGCAAATCCTGAGGAAGGAAGAGAATCTCATCTCCAAAGTTACCACATTATAATATTCAAATGTCCAGTTTTCAAAAAATAATCACAAGGAATGCAAAGAAACAGAAAAGGATGGCCTATTTAAATGAACTAAATAAAGTGACATAAACCATCTCTGAGGAAGTGCAGATAGTGAATACCTAGACAAAGACTTTACAACAATTTAATTAAATATGCTCAAAGAGCCAAAGGAAAACACAAACAAGTAACTTTAAAAATCAGGAAAACAGAGACTTCTGACAAAATGGCGCTCTAGGCAAAAGCACCACGCTGTCCCTCCACAGCAAAGATCTGAAAAACTAAGCCAAACAGAGAAAACAACAGTCCTGAAACCCTAAAACATCAAATGAAGAGATAAAGAACTCAGCCAAGCACCAAATAGAGTGAGAAAACTTGACAGAGAATGGAGAGAGAGGAGAGATTCATGCAGAGGTCCCCTATCAGCTAACACAGCGTGGATCAGCCATCTTGGACACCTATCAGAGACCAGCAAACAAGGGGTAGGAGAAAGCAGCTTCATGGCGCTTCCAGTGGGAGACAAAACAACCGGTAATTTGAGATATACGCTTTCCCACCCCCCACTCTTCTTCACCCCCACTCGGACTCCTCTGCTTCCGGAGGCCACAGTCTCTTGTCCAGGAAGCACCGGCTGCTTGGATTCCACCTGCCTGCACTGGCCGGCTCTCGGAGTGCCATTTGTTGGCTTCTGGTGCTGCTTTTTTCTGCTTCTTTTGATTTCTTCCTTACCTCTCACCACCTCCCCCACCTTTCGCTCAAATACCTGGCTCTGTGCGCTATCCTTGCTTCTTCCTGAGGGGCTGCAGAGCGCTGGTAATTTGTGATATATGCTTTCACACCCCCCACCCTTCCTCACCCCCACTCAGCCTCCTCTGCTTCCCACAGCCACAGTCTCTTGTCTGATAAGCACCGGATGCTTGGATTCCACCTGCCTGCACTGGCTGGCTGTCTGAGTGCCATTTATTGGCTGCTGGTGTTGCTGTTTTTCTACTTCTTTTGATTTCTTCCTTACCTCTCACCACCTCCCCCAACTTTAACTCAAATACCTGGCTCCATGCTCCATCGTTGCTTCTTCCTGAGGGGCTGCGGAGCTCCGTTTGAGTGTGGGAACTGCTTCCCAGTCTGGGCTGCCACGCTGGTGGGATCCCAGGGCTTTTGTTTCTTTGTTTGTTTTGAATTGTTTGCTTGTTTTCTTTTCCTTTTCTTGAGTTGGGAGCCCGTTCTGGCCGGGTGGTGCTGCGCGGCTTGGAAGCTACTACCTCGGCTTGCACAGATGCACAGAGGGATCCCTGAGGACATTTCTTTTTTTGTGGTTTTTTTTTTCTTTTCGGGGGGGGGGCTTTTCTTGTTCTTTTTTTTTAATTTGTTTTGTTTTATTTTCCCTCTTTTTCCCTTTTTGTCTTTCTTCATTACTCAGTTTCTCATCTCTCTATACCTTCCTTCTCTTTCTGTTCCTTGAATACCTGGCACTGACTACTTCTACGTTTTCTAACCAGGCTGTACTGCAACACCTGAAAACAACTTCCCCAGACCTCACAGCTGCACTGCTGGGATCCCTGGGAGCTTTGCTGTTCTTTTTCCTTTCTGATTTTTATTTATTTATTCTTTTATTTTATTTTTCTTCTTCTTCCCCTTTTTGTTTTTCTCCATTTCATAGTCTCTCATCTTTCCACTGCAACTGCAAGCTCCCCTAGCACTCTTTTTTGTTTGTATGTTTTTAGCTCCTGTTCCTCTCTCCTCTCTCCCATAACCATCTTAGCTGCACACATAAAAATCTCCCCCCTATATTCTGCCTACCTGCACTGTGCGCTTAACATCACACCACGAAGCAGCACAGGCACGGCCTACTGGAACCTGCCCTGCACTGATTACCGACCCACCCTGATGGCTGTAGTAAGTGCCATAAACAACCCATCCGAGTAACTCCTCTTCAGCTAGACCTGCCCTGCTGTACCATATCTGAGCAACTGACCCTGCCAATTGGAGAAGAAGGCGAAAAGTATCGTGCCCACAGATGAGCAAACAACAAAGAACACACAGCCCGCCTGCTCAGACATACCCAAATTTTTAACAAAATGATAAAACAAACAAATCTACAATCAACAAATGAGAAAAATAACTACTGAAAGCCCCGAAGACAGCAGACAATATCAAAACATTTACAAAAACAGGACAGGATGGTTCCAGTAGGCATCCAAAATAAAACACCAGATGACTTTCCAGTGGAAGAAAAGGCACTAGGACTACCAGAAAGGGAATTCAAATATCTAATACACAGAATTATCCAAGGCTTCAAGCAAAAAGCAGACAAAAAGGAGGAAAAAATAGACAAATTCATGGAAAAGGCAGAGAAATTCATGGAAAATACAGACAAAAAATTGGAAGAATTCAGGAAAATAATGCAGGAACAAAATACCAAAATAAATTCACAACTAGAAATTATACAAAAACAACAATTAAAAATCCAAAAGATAAACAATAAGATTTCAGAAATGGACAGTGTCATAGAAGGGCTGAGGAGCAGATCTGAAACAGTGGAAGACAGGA
>NW_004443974.1:1283605-1284607 GCF_000243295.1 Trichechus manatus latirostris
GACCTATACAAAGAAAACTACAAAACACTACTGCAAGAAACCCAAAGGGATCTACATAAGTGGAAAAACATACCATGGTCATGGATACATAGACTCAACATTGTGAAAATCACAATTCTACCCAAAGCAATTTACAGATACAATGCAATCCCTATCCAAATACCAACAACATTCTTCAAAGAGATGGAAAAACTAATCATTAACTTCATATGGAAAGGGAAGAAGCCCCAAATAAATAAAGCACTACTGAAGATGAAGAATAAAGTTGGAGGACTCATACTACCTGACCTCAGAACCTACTATACAGCTACCGTAGTCAAGACAGCCTGGCACTGGTACAATGACAGACACATTCACCAATAGAACAGAATTGAGAACCCCGATGTAAAGCCATCCACCTACGGTCACCTGATCTTCGACAAGGGCCCAAAGTCCGTCAAATGGGGAAAAGACAAATGGTGCCAGCAAAACTGCATATCCATCTGCGAAAAAATGAAACAGGACCCATACCTCATGCCATATACAAAAACTAATTCAAAATGGATCAAAGACCTAAATACAAAGCTAAAAACTATAAAGTTCATAGAAGAAAAAATAGGACCAACACTACAGGCCTTAATACACAGCATTAACAGGATACAAACCATAACCATCAACACACAAACCCCAGAAGATAAGCTAGATAACTGGGATTTTCTAAAAATCAAACATCTGTGTTCTTCAAAAGACTTCATCAAAAGAGTAAAAAGAGAACTTACAGACTGGGAAAAAATTTTTGGACAGTACAAGTCAGACAAAGATCTAATCTCCATAATCTATAAGAAAATCCAACACCTCTACAACAAAACGACAAATAATCCTGTTAAAACATAGGCAAAGGAAATGAACAGACAATTCACCAAAGAAGACATTCAAGCGGTCAACAGACACATGAGGAAATGCTCGCGATCACTAGCCATTAGAGAAATGCAAATTAAAACCACAATGAGATACCATCTCACC
>NW_004443974.1:1285935-1292828 GCF_000243295.1 Trichechus manatus latirostris
AACATGTGTACTAACTGTTAAATGAGAAACTATTTTGTTCTGTAAGCATTCATCTAAAATGAGAATAGCAGCACAACTGGAAGAGTGTAGTCGATGTCACTGAACTGTGCATGTATAAATTTTTGAAATGGTGTATCTTTGGTTATGTATATTCACCAAAATAAAAAGGTCAAGAAGGGAGAAGGTTGGCATGTTGTGGGGTTGTTAACCAATGTCATAAAACAATATGTGTACTACTGTTTCATGAGAAACTATTTTTTCTGTAAGCCTTCACCTGAATTACAATTAAAAAAAAAAAAAACTTAACCAAGGAGGTGAAGCCAAGATGGCAGACTAGTCAGACTCACTAAGCCATCGCTCTGCAACAAAGACCTGAAAAAAACAAGTAAAACAGATATAGATGTCAATCCTGGAACCCTGAACCTTAAATGAAGGAATAAAATATTAGATCAGAAGCCACTGAGAAGAAGAAACCAATAGAAAAAGGCAAACGAGTAGATATAGAGTGGAGGTTTCCAGCCAACTAGCAAGACACAGCGTGGTCATCTTGAGATTAAGCCAACAACCCCACAGGAAGAACAAAGAAAGGCAACTTCACAGAATTCCCGACAGGAGATAGAGGTACAGCACAGACACACCCAGAGCTAAGTAACACCACAATTGCTGGCTGCAGCTCAAGGAAGTGCCCAGACACTCTCACTTGGTAACCACAGGAGCACACTCTTAAAACTCCCACCCCTCTGATGAATAGCAGCAAGAACCTCCCCATCCCGGCAGCCCCAACTGCTGGGGAGAACAGTACAAACTCACCCCACTGCCCTCCTACATCTAGCCCCATGTGCCCCTTCCTTTGCCCCCCTTGCCTACTTCTCTCCCCTGTCCACCAAGTGCTGCATCCCCAAGTGGGACCAGTTCTGACCTCCTGCCCCCTCCCTGCTACCCAAGTGTCACACCCCTAAGTGGGACTAGCTTGGACCTCCGAACCCCACCCCACTGGGCCTCGCCTCACCAAGTGTCACTCCCTCAAGCAGACTGAAGTGGACCCCTAGGCCCTCGAACCCCAACCTATCACCCCCAGCCTCCACCACCCTGGCCATGGCTCACACAGCAGACACACCACCCACCCCTGCCTCTCCCCCCTCACTGGACTTGCCCCTGCTGCACCATAACTGAGTGACTGGCCTTGCCCAACTGGACAAGGTGATGAGAACTATCATGCTCACAGATATGCAAGCAACAAAACACACCCAGCATGCTAGCGCAGGCATAACCAAATAAAAAGCAAGACAAAATAAACAAACCTACAATCAATAAACAAAGAAAATAATACCCGAATGCCTCCGAGACAGCAGATAATATCAAAACACATTAAAAAGACAAAAAACAGAAGAGGATGGATGGCTTCAGTAAGTGACCAAAATAAAGCACCAGATGACTTTCAGGAAGAATAAAAGGCACTGGAACCACCTGATGGGGAATCCAAAAGTCTAATATTCAGGGTCTCCAAGAGATTAGGAAAGAGAGCAAGGAAAACACAGACAAAAGAGTGGAAGAATTTAGGAAAATAATACAAGAACAAAATACCAAAATAAATAATTAGAAGCCCACACAAAAACGAGAATTAGAAACCAAAAATATAAACAACAAATTTTCAGAAATGGACAACACAATAGAAGGTTTTAGGAGTAAATTTGAAACAATGGAAGACAGGATCATTGAAACTGAAGACAAATCCATGGATACCACTTTGAGCAAAAATCAGAGAAAAGAGTGAAGAAAACCTAAGAATTATGTGGGATACAATAAAGAACAAAAATTTGCACATGATCGGAGTTCCAGAACAGAGAGGATCATAGAAGATTTGTCTACCGAAAACTTCCCAATATCATGGAAGATGAAAAAAGCACCATCCAAGTTCAACAAACCCCATATAGGATAGACTCCAAAAGAAAGTCACCAAGACATATCATAATCACACTTGCCAAAACCAAAAACAAAGAAAGAATCCTGACAGCAACTCGAGAAAAACAAAAAGTCACATACAAAGCGGAAAAAAATAAGACTAAGCTCTTATTACTCAGCACAAACCATTCAGGCAAAAGGCAATGGGATGACATATAAAACCTTTAAAGGACCACGTGGACCTCGCCAGATGGGATACACAGGAATCAAATCAACTATATCTGTGGAAAGAGATGATGGAGAAGCTCAATATCATCAGTTAGAACAAGACCAAGGGTTGAATACAGAACAGACCATCAATTGCTCATATGCAAGTTAAAGTAGAAGCTGGAGAAAATTAGAGCAAGTCCTGGAGAGCCAAAATACAATCTAGAATATATCTCACTTGAAATTAGATACCATCTTCGGAATAGATTTGATGCATTGAACACTAATGACTGAAAAGTAGACGAGTTGTGGAATGACATCAAGGGCATCTTACCTGAAGAAAACAAGAGGTCATTAAAAAGACAGGAAAGAAAGAAAAGACCAAAATGGATGTCAGAAGAGATTGTGAAACTTGCTCTTGGACATAAAGTAGCTAAAGCAGTGGAAGCAATGATGCAATAAAAGAGCTGAATGGAAGATTTCAAAGGGCGGCTTAAGAAGACAAAGTAAAGTATTATAATGAAATGTGCAAACACCTGGAGATAGGAAACCAAAAGAGGAGAACATGCTCAGCATTTCTCAAGCTGAAAGAACTGAAGAAAAAATTCAAGCCTCAAGTTGCAATATTGAAGGATTCTAAAGAGAAAATATTGAACAAAGCAGGAAGCATCAAGAGATGGAAGGAATACACAGTCACTGTACCAAAAAGAATTGGTCAATATTTAACCATTTCAAGAAGTAGCATATGATCAAGAACAGATGTTACTGAAGGAAGATATCCAAACTGCACTGAAGGCATTGGTAAAAACAAGACTCCAGGAATTGACCAACTGAGACGTTTCAACGAATGGATGCAGCACTAGAGGTACACATTTGTCTATGTCAAGAAATTTGAGGACAGCTGCTAAGCCAACTGACTGGAAGAGATCCATATTTGTGACCATTTCAAAGAAAGGTGACCCAACAGAACGTGGAAATTATTGAACAATATCATTAATATCGCACACAAGTAAAACTATGCTGAAAATCATTCAAAAGTGGTTCCACCAGAACATCCACAGAGAACTTCCAGAAATTCAATCTGGATTTAAAAGATGACATAGAACCAGGGATATCATTGTTGATGTCAGATAGATCTTGGCTGAAAGCAGAGAATATCAGAAAGATGTTTACCTGTGTTTTATTGACTATACAAAGGCATTTGACTGTGTGGATCATAACAAATTATGGATAACATTGAGAAGAATGGGAATTCCAAAACTCTTAATTGTGCTCATGTGGAATCTGTACATAGACCAAGACACAGTTGTTTCAACAGAAAAAGGAGACAATGCATGGTTTAAAATAAAAAGTGTGCCTCAGGGTTGTACCATTCCACCATACCTATTCAATATGTATGCTGAGGAAATAATCCAAGAAACTGGACTGTATGAAGAAGAACAAGGCGTCAGGATTAGAGGAAGACTCATAAACAATCTGCTATATGCAGATGACACAACCTTGTTTGCTGAAAGGAAAGAGGACTTGAAGCACTTACTGATAAAAATCAAAGCCCACAGCCTGCAGTATGGATTACTCCTCAAAATAAAGAAAACAAAAATCCTCACAACTGGACCAATAAGCAAAAGCATGATAAATGGAGAAAAGATTAATGTTGTCAAGGATTTCATTTTACTTGGATCCACAGTCACCACCCATGGAAATCAAATGATGTATTGTATTGGGCAAAGCTGCTGCAAAAGTGTTAAAAAAGCAAAGATGTCACCTTGAGGACTAAGGTGTGTTTGGCCCAAGCCATGGTGTTTTCAATCACCTCATACGCATGCAAAAGCTGGACGATGAATGAAGAAGACTAAAAAAGAATTGACGCCTTTGAATTATGGTCTTGGCAAAGCATATTGAATATATCATGAACTGCCAGAAGAACAGCTGGAATGCTCCTTGGAAACAAGGATGGTGAGAGTTTGTCTTGAGCACTTTGGACATGTTATCAGGAGAGACCAGTACCTGGAGAAGGACTTCTTGCTTGGTGAAGTAGAGGGTCAGCAAAAAAGAGGAAAATCATCAACAAGGTGGATTGTCACAGTGGCTGCAACAATGGGCTCAAGCATAACAATGATTGTGAAGATGGCACAGGACCAGGCAGTCTTTCATTCCTTTGTACATAGGGTCACTATGAACTGGAACTGACTCAATGACACCTAACAACAATAATACAAAACCAACAGCCAACATCATTCTCAATGGAGAAAGGCTGAAAACTTAACCCTTAAGAATGGGAACAAGACAAGGAACAAGGATGTACTTTATCACGACTCCCTCCTATTTACCGTTGTGCTGGAAGTCCTAGGTAGAGCAATAAGGCAAGAAAAAGAAATAAAGGGCATCCAAATTGGTAAGGGAGAAGTAAAACTGTCCCTATTTGTGGATGATATGATATGATGGATAGATACTATATGATTAAACATACACAGCCCTAAAGACTCCACAAGAAAACTACTGGAACTAATAGATTCAGCAGAGTAGCAGAATACAAGATAGACATACAAAAATAACTTGGATTCCTATATACCAATAAAGAGAACTACGAAAAGGAAATCAGGAAAGCAATACCATTTATAATAGCCCCTAAAAAAATAAAATACTTAGGAATAAATCTAACCAGGGAGGTAAAAGACCTATACAAATAAAACGACAAAACACTACTGCAAGAAAACAAAAGACATCTACATAAATGGAAAAATATACCATCCTTATGGATAGGTAAACTCAACATTGTGAAATGTCAATCCTACCCAAAAGAATCTACAAATACAATGCAATCCTTATCCAGATACTAACAGTATTCTTTAACGAGATGGGAATAATAATCCTTAACTTTATATAAGAAGGGAAGAGGCCCTGGATAAGTAAAGCATTATTGAGGAAGAATAAAGTAGGAGGCCTCGCACTATCTGACCTCAGAACCTACTATACAGCTACAGTAGTCAGAACAACCTGGTCGTGGTACAACAATAGACACATTGACGAATGGAACAGAATTGAGAACCCAAACGTAAATCCATCCAACTACAGTCACCTGATTTCGACAAAAGCCCAAAGTCCATCAGATGTGGAAAAGACAGTCTTTTTAACCAATGGTGCTGGCAATACAGGATGTCCATCTGTAAACAAATGAAACAGGATCCATACCTCACACCATGCACAAAAACGAATTCAAAGTGGATCAAAGACCTAAATATAAAACCAAAAACTATAAAGGTCATGGAAGAACAAATAGGGTCAATGCTAGGGGCCCTAATATATGGCATAAATAGGATACAAATCATAACTAACAATACACAAACACCTGAAGATAAACTAGGTAACCAGAATCTTCTAAAAATTAAACACTTATGCTCATCAAAAGATTTCACCAAAAGAGTAAAAAAGAGAACCTACAGACCGGCAAAAAAAATTTTGGCTATGATATATCCAACAAAGTTCTAATCTCTAAAATCTATAGGAAAATCCAACACCTCTACAACAAAAAGACAAATAATCCAATTAAAAAATAAGCAAAGGATATGAACAGACACTTCACCAAAGAATACCTTCAGGTGGCTAACAGACACATGAGGAAATGCTTGCGATCACTAGCCATTAAAGAAATGCAAATTAAAACCACAATGAGATACAATCTCACCTAGACATTACTGGCACAAATCAGAAAAACAGAAAATAACAGATACTGGAGAGGCTGCCGGGAGATTGGAACTCTTATGCACTGCTGGTGGGAATGCAAAATGGTACAACCATTTTGGAAAACTTTATGATGCCTCCTTCAAAATTTAGAAATAGAAACACCATGTGATTCAACAAGTCCACTCCTAGGAATAATACCCTAGAGAAATAGGAGCAGTCACACGAATAGACATATGCACACCCCATGTTCATTGCAGCATTATTCACAATAGCAAAAAGATGGAAACAACCTAAGTACCCATCAACAGATGAATGCATAAACAAACTATGGTACATACAGACAATGGAATACTACACGATGATAAACAACAATGATGAATCTGTGAAACATCTCACAACATGGATGAATCTGGAGGGCATTATGCTGAGTGAAAGAAATCAATCACAAAAGGGCAAATACTGAATGAGACCACTATTATAAAAACTCAAGAAAAGATTTACACACAGAAAGAAGCAATCTTTGATGGTTATGAGAGAGGGGAGTGTTGAAGAGGGAAAAATACTAACTAGACAATAGATAAGTGGAAAGTTTGGTGAAGGGTAAGACAGCACACAATACTGGGGAAGTCAGCACAACTTGATCAAGGCAAGATCATGGAAGCTTCGTTGACACATCCAAACTCCCTGAAGGACTGAGTCACTGGGCTGACGGCTGGAGACCATGGTCTCAGGGGACAACTAGCTCAACTGGCATAACATAGTTTATAAATAAAATGTTCTACATCTGACTGTGGTGAGTAGCATCTGGGGTCTTAAAAACCTGCGAGCAGCCATCTAAGATACATCTACTCTTCCACCCCATCTGGAGCAAAGGAGAATGCCCTGAGATAATCTTTAAACCTTAAACCAAATATATCCCTTGAAGTCTTCTTAAAACCAAACAATACCGACTCCGGCAAGATGGCGGTCTAGGCAGAAGCACCACGCAGTCCCTCCACAACAAAGATCCGAAAAACTAAGCCAAACAGAAAATCAACAATCCTGAAACCCTAGAACATCAAATGAAGAGATAAAGAACTCAGCCAAACACCAAATGGAGT
>NW_004443974.1:1304519-1417019 GCF_000243295.1 Trichechus manatus latirostris
AAAAAAAAAAAAAAAAAGAACCAAACAATAGTTTACCTTAACTTGTCAAGAAAGTCTGCCTTAAGCATTATGTTTTTTTAAGGTCTACCTATGTGGGATCAAATTGACAACAGCAACATGAAAGACTTGATAGGAACCTTAAGGGGCAGTGAATTTATGTTAATGAGGGAGCAACAATTCGGAAAAGGAGGGTGAGAACGGTTGCTGAACTCAAATGATGCAATCAATGTGACTGAAGTGTACAGGTAGAACTTTGAATTGATACATGTTTTGCTGTGCATATCCTCAACAACAACAAAATAATAAAATAAATTATTTTTAAAAAAAGAAAATCAATTAATGTAGTACACAACATTAATAGAACAAAGGAAAAGAACTACATGATCATCTCAGCTGATGCAGAAAAAGCATTTGACAAAATCCAACACTTTTTCATGATAAAAACACTCAGAAACCAGGAAGAAAAAAAATTCTCAACATGGCAGAGCGTATTTATGAAGAGATCACAGCTAACATCATACTCAATGGTGAAAAACTGAAAGCTTTCTCCTTAAGATCAGGTTCAAGACAAACATGTCTGCTTTCTTTCACCAGTGTTATGCAACACTGTACTGCAAGTTCTAGCCAGAGCAATTAATCAAGATAAAGGAATAAAAGGGATCCAAATAGAAAGGAATAAGTAAAACTATCTCCTCTATTCACAGATATATTTTTCTATATACATAGAAAATCTCAAAGAAACCACAAAAAAAATACTAGAGTAATAAATGAATTTAGCGAAGTTGCAGTATACAAGATCAACACACAGAACGAAATAAAATAATTTCATTTATAATAGTATCTAAAACAATAAAATAAATTTAAGCAAGGAAGTGAAAGACTCCCACACTGAAGGCTATAAAACATTGCTGAAGGAAATTTAAGAAGATCTAAATAAATGGAAAGATGTCCATGGTCATGAATTGAAAGACTTAATAATATTGTTAAGACGTCAGTATCACCGAAAGAAATATGCAGATTCAGTGCAATCCCTATTAAAATTCCAACAGCACTTTCTGAAGAAATGGAAAAGCTGATCCTTATATTATTTGCAGTTGCAAGCGGCCTCAAATAGCTGAAACAGTCTTGAAAAAGGACGAAGTAGGAGGAAGCACACTTCCTGATTTCAAATGGTACTATGAAGTTACAGTACTCAAAACAGTCTTTTAATGGCCTTTTATTTTCTTTATTTTTATGTCCTTAATGTCATCCCACAACTATTCTGATCTTCAGTCATTGATGTTCAATGCATCATTAAAAAGACAGGAAATAAGGAAAAGACCAAAAATGAATGTCAGAAGACTCTGAAACTTTCTCTTAAGCACAGAGTAGCTGAAGGAAACAGAAGAAATGATGAAGTAAAAAAGCTGAACAGAAGACTTCAAAGAGCAACTCAAAAAATACAAGGTAAAGGATTATAATGAAATGTGCAAGTATCTGGAGTCAGAAAACAAAAAAAAAGAACACCATCAGCATTTCTCAAGCTGAAAGAACTGAAGAAAAACTTCAATCCTGGAGTTGCGATATTGAAGGAATCTATGGGCAAAAAAATTGAATGATGTAGAAAGCACCAAAAGAAGTAATGCACGGAGTCACTGCACTGCAGAGAATTGGTCAATGTTCAACCATTTCAGGAAGCAGCATATGATCAAGAACCACTGGTATGAAGGAAGAAGTTCAAGCTGCACTGAAGGCATTTAAAAAAACAAGCCTCCAGGAATTGACAGAATACCTATTGAAATGCTTCAACAAACGGATGCAGTGCTGGAAGTGCTTACTCAGGATCTATGTCAAGAAATTTGGAAGACAGCTACCTGGTCAACTGACAGGAAGAGATCCATATTCCATTCCAAATAAAGATGATCAAATAAAATGTGTAAATTATCAAACAATATCATTTATACCAAATTTTGCTGAAGATAATTTTAAAATGGGCATATTCATACATCGACAAGAAACAGCCAGAAGTTCAAGATTCAGAAAAGGATGTGGAATGAGGGACATCATTACTGGTGTCAACTGGATCTTGGTTGAAAGCAGAGAATACCAGGAAGATGTGTATCTGTGTTTGATCAACTATACAAAGGCATTTGACTGTGTGGATCATAACAAATTATGGATAACATTACAAATAATAAGAATTTAGAACACTTAATTGTGCTCTAGCAGATCCCGTGCATGAATCAAGAGGCAGTCATTTGAACAAAACAAGGGGATACTACACGGTTTAAAATTGGAAAAGGTGTGTGACAGGGTTATATCGCCTCATCTTATTTATTTAATCTGTATGCTGAACAAATAATCAGAGAAGCTGACTATATGAAGAAGAATGCAGCATCAGGATTAAAGTAAGACTCATTAACAACCTGCGATATGCAGGTGACACAACCTTGCTTGCCAAAAGTAACGATGACTTGAAGTATTTACTGATAAATGTCAAAGACTACAGACTTCAATATAGATTATACCTGAACATAAGGTCACCATGAGTCGGAGATGACTCAATGGCAACTAACAACAACAACAATCAAAACAGTGTGGTTCTGGTATAAGGACTGACATATAGACCAATGAAATAGAATTGAGAGTCTGGAAATAAACCTGCACGTCTATGGCCAATTAATTTTCAACAGGGGTGGCAAGTCCATTCAATGAGAAAAGAAGTCTCTTAACCAAATGGTGCTGGGACAACTGGATTTCCACATGCAAAAGAATAACGTGGACCCCTACCTCACACCATATATGAAAATTATCCCAAAATGGATCAATGACATAAATATAAAAGCTATAACCATAATATTATTAGAAAAAAAACTAAATGGAAATCTTCATAACCTTGGATTTAGCAATGGAATCTTAGATATGACACCAGCACCAATACACAAGCACCAAAAGAAAAAATAAACTGGATCTCACCTAAATTAAAAACTTTTGTGTATCAAAGGACATTATCAAGAAAGTGAAAATCCCTGATGGAGCAGTAGAACGATGCGATGCAAAACTCAAATACTAGTAAGAAGACCAGACTTAATGGTCTGACCAAGACTGGAGGTGCCCCGGAAAGCATGGCCCCTTGGACTCTCTATCACCTCAGAACTAAAACAATTTCCGAGGCCAACTCTTCAGACAGGGATTGGACTGGACTGTGGGACATAAAGTGATGCTCATGAAGAATGTGCCTCTTAGACAAGTAGATATAAGAGACCAAAGGGGCGGCTTCTGTCCAGAGGTTAGAGGGGAAGGCAGAGAGAGTAAGGAGCTGGTTGAATGTTCATGGGGAATCAGGGACGGAGGGGAGGAGTGTGCTGTTGCAGAATGGGGTGAGCGGTTGGGGTCTCATAACAATGTATGTTAAAAAAAAAAATTCTGTATGGGAGACTAACTTGAAATGTAAACTCCGTTTAATTACATCAATAAAAAAAAAAAAGTGAAAAGACTACCTAAGAAGGTGAAAAAGTATTTGCAAATCATATATCTGATAGAGTTTTATTTCCAGAATATATAAAGAACTCCTACAACTTAACAACAAAAATACAAATAACCCAATTAAAAAATGGGCAAAGGGCTTCAATAGACATTTCTCCAACGAAGATATACAAATAGCAAAAAAGTACATGAAAAGATGCTCAACGTCATTAGTTGTTGTTAACTGCCATTGAGTTGGCTCCAACTCATGATAACCCTATGAATAACAGAGCAAAATGTTGCCCAGTCCTGCACCATGTTCATGATCTTCATATGTTTGAGTTCGTTGTTGCAGCTATTATGTCAACTCATCTCACTGAGGTTTTTTTCTCATCTTCATTGGATCTCTACTTTACCAAACATGATGTCCTTTTCTAGGAATTGGTCTTTCCTGATGATGTGTCCAAAGTAAGCAAGTTAAAGTCTTGCCATTCTCACTTCTAAGGAACACTGTGTTTGTATGTCTTCTAAGACTTATTTGTTCATTCTTTTGGCAATCCATGGTATATTCAATATTCTTCACCAACTCCACAGTTCAAATACATCAATTCTTCTGTCTTCCTTTTTCATTATCCTTATTAGTCATTAGGGAAATGCAAAGCAAAACTACAATGAGATACCACTTCAAACCTACTAGGATGGTTATTATCAAAAATAATAATAACAAGTGTTGGTGAGGATGTGGAGAAATTGGAACTCTTACCCATTTCTGGTGGGAATGTAAAATTGTGCAGCCACTGTGGAAAACAGGCAGTTCCTCAAAAAGTTAAGCATAGAATTATCATATGACCCAGCAATTTCACTCCTAGGTATACGCACCCCAAAAAAGGCAATCAGGGACCCAAACAGATACTTGTATACCAATGTTTATTAAAGCATTTTTCACAATTTCCGAACGGTGGAAAAAAACCAAATGTCCATCAACTGATGAAATTAATAAACACAACGTAGCCTATACATACAATAGAATACTATTCAGCCATAAAAACGAATGAAGTTCTAATACATGCTACAACACTGATAAAACTTAAAGACATTTTACTAAGTGAAATAATCCAGACAGAAAAGGACAAATATTGTATGATTCCACTTATATGAAATATCTAGAATCCACAAATTCATAGAGATAGAAAGTGATTCATAAGGCTTGGGGAGAAGGAAGGGAGAGTGGGGAATTATTTCTTAATGAGTACAGAGTAGGTATGATAAAAAAGTTCTGAAAATAATTAGGGGGGAGGGTTGCACAACAGGGTGAATATAATTAATGTCACTGAAATGTGCACCTAAAAGTGGCAAATTTTATGTTGTGTGTATTTTACCACAACTTATAAAAAAATCTCTAACACACTGTACACAGAAATAAATTCTAGGGAGACTAAGTTTCCAGAAATGGAAAATGCATTTTAAAAATATTAGGTAACTAGATAAGTAACGTCTTTATCGATATTAATGTACTTCTGTATTTTTTTATTATTTAATTTTACTTTTGGTGAAAATATACACAGCAACACCCACTCCCCTTCCACAGTTTCTAGACATAATGCTCAGTGACATTGGTTATATTCTTCACATTGTGTCAACGTTCTAATTATTTCTGTTCTAGTTGTTTCACTTTCATTTACTTAATCTCCCTGTCCCCACCACCCCGCAACTTTCTCATGTTCGCTTTAAAGTAGCTGTTGATCCTTTGGTCTTATACAGATTTTTTTTTTTTTTTTTTTTGAGAAATGCAATACTCAAGGATGATAATCTTTATTCTTTGGGCTAAACTATTACTTAGTTTAAACTTGACTTCAAGGGATAGCAATTCAAGGTCTGAAGAGCAACTCAGGGCCATAGTCTCAGGGACTAGTCCAGTCTTAATAGGTCCAGTAAGTCTGGATTCTTTAAGAATTTAAACTTCTGTTCCACATTTTTCTTCCTTTTTGTCAGAATTCATCTATTGTGTTCCTGATCACAACATTCAGTGGTGGTAGTTAGGCATGATCTAGTTCTTCTGGTCTCAAGGTGGAGAATGTAGTTGTTCATGTAGATAATTAGTCCTATACCAGTTCCTTCTCTGATTCCTGGGTTTCTTTCTTTCTCTTTTGTTCCAGATGAATAAAGACCAAGAGTTGTAGCTTAGGTGGCTGCTTGTAAGCTTTTAAGATCTCAGACACAACCCACTATACTGAGAGGAAGAACATAAACTCTAAGAACTATATTATGCTAATTGACTGGGTTGTCCCACAAGACCATGGCCCTAAGCCCCCAAACCAAGAGAACTAATTTCATCAGGTGATTAACCTAAAAACCAAACTCATTGCCATCGATTTGATTCCAAATCATAGCGACCCTATAGGACAGAGTAGAACTGCCCCATAGAGTTTCCAAGGAGCTCCTGGTGGATTCAAACTGCTGACCTTTTTGGTTAGCAGCCGTAGCACTCAACCACTACGCCACTAGGGTTTCCATCAGGTGATTGGTTATGTCTAATTAGTATTAGCATCTGTAGCTTCCCCCCCCACGCCCTTTTTTTGGGGGGGTGGGGGTTTTTATTGTTGCAAAACCATACACAACCTAGCATTTGCCCATTCATTTCTTTTTCCTATGTACAGCTTACAGACATCAGTTATATCAGTCATGCTGTGCAAACTTCACTCACATTCGGTACCATCTTTCCCATTTCTACAAACAAAAAGTGACTACTACCTTGGGAATACTTCTCCCTCTTCCCCCTCCCTACCCCTAGTAACCACTAATGAACATTAGTTTCTGTATATTTACCTATTCATGTCATTTCATAAAAGTGAGAACATACAATATTTGTTTTTGTGACTGACTCATTCTGCTCACCATAAAGTCCTCCAGATTCATCCACTTTGTAAGATGTTTCAGGGAACTCATTCTTCTTTATCACTGAGTAGTATTCCATTGTATGTATGTACCACATTTTACTTATCCATTGCCAATGATAGGCACTTAAGTTGTTTCCATCTTTTTGCTATTGTGAATAGTGCTGCGATGAACATAGGTTACTTATGTATTTTGTACTATGTGAATGTACCACCTAGTCAAAAATAAGTAAAATTTTATTTTTAAATAAACAAAAAATTTTAAATGGCAGGGTAAAAACTGAATCTCTAGTACCATCTTAGCTCAGGTAGGTTTTATAGCAAAATACAAAAATTTTACCTGGGAACTTAATCTTCAAGCAGCCTAATAATGAGTGGATGCTACCCAGGTAGAATTTGAACATGGATTTCTCTCTTCTCTTCAACTCACACAAACATGTGCCCATGATTTTACAATAATGACATTTCTCTAATAGTTTTACTATATTCAATCCCTGATCAACTCAAGAGAGAAAATAAGTCTATGGCAGTACTACTTGTTATGCTGGCTACCCCAGAGCCCCAGGCATGTATTTTTCTGTGCCTTCCTAATGGCCTGGCAGGACCTGGCCCATATGAGGCTGGAGAGAATTAATCCTGCCTAGATTCCAGTCTCCTCTATTTTATCCCTCTGGACAGACATCCACAAGATACATGTCTGAGAATGAGTTTTTTTCAGGGCCTCTGATTATGTCTCTTTAATTAAATAGAGTGAGAAAAATGTATTCACCTTATTCTATAAATAACCAGCATAGAACGGATATTCTGGCTCAGAGGTGACAGAGCCTCTGAAATAATATATTTCTATCAAAACATCATAAGCACATATGTCATCTAAAATCTTGAAAAATAAATAGAATACCTGAAGATTTTGAAGACAAAATTTTTACCTTTGAACCGCTATTGTGAACTACAGACCCAATGGAAAGCCTAAACAATACCATGTGTGGTAGCAGAACCATGGCCTCCAAAAATGTCTGCCTCTTGATTCCTGGAACCTGTGAATATGATATGTTACATGGCAACAGGGAATTAAGGTTGCAGATGGAATTAATCACCTGACAGCCCTGGTGGCATAGCTGTTAAGCCCTTGGCTGCCAACCTAAAGGTCAGCAGTTTAAACCCACCAGCCACTTCATGGAAGAAAGATGTGGCAGTCTGCTTTCATAAAGATTATACCCTTGGAAACCCTATAGGGCAGAGTAGTATGTCCTATACGGTCACTATGAGTCAGAATTGACTCAACAGCAATGGGTTTTTAGTCACCTAACCTTAAAATAGGGCATCTTTTCTGGATTATCTGGGTAGTCTCAATGCAATCACAAGGTCCTTAAATGTGAAAGATGGAGGCAGAAGAGGCAGTGTCAGAAGAACGTGATGTGAGAGAATTCGACCCACTATTCCTGGCTTTGAAGAAGAGGATGGAGGGCCATGAGCCAAAGAATGCTGATAGCCTCAAAGCTGAAAAAGGCAAAGGAACAGATCTCCCCTAGAACCTCCAGAGAGGAATGCAGCCCTGCTGACACCTTGATTTTAGTTCAATAAAAACTGTATTGAACTTCTGATTTATAGAAATGTATGGTAATACATTTGTTGTTTTAAGCCACCAAGTTTCTGATATTTTGTTATAGCAACAATAAGAAGCTAACACACCATGATAATTAAATTTATAAAGTAAAGACATTTTAAGAAATATAAAAAATAGTAATTTTTCAAATTCTGTCTTGTATTGAAGACTATTAATAAAACTATTTTCAAAAGTAAACACTAGATATGAACAGGTACTTTGCCATACATTCAGGCAGCTAACAGATACATGAAAAAATGCTCATGATCATTAGCCATTAGAGAAATGCAAATCAAAACTACAATGAGGTACCATCTCACCCAACAAGGCTAGCATTAATCCAAAAAACACAAAATAATAAATACTAGAGAGGTTGTGGAGAGACAGGAACACTTATACACTGTTGGAGGGAATGTAAAATGGTACAACCACTTTGGAAATTGACTTGGTGCTTCTTTAAAAAGCTAGAAATAGAAATACCATAAGATCCAGCAATCCCACTCTTTGGAATACATACTAGAGAAATAAGAGCCATCACACGAATAGATATATGCACACCCATGTTTATTGCAGCACTGTTCACAATAGCAAAAAGCTGGGAAAAACCTAGGTGCCCATCAACAGATGAATGGATTAACAAATTATGGTATATTCACACAGTGGAATACTACGTAACAATAAGGAACAATGATGAATCCGTGATACATGTTATATAACACGGAGGAATTTGGAAGGTATTACGCTGAGTGAACTTAATCGCAAAAGGACAAATATTGTACAAAACAACTATTATAAGAACTCAAGAAAAGGTTTAAACACAGAAGACAACATTCTTTGATGGTTACGAGGTGGGGGAGGGAGGGAGAGGGTTATTCACTAACTAGAAAGTAGACAAGAATTATCTTAGGTGGAGGGAAGAACAGCACACACTACAGGGCAAGTCAGCACAACTGGACTAAACCAAAGCTAAGAAGTTTCCTGAATACAACCAAACACTTCAAGGAACAGAGTAGCAGAAGTGAGGGTCTGGGGACCATGGTTTCAGGGGACATGTAGGTCAACTGACATAACAAAGTTTTTTAAGAAAATGTTCTGCATTCCACTTTGATGAGTGGTGTCTGGGGTCTTAAAAGCTAGTGAGCAGCCATCTAAGATGCATCAATTGGTCCCAACCTACCTGGAGTAAAGGAGAATGAAGAACACCATGGACACAAGAAAAGTATTAGCCCAAAAGACAGAAAGGGCCACATAAACCAGAGACTTCATCAGTCCGAGACCAGAAGAACTATATGGTGCCAGCTACCACAATGGCTGCCCTGACAAGGAACACAACAGAGAGTCCCTGATGGAGCAGGAGAAAAGTAGGGTACAGAACTCATACTCTAGTAAAAAGACCAGACTTAATGGTTTGATTGAGACTGGAGGGATCCCGGAAGACATGGTCCCCAGACTCTCTGTTAGCCCAAAACTAAAACCATTCCCGAGACCAACTCTTCAGACAAAAATTAGACTGGACTATGGGACATAAAATGATACTCGTGAAGAGTGTGCTTCTTAGCTCAAGGAGATACATGAGACTAAATGGGCATCTCCTGTCCGGAGGCCAGATGAGAAGGCAGAGAGGGTCAGGAGCTGGTTGAATGGACATGTGAAATCTGGGGTGGAAAGAAAGAGTGTGCTGTCACGGTATAGGGAGAGCAACTAGGGTCACAAAACAATGTATGTATAAATTTTTGTATGAGAGAGTAAATTGAATTGTAAACTTTCACTTAAAGCACAATAAAAAAAGTAAAAATTACAAGAATATCATTGTTGTTATCTTTAATTGTTCCCCTTACCCTCCTCCTAGCCCTCTCCTGATTTAGTTTCCATGTTGTTGTGAGTTGTAATTTAAGGTTAAGTTAAAAGAACACAAAATGGAAAGCTGTTATAAGTGGTTCTCTCAAATTTCCTGGATGTGGGGAAGCAAAATCATGTGATTTTTGTTTGTTTGACCTAGTTAATCCTCTGTTCATTTGTAGCCTTTGAATCCTTTATTATTAACATACAATATAACAAGCACTTTCTTTTTTTTAATTGTTAAATTTTTTAGATCAAAGCAAAACACAAACTCTTATGCATTAAAACTCCTATTAAGAAAAAAAACTTCCAAGCTTAATTTTAAAAAAATTAGCTTTCCTAGTCTATTCCTTCTTTGCAGTCAATTGTTTCTCAGTATTGGTTAGGCAAAGTACTAAACCTTAAATAAGTCAAACGTAATTAAACTACACTAAAGTTCAAAAGATTTTATTAGACATGTGTCACCAAAAACAATTAGAAAATTGATTAACTTCTTTTCTCCATAGTTTTTTACTCCTAGCATTAACTGTGCATTTAACTAAAGTCTTCTTATCTTGATTATATCCTTGGAAAATGTGTCTATTTCTCAAGTCTCAAATGTCAGAGCAACGAGCCGAACTACCAGCTCTGGATGACTTAACCTAAAACAAAAACAAAGTCTTGGGACTAAAAGGCAAAAATTAATTTGTACTTTTAGTCAAAATAAGAGATTTCAGGCCTTCCTGAAAAAATATAATTATTTTTCAATTATAAAACAAATATAAACGGAGGATAAAGAATCACTTCATAAACTGTGAAGTGCTATTTTACCATTGGTTGTGTTGGTTCCGTGTTATGTGGCATTACGAGCAGTGACTTTTCAGGAAGATCCATCTGGCAGGAGACTATTGGATGGATGGCCCTGAGGTGACAAGTTCCTTGACAGCAGACCCTCAGCATGCTGCTGTCAGGTGGGAGAATGAGAGGACCATTTGCTGGAAGAAGGAGTGAATGGTCCAAGGGAGCCTGAGCAGGAGGTAGTGCTGGGGTCTGCAGCAGAGCAAGCTCCAAGGTAGTGGACATGAAAAGAGGGAGCACAAGGACTGGATGGCTAACTGGACGTGGGTAATTAGGACAGGCAAGAATGAAAACTTTTCACAAATTCTCAAGCCCAAAGAGCTTGGCAGGCACAATGCTGTTAGAGTCTGGACATGCTGGATTTGAGGCAGTAAAAAGAATTCAAGTAGGAATTCATGAAATTCAAATAGGCATTTGTAAATGTGGGTTTGGGGTTCTAATTATATGCGGTATCAATATGGAAATCTTAAAAGTAAAGTTAAAGCTGTGGCTAAATAATCCTTCAGATGGAGGCCATGGGGCAGGAGCACGGGGAGGTCCCTGGTCCTGGAAGCTCTACATGAATTCATTCCAACAATGAAGTGAGAAGAACAAGAGTGAGGAAAGGAGCAATGGGACAAGCAGGAGAGGAAAAGCCAGACAGTGCTTGTGCGACCCAGGTAAGGGAGAGTGTGCTTCTAAGAGAGCAGCACATTTTTCTTAGTATTGTCAGGAACTCGTCTTGGTTTTCAGGCTTTGGAAGGTCCTAACCAGAAGTTGAAGCCTAATTACACTCCCTTCCTTGAGGTTTCTGAGATAGCACAGATGTGCACTTACAAAATAAGACCACAGCTCTCACAAAACATAGTCAGGTGGAAATGCCCACCCTGCCTCAACTTCTATCCAAACTTTCCTTCTTCAGATGAATTTTTTGCTTTTATATGAAAGTTCCTATATTCTTAGAAGCGAATCCCATACAGACAGGAAATGGCTTTGTATAAAAGAACAACAAGATTAATAACCCCATCAAAAACAGTCTTGAACACTCACAACTAGTTATCAAGAACTTGAGGAGAAAGATGTAGGTATGCTTGTGAAATATCTAGAACAGGATGAAATTTTATGTATTGTAATGCAGAACATATGTTGGAGGAAATTATCCATATATATTAGATTCATTTCCTAGGGCTTCTGTAACAAAGTGCCACAAAGTGGCTGACTTTAAGCAACAGGAATTTATTTTCTCACAATTCTGGCAGCCAGAAGTCCAGATTCAAGATGTCAGCAGGGCCACACTCTCTCCGGAGGCTCTAGGGGAGGATCCTTCCTTGTCTCTTCCAGCTTCGGTTAGTCCCAGGCCTTCCTTGGCTTGTAGATGTATCCTCATATGGCAGTCTTCCTTTTTCTGTCACTGTGGCTCTTCTCTTTTATAAGGGCACCACTCAGATTGGATTAGGACCCATCCTACTCCAGGGTTTCTTTCCTTTCTTTCCAGTTGCCATCGAGTCAATTCCAACTTATGGTGACCCCATGTGTAACCTCATGTTAACTTAACTGATAACATTTGCAAAGACCTTATTTCCAAACAAGGTTATGTTCACAGGTACCAGGGGTTAGGACTTCAACATATCTTTTGCAGGGACACAATTCAATCCACAACATATACTTTTACACATGCAAACATACATACATGCCCATATATAATACATCGTGATGAATATGGATAGTGGGAAGAGAAGAAAAGGTTTGGGATGTGATCCAGGACTACTACAGTGTTCTTTAAAATGGTTTCTCCTATATAACCTCAAACGGTTCTTCTCCTGTTTGTTTTTTAATTCTGAACTCTAGCTATTTTCTTTCTTTTTGACTGGCTGCTCCAGACTTCCATTATATTACAACACTTCAGTTCCATTCATTTGGGTTCAATTTTATTACATTTATTACATGTTATTTATTGTATTTTCACATTTTATCAACAGCACTAGTAGACATGACACGTCAAAGGGAAAAGGCAACAACTCAAGCATTAAATCACACACCAAACACACGCACATGCACACATACCCACATGTACATATATACACATACATACATCCACATATACACACACAAATACATGTACACATACATACACACATACACACATACATACACACATACACACACACACACTCATTCATTTCCTCACCTACATTACAGGATTCAGTGTGATCTCAGTGGAACCCACTAGAATAAAAAACCCTTGTCTTTAGATATTTTTTACTTTTATTTTATTTTCAAGAGTAGAGGAAAAAAAGAAGGAAAATCAGAGTTTTGTAAGTAATAAATGAATCCTCTTAGAGTAGATAATAACAGTAATACAACAATGCTTATTTATACAATTTAAATATGAAGGCACCCCTCTTCACAGACACCATCTTAGAATACCAAAATTGAAAAGCTATAAAACCCAGAATTCCAGTAACAAGAGAGAGTGTTTTCTTCCAGCCAAATTTTTCAGCTCTTTATTCCTAACACCTTTTTCCAAAAGTCCCTGGCCAGTCTAGCATGTAATTAAGAGTCTGGGCTTTGGACAAGTCAGAGCCAAAGTCATGGCTGGACCAGCCATGTCATCATTTTCCTTCCTCGGTGCCTCAGTCCTCCCTATCTAGAAAACAGGGCTCATCATAACAGGTGTCAACGAGAATATATATATATATATACACACACACACATATATATATGACAGTTAACACACTGCCTGGAACATAGTTGCAACATTAAGGAATGTTAGCTAGTCATAGCCATGGCAGCAGCAAAAGTAGTAGTAATGCCCTGAAATAAGTTCTCAGAAATAGTTAATAGTTAAAACCCGGGACTTCAGTTTGGCCTACCACTGAGTTTCTGGCCCATGTCAGAGAGCCCAGGCCCCAGCAGAAGTGAAGGCTACTAACATTCATACTCAGAAAACCGCAGCATAGCGTGAAGACTCTGGGGCTTACTTGACTTCAGCGGTTTGGGCTTGAGTCACCACAAGGCCAAGGTGAATAGCGTGCATCCCAGTCTGTATCATCTTTGGTCCTAGCTTTTCCAAACAAAAAGTGGGGTTTTTCCCAGCAATCCACACTTCCACCCACTTGGACCTCCAGCAGGAGACAGGTGCCCTCTGCAATTCTCGGACAAGGTCACAACTAGACCTCGGGCTTCTCACTGCACAGTCAGGACATGGCACCAATACTCTCACAGCTCTGGCAGTGTTTCAACTCCTCTCTTTTGATGAGGGTCTTTTGGATATTCCTTCTTCTGGTGTCTCTGAGGAGGTGCCAGAATGCTTGGTACCAAAACCCTGCAATTTGATCTAAGAGAAAAAGATGGGGGAGTACTCAGGATACTGTCTTCCTCTCAGGTATCTCCAAACTCTAGACAAGATGGGTATGGCAGGTGCTACACTTGAACCACAGATGAAGAAGCCAGCAGAAGCATTAAAACTGAAAAGATCTATTTTCCTTGTCCTCTGCATATAATTCCTTTTAAAAAATAAATGGGCTAGCCTAGACTAAAAGGATGTATTATAATATAATAAAAACAATAAATAATTTATAATCATATGTGCTGGGCACTATCTCAAGTGTCTTATAAACATTCTATTTTTCACAACAATCTTATGAGGCAGGTATTATTATTATTACAGTATTATCACCTTTTACAGATGAGGCTTAGAAAGATTAAGTAACTTGCCCAAGGTCACACAGCTGGGAAGTCACAGAGTTTCAAATCCAGGTGTGTCTGATGCTAAAGCCCATCTCTTCTTAACTCTACCATAATGTAAGCATAATGGACCAGTAAAAACTACCCATGCAACTGTGAGGAAGGGAAGTTAACACATACACAGGATGTGTCCTCTCAAGCCTACCACCACTGACTTCTGTAGCCCACTCATAAACTAAAAGTTCATCCACCACCCAACTAAATCAAATGTGGTTTTCTCATTCCTGGTTCAGATTACAATTTTGTTCTAGAGATTTTCTCATACTGATGGAAAAAAATGATGCCTCAGCAAATGAGGAGAGGAACACATCTCGTGGATCAGCTGAGAGTCAGGCCTTCTGTTCAGAGTTGCAGGAAGAGGAAGTAGGCCCGGAGCAGTGCAGGCACCAGGGCAGTGGCTCTGAGTGAGAACAGGGAGCTCTGGTCAGTGATTCAACCCACCCAAGAACCTGAAAATGAATGACTGCATGCAGGTCCAAGGCAAATGTCAATCTCTACTTAGCCATCACAAAACCAAAGTTTGGAGTTGCTAAAAAAAAAAACACAAAAATACAGCTAGTTTGCTAATTCTACAATCAACTGGAATTAAATCTATATACATTCAAAATGTGTTAACACTTCGATAAAACCTAACAAACTCTCTCTCAATATTTACAGCAAGGAGTCGCAGGAACTGCATGAGTGTTATTCTTAGAGCTAGCTTGAGTCCCAGAACCACAACCACTGCTTACACTTTGTGACACCCTGGGCAACCTACTCCCCCTCTCAGCCTCCAAGTCCTCTTGTACCAGCAATCTCTTTGCCATCAAGCCAATTCCGACTCATAGCAACCCTACAGGACAGAGTAGAACTGTCCCATAGGGTTTCCAAGGAGCAGCTGGTGGATTCGAACTGCCGACCTTTTGGTTAGCAGTCGAGTTCTTAACTACTGTGCCACCAGGGCTCCGTACCAACAACAAGATTAACAATAAAAAAGAAAATCAAACCAGTTGCCGCCAAGTTGTTAGGAGACCTTAAAAAAAAAAAAAAAAAACCCTAATTAATTAGCCCCTCCATTATCAGGCTATTCCTAGTCACCTTCCCTCTACTTCTCTTACTTCTTCCAAGTTGTTTTGCAGATTCTCCGGAGAATTCCTGACAGATCTGGATCTAACCGGCTTAAGGAGGTCAGACATGCACAGAGCAGACAAGGGTGACTGACAGACAACTTCAGGACCCCCCACACATGCTCAGAAGCATGGGAAAACTTAGGTCAAGGAATCAAAAGACTCATGTCAAGGAACTTAAATCACCGGACATATCTCATCTGCAGTAGCTGAGTCTATTTCAAAAGCGGAGGGTCCATAAGCTGCTTCTGTGACAAGTCCTTCTCCTGCCCCTAATAAATAATCAGAAGAAACTATGAATAGTTAGAACTTCCTGATCCTGCCCACTGCCTTCCTCCACCCCTATATGAATATGTATAATTATAAAATGTGGACGCTTCCTCAAATCGAGGAACTCAATCTAAGGTAGATACCTCTGAGTTCCTGCTGGCTAGCCTACGAAATAAACTCTTCCTCTCAAAACAGCGTCTGAGAGATTGGCTTCTTGCACACTGGGCGTGGACCCATTGGTTCAGTTTCAAAGCCAGTTCTGATTCATGGCAACCCCGTGTGTTTCAGAGTAGAATTGTGCTTCATACGGTTTTCAATGACTGTTGATCTTTCCTACAGGCCTTTTCTGTGAGGCATCTCTGGGTAGACTTGAACCGCCAACCTTTCTGTTAGCAGCTGAGCACATTAACCATTTGCACTACCCAGGGATTAACAATTTAAAGGTTAACAATTTTAAAAAAAATGACTCCTGAGTGGATTCCGAATCATAGTGACCCTATAGGACAGAGTAGAACTGCCTTATAGGCTTTTCAAGGCTGTAAATCTTTATGGAAGCTGACCGCCACATCTTTCTCTGTGGAGCAGCTGGTGGGTTCTTACTGCCGACGTTTCGGTTAGCAGCTGAGCACTTAACCACTGTGCCACCAGGGGTCCCCAAGATTAACAGTACTTGCCAATAATTAAATGAGACTGAAGGATACAACACATATGAAAGTGTCTAGAACACCATGTCTTTTCCTCCACTCAAACAAACCTGAAATCAAATCGATCACTTGTTTGGCTCAAGTCTCTGCATCCACCAACAGCCCAGAAACAGCTTGCGAGTAGACTCCTGAAATCCAGAGCTTTGAAGCAGAATGAAACCAAATCCCGAAAGTGAAAAGAAACGAAATTTTCACCAAAGTGAAACCGTAACCTAAATGGAAAAAAAAAAGTTTTTGAGAACCCGAACCGAAATCAAAAGCTGTTATTTTTTTGCTCTGCTATTTTCAGTTCACTGATAATTTTTAAGTTGTAAGCAAGACCATTTAGACCATTTGTGTTTGATTTACATCAGGTGCTCATGTATGCTGACTGCTGCTCTGGCATATGGCTGGTAAGGGCACAGTTCATTGCTTCAGCAAGCGACAATGTGCAGTCGCAGCTATAGGTGATGACTGGTGTTATGTGACAGGATTCACAGGCCAGTCAGGGTTTGTTATTTCCACTCCATGCTTGACCTCTCTCACAGTAACTCGAGCTGTGCCTACTGAAGTTGTGAGAAACACTGGGCTATTGAGAACATAGTCAGAAATCTGAAAGAGCTCATTAAACTGCATTGAGTTCTGAACAGAGCTTCATGTGAACAGAAATTTGTCAGGTGAGTGTAAACTTAAACATACATTATTCACATTTTTAAGTGTAATATTTAAATTCAAGATATAGAAAATAACACAACTTTTTGATGATTCCATTCTTGTATTCAATCTCGATTTAAATGTGCTATCACACATTGTTTGCACTTACATGCTGAAATTTTATATTTATCTCACAGATCAAAATCTTAACAAACATCAGCAACTAGCAGGAAGAAAATTAATATTTCAGTTGCGATATACTGTTATTTCACTGAAAACAACTTGATGGCATCACTATAAAGTGATGGATGAATGTTATAAAGTGAGACTTTGAATGGAAGAAATCAGCAAACCCTGCGAACGTAAAATCAAAGTTATTCCAGTTTTTCTAATGTACTGAGGATACATGGAAAAAAGCATTTTAATACGTCCTGGTCTAATTCGGAGCCCCGGTGGTGCAGTGGTTAAGAGCTTAAGCTGATAACCGAAAGGTCGGCAGTCTGAATCCACCAGCTGCTCCTTGGAAACCCCATGGGGATTACAGGGTTGCTATGAGTCGGAATGACTCGACAGCAATGGGTTTTTAATGGGTGGCTCTAATTCATTTCTACAAATGTATTTATGCATTCTATTCTCTTTATGTTATCAAAGTCTAAGACTTGTTTTTACTATCACTATAAAATATGCTCTAATGCTAATATTATTTCTTATCCCTTGAATTCTAGTATGGGACAAACCAGAGAAAATCCATGTCGAGAATTTTTCAAGTATGAAAAGATTGAAAATAAAAGTATGTATAAAATTTGCAACACAGGTATGGTTGGAGACCTTGCAGTGAATTTAGAGAGGTGCCTGAAGGTCACCATATGGATGAATACAATGCAAGAAGACAAAGAAGATTGAAGAAAGTGTCAGAAGTGATCCAAATAAGCAACAAAAAACAGAAGAGTATGTCGTTCCAGAACGCCTTAAGGTGAAATCAGATAAACAAACAATTGAAGATGCATGTGCTGAATTATTACTGTTAATGGTTGTTTATTTGAGTTAGTGGAATATTCAGGAGTCTGTAAAATTTTAAATTCAATTATTGCCTCAACTGGTCAAAATTGTTCAATCAACTCAGAAAATATTAAGGTAATGATACCTCACTTGTCCTTAAAACTTAGCTCCAAAATTAGTAGTAATCTATAAAAACCAATGTTGTCTTTGAAAGTGGATGTTGCCAGTAGACTGAATTAGTCAATTCTAGGAATTAGTGCTCGGTTTGCACAAGATGGTAAGATACATCTATTGACATTGGAAATGAAAGAATTAAAAGAAAGACATACAGGTCTGTACATAAAAAAACACTGTGCATCAAATTTTAGAGAGACACAGCATTGATTTACAACAGATTTATCTGTAACCATGGATAATGGCTCTAATATGATTAAATTTTTTTATTTTCTCAGAAATGATAAGGAAATCGAATGGCAAATGTCAGGGCAAAATGACAATTTTGAAGACAGACTTAGTGCACTCTGACTTGCAGAGACATTTAACCATTGCAGAGTGCAGTGAAAGCAATAAGGTATATAAGAGAAGACTGACTGGCATAAAGTGTGTCACATGCACACTTCAATTATAACAAAGAAGCAATTAATGGTGCTGAACTGAAAGAATTTTTAGGAGAATGTCATGAACTGATTCGAATGCTTCATATCCTGACATTGTCTACCAAATTTTCAGAAAATAATTTAAGGAAACCTGTACTGGATTGCCTAACAAGATGGAACAGTACACCATGTTAGAAATCTTACTAGGATGCAAAAATCTCTGCAATGTATTAGCTGAGAATAATACGAAATGTTACTTTTCTAATGACAAATGCGCATATGTCAAATTAATGTTGGAAACTTTAAAATCTTTTTAAAAAAACTTATGGTAAGATTGCAAAGTGAACAGTTTTGGGTATGTGGGTGGAAACTAAGCTAACATAAGAACTCTTAATAATACATTTGAAAACACATTGAAAAAATTAATGTCAGGAGAAAAGTTATCATTGAAAATGATAGTGTATTAGGAGCAGCTTATCTAGATCCTCCTTATCAAATTCTAATTAGTTCTGAACTTATGGTGAAGCCCATATTAAATTTAAAAAGCATTTGGGAAATGACAGAAAATCTGAAAAGGCAAAATACTGTAAGTGTAACAAAGGAAAGCATTTCAGGAAATACTCTTGTTTTGAATAATGACATTGATGAGATGGAATTATTTCTCAAAATGAAAGAAAAAAGATAAATTGAGGTCAAAAGACTGTACTGCTAATATTGACTGTATATTAACAAGCTTTGATGGGGTAAAAAGAGTTGAAAGGAAGTATTCTTGAATTTTGGGAAGAAAACCATTCACAATAGCCCCAGTTATATGAAATTGCTACGGTGGTTTTGGGTGCACCAACTACTCAGGTCAATGTTGAGAGAGCTTCCTCAGGTTTGAAATTCATCTTGCAAGACAACAAGGATAACTTAAATGAAAATAATATTAGAGGATATTCTTTTAATTAAGTGTAATTATGGTGTATTGCAATGATGTTTTCTTAATGAACTGTAGAATTGTGCATGAATTAAATCTATATTTGTAATAAGACATTTATTTTATATAATGTTATGACAATTCTTCAGCTTATAACTGGGATGAATTTAAAGTATTAAATATTTTATTGCATTTTGCCTTTATGTACTGATGTATTAGGTATGATAGCACACAAGCCTCCAATTGAAATATTGAAGGATACTATGGGCAAAATATTGAACAACACAGAAGCATCAAGAGAAGATGGAAAGAATACGCAGAGTCACAGTACCAAAAAGAATTGGTCGACATTCAACCATTTCAGGAGGTAGCGTATGGTCAAGAACCAATGGTATTGAAGGAAGAAGTCCAAGCTGCACTGCAGGTATACCAATTGAGATGTTTAAACAAACAAATGCGGTGCCAGAGATGTTCACTTGTCTATACCAAGAAATTTGGAAGATAGTTACTGGGCCAACCAGCTGGAATAGATCCATATTTGTGCCCATTCCAAATAAAAAATGATCCAACAGAATGTGGAAATTATAAAAAAAAATCATTAATAAATTAGTAAAATTTTGCTGAAGATAATTCAAAAGTGGTTGCAGCAATACATTGGTGGGGAAATGCAGAAATTCAAGATGGATTCAAAAGAGGACATGGAACAAGGGATATCATTGCTGATGTCAGATGGATCTTGGCTGAAAGCAGAGAATACCAGAAAGATGTTTACCTGTGTTTTACTGACTATGCAAAAGCATTCCACTGTGTGGATCCTAACTAATTATGGATAACATTGTGAAGAATGAGAATTCCAGAACACTTAATTGTGCTCATGAGGAAGCTATACATAGACAAAGAGGCAGTCTTTCAAACAGAACAAGGGGATACTGAGTGATTCAAAATCAGGAAGTATGCATCAGGGTTGTGTCCTTTCCCCATACTTATTTAATCTGTATGCTGCGCAAATAATCTGAGAAGCTGAATTATATGAAGAAGAACACAGCATCAGGATTGGAGGAACACTCATTAACAACCTGTGATATGCGTATGACACAATCTTGCTTACCGAAAGTGAAGAGGACTTGAAGCACTTACTGATGAAAATCAAAGACTACAGCCTTTAGTACAGATTACACCTCAACATAAAGAAAACAAAAATCCTAAGCAACATCACAATAAATGAAGAAAATACTGAAGCTGTCAAGGATTTTATTTTACTTGGATCTACAATCAACACCCATGGAAGCAGCAGTCAAGAAATCAAACAAAGTATTGCATTGGGCAAATCTGCTGCAAAAGACCTCTTTAAAGTGTTAAAAAGCAAAGATGTCACCTTGAGGACTAAGTTGCACCTACCCCAAGACATGGTGTTTTCAATTGCCTCATATGCATGTGAAAGTTGGACAATGAACAAGGAAGATGGAAAAAGAATTATGCCTTTGAATTATGGTGTTGGCAAAGAATACTGAATGTACCATGGACTGTCAGAAGAATGAACAAAGGGCCTGTCCTGGAAGAAATACAGCCAGAATGCTCCTTAGAAGTGAGAATGATGAGACTTTATCTCACATATTTTAGGCATATTATCAGGAAGGACCAGTCTCTGGAGAAGAATATCATGCTTGGTAAAGTAGAGGGTCAGCAAAAAAGAGGAAGACCTTCAATGAGATGGATTGACCCAGTGGCTGCAACGATGAGCTCAAGCATAACAATGATTAGTAGGATGGTGCAGGACCGAGCAGTGCTTGGTAATGTCCATAGGGCCACTATGAGTCAGAACTGACTCCACCGCGCCTAACAAGAAATGTTAGTAGTGAAATGTTGCCTACATCAAAATTAAGTTTGTTTTCAGTGTATTTTATAGTGCTA
Organism: Trichechus manatus latirostris; assembly: GCF_000243295.1. Classification (NCBI taxonomy): domain Eukaryota; kingdom Metazoa; phylum Chordata; class Mammalia; order Sirenia; family Trichechidae; genus Trichechus; species Trichechus manatus. Next base: position 1,326,004 of record NW_004443974.1, read on the forward strand.
AGTTGAAAACTTCCTACTAAAGAAGTATTTCAAATCTTCAATTTAATATTTATACAGTATGTTAGGAGTGTTTTGTCACAATACTATTTTTAAAGTGACTCAGTACTGCAGTGAATTCTAGTGTATTTTTAAAAATAGACTTTTTAAAAAATATATGTACTTTTATTGGTTTTCTTTGTATTTAAATGTTTTGAGACAGTGATTAAAATTGAACATCCTTGTTATTACTTTATATTTAATTATTAATGAAGCTGTAGAAAGAAATAGTTTAATGTCGCTGCTTTCAAAACTAATTACGAAATCCTAAGATGAACAAAATTCAAGTTAATATAAAAATGCAGTGCTATTTGCAATATAAGGAACGAATTTGGTAGCCCTATTTCTTCAGATGAAATTGCTCCAGGTTCTCCATTTGCAGAATATAAATTTGAGATTGGAGAGTAAAAAACAGGTTTGAACCGGCTTTAACAAGTTCAGTCATAGTCGATGAAATGAAATTGGAACAAAACTGAATTTTTAAAATTTTGGTGAACCAGAATGGAAAAAATAATGGTTCAAAGCTTGCTGATCTAAACGCTAGACATGCTGTTCCTAACATGATGCTTACTCAGACTGACTCTACTTAATTACCCAAGGTTTGGGAATGCTTTTTGGTTTCATGTGCTTGCCTAAATATACCTCAGTCTATAACTACAACCTTCATTATAATTTAAGAAACTGGTATTTAATAAGCATTGACATTACCCAAACTGTTATTACAAGTTAATCACTAGAAACCTTTGTTTTCCACTATTTGAAGTTCAAATGGGAATAGTCATTTCAGGCATACAAGATACTCAGTACCTAAGGCTTTAGCCCAGAAGGGAATTTTTCCCTTCTTAAATTTGAGGGCAAAACAACAAATTTTGCTGTTTTAAAAGTTCAAAATAAATATTGTTTACTCGTTCCAAACACTGCTTGCATTAGTACAACTCCAAGACCATTTCAATTTGGAAGCAAGTTACATTTGGCAAGCAATTAAGCCTCAAAAAGGTCTAATTGCTTTTTCTATTTTAAATAGAAAAATAAAAAACAGGTGAAGTATTTTAATTAAAAAATTAACAGCTGAGTAGTAAATTCTCATGCATTTTCATAAGGATAATTAGTACTATAGATGGAGTCTAAGAGATGATCTTTTTAGCCACAGAAAATTACCCACCCAACCAAAATATTTTACCAAACTTTTCAAAATCAACATGTTCATTTACTCAAATGAATGTTCAAGTCAGGATAAAAATCACATTGAGATCCTACACACTACACAGAGCGCTCTATTCAGTGCTGGAAAAATAGCATCTCACAAATGGTTTCTGTCTGCTAGGACTTACCAAGACGGCAATGAAGAAGAGATTTAGAACATGGATTAAACAGATAGAAATTACATGGTTAGGCAATGGAATAATTTAAATGTGTTTTGATAGCACACCATTCTCAGCTGGGATACAACACTTGAAGTCATCCTGGACTCTGCCCTCACCAGCCTCAATCATCCACGTGCAATAAATCCCCCATCTGGTGGGAACCCAGAGCTCCTCCACAGGCCAATCGTTCCCTCATCCATACAGCCTCAGTGCATTTACTGCAGTAACTTCTCATCTGCGTCCACATTCCCAATCTTGGCACCTCAAAACCATCCTTCACTTTCTCAGAGTCAAATGTGGTCTGTAGCTCTGCTGACACAAGTTCTCAACAGCTCCCCATTGCTTTCAAAGGAGCATTCTGAGTCCTCAGCAGGGCCCACACCACATGGGATGCAAGAGTCTTCTCTTCCTACAGCTCCGGCCTCACTTCTACCCCTCCTTCCCAATCCCTGGCCTGCCTCCACCCAGCCTAACCTCCACCACGCAGAAACGCGCACTCTCCCTTCCTCTGCTCCACCTCCCCCTTTCCACATTCTCCACTGACCAGCTTCTCCAGGACTGTAAAGTCCCCTTTCAGAGGGACCCTACCTGAGGCCCCACAGAGAACAATCCACCTTTCCTCTGCGCTACCAATGTGCTTTATGGGGGCACTAACCCAGTATCATCATTAGTGATGACACAGATTTTGACAAAGCATCATACGAGAGCCAGTGGCCACAAAGGGCCAAGGCAACTGCGTCTAGGGAGGCAGAGGCTTGAGAATCGAGGGGAGAGCTCCAGTGATGGAAACCAGGTGCTCAAGCCTCGAAGCATCAGTGTTCATCAACCTATAAGATCATTCCCACCAAAACACACACCACACACATGCACTCACACACCACAACAAATACACCACACACACACACCACACACACGTCACACAAACACCACACCATTCACATACATATACACACCACAAACACATACAATAGACACATCTACATCACACACATAGACCCCCAAACACACACATACCCCCACACAAACACACACATACGCAATACACACATACATATATACCACACATACATCACACAAATACCACACCATTCACATACTCATACACACTGCCACACATGCCACACCACACACACACTTCCATTACACACCACCACATCGCATACACACATATACACCACACCGCACACATATATGCATGCCCCTCACCATACACACATACACAGCATACATATACACCACACAAACACATACCACACCACAGACATACATACACCACACACATGCACCACATCACACACACATATATAACACACAAACACACATCACACACACAAACACATACAAACCACGGACAAGCACCACGCAACATACACACACATATACAGCACACATACACGTACCACCCCACACACACACATATACCACACACATACTATACCATGTACACACACAAACACATATACACCACACACACACACTCAGTAGTCATTTGAGGCATAATTCGTGTTCATTGAAGTCACATCCTAGCTTGGGAGAGAAGAGAAGGGGGACACAAAATACAGCAGTGTCTTCTTAGTGACATATTAGTAAAATTAAAGATACAAATTCGACTTCTAATGATGAGAAATAAATGCTTTGAAATTTGGGAAACCGAACATGTCTTTGAATGACATGCTTCTTTAACACATTCTTTGAAAATAAATAACACAAAAAGAAATTAAAGACTTAAATTGGGATATGGTGACACCAAATGGCAAACTTTTATAGTTTATATAAACTACAGTTATAGTTTGTAGTTTGTCTAGTGCTTTCCCACATACCATCTTATTTGATCTTCACAGCTTCATAGTCAATAGGGCCTGCTGGCTGGTGGCACAGTGGTTAAAGCAATGTACTGCTAAAGGAAAGGTTGGCAGTTCACCACCAGCGACTTAGTGAGAGAAAAATGTGACAGTCTGCTTCCATAGGGATTTACATCCTTGGATACCCTATGGACTTGCTTTGAGTCAGGATTGACTCAACAGCAGTGGGGTTTTTGGGGTTTAGTAAACAATAACTGCCTTGGGCATTACGATTTTTTAAGATCTATCTATATGGGATCAAACTGACAACAGGAACTGGAAATATTAGATAGGAACTTCAGGGGGCAGTGCGTTTCTATTAACGGGGGAGGAACAACTCAGAAAAAGAAGATAAGAATTGTTGCATGACTTGAAGAATGTAATCAAATGTCACTGAATTGTACATGTAGAAACTGTTGAATTGTTGTATCTTTGGCCTGTGTATATTCTCAACAACAACAAAATAAATAAATTTTTTAAGTGATTGCTTGAATGAGAATCTGCATGATCAATTCGATCATTAATTTCATTCATTAAATTACCATCAAGAGCTTGATACAAAAAATGCTATGAGTATGGTAAAAGCAGTTAAATGACCCATCTGCTTTAAGTGCTGACACCAGTTACTCTTCCTCATCAGCCACCCAAAAACACGTTCCGGACTTGGGGGTGGGGGAGGGAAGACAGCCTCGGCATCTCAGGACATTGTCACAAATTATGGTTATGACTACGTCATCCCAAATAGCCTTGAATCAATTTTATATGCCCCCCTCCTGTGACCACTGTCCTTTGCTGGGCTTTCTGCAAAGCTCAACATGTCTGCCTGTGACTGACAGCAGAAAGGCCACCCATGCCAGAGCTGTTTTACTTTACAGATCGGCTTTCTTGTTGAAGGCCACCATGCCCCACACTTCCCTGACAAAGAAAAGGGGTGAACCTGCCCCCATGGCTCTCACATGCCATCCTTTATTCAGCATACTTTCACAGTGGGATCCCTGATGATGGAAACGGATAAGCACTCAGCTGCTAATCGATACGTTGTTAGTTCAAACCCACCCAGAAACTCCAAGGGAGAAAGACCTGGTGATCTGCTTTCATAAAGATTACAACCAAGAAAACCAATTCTACTCTGTCACATAGGGTCTCTATGAGTCAGAATCGACTTGATGGCACCCAACCACAACAACAACACGAGGTGCCCCATGGGCCGCAGTGGGAGAATAGAGGAAAAGAACAGGAAGACCCGTAATCTTCCCAGAGATCCCTTATGAGGAGGAGCTCCAGGACAATCAGTTGCTGGTTGGGGCCAGAGACTAAAACAGCTGTTGTGAAGAGTTGTTGTTGGGTGCCCATTGAGACGGCCAACTCAAGGTGACCCCATGTGACAGAGTCAAACAGTCCCACAGAGTTTTCTAGGCTACAATTTTACAGGAGCAGATCGCCAGATCTTTCTCCCACAGAGCCATTGAGTGGGTTTGAACCACCAACCTTTTGGCTAGCAACTGAGTGTTCAACTGTTGCACTACCAGGGCCCCTTCTGTTGTAAGGTAGATGGACCCAAATGAGGTATCCAGGGAGTAAGCTGGGATTCTGTGCTCCTCCAAAAGCATAGTTTGGCAGTCCACTTCTAGAAAAGAGACACAGCAGGACGGAGGACCTGTTAGCCCCACTGCCCCTACCACGATGAAAACATGCCTCTTAATAGTTTAGCTTAACTAGTAAAGAATGTCTGCCTTGAGCATCATGCTCTTTTAAGAACTATCTATATTGGAACAAATTGACAACAGCAACTCAAAAGATTAGATAGGAATCTTAGGGGCAGTGAGTTCGTGTGAGTTAAGGGAGGAACAACTCAGAAAAGGAGGGTGAAAAAGGTTGCACAACTCAAAGAATGTAAATAATGTCAATGTACATGTAGAAACTGTTGAACTGCTGTATTTTTTGCTGTGTATACTCTCAATAACAAAAATAAAATAAAATATTTTTTAAAAGTTCTTACCAAAAAAAATTTTTATTTCACCCATTTTAAAGATGTTTCTATATGATTTTATTGTGACAAGTCTTTAAAAATGAGTAATTTTCCTTTTCTTTCATTTTCCACAGCAGCAACAAGGGACAGTGGTAGAGATATTTGCTCAAATTTGCAGTATCGCAGTAGGGCCCACCCTGGGAGAATGGCTCCCTGGCCTGGAGTGTGTGATCTGCATGGAGCGGCTGCGATGGGGGTCCCAGAGCTCAGAAACTCTGCTGTAAGCTGCCTTCATCCTCCATAAGCTCACAGCTGTCCTCCCAGGTCAGCCACTGACCTTGCCCCCCATTTCACAGAGAAATCAGAAACTGAGAAATTGAAACTATCAGACAGTAACTGCCTTAACTTTCTACCCTCAAACCTACAAACTAAACTACACCTGCACTCATCCTCTCTTCCTTCCTTCTTTTACAAGAAAGAATGTACCCTTCTTCTACCTGAAGCCAAATCCTCTACCTGTCCTTTCCTATCCCCTCCCACCCTCTCAGGAAAATTTAAGCTGCCAAATAGCCTTTTTTCTCTTCTGAAAATTCATCATTTTCCTTCCACTAACTTATTCCCAGAGACATTTAATAAGGATAATAATGTTGTTGTTGTTAGTTGCCATCAAGCCAATATTGTTGTTGTGTGCCACTGAGTCCATTCCGACTCATAGTGACCCTATAGGACAGAGTAGAATTGCCCCATAGGGTTTCCTAGGCTGTAATCTTTCCGACCAGATTGACAGGTCTTTTCTCTCACAGAGCCAGCTGCTGGAGGGTTTGAACTGCCAACTTTCAGGTTAACAGACAGGCACTTAACCATTGCCACACAGGGATCCTTGTCATGTCAATCCAAAAAACCCAAACCCCTTGCCATCGAGTTTATTCTGACTCATAGTGACCCTATAGGATAGGGTAGAAATGCCCCATAGGGTTTCTAAAGAGTAGCTGGTGGATTCAAACTGCTGACCTTTTGGTTGGGAGACAACTCTTAAGCCACTGCGTAAGCACCTTCAAATTTCTACCAACTTTCAAAAACACTTCCCCTTACCCCATCTCCAGTTACAGCTCCATTTTCTCCTCCCTTTCAAAGAAAACTTAAAAGAGCAATCTATGCATTTGCCTTCCTTACCTCACCTTCTGCTCTCTCAATTCACTCGAACCTGGGTTCTAGATACTTCATGTCTCTAAGTGCAAAAAGTATTGTTTCTTCTTTGTCCTTCTCACCTCTCTGCAGGCTCTCCTTTAAAATTTTCTGTCTAACACTTTCTTCCACATCTCCTTCAGCATCTCCTTCCCAGGATCCTCTGCAGCATTATTCTCCTCTACCTAGATGGTCAATGTGGAAACTTGAGCAAGGCTCAATCCTAAATCCTCTTCTCTTTTCTTTTCCCAGAGCAATGGTTCTCAATGCTACTGCATATTAAAAGCACCTGGAAAGCTTTTTTTTTTTTTTTTTGGAGGGAGTGGATGGGCAGAATAAAAATTACATGCCGTTCATTTAGAGTTAGATTGAGCATAAGTTATCCTGTTATTGGCTGACCTCTGCACCCACACTTACCCTTCCCCCTGTATTTGGTTGAATTTGACACAAGCATGATTCCATGGTCTATGATGTTTCAAAGTCCTTCCAGGTTTTTTTTAATATTTAATTTTATTTTTGATGAAAATATATACAGCAAAGTCTGCTCTCATTCCACAGTTTCTGGACATAATGATCAGTGACATTGGTTACATTCTTCACATTGGGTCAACATCCTCATTATTTCTGTTCTAGTTATTTCAGTTCATTTACTTAAACTCCCTGCACTCCAACCTTCTCATCTATGCTGTTGACTCTTTGGTCTTATATAATAAAAGACAAAAAATTTGCAATACTCAAGGGTGACAATCTCTTTTAGATAAATTTTTACTTCTTTTAAAGGTGACTTGGCGTAGTTTCAATTCAAGGTTTGAAGAGCAACTCAGGGCCATAGTCTCAGGGACTACTCCAGTCTCAGTAGGTTCAGTGAGTCTGAATTCTTTAAGAATTTGTAGTTTTGTTCCACATTTTTCTCTGCTTTTTATCAGAATTCATCTACCGTGTCCCTGATCGGAACTTCACTAGTGGTAGCCAGACACCATCTACTGTATTTTTACACATGTAATGCTCGCCTTTTGTATTTGTCTGCCAACCACTCCCTCCCCCTGCAATGATATTGACATGGACACAATCAAGATATAGAACATTCCCATCACCACAAGAATCCCTCATAAAACACTTTTATAGCCGTTCCCACTTTGATCCAACCACAAAGCCCCTTCTTAACACTTGGCAACCACTAATTTGTTGTTGACTTGTATAATTGTGTTATTTCAAGAATGTTATATAAATGGAATCATATAGTACATAACTATTTGGGAATGGATTTTTTCACATAGCATAACTCTCTGGAGATTTATCCAGATTGTTGCCTGCTATCAATAGTTCGTTTCTTTTTATTGTTGAGTAGTATTCCATGGTGTATACTTACCACAGTTCGTTAAACCACTCACCTGCTGAAGGACATCTAAGTTGTTTCCAGTTTTGGGATATTATGAATAAAGCAATGTTATGTATGCTTTCTGTATGCTCCCAAATCACATCTGATTCTGTAATGTTCTACACTGTTATGATGTTTTTATAATGTGAAGTTAGAAATAGAGAATTTCTGAACTTAGAGAAACATATATTTCTATAACGTTCTTTAATCATTAACTATAAGTCATTAGAAAGTTGTTCTAACCTTGAAAATAAGATAATAGAAGTATATGAAGTAGTTCATAAATAACTTTCTGAAATTGGGCTGTGCACCTGCACTCTGTGGTAATGGAATGTAACATTAATCAAATCTCTGTAAATTAACAAAACATAAACATGTCACTGAACAGTTCCCATAATTTTTAATTGATTAACTTAGCCTTGAAACATGTAGTAAACAAGAATATAAATATGTCCTACAACAGTTCCCTAACCGGCAATAAAACATAATATAAATTAACAAAACATAAATATATTATACAATAATTCTTTAACTGGCAATAAAACATATCAATTATAGTTGAACATGACAGCACACATGGTATATAAACCCGTAGGTTTCTGCTCATTTTTGGAGAAGAAGACAGAAGCAAACATCTCTCTGACTCTCTGAAGACTAAGAAGCCTGCTGAGATACTGCTTGCTGCAACTGACCTTGGACCTTAGCTACAGGGGACCTCCTCTGAGGGATCCAAGGGGTGGTCAAGTCTCCTCTCTGAGACCACTGGTTAAAAGTAAAGCCTGAGGTCTAAAGATTTGGACTCTAACATTTAAACTAACATTGTAATTGTTCATTCTGATTCTCCAATGCCAAATGAATGTCACGAGGTCTTACTTGCATGCCTTGCCATGACTACCTTACAATAAACTAAACAGGTTTATTCATGACAAACCTGAGCATTTCTTTATTTATTCTTAGAAAAAAATCCTCCAAGACAATTGATGTAGTCAGCAGGATGATTAATGATTATTGGTGGGTTATTGATTATTGCTTAAATTAATGAAATACAGGCTCGCACACATGGTAATGCCTACACTAATTAAATTTAAACAAAAAATGCGTCTGTTCAGTGCAGAAAAGAGCTACTGGCCAATCATATTCACAAACTGAATCTAAGTGGGCATGAGTTGGACAATTAAAAGCCATTAGGGTGTCCACCACTATAAACAAGTCTTCTCATGGTCATAGGTCAAGCAAAGATGCCACAAGTGTGCTTGCCCATCTAAACAAGAATCCTGTGATAGGGACTACTGGCCACAGGCAGAGCACAGATAGCATTAGGCTGCTCACCGGTATAAACAAGAACCCCATGAAAGGCACATAAATCTCCACTCTCTGGGGGATATCTGATCTGGTCAAATCAGTATCTGAGTGGCTAGTCTGCATAAGACTAGGGGCCCAAGACACAAGGTGCACAGGCAACATTGAGATCATTCTGAACACAAAAGCCCAAACCCCAATACTGTCCTGTGGGGAAATAGGCATAAGGAATAACATATGACTGACCAAAACACTCTAAACCAAAACCTTTTCATTTTTCCTTCACTATATAACCCAAAAAACCAAACCCATTGCCGTTGAAGTGATTCCAACTCATAGCAACCCTATAGGACAGAGTAGAACTGCCCCATAGGGTTTCCAAGGTTGTAAATCTTCACGGAAGCAGACTGTCACATCTTTCTCCCATGGAGAGGCTGGCAGGTTCGAACCACCAGCATTTCAGTTAGCAGCATTTCAGCAACCACTGCGCCACTAGGGCTCTTTCTTTGACTATACCTAGCATTAATACATTTTGGGTTTTAATAAGGAGCATACAAAATAATATTTAAACAAAAGAAACTTTGACTAATATAAAGGAGCACAGAGAATAAAAAAAAACTAAAGCTTATTCCTTAACAAACAAAATCTGCCCATCTTAGTTATCTAGTGCTACTATAACATAAATACCACAAGTAGATTGCTTTAACAGAGATTTATTGTCTCACAGACTAGTTGGCTAGAAGTCTGAATTTAGGGCGCCAGCTCCAGAGGAAGGCTTTCTCTCTGTGTCAGCTCTGGGGGAAGGTCCTGGTCATCAATCTTCCCCTGGTCTAGGAGCTTCTCAGTGCAGGAACCTCAAGTCCAAAGGACATGCTCTGCTCCTGGCATTGCTTTCTTGGTGGTATGAGGTCCCAATGTCTCTCTGCTCACTTCTCTCTTTTATATCTCAAAAGAGAGACTTAAACCACAATCTAATCTTGTAGACTGAGTCCTGCCTCATTAACATAACTGCCTGTAATCCCACCTCATTAACATCATAGAGGTAGGATTTACAACACATGGAAAAATCACATCAGTTGACAAAATGGTGGACAATCACACAATAGTGGGAATCATGGCCTAGCCAAGTTGACAGACATTTTTGAGGGACATAATTCAGTCCACAACAGCCCCTAACACAACTACTTTACAATATATAGTTCCACACTGTGAACTTTATAAAAATTTAAAGCATAAAGACATCTTAAAGAATATACTGACAAGATAAAGCTTAACAGGCCTTTTTCAAATTATTCAAATAAACTACATTAGTCCCTTGCCTATCTCTAAAAATAAGAAGTATTCGCACAGTATAGTGACACACATTTCTTTGGGTCACAGGTAACCTTTATAACCCTACGACAACTAGTAGAGTAAAATGGGCTACTTTAACAGAAATTAAGACTTTTAACCGATGACCAGTAACTTAGAGGATGATATAAACAATTAGAAAAAACAACCAAATCTCTCAATCATAGAGAAAAATTTAAAAACCCTGCTGCTATAGCTGGAGCCCTGGTGGCACAATGGTTAAGAGCTTGGCTGCTTGCCAAAAGGCCGGCAGTTTGAATCCATTAGCTACTCCTTGGAAACCCCATGGGGCAGTTCTACTCTGTTCTATAGGATGGCTATGAGTCAGAATCGGCAACGGGTTTGGTTTGAAACGGGACTCCTATAGATATACTGCTTACCATATTTCTACACACGTAATGTGCCCCTTCTATGTTTGTTTGCCAATCGTGCCTTCCCCACACGAGGTATTTTTGTAAAGGCACTATGCTAATTTTTTAGAGCAATATGTAAAAAAAATTGGCCTAACAGTGCTTATCAAAATATCTTGTGGGGGGAGGGCACAGTTGGCAAATAAACTAGGAGTGTGTTATTTGCCCAGAAGGAGGGTGTTATTTGCATAAAAATACAATGCTTCCCCTGTTGATATTAAGATAATACTATAATAATAGGCAACACAATAAGCTTTCTTACAAATTCCTTCTAAAATCTAATAATAATTCATTTACTAAAGGGAAAATTATTACCCCAGCCACTAAAAAAAAAAATGCTAGGTAACTGTAGGAAAATCAAAACTCCTACAAATTAAAGATACTTCCCTAATTCCTATTTAATCATTTTTAGATGTGTAACCAAAAGCTATGCTGCCCTCTTAAAACTCTATTGCTTACGTATACTGCTCTCAACATTTTTGTCTTAACAGGATAATTCAATGAATCTCAAACCAATGACACAGATTTCTTTGCTTCCTTCAGATGTTATAATTTCATCGTTTCAAAAATAAACAAAATGAATAAAGTGATAAAACTTACACTATGTATTATCTGCTATAATTCACCCTACTACTGTATCTTGTACTATATTTTATCTTTTATAATTCATCCTACAATTGTATCTTATATTATGTATTATCTGTTATAATTCACCCTAATATTGTATCTTATACTATATTCCTGTTAGACCTTAGATTCTAATGTTAGATACTATGCCACTTAAAAAAAAACTTTTTAAAGTTAAAAAAAAACAAAAAAAACCTCTACTGTTAGGTAGTCTTACAGAAAGCCTAATAAAAACCTTATTATCATGATTTCTAATTAATGATCTTACTGTTTGTAAAAGTGGTATGATGTCAGAGGTCCTCTAACTTCACGAGGAGGAAGAGAGAGAATCAAGATCAACAACATCCCAAAGCTGATTTCTATGAGGTGGAGGTCGGACATACCTCCACTCGCCAACCTTTTTACCAGTTCTGACAGACCATCCCTACCATGGCACTCTCTACTTCTCTGCTGGGTTTGATAATTAGTTGCAGTGGTCACACAGTACTCACAGACTATACTCAAAATTGTGAGGTTTATTAGAGAAGTAAGAGGGTAAGGGGTTACAATTCAGGATCAACCATTTCAGTAGGTAACATATGATCGGGAACCATTGGTTCTGAATGAAGTCCAACCTGCACTGCAGGCATTGACAAGAAACAAGGTTCCAGGAATTGACAGAATACCAATTGATACGTTTCAACAAATGGATGCAGCACTGAAAGTGCTTACTCATCTATACCAAGAAATTTGGAAGACAGCTACCTGGCCAACTGACCGGAAAAAATCCATATTTATGCCTATTTCCAAGAAAGGTGATCCAACCAAATGCACAAATTATCGAACAATATCATTAATATCACATCCAAGTAAAATTTTGCCGAAGATAATTCAAAAGTGGCTGCAGCAGTACACCAACAGGGAACTGCCAGAAATTTAAGCCAGATTCAGGGATATCATTGCTGATGTCAGAAGATCCTGGTTGAAAGCAGAGAATACCAGAAAGATGTTTACCTGTGTTTTCTTGACTATGCAAAAGCATTCAACTGTGTAGATCATAACCAATTATGGATACATTGCGAAAAATGGGAATTCCAGAACACTTAATTGTGCTCACGAGGAACCTGTATATAGATCAAGAGGCAGTGGTTCGAACAGAACAAGGGGATACTGCGTGGCTTAAAGTTAGGAAAGGTGTGCGTCAGGGTTGTATCCTTTCACCATACTTATTCAATCTGTATGCTGAGCAAATAATCCGAGAAACTGGGCTATATGAAGAAGAACAAGGCATCAGGATTGGAGGAAGCCTCATTAACAACCTGCAATATGCAGATAACACCTTGCTTGCTGAAAGTGAAGAGGATTTGAAGCACTTGCTGATGAAGATCAAAGACCACAGCCTTCAGTATGGATTACGCCTCAACATAAAGACAACAAAAATCCTTACAACATCATGATAAATGAAGAAAAGATTGAAGTTGTCAAGGATTTCATTTTCCTTGGATCCACAATCAATGCCCATGGAAGCAGCAGTCAAGAAATCGAACGACAGATGGAATTGGGCAAATCTGCTGCAAAAGACCTCTTTAAATTGTTAAAAAGCAAAGCTGTCACCTTGAAGACTAAGGTTGGCCTGACCAAGCCATGGTGTTTTCAATCACCTCATATGCATGCGAAAACTGGACAATGAATAAGGAAGATCGAAGAATTGACGCCTTTGAATTGTGGTGTTGGTGAAGAATATTGAGTATACCATGGACTGCCAAAAGAACAAACAAATCTGTCTTGGAAGAAATACAACCAGAATGCTCCTTAGAAGCAAGGATGGCAAGACTGTGTCTCACATACTTTGGACATGTTAGCAGGAGAGATCAGTCCCTGGAGAAGGACATCATGCTTGGTAAAGTAGAGGGTCAGTAAAAAAGAGGAAGACCTTCAACAAGATCGATTGACACAGTGGCTGCAACAATGGGCCCGAGCAGAGCAACGATTGTGAGGATGGTGCAGGATCAGACAGTGTTGTAGCTATGAGTCAGAACCGACTCAACGACACCTAACAACAATACTTTAAGACAAGCTGTCTTACATATTTACCAATGATAACAAGTATATGTTAGAAGCCTTCTATAACACACAATCTCACTGAATCTAAATTAATGTAACATTCACAAAAGCATGTCAAACCAAAGTTCTATCTTTAAAAAAGCAATATTGTGAAATTGGGTTATCATACTGCGGAGATACCCCAATTTCAAAAGGGAGAACGGATGCTTAGAACTGAAAAAACTCCTCTGTACATAGAAGGCATACACATCCCACTTGATCAATTATTATAATGGAACCATGATACCCGGATAACTCCTGACAACATTAATGTTCCAAATGTTCAAGTTCCTATGACTATGATCTTAATGTCTGAACAACCAGTTGTCTATAACTTGGGAAACTGAATTTTTGTAGCTTGTTTCAAAATGTCAATAAATCCAATTAATGTGAAATCAACCCTGGATAAATATGACCAGGTGAGCAACCATTTGAAGAAGGAAATAAAGCATCTACAATCCATGATCCAAATAGTAAATAAAGAGCAAAGAACTCTAAAAATAATGGCTGCTTTAAATAGCATTTATGGCATCTGCACATACCTTAAAACAGGTTACCAATGTTTGTATCCACATAGGTGTGATAAAAATGATGTTTATCTGGCAAAAGAATTGTCAAGAAAGTTTGGATGGTTAAATAAGTAAAGCTTTTCTAATTTTTGGAAATAGATTTTAAGTCAACAACAACCAAAAAAACTTTTTTTGTTTTCATTCTATTACTTGTATTTGAAACATTTTTATAAAACTTGCTCTGAAAAGACTGTGTTCAGCATTATGCTGAGTGAAACTAGTCAGTCACAAAAGGACAAATATTGTACGAGATCACTATTATAAGTACTCAAAAAAAGGTTTAAACAGAAAAAAGCATTCTTCGATAGTTACAAGGGTGGGGGAGGGGAATTCACTAACTAGATAGTAGACAAGGATCACTTTCAGTGAAGGGAAGGACAACACACAATACAGGGGAAGTCAGCACAACTGGACCAAAGCAAAAGCTAAGAAGTTTCCTGAACACATCCAAACACTTTGAGGGACAAAGTAGCTGGCATAAGGGCGTGGAGATTATAGTTTTGGGGGACATCTATGTCAATTGGCATAACAAAGTTTAGTAAGAAAATGTTCTGCATCCCACTTTGGTGAATGGCGTCTGGAGTCTTAAAAGCTTGCGATCAGCCATCTAAGATGCATCAATTGATCCCAACTCTCTTGGAGCAAAGGAAAATGAAGAACACCAAAGACAAGGAAAATATTAGCCCAAGAGATTAAAGGTCCACATAAACCAAGACTCTACCAGCTTGAGACCAGAAGAACTTGATGGTGCCTGGCTACCACCAATGACCACCCTGACAGGGAACACAACAGAAAATCCTGAACAGAGCAAGAGAAAAGTGCCGAGCAGAACTCAAATTCACGTAAAAAGACCAGATTTAACGGTCTGACAGAGACTGGAGGAACTCCCAAAACTATGGCCCCCGGACACTCTGTTAACCCAGAACTAAAACCATTCCCGAAGCCCACTCTTTAGACAAAGATTACACAGGACTATAAAACAAAAAATAATACATGTGAGGAGTGTGCTTCTTAGTTCAATCAGATACATGAGACCAAGGGCGTCTCCTGTCTGGAAGTAGGATGAGAAGGCAGGAAAGGACAGGAACAGGTTGAATGGACACAGGGAACCCAGGGTGGAAAAGGCGGAGTGTGCTGTCACATTGTGGGGATTGCAACTAATGTCACAAAACAATATACGTATAAATTTTTGTATGAAAAATTAATTTGAGCTATAAACTTTCAACTAAAGCACAATAAAAAAAAAGATTTGTGTGTTCAGATTTAAATGTGAAATATGATTTGAGATCAAGTGGTAGATTGTTATATATGCTTTCTGATTCTGTAATGTTCTACACTGTTATGATGTTTTTATAATGCTTTTAAACACCTATGTGCAGGTCACTTATAATGTGATGTTAGAACTAGAAATTTTCTGAACTTAGAAATAGAAACATATATTTCTATAATGTTCTTTCACCATTAACTATAAGTCATTAGAAAGTTGTTCTAACCTGGAAAATAAGATAATAGAAGCATGTGACCAAAACCAACCCATTGCCATCCAGTCTATTCTGCCTCATGCCAATCATGTATGACAGAGTAGAACTGCCCCGCACGGTTTCCAGGGAGCGGCTGGTGGATTCAAACTACCTACCTTTTGGTTAGCAGCTGAGTTCTTAACCACCAGAGTGTGTGAAGTAGGTCATAAATAACTTACTGAAATTGAGCTGTGAACCTGCACTCTGTGATAATGGAATGTAACATTAATCAAATCGCTATAAATTAATAAAACATAAATATGTCACTAAACAATTCCCATAACTTTTAAGTAATTAACTTAGCCTTGAAGCATGCAGTAAACAAGAATATAAATATGTCCTACAAAAATTCCCTAACTGGCAATAAAACACAAATTAACAGAACATAAATATATCATACAGTAATTATTTAACTGGCAATAAAACATACCAATTATAGTTGAACATGACAGCACCCGTAGGTTTCTGCTTATTTTTGGAGAAGAAGACAGAAGCAAAAGGTCTCTCTGACTCTCTGTTTGAAGACTGAGAAGCTTGCTAAGATACTGCTTGCCACAACTGACTTTGGACTCTAGCTACCGGTGACCTCCTCTGAGGGGTTCGAGGGGTGGTCAAGTCTCCTCCCTGAGACCACCGGTTAAAAGTAAAGCCTGAGGTCTAAAGATTTGGACTCTAACATTTAAACTAACTTTGTAGTTGTTCATTCTGACTCTCCAATGTCAAATGAATGTCATGAGGTCTTACTTGCATGCCTTGTCATGACTACCTCGCAATAAACTAAATGAGTTTATGCATGACAAACTTGAGCATTTCTTTGTTTATTCTTAACATAGAATTTTCCAGAACAAGCAGCTATGAACATTTGTGTACATGTTTCTGTGTGAACATGTCTTCATTTCTCTGGAATAAATTTCCAAGAGGGCATTTGCTGGGTAATAAGGAAGTTGCATGTTTAGCTTTTTAAGAAACGGCCAAGGTGTTTTCCAGAATGGCTGTCCCATTTTTCCTACCAGCAATATATGAGTGACCTGTTTCTCTGCATCCTTGCTAGCATTCAGTGTTGTCACTATTTTTTATGTTAGCCATTCTGATAGGTATGCGGTGGTATCTCATTGTGGTTTTAATTTGCATTTTCTTAATGGCTAATTAGGTTGAACATATTTTCATGTGCTTATTTGCCATCTGTTTATCTTCTTTGATAAAATGTCTCATCATCTCTTCTGTCCATGTTCTAATTGGATTGTTTGATTTTTCACTGCTAAGTTTTGAGAGTTTTTAGTACATTCTAGACACCAGTCTTTGTCAGATGTGCAAATGTGATGTGCAAATATTTTCTCCCACTCTATAGCTTGTCTTTTCATCCTTGTAACAATGTCTTCTCAAAGCAAGTTTTTAATTTTGATGAAGTCCAATTTATCAATTTTTTCTCTTATGGATCATGCTTTTGGTGTCAAACCCAAGAAATTTTTGACTAGCTCTGTATCCCAAAGATTGTCTTCTATTTTTTTTTTTCCTAAAAGTTTTACAGTTTTATGTTTTACATTTATGTCCTTTATCCATTTTTGGTTAATTTTTCCATAAAGTGTGAAACATAAGTTGAGATTCTTTTTTTGTTGTTGTTGCCTAAGGATGTGCAATTGCTGTAGTGTCATACATTGAAAAGGTAATCTTTCCTCCATTGAATTGCTTTGGCATCTTTGTCAAAAATCAGGTGGATATATCTGTGTGGGTCTATTTCTGGGTTTTCTGTTCTGTTCCATTTATCCGTGTGTCTATCCTTCTGCCAAAACTACACGGTAGCTATATAGTAAGTCTTGGAACTGGGTAGACTAGTCCCACTTTAATTCTTACTTTTCAAAATCGTTTTAGCTATACTAGTTCTTCTTATAAAATTTTAGAACAATCTTGTCTTTATCTACAAAAACGTCTTGCTGATATATTGTTAGGAATTGCATTAAACCTGTATATAAATTGGAGGAGAATTTACATTTTTACTACGTGGAGTCTTTCAATTCTTGAGCACGGTATGTCTCTCTATTTATTTAGATTTTTTTAATTTATTTTATCAGTGTTATGTTGTTTTCAGAATAAAAATCCTGTACACGTTTTGTTAGCTTGCACCTATTTCTTAGTATTTTTCTTTTGAGTGATTGTAAAGGATATTGTATTTTTAATTTTGATATCAAGATGTTAATTCTTTGTATAAAGAAGTACAACAGATTTTTGTCTGTTTACCTTGTATTCTGTGACCTTGCTGAACTCATTTATTAGTTCTAAGAGTTTTATTTATTTTGTGGTAGCTTAAGAGTGCCTTTGGACAGAGACTGAGAGCCAGGGAGAGGCGTGCTTGTGAGCACAGCTGGAAAGAGGCTATCCTGATGGAAGAACTATATCCTGAGTGTTCCTAAGCCTGAATTGTAACTGTTACTTCCCTAATAAACCTCATAATTGTGAGTATGCTCTGTGAGTTCTATGAGGCCACTGCAATGAATTATTGAACACAGTAGAGAGTGTTGCAGAAGGGATAGACGGTGTCAGAATTAGTAAAAAATGACAGAGAGAGGAGGCTTGTCTGGCCTCCACCTCATGGGAGTCAGCCTTTCATTGTTGGTCTTGGTTCTCCTTTCCCCTTGTGGGGTTGCAGGAGGTCAGGCACTGCCCATGAGCCATTTTTACAGTTGGTATTTTCCACCTAGATAATTGTCTTAGTTATCTAGGGCTGCTATAACAGAAATACCACAAGTGGATGGCTTTAACAAACAGAAGTTTATTCTCTCACAGTTTAGGAGGCTAGAAGTCCAAATTCAGGGTGCCAGCTCCAGGGAAAGGCTTTCTCTCTCTGTCAGCTCTAGGAGAAAGTCCTTGTCATCAATCTTCCCTTGGGTCTAGGAGCTTCTCAGCACAGGAATCCCGGGTCCAAAGGACACGCTCTGCTGCTGACTCTTCTTGCTTGGTTGTAATGAGGTTTCCCTCCTCTCTGCTCGCTTCTCTTTTATATCTCAAAAGAGACTGATTCAAGATACAACCTAATCCTGTAGATTGAGTCCTGCCTCATTAACATAACTGTCTCTAATCCTGCCTCATTAACATCACAGAGGTTAGGATTTACAACATATAGGATAACCATATCAGATCACAAAATGGTGGACAACCACACAATACTGGGAATAATGGCATAGCAAGTTGATAGATATTTTTGGGAGACACAATTCAATCCAGCACAATAATCATGTCATCTACAAGTAGATACAATTTTTTAATCTTCCTTTTCAAACGTATGCCTTTTATTTCCTTTTCTTGCCTTACTGCACTAAAATTTGCCTTGTTCCCAATCTTAGGGGGAAAGCAACCAGCCTTTAACCATTAAATGTAATATGGAGTGTAGATTTTTTACAGATGCTCTTTATTAAATTGAGGAAGTCCACTTGTAAAAAAGGCATGGTAGCAGTGCCATCTGACCTCCTGTAACTTCGCAAGGGGGAGAGAGAATCACCATAAGCATCAACAGCCTAAGGATGATTGCTATAGGTGGAGGTCAGACATACCTCCACCCCCCAACCTTTCTACCAGTTCTGACACTAGCGTCTCTCCCACGGCACTCCCTACTTCTCTGATGGGTCTGATAATTTGTTGCAATGGCCACACAGAACTCACAGACCATACTCACAGTTATAGGGTCCATGAGGGAAGTAATAGTTTGCAATTCAGAATCAGGAACAACTCAGGATACAGTTCTTAGGTCAGGACAGCCTTTTCTCAGCCACGCCTGCAGGCAGGCTTCTCTCTGGCTCTTGGCCCCTCGGCCCCTCAATCCAGTCTCTGCCCTGCTCAAACAAGTGTTTCAAAGCTCTTTAGATTTGCCATTAAGTGCCCTCAGCCCAAACATGCTCAGCTCTCTAGGTCCGTGTGTCAGTGAGCCTAGGTCCACCAAGTGCCCAGAGTCACAAGCCTACTGCCCAAAGGTGCTCAGCTTCCTTGCTCCATGACTGGAAGCCCAGCACACCATCTCCTGCCGGTTTCCTGTTCTGCTGCCTCTGCTGCTGCCATTTCACTGCCACTGCTTCTCACCATCTCTCACTCTCTCTGGTGGAACAGCTTTATCTCCCTGTCTCCTGGGTCTAGGAGATTCTCAGCATGGGGATGCTGGGACCACTCCTAGCTCTTCTTTCTTTGTAGTAGTGAAATCGCCCTTCAGGCCTCTGGGATGACTCATTTTAAGCCTAGAGGGATGGCAAAACTGACCAATCCCCTCTTTAGGGTTCCATACACCTTATTTGCATGGTCCCAACCCACAAGAGTGCCATGCACCTGATTTGCATTATTAGAAAGTTCCCCATCCCCCTTGGTAGGCCACAAGCACCTCATCTGCATAGTCCTACCCAGTCATTAGAAGCCCTGGTGGTGCAGTGGTTAAGGGCTCAGCTGCTAACCAAAAAGTCGGCAGTTTGAACTCACCACCCACTCCATGCAAACCCTATGGTGCAGTTCTCCTCTGTCCTATAGGGTCACTGTGAGTCAGAATTGACTCCACAGCAGCAGGTTTGGTTTTGTGTTTTTTATCCAGGAATTTGGTGGGAGTTACAAGACATGGCAAGAACGGTCATATAAAAGTGATTCATCGCACTGCACCCCCTTGATTTCTACTTTTTTGAGAGTTTTTATCTTGAAAGTCTGTTGAATTTTGTCAAACGCTTTTTCTGATCATGTGATTTTTCTTCTTTAGCCCTTTAACATAGGGTATTACATTGATTAATTTTTGAATGTTAAACCAACCTTACATCTTGGAATAAATTCCATTTGGCCGTGGTGTATTACTCTTTTTTACATATTACTAAATTCTATTTGTTAATATTTTGTTAAGAATTTTTCCATTTATATTAATGAGACATATTGGTCCAGAGTTTTCTTTTTCTGTACTCTTTGTCTGGCTTTGGTATCAGGGTGCTACGGATTGAATTGTGTCCCCCAAAAATGTTGTCACCTTGGCTAGGCCACGATTCCCAGTATTGTGAAGCTGTCCTCCACTTTGTGATCTGATGTAATCATTCCGTGTGTTGTAAATCCTATCCTCTATGATGTTAATGAGGCAGGATTAGAGGCGGTTATGTTAATGAGGAAGTATACAACCTATAGGATTAAGTTGTATCTTGAGTCAATCTCTTTTAAGATATAAAAGAGAGAAGCAAGCAGAGAGGAGAGGGACCTCATTACAACCAAGAAAGAAGAGCCAGGAGAAGAGCATGTCCTTTGGACCGAGGGTCCCTGCATTGAGAAACTCCTAGAACCAAGGGAAGATTGATGACAAGGACTTTCCCCTAGAGCTGAGAGAGAAAGTCTTTCCCTGGAGCTGGCACCCTTAATTTGGACTTTTAGCCTCCTAGACTGTGAAAGAATAAATTTCTGTTTGTTAAAGTCATCTGTTTGTAGCATTTCTGTTACAGTAGCACTAGATAACTAAGACACAGCATAATGCATACTTCATAAAATAGGTGCAAAGTGTTCCCTCTTTTTCTGTTTTCTGGAATAAATTGTGTAGAATTGGTGTTAGTTCTTCCTTAAGTATTAGCTAGAATTCTCCAGTGATACCATGTAGGCCTGGAGATTTCTCTTTTCTGGAGTTTTTAAATTGCTAATTCAATTTCCTTAATAGTGACAGATATATAGATAGACAGACAGATAGAGCTGTCCCATCGAGTCAACTTCTACTCATGACAACCTTATGTACAACAGTACAACAGAATGAAATGTTGCCCAGTCCAGCTTCATCTCATGATCACTGGCATACTCAAGTCCATCATTGCAGTTATTGTGCCAATCCATCTCACCAAGGGTCTCCTTTGCACTCACTGGCCCTCTACTTTACCAAATATAATGTCCTCCTCCAATGATTGATCCCTCCTGATGACACACCCAAAGAAAGCAAGTTGAACAAAGTTTTGTTGTGATCCATAAGATTTTCATTGGCTAATGAAAGTAGATTTTTGGAAGTAGATCGCCAGGCCTTTCTTTCTAGCCTTAGTCTGGAGGCTGAAATAAAACCTGTCCATGGATGACCTTACTGGTATTTGAAATACTCTGGCATAGCTTCCAGCATCACAGCAACACACAAGCCACCATAGTAGGACAAACTGACAGACAGGTGGTGGTTAATAATTATGTTGTTGCTGTTAGATGCTGTCGAGTCAGTTCCACTCATAGCGACCCTATGTACAACACAATGAAACACTGCCAGTCCTGTGCCATCCTCACAATCATTGTTATGCTTAAGCCCATTGTTGCAGACACTGTGTCAATCCATCTTGTTGAAGGTCTTCCTCTTTTTGGCTGACCCTCTACTTTACCAAGCATGATGTCCCTCTCCAGGTACTGGTCCCTCCTGATAACTTGTCCAAAGTATATGAGACAAAGTGTCACCATCCTTGCTTCTAAAGAGCATTCTGGTTGTACCTCTTCCAAGATGGATTTGTTCATTCTTTTGCCAGTCCGTGGTATATTCAATATTCTTCCCAACACTATAATTCAAAGGTGTCAATCCTTCTTCAGTCTTCCTTATTCATTGCCCAGCCTTTTTGCGTGCATATGAGGTGACTGAAAACACCATGGCTTGGGTCTGGTGCATCTTAAAGTGACATATTAGCTTCTTAACACTTTAAAGAGGGCTTTTGCAGCAGATTTGCCCAATGGAACGTGTCTTTTGATTTCTTGACTGCTGCTTCCATGGGCATTGATTGTGGATCCAAGCAAAATGAAATAATCCTTGACAAATTCAGTTCTTTTCTTCATTTATCATGATGTTGCTTATTGGTCTAGTTGTGAGGCTTTTTATTTTCTTTATGTTGAGATGTAATCCATTCTGAAGGCTATGGTCTTTAATCTTCATCAGTAAGTGCTTCAAGTCCTCTTCACTTTCAGCAGGCAAGGTTGTGTCATCTGCATAACACAGGTTGTTAAATGAGTCTTTCTCCAATCCTGATGCCCCATTCTTCTTCACATAGTTCACCTACTTGGATTATTTGCTTAGCATACAGACTGAATAAGTATGGAGAAAAAATACAACCCTGATTCACACCTTTCCTGACTTTAAATCAAACGGTATCCTGTTGTTACTAGTTATAGAGCTATTCAATTATCTATTGCTTATTGAGTGAGTTGTGGTAGTTTGTGTTTTTCAAGGAATTGGTCCATTTTGTCTACACTGTCAAGTTTTTATGTGTAGAGTTGTTTGTAGTAATCCCTTATTATCTTTTTGATGTCTGCAGGGTCCTTATAGTGGCAATTTGTGTCTTCTCTTTTTTCTTTGTCAATCTTGCTAGAGGTTTGTAAATTTTCTTGATATTTTCAAAGAACCAGTTCAATGATTTTCTCTAGTGTTTCTCTATTTTCAATTTCATTGATTCCTGCTTTTATTTTTATTATCTCCTTCCTTTTGCTTGCTTTGAATTTATTTTGTTCTTTTTTCTAGGTTCTTGAAGTAGGAGCTCAGATTTTTTATTTGAGATTTTACTATTTTCTAATGTATTTAGGGCTATAAATTTCCTTCTCAGTATTGCTTTAGCTCTTTCCCACAAATTTTGATGTGTTCTATTTTCATTTTAAATCAGTTCAATGTATTTTTTTTTTAATTTCCCTTGGGACTTATTTTTTGTCACATGGATTATTTAGAAGTGTGTATCTCATTGTGGCTTTAATTTGCATTTTCCTAATGGCTAATGATGTTGAACATGATTTCATATGCAAGTATGACATAATCATGATTAATGTAGCTGTATAAGTTGTTTTAAAATCAAGTAGAGTGATTTTTCTCTTCATTCTTTTTTTTTTAATCATTTTTAGCTATTTAATTCTTTTTCCTTTCCATATATATTTTAGAATAATCTAATCTAGATCTACAAAAACTCTTGCTGGGGTTGACAGGAACTGTGTTAAACCTGTGCAACAATTTTGAGAAAAATTAACATCTTTACTATGTTGAGTCTACCAATCCATGAACATAGGATGTCTACATTTATTTATATATTCATTGATTTCTTTCATCAGTGTTTTGTACTTTTCAGCATACAAGTCATGTACATGCCTTGTCACATTTAGACCTAAGTATTTCATTTTTGGACTGATTGTAAATGGCATTATATTTTTTATTTTAATGTGCATATGTTCATTGATAGTATATAGAAATAAAATTGGTATTTGTATGTTTATCTTGTATCCTGAAATATTTCAGAACTCACTTATTAGTTCTATGAGTTTCTTTTGAAGATCCTTTGGAATTTTCTACATATACCCACATGTCACCTGCAGTTAGTGAAAGTTATATTTCCTACTTTCTGATATGTATGCCCTTTATGTCCTTTTCTTGCCTTATTGCACTGACTAGAACTTCCAGCACTATCTTGAATAGGTGTGGTGAGAGTAAACATCCATGCCTTTTTCACAATCTTGGGGGGAAACATTCAGTCTTTCACCATTAAGTATAATGTTAGCTTAGGTTTTTATAGATGCCTTTTGTCAAAGAGAGGAAGTATTTTTATTTTTCTGAGAGTTTTTACAATGAATGAGCAATACATTTTGTTAAATACTTTTACTGCATTGATTTACATCATCATGCAGTTTTTATTTTCAGCTTGTCAGTATGGTGGATTATATCAATTGGTTACATTTATTTACTTAAAAATAAAAATTTAAACATTATTTATTCTTAATGATGATAAAATGTCTGTAAGGAGCCCTGGTGGTGCAATAGATAACAGCTCCTTCAGAGCTGCTCAGTTGCTAACTAAAAGATTGGCAGTTCAGACTCATCCAACAGCTCCACAGGAGAAAAACCAGGCAATCTTCTCCTGTAAAGATTACAGCCTAGAAAACCCCGTGGAGCAGTTCTATTCTGTCACATGGTCATTATGAGTCAAATGGCATATAACAAGAAAATATATGTAACAAAAAATTTGCCACTTTAACCATTTTTAAGTGTACAATTTAGTGACATTAAGAACATTCACCATGCTGTGCAACCATCACTATTTTCTCCAAATATTTTTTATCACAGAAACTCTGTGCTCATTAAGCATTAACCACCCCCCATTCACCCTACCTCCAGTCCATTGTCATCACTAATCTACTTCCTGTCTCTATACATTTTCCTATTGCAGATATTTCCTATAAGTGGGATCTTACTATATTTGCCCTTTCGTGTCTGGCTTATCTCACTTAACATAATGTTTTCAAGGTTCATCCATGCTGTAGCATGTATCATAACCTCACTCATTTTCATGGCTAAATAATATTCCATTGTATGTATAGACAACATTTTGTTTATTCATCTGTTGATGGACACATGGGTTATTTCCACCTTTTGATTATTGTGAATAATGCTGCAATGAACATTGGAATACAAGTATCTGTTTGAGTCCCTAATTATTTTGGATATATGCCAAGGAGTGCAATTGCTGGGTCATACAGTAATTCTATGGTTAACTTTTTGAGGAATTGCCAAACTCTTTTCCAAAGGAGCTGTACCATTTACATTTCCACCGTCAATGCATGAGTGTTCCAATTTCTCCACATCCTAGATAACATTAATTATTTTCCATTTTTTTATAATAGCCATCTTAGTGGGTTTGAAGTGGTATCTCATTGTAGTTTTTATTTGCATTTCTGTATTGACTAATGACGTTGAACATCTTTTCATATGATTATTGGCCACTTGTATGTCTTCCTTGGATAAATGTCTATTTAAGTCATTTGCCCATTTTTTTTATTGGATTGTCTTTTTGTTGTTGAGTTGTAGAAGTTTTTTTATATATTCTGGATATTAACCCTCATCAGATATATGATTTGTGAATATTTTCTCCCTTTCTTGTCTTTTCACTTTCTTGACAATGTCCTTTCATGCAAAAAAGTTTTTATTTTGATAGACTAATTTATTTATTTTGTGTTGCTTATGGTTTTGATGTTTTATCAAGGAATTCATTGCCAAATACAGGGTTCTGAAGATTTAGCCTTATGTTTTCCTCCAAGACTTTTATGATTTAGCTCTTATATTTAGGTCCTTGATCTATTTTGTGATAATTTTCATGAGTAAGAGTTCAAATTCATTCTTCTACATGTAGATATCCAGTTGTCCCAGCATCATTTGCCAAAAAGACAATTCTTTCCATCATTGGATGGACTTTGGCACCCTTATCGAAAATCAATTGACCATAAATGTATGGATTTACTTCTGGATCTTCAATTCTAAACATGATTCTATGTCTGTCCTTATACCAAGGGGCCCTGGTTTGCAGTGGTTAAGCGCTCGACTGCTAACTGAAAGGTTGGCAGTTCAAACCCACTGTCATGGATTGAATTATGTCCCCCCAAAAAAATGTGTGTATCAATTCGGCTGGGCATGATTCCTGGTATTGTGTGATTTTCCTATATGTTGTAAATCCTGCCTCTATGATGTTAATGAGGGGGGGATGGGTGGTAGTTGTGTTAGTAAGGCAGGACTCAATCTACAAGACTGGATTGTGTCCTGAGGCAGTCTCTTGAGATATAAAAGAGAAAAGTGGGCAGAGAGACAGGGGTACCTCGTACCACCAAGAAAGCAGTGCCAGGAGCATAGCACATCATTTGGACCTGGGGTCCCTGTGCGGAGAAGCTCCTCGTCTGGGGGAACACTGATGAGAAGAAGGCCAACGGACAGAGAAAGACTTCCCCTGGAGCCAATGCCCTGAAATTGGACTTTTAGCCTGCTTTACTGTGAGGAAATAAACTTCTCTTTGTTAAAGCCATCCACTTGTGGTATTTCTGTTATAGCAGCACTAGATGACTAAGATACCCACCAACCACTAGATGGGAGAGAGATGTGGTAATCTGCTTCCATAAAAATTAACAGCCTTGGAAACTATATGGGGGCAGTTCTACTCTGTCCTATAGGGGCACTATGAGTCAGAACCTAATTGATGGAAATGAGTTTGGTTATCCTTATACCAGTACCACACTTTTGATTATTGTAACTTTGTAATGAGTTTTGAAATCAGGAAGTGTGAGTCCCCCTACTTTTTCTTCTTTTTCAACATTGTTTTGGTATTTAGGTCCCCTTGCGACTGCATATGACTTTTAGGCTCAGCTTGTCCATTTTTACAAAAAAGGCTGTTGGAATTTGTATAGGTACTGCATTAAATTTCTGTATCACTTTCAGTAGTATTTACATCTTAACAATATTAAGTCTTCTGATTCATGAACATGGGATGTCTTTCCATTTATTTAGTTCTTATAAAATTTCTTTCAGCAATGTTTTGGAGTTTTCAATCTTTCACCTCATTGATGAAATTTATTCCTAGGTATTTTATTCTTTTAATGCTATTGCAAATACAACTATTTTCTTAATTTTCTTTTGAGATTGTTCTTTGCTGGTTCATAGATAGACAACTGATTTTTGTGTGTCGATCCTGTACCCTGAAATTTTGCAGAATTTGCTTACAAGCTGTAGTAGTTCTCTTGTGAAATCTTTGGGATTTTCTGTATAGAGAATTAAGTCATCTGCAAATATAGTTTTACTACTTCCTTTCCAATTTGGATGCTTTTTATTTCTTTTTCTTCCTAATTGCTCTGACTAGAAATTCCAGTACACTGTTTAATAACAGTTATGAGAGGGGGTACCCTTGTCTTGTTTCAGTCTTTCTCCACAGAGTGTAACATTAGCAGTGGGATTTACATAAATTCCTTTTCTCACGTTGAGGTATTTCTCTTTCTATTCCTAGTTTGTTGAGTGTTTTCATAGTGAAGGGGTTTTGAATTTTGTCAAATACCTTTTCTGTGTCAATTGAGATGATAATGTGGCTCTTTTCCTTCATCCTATTAACGTGGTGTATTGCACTGATTTATATTCTTATGCTGAACCACTTTTTCATCCCTGGGATAAATCCCCCTTGGTCATAGTGTTTGCCATTGTAATATGCTCCTAGATTCAGTCTGCTAGTATTTTTTTGAGCATTTTGCACCTGTATTCAAAAGGGATATTAGCCTATAATTTTCTTTTCTTGTGATGCTATTATCTGGCTTTGGCATCAGGGTAATGCTGATCTAATAGAATGAGTTATGGAGTGTCCCCCCTTATTCTGTTTTTGGAAGAGCTTGAAAGGGATTGCTGTTAATTCTTTGTCAATGTTTGGTAGAACTCCCCCGTCAAGCCACTTGGTCTGGGACTTTTCCTTTCTTTTTGTGTGTGTGTGTGTGTGTGTGTGTGGTTTAGATGAAGGTTCACAGAGCAAATTAGTTTCTCATTAAACAATTAATGCATACATTGTTTTGTGACATTGGTTGTCAACCCCACAATGTGTCAACACTCTTACCTTCTCGACTTTGGGTCCCCCATTTCCATTTGTTCAGCTTTCCTGTTCCCTCCTACCTTCTCCTCCTTACCCCTGAACTGATGTGCCCAGTTAGTCTTGTATACATGGTTGAGCTACGTGTACTATTGCTTGCTTTATGGGCATATCTAATCTTTGACTGAAGGGTGAACCTCAGGAGTGACTTCATTATTGAGTTAAAAGGGTATCAGGAGGCCATATTCTAGGGCTTTCTCCAGTCTCTGTCAGACCAGTAAATCTGGTCTTTATTTTGTGAGTTTGAATTTTGTTCTACATTTTTCTCCGGCTCTGTCCGGGATCCTCTATTGTGATCCCAGTCAGAGCAGTTGGTGATGGTACCTGAACATCATCTATTCGTGCTAGACTGAGTCTGGTGGAAGCTGTGGTAGTTGTGGTCCATTAGGCTTTTGGACTAGTCTTTCCCTTGTGTCTCTAGTTTTCTTCATTCTCCCTTGCTGCAGACGGAGTGGGACGAGTACAGTATCTTAGTCGCTCACAAGCTTTTAAGACCCTAGACACTACTTAGCAAAGTAGGCTGTAGAACATTTTTTTTATAAATCATGTTATGCCAACTGAGCTAGATGTCCCCCAAGACCGTGGTCCCCAGCCCTCAGCCGAGTAACTCGGTCCCTCACCTCTTTGGATGTGTTTATGAAGCTTCTATGACTTTGTCTTGGTCAAGTTATGCTGACTTCCTGAGAATTGTGTACTGTCTTACCCTTCACCAAAGTTACCACTTACATATTGTCTAGTTAGTGTTTTTCCATCATCACCTCTCCCCTCCCTCGTAACCATCAAAGACTGTTTCGTTCTGTGTGTAAACATTTTCATGAGTTTTTATAATAGTGGTCTCATTCAGTATTTGTCTTTTTGTGCTTGACTTATTTCACTCAGCATAATACCCTCCAGATCCATCCATGTTCTGAGATGTTTTGCAGATTCATCATTGTACTTTATCGTTGCATAGTATTCCATTTTGTGTACGTACCATAGTTTGTTTATCCATTCATCTGTTGATGGGCACTTAGGTTGTTTCCATCTTTTTCTATTGTGAATAATGCTGCAGTGAACATGGGTGTGCAATGTCAATTCATGTGATGGCTATTATTTCTCTAAGATATTTTCCTAGGAGTGAGATTTCTGGATCATATACTATTTCTATTTCTACCTTTTTAAGGAAGTGCCATATCGTTTTCCAAAATGGTTGTACCGTTCTGCATTCCCACCAGCAGTGCATAAGAGTTCCAATCTCCCGGCAGCCTCTCCAACATTTGTTACTTTCTGTTTTTTGGATTTGTGCCAGTATTGTCGGGGTGTGATGGTATCTCACTGTAGTTTTGATTTGCGTTTCTCTAATGGCTAGAGACTGTGAGCATTTTCTCGTGTCTGTCAGCCGCCTTCTTTGGTGAAGTGTCTGTTCATATCCTGTGCCCATTTGTTAACTGGATTATTGGTCTTTTTGTTGTAGAGGTGTTGGATTTTCCTATAGATTTTAGAAATTAGACTTTTGTCAGATATGTCATAGCCAAAAATTTTTTCCTAGTCTGTAGATTCTGTTTTTACTCTTTTGGTGAAGTCTTTGATGAGCACAAATGTTTGATTTTTAGAAGATCCCAGTTATCTAGTTTATCTTCAGGTGTTTGTGTGTTGTTAGTTAAGGTTTGTATCCTATTTATGCCATATATTAGGGCCTCTAGCGTTGACCCTATTTTTTCTGCCATAATCTTTATAGTTTTTGGTTTTATATTTAGGTCTTTGATCCATTTTGAATTAGGTTTTGTGCATGGTGTGAGGTATGGGTCCTGTTTCACGTTTTTGTAGATTGACATCCAGTTTTTCCAGCACCATTGGTTAAAAAAAAAAAAAAAAAAAAAAACTCTTTTCCCCATTTGATGGATTTGGGCTTTTGTTGAAGATCAGTTGACCGTAGATGGATGGATTTACATCTGGGTTCTCGATTCTATTCCATTGGTCAATGTGTCTATCACTGTACCAGTACCAGGCTGTTTTGACCACCGTAGCTGTATAACAGGTTCTGAGGTCAGGTAGTGTGAGGCCTCCTACTTTCTTCTACTTCTTCAATAATGCTTTACTTATCTAGGGCCTCTTGCCTTTCCATATAATGATTTTTTTTTTCATCTCTTTAAAGAATGCTGTTGGTATTTGGATAGAGATTGCATTGTATTTGTAGATTACTTTGGGTAGAATTGACGTTTTCACAATGTTGAGTCTACCTATCCATGAGCATGGTATGTTTTTCCATTTATGTAGGTCTTTTATGGTTTCTTGAAGTAGTGTTTTGTAGTTTCTTTGTATAGGTCTTTTAGGTCCCTGGTTAGATATATTCCTAAGTATATTATTTTTTAGGGGCTATTATAAATGGTATTGCTTTCCTGATTTCCTTTTCGTTGTTCTCTTTACTGGTGTATAGGAATCCAACTGATTTTGGTATGTTTATCTTTTATCCTGCTATTCTGCTGACTCTTTCTATTAGTTCCAGTAGTTTTCTTTGGAGTCCTTTAGGTTCTTTATGATATCATCTTCAAATAGGGATAGTTTTACTTCTTCTGTACCAACTTGGATGCCTTATTGCTCCAGCTAGGACTTCCAGCACAATGTTAAATAAAAATTGTGATAAAATGTGTCTTAAGGGGAATGTTTTCAGCCCCTCTCCATTGAGAACCATGTTAGCTATTGGTTTTGTATAGATGCTCTTTATTATGTTGAGGAATCTCCCTTCTATTACTATTTTAAAGAGAGTTTTTATCAGGAATGTGTGTTGGATTTTATTTAATGCCTTTTCTGTGTTGATTGAGATGATCATGTGATTATTTTGTTTTATTTATATGGTGGATTACATTGACTTTCTAATGTTGAGCCATCCTTGCATACTTGGTGTGAATCCCACTTGCTCATGGTATTTTTTTTTTTTTATATGATACTGAATTCTATTGGCTAGAGTTGTGTTGAGAATTTTTGCATCTATATTCATAAGAGATATTGGTCTGTGATTTTCTTTTTTTGTGGTATCTTTGGTTTTGATATCAGGTTTATGCTGGCTTCATAGAACAGACTGAGAAGTATCCTTTCCTTTTCTATGTTCTGAAATAGTTTAAGTGGTACTGGTGTGAGTGCTTTCTGAATGTTTCGTAGAATTTTCCAGTGAAGCCATCTGGGCCAGGACTTGTTTTGCTGGGAGTTTTTTTTTTTTTTTCATTACCTTTTCAGTCTCATCTCTTATTATAGGTCTGTTCAGATTTTCAACCTCAGTTTGTGTTAGTTTAGATAGGTAGTGTGTTTCTAGAAATTTGTCCATTTCCTGTAGGTTTTCAAATTTGTTGGAGTACAGTTTTTCATAGTATTCTGTTATGATTCTTTTTATTTCACCTGGGTCTGTTGTAATGTCCCTTATTTCATTTCTTATTTGAGTTAGTTATTTGCTTCCTCTCCTGTTTTTCTTTTGTTAATTTCTCCAATGATTTGTCAATTTTGTTGATCCTTTCACAGAACCAACTTTCGGTTTTCTTGATTCTTTCTATTGTTTTTATATTCTCTATTTCATTTATTTCTGCTCTGATCTTTATTATTTACTTTCTTCTGGTGGCTACGGGCTTCTTTTGCTGTTCTCTTTCTATTTGTTCAAGATGCATACCTAACATTTTAATTTTGTTCTTTTCTTCTTTTTTGATGTGTGCGTCTATCGCTATAAATTGACCTCTGAGCACTGCCTTTGCTGCATCCCAAAAGTTTTGGTATGATGTGTTTTCATTTTTGTTTGATTCTAGGAATTTTTTTTATTCTATCTTTGATTTTTTTTTATTACCAATTGGTTTTTTAGCAAGATGTTACTCCATTTCCATGTATTTAATTTTTTGTCCTTGCTCTTCTTGTTATCAATTTCTACTTTTATGGTGCTGTGATCAGAAAAGATGTTTTGTATAATCTCAGTGTTTTGGATTTTGCTGAGGGTTGCTTTGTGGACTAAGATGTGGTCTATTCTGGAGAACGTTCCATGTGCATTGGAAAAGAATGTATACTTTGCAGCTGTTGGGTGGAGTGTTCTATATATGTCTATGAGGTCAAGTTGGTTGACTGTGGCCTTTAGATCTTCTGTATCTTTGTTGAGTTTCTTTCTAGATGTTCCATCCTTTACCGAGAGTGGTGTGATGAAGTCTCCTACTATTATTGTGGAACTGTCAATTTCTCTTTTCAGTGCTGTTAGAGTTTATGTATTTTAGAGGCCTGTCATTGGGTGCATAGATATTTATTATGGTTATGTCCTCATGGTGGACTGTCTCTTTAATCATTATGTAACGTCCTTCCTTGTCTTTTATGGCAGATTTCGCTTAAAATTTTATCTCAGATTAGTATTGCCACATCTACTCTATTTTGGTTGCTGTTTGCTTGATATATTTTTTTCATCCTGCAATTTTTAATATATTTTATGTCTTCGTGTCTAAGTTGTGTCTCTTGTAGACAGCATATTGATGGGTCCTGTTTTTTAAACCATTCTGTCACTCTCTTTCTCTTTATGGGTGCATTTAAGCAATTTACGTTCAGTGTGATTATCAACAGGTTTGTGAGTCTATTGCTGTCATTTTTTAGTGCTTTCTTTTGTTGATGTTGTGCTGACTTTTTTTGGTTCCTCTTACTCTCCTGTGCTGAATTCCTTTTGTTTGTTTCTTCTCTTTTCTTTTTTCTTTCCACAACCATTTTTAAGTTTTGTCTCTGCAGATAGTCTTTACTTTGCTGACGCCCTGAAAACACTTCACCAGAGTATTTCCATGAAAGATGGACTATATCAAACCTATGAAAAGGACTATGATATTCTGAATGTGGGTACTACTGGAGTGAATCAAGATTTTCACAATTCCTTTGTAGAAGTTGATGAGTTTACAGACTGCTGCTGATCCAGAATTTCACGGAACAGAAATTAGCTACATAGGACTGAGAGGACTAAAAGATTATTATGGGTTTTATGTGGAGAATATTGCTGATGTCTTAATATTCTATTTTCTGGATATAAGAAACCATTTTCTCCTCTCTCCTAAACTATTGAACAAATGAGGTTTTTTTGGTTGGTTGGTTTGGTTTGTTTTTACCTGCAAATTAGACTGGTTCTTGTTACACTATTCTTATATGTTTATATACAATCAATAAATCAAAAGGGAAAATTAAAAATATGGGAGGAATGTAAAGGGTAAGACCAGGAAAAAAAAAATCTTAAAGAGGATTAAAAGAAGAATTAGGAGATGAGAAAAACCCTTACCGTAGGATACTTTATGGTCAGCATAATGTTATTAGTTGCCAAAATAGCTGATTCTTACATTAAAGGAAATTATCAGACTTCAGATGGGTTAAGATATTATAACTCTTAAATTAGAATTTTCTATAGATAAACTTAACAAAGTTGAAAAGACCGTAACTAGAGAAGCATCTGAAGGTTGAGCTATGACTTTACAACACAGAATAGCATTAGATTTCCTATTAGTCTCCCAAGAGTTTGTGCCTTAATAGATGAACATTGCTGTGTTTATATTAATAATACACAATCTGAGGATTTACAAAATGTAGCTGCTGCTAAGGCACATGAAAAGCAATTAATAATGCTGCTTATGTATAAAATACAGCTCATGGGATTTGTTTCCTTGGTTCAAAGACCTAGGGTCATGATTTCATGGGTCATTTCAGTCAATTGTCCTAATATTGTTCTTAATGTTTCTTTTCTACCTCCTAGTTCATTACATAGTGTCTGGGTCTTAAAGTCTTGCAAGTGGTTATCCAAGGTGCATCAATTGGTCTGTTTGTTTGGAGCAGCAGAGAAAAAGAAGAGCCAGGCAGAGAAGGAACTAAATTCCATGTCTGATTGCCTCTACTAACAACTATCTCTTTTGCCATGAGGCCAGAAGTATTGGATGGTGCCAGGCTACCATTATTGAACATCTTTTATTAAAGATTCTATAGCAGAATCTTGATCAATGGGGAGAACTGAGAAAGTTTTGATTCTCCTGGAATCCAGATTTCTGGGGTCCATGGAGTCGGGGTGACCCATCCAGGCCATCGCCCTTGAAATCTTCTTTTGAAACTTGAGCCTTAGAAAACTGGTTTCTTAACGTCACCTTTAAGTCAAACAATAGCCTAATAAGCATATTAGTGGAGACCATTTTGCCTTAGGCATTGTATTCTTTTGAAGAATTATCTATATGCAGTCAGTTTCGAGAAAACGATTGGAATGGAAACTGTGTTTTAGGGTAAATTGTTATTATGTAAACACTGTTTTCTAGCCTTTTTCCATGGCAATGTCACTAAGATAGGGTACAAGAGCTTTTGGCAGATCTCTCATATTTGGAACATTTTTGACTCCCTAGTCAAAATGTTACCCCAATTTGCAAATTGTATATTCAATAAACTTCTAATTTGTTTTTATTATTGGCTTAATATGATTTTTGTTTTAACACTAGTCTCTCTGAGCCTGAAAGTTCTGCTGAAACCATCATTCAAATTATTTTTCCTCTGTAGGTAAGGTGTCATTTTTCTCTGTATGCTTTTAGAATTTTTTCTTTCTTTCTTTTTGTCTTTAGCTTTCAGAAGTTTAATTATGATGTGTTGGCATGGATTATTCAGGCTTACCCTATTTGAGATTTGCTCATTTTCTTGAATCTACAGGTTTATGTCTCTTGCCATACTTGGGACATTTTCAGATATTTTTCTTTGAGTATTTTTTGAAACCTATTCTCTTTCTCCACTTCTTCCATTATTCCAATGATATGATCCCTGAGGCTTTGTTTGTTTCTTTTTATTCAATCTATTTTCTCTCTGTTGTTCAGGCTAATTTCTTTTGTTCTATCTTCCAATTCACTGATTCGTTACTCCATCCCCTCCATTCTGAGGTGCAGCCCATCCATGGTGCTTTTAACTTAGGTTATTACATTTTTCAGTTCTAAATTTTCCATTTGGTTTTTCATTATGTCTTCTATTTCTTTGATGAAGATTT
Organism: Trichechus manatus latirostris; assembly: GCF_000243295.1. Classification (NCBI taxonomy): domain Eukaryota; kingdom Metazoa; phylum Chordata; class Mammalia; order Sirenia; family Trichechidae; genus Trichechus; species Trichechus manatus. Next base: position 1,360,978 of record NW_004443974.1, read on the forward strand.
CTTTTTTTAAATTTGTTTCAAGCATCTTCATAATTGCTCACTGAAGCATTTTTATCACGGCTGCTTAAAATCTTTGTCAGATAATTCTAACATCTTTATCGTCTCAGTTTTGGCCTCTATTGATTGTAGTTTTTCTTTCTAGTTCTTGTCACAACAAGTGTTTTGTTTTGTTTTGTTTTGTTTTATTGAAATCTGGACCATTTGTGTATCATAAGATTCTGGGTCTTACTTACACCTTCTATTTTAGCAGGATTTCTCTGACATTACTCAAGCAGGTAAACAGAGGGAGTGTGTTGCCTCGTTAATGCCAAGTGGAGGGTAGAAGTCCAGTTTTCCCACTTGGCCTCCATTAACACCCAAGGGAAAAACTTATTATTGTTGGACGGGGTAGGGGGTTCTGGATGCCTACATGGTCATCCTGATATAAATGTTTGGGTGGCCTTGTTACTGCTGTATGATAGTGAAAGTCCTGGCTCTCCTCTGACACCAACAAGCAGGGAAGTGAATGAGCATTTAGTTACTGCCAGATGGGGGATGGAAATCCAGGCTTCCCGTGTGGTCTCCACTTGGTGGGGAGCTTCTTACCAGCCAGCAGGGATGAAAGTTCTAGCTCACTACTTGGCCTTCTCTTACACCAGCCAGCAGGAGTGTTAGAGTGCCTCGTTAGAGCCTCTCGAGGGCAGAAGTTTAGGCTTTCCACTTGGTCTTTGTCAGCATGGGTGGGGTGGGCCACCGTGTTTCTTATGGTGTTTGGCTGGAGTAGAGCAGTTATATGGCTTAGAAGTGTTTTTGTTTTTCTATGCTGCCCTGTTTCTGGTCCCTTGGCTAGAAATAGTAGAGTTTTCTCAGGGCTTATTCTTCCTGTATCCACCGAAATTTCCTGTTTTTTTCTTTGGCTCCAAGTTTGGGATACATGAGGCAAAAATGAAACTCAGGGAATTCACCACCATGTTGTGTCTCAAGCTCCAGGATTCCTAGCTGGTCTGCCTTCTCTACACTTCAGAATCTTATTTTTTTTAATATATAATGTCCAAGGTTTTCTTGTTGTACTGAGCAAAAGAAATATGGAAAAGTACATCTACTTCATCTTCCTGAAAGCAGGAGTCCCTGGAAAGCATTTTGAAAAATACCTATACCTGGACCTCACCTCTAAAGATTCTGATTTGATTGGTCTGAAGTAGTACCCAGACACCAGGAATTTTAAAAGGCTCCCAGGTGATTCCAATGTGCATCCAGGGTTGAGAACCTACCACAGATGACTTCATCTTTCACAGTTATCATCTACAGGCCAATTCATAACTCCCAGACTTTAACCTAGACTTTTCCTCTGAGCTCAGACCCATTTATTCAACTGCCTACGTAACAACTCTTCCATGATAAATTGAAACTATCAGACAGTTGAGTCTCAAAACTACCACAGAACTCAACATATTCAGAGAAAAAAATTCATTATCTTCACTCACCCCAAAAAACCATCATCCATCTGGTTATAAAATGGAGATACCAGAAAGTGATTCTTGATTAGTTTCCTCCTTCCACCAATCTTTTCCTCACAGTGCAGTCAGCAAAAGCTTTGCAAAAGCCACATCTCCCCGTGCTGAGCCACACAAGAGCAGAAGCATAAGGAAAATTATATGTCCCTATATACATAGTTTTTCTTTTCTTAATGGTTAAATTTTTTCCATAAAATTAAAATAGTTGAAAAATAATAGGGTGTATTAAAACTCACAACATCAGTTTAAGTTTAAATTTTTTTATTTATACCAAAACAAAATTCAATATAAGTTTATTTTCCTAGCATTAATGGAAGCAAACTCATCGACAACATTTTCAAAATTTTATCTTCTACGTTAATGTTCTGGGGAAAGCTAACCATTAAAAAATACATAAAAACATGCACATAAACCAGTTGCCATCAAGTTGATTCCGACTCATAAAGACCCTATAGGACAGAGAACTGCCCCATGGGATTTTCAAGGAGCAGCCGGTGGATTCCAACTGCCAGCATTTTGGTTAGCAGCCAAGCTCTTAACCACTGCACCACCAGCACTGCAAACATGTACATAGGAGCGTATGTATTTCCTTTTTACTTAAGGCTCCAATTTGGCTTGGAATGGTATGGTTGGATCTGGTTTTAATTTAAAATTTTGATAGTTTGTTCATCATGGATTTTTTGCATTAATTTTGATTTTTTTATATTAAATTTAAATAATATTAATATTTTAAAATATTTAATTTAAATAATATTAATTGTTTGTCTTTACTGTTTTAGTTATCTAGTGCTGCTATAACAGAAATACCACAAGTGGATGGCTTTAACAAAGAGAAATTTATTCTCTCACAGTTTAGGAGGCTAGAAGTCCAAAAACAGGATGCCAGTTCCAGGGGAAGGCTTTCTGTCTGTGTTGGCTCTGGGGTAAGGTCCTTGTCGCAAATCTTCCCCTGGCCGAGGAGCTTCTCAGAGCAGAGACCTCGGGTCCAAAGGCTGCGCTGTGCTCCCGGTGCTTCTTTCTTGGTGGTATAAGGTCCCCTGTCTCTCTGTTCACTTCTCTCTTTTTTCCCTTGTAAGATAAAAGGTGATGCAGGCCACACACCAGGGATACTCCCTTTACATTGGATCAGGGATGTGACCTGAGTAAGGGTATTACATCCCACTCTAATCTTCTTTAACATAATCTAATCTTGCCTCATTAACCACAAGCAGAGATTAGGATTTACAACACATAGGAAAATTACATCAATCACAAAATGGAAGACAACCACACAACACTAGGAATCATGGTCTAACCAAGCTGACACATATTCTGGGGGGGCCACAGTTCACCGTGACAACTACTGAGGTTTTTGGCACCCCTTAAATTTTGTGATTGACTTGAGTACCTCACTTTCCTCAAACTAATCCCAGCCCTGACACATTCATTGTTTTCCCATGACACTTAATGATCAAAATCCCTAACAGACCTACAAAGGTACACTGGCCTGGCTGTGCCTGCCTCTCCAGCCATATCCCAGATGATGCTGTCCTTGTTCTCTGTGCTCCTGTCACATTGGCATTCCTTCAATCACTCGAATTCATCAGGCTCCCTCCCCATCCACCGCCTCTGCACATGTTCTTCTCTCACCCTAGAAAGCTCCTTTTCCCTGCCAACACTTTGTCAAAAACCTAAACTGCATAGAGAAACGTCAAAAATTAGTGTAACAGAATATACTTGTTGTGAGTAGATAAAATTTTAATCAGGCAGCATCACCCAAACATATCAGGAAGGTGCTCCAAAGAGGGAACAATGAAAGTGGGTTATATAGGTCATTGTTATGTTAATTTTTCAAGAGATAGCATCAAAGCACAGGGCAAGTTACAAACACAGTCACCAAGGACGTGCCCATACATCCTAAAACAGCTTCTACTCAGACCCTGGAGTTCATGCTTCTCAAAACTGCCTGCACATACATAATTTTCCAAAAGAACCCAATGCCTAAGGCCAAATGGTCTCCCTAACATGCTTGGAAGAGGTACAGCCGAAATCCTCCTTAAAAGAGAGGATGATCAGACTTCATCTTGTGTACTTTGGACATGTTGTCAGGAGGGATCAGTCCCTGGAGAAAAACATCATCCTTGATAAAGTAGAGGGTCAATGAAAGAGAGGAAAACCCTCAACAAGATGGACTGATACAGTGGCTGCAATTATGGATTTGAGCAGGGCAACGATTGTGATGATGGTGCAGGACCAGGCAGTGTTTCATTTTGTTGTACATAGGGTCACTATGAGTTGGAACCATCTCTACAGCACCTAACAACAACTAAGCTATTGTTTGACCTGAAGGTGACTCCAGGGAACCAGTTCTTACAAGGTTCAAAAGGACACCGAAGAGTGGATGGTCTGGGTGGGTTGCCCCAATTCCATGAACACAGAAACCTGGATTCCAGGGGAATCAAAACAATTTTGTCATTCCCTCCTCTTGATCATAATTCTGCTATAGAATCTTTCATCACAAACATTCAATAATGGTAGCCAGGCACCATTCAATTCTTCTGGCCTAATGGCAAAGGAGATAGCTGTTAGTGAAGGTAATAAGAAATGGAGTCTAGTTCCTTCTCCACCTGGCTTTCTTTTCTTCTGCTGTTCCAAACAAAAAGATATCAATTGTTGCACCTTGAATGACTACTTGCAAGCCTTTAAGTTACCAGATGCTACATAATATGAACTAGGAATTAGAACAATATTAGGACAATTGACTGAAATGACCCACAAAACTATGGCCTTAGGTCTTTGAACCAAGGAAACAAATCCCATGAGGTGTTTTTTTTATACATAAGCAGCATCATCAACTGCTTTTCATGTACCTCAGCAGCAACTACATTCTGCAAAACCTCAGATTGTGCGTTATCAATATAAAGACAGCAATGCTCATTCATTAAGGCACAACTCCACCTTAAGAGACTAACAGACAGTATAGTGCTATTGAACTTTCAGATACTTCTTTAACTATGGTCTTTAGAACTTTACTATGTTTATCAGCAGAAACTTCTAATTCATGAGTTACAGTATCTAAACTTATTTAAAGTCTGATGATTTCCTTTAATGCAAGAATCAGCTACTTCAGTAACTAATGGCACTATGCTGGCTACAGAATATCCTATGGTAAGGCTTTCTCTCATCTACTGATTCTTCTTTTAATCCTTTTAAAGTTTTTTTTCTGGTCTTTACTTTTTGTTCCCCTCATATTTCTTATTTTTTCCTTCTGGTTAATAGATTAAATAAACACATAGGAACAGCATAACAAGAACTAGTCCAAATCTGCAATGAAAAGAAAATTAGATAACTCAGAAGAAAGGAGGAAAATGGTTTCTTATATCCAGAAAATAGAACTTTAAAACATCAGCAATACTCCCACATAAAACCCATAGTAATCTTTTAGTCCACTCAGTCCTACGTAATTAATTTCAGTTTCATGCAATTCTTGATCAGCAGCAGTCTGTAAACCCATCAGCTTCTATTCAAGCGTTTTGGAAATCTTGATTCAGTCTAGTTGTATCCACATTCAAAATATCATAGACCTTTTCACAAGTCCAGTATAGTCCATTTTATGTTGAAATATTTAAGTCAAGCATTTCCAGCAAGTCAGCAAGGTAAAAACTTATCTGCAAACAACAAAACGTAAAATGGCCATGATTAACTTACAATAGTAATTCTTAAAAGTGAAAGACCTATTGGGAATTAATTACAAAAGTAATTCAAAGCCAAATAAAGTCAATTCAAAAAAACTTTAGATAAAATATTTCTAAACATAATGATTAACCTTATTTTCAAAGAGCTTCAGATACAACACATAATAATCTTGAGACGTGATACCATATAGTCAGGATATACCAAGAATATACCAAGATAATCAAATCTCTAAACATCTGAATAGTAATAAAAAAAAAAACTCCATGAAGAAACGACATGAATTCCCCAGTTAAAACTACTAGCTTTGATGACGTTAGATTCAAAACAAAATTGCAACTAAGTTAGCAATTATAAAATAATAATAAAATTATGAAATACTATTATGCACCTGTTGTCTAATACCAGGAAAACATAAGAGGAAACACCAACATGTAAATTTTTAAAACAGAGAAAATCAGGCACTCCTCTTTATTTGACAACACAATTTATAACACATTAAATAAACCTCTTTCTTTTAGCACTTTTTCCTTTATAAAGCAGGAAAAAATATTTTGTGGCTTTCCATGAAATCTCAAAGTTGTCAGGAATCCATCATAGGTCACCAAGAAATAGTACTTAAGTTATTTAACCAAAGATTTTAAAGGTAAAAACCCTTAGATTTTTTTAAGCCATGCAGCTTGGTTTTTGACTCAAGGGTTTATTCTAATGATACATTGAACCCTTGCCTTTGAAGCAGATTTCACAAGGAATAAATTAACTTCTCAATCCAGTAATTAAAGAAAATTTTGTTAGTTTTACAGGAAGAACCCCAATTATTTGTTTTATAGGCTATTTGACACTTAAGCTCTTAGAAATCTCTTAAATTAACCCACCAAAATTTAGCCCCAACAGATAAAGTGACCATATTAAATAAATTCTCTTTTTAATAAACATTTTAAACTTTGTTGCATATATCTTATGGTACAACACTTTAAGTGGCAAAAATGAACATGCTCATTAGCAGACCCAAATATATATATATATCGTTCCTTTGTGACATAAAAAGCAAAAGTATATAAACTTAAACTATAATAAAGATACATTAACTCAATTTAATATCAGTGAGTTTTCTGTATGCTGAGCAAATAATCTGAGAAGCTAGACTATATGAAGAAGAACATGGCATCAGGACTGGAGGAAGACTCATTAACAACCTGCATGATACAGATAACACAACCTTACTTGCTGAAAGTGAAGCGGACTTACTGATGAAGATCAAAGACTACAGCCTTCAGTATGGATTACACCTCAATATAAAGAAAACAAAAATCCTCACAACTGGACCAATAAGCAACATCATGATACATGGAGAAAAGATTGAAGTTGTCAAGGATTTCATTCTTACTTGGATCCACAATCAATGCCCACTGAAGAAGTAGTCAAGAAATAAAACGACGTATTGCATTGGGCAAATCTGCTGCAAAAGATATCTTTAAAGTGTAGAAAAGTAAAGACGTCACCTTGAGGACTAAGGTGCTCCTGACCCAAGCCATGGTATTTTCAATCACCTCATTTGCATGCAAAAGCTGGACAATGAATAAGGAAAGCCAAAGAAGAATTGATGCCTTTGAATTATGGTGTTAACAAAGAATATTGAATACACCATGGACTGCCAAAAGAACAAACAAATCTGTCTTGGAAGAAGTACATCCAGAATGGTTATTAGAAGCAAGGATGGCAAAACTTCAATTCACATACTTTGGACATGTTATCAGGAGGGACTCCTGGAGAAGGACATCATGCTTGGCAAAGCAGAGGGTCAGTGAAAAAGAGGAAGACCCTTGATGAGATGGACTGACAGTGGCTGCAACAATGGGCTCAAGCATAACAATGATTGTGAGGATGGTGCAGGATTGGGCAGTGTTTTGTTCTGTTGTACATAAGGTCACTATGAGTCAGAACTGACTCAACGGCACCTAATAAGAAGTTACTTAAAATCTTGGAAACTATTTTAAGCCTACATACCTAAAACATAATTACTGTTGAAATAGTCTATATTTTCATTAAAACTTTAACCTTTCCCATATTTTTCTCAATCTAACCTTAGATTTTATCAACTTTTTTTTGTAATCAAAATGTCTCTGTTCCATCTAACCTTAAATCTCTGGGTGTTGTGGAAACATTTTCCCAGGTAATTTCAGATGTGTCTCACTATGATCTCTATATTTTGGCTTCTTAAAATTTCACTACAATAGGGAAAGATTGTTTGCGGTTCTTTTATGATGATGATAACTGTTTCAAGACAGAATTTTTCTTATTTTTGTTTGTCTTAAAAGGTCTTCACCTGGTTGGGAGGAGATCTTTCTTCAAAATCTCCCCTGGAGCTACATGGTCTCAGAGGGTGGGGGCCATGTAGGCTTGATCCTGCCCCACCCTCCCTCTCTGAGGTTCATGGTCAAAGACAAGAATTGGTCAATCTCAGTTCACTTCCATATGTTTAAGTTGGTGCAGTGTGATGGATCCCTTTTATAAGAACTTTCTCACCATGATCTTGTAACTCCCATTAAATAATTGTGTCAGACTATGTAAATAAGGTGTTTCTGGCCCACCAAGAGGATTGGACAGCTTGCTAATAATGCATGCTAATAATACATTCCCTTGTGGGAATGGGACCATGCAAATAAGGTGTATGGAACCTTAATGAGGGGATTGTTCAGTTTTGCCACCCTGCTAGGCTTAAAATGAGCCATCCCAGAGGCAGAAAGGGGGACCCCACTGCCAGCAAGAAGAGATGGAATCAAAGCACATCCCTTGGACCCAGGGTCCCTGGATGGAGAACCTCCTAGACCCAGGAGGGAGAGAGCTGTAACACCAGAGATGGCACAAGAAGCAGTGGTAGAGAAGTGGCAGCAGCTGAACCAAGAGACCAGTGCAAGACAGTGCAGTTAGCTTCCTGGTCCATGGAATAAGACAGTTACAGTGGGTGCACTGACACAGAGAATGAGAGAACTGAACACCTTCAGGCAAGTGTTACAAAGCTCTTTAGCTCCACCAATAAGTACCCATAGGCGCTTGGCTCTCTCCCTCCATGGGTCGGCAAGCCTAGCTTCACCAGCAAGTGCCAGGAGGCACTCCACTGTGCCAGGAAGCCTCCTGCCTGAAGACAGAGAGCAGAGGCCGGGCCGAAGAGACAAGGGGCAAAGAGGTCAAGGGGCAGAGAGGCTGAGGGCTTAAGGGGCTGAAGGCCAGAGAGAGGCCTGCCTATGGATACGGCTGAGAAGAGGCTGTCCTGATTGAAGAACTGTATCCTGAGTTGACCCTGATCCTGAATTGTAATCTGTTTAAAAATAAATAAATAAACGTGTTGCCATCGAGTCAATTCTGACTCATAGTGACCTATAGGGACAGAGGAGAATTGCCCCATAGGGTTTCCAAGGAGCACCTGGTGGATTAGAACTGCCAACCTTTTGGTTGGCAGTTGAACTCTTAACCACTACACCACCAGGGTTTCCTGTAACCTGTTACTTCCCTAATAAGCCCCATTAACTGTGAGTATGGTCTGTGAGTTCTGTGTGGCCATTGCAACAAATCATCAAACCCAGCAGAGAAGAAGAGAGTGCTGTGGGAGGGATGGGTGGTGTAAGAATCTGTAAAAAGGTTGGAGGGTGGAGGTATGTCTGACCTCTGCCTCACAGGAATCAGCTTTGGGTTGCTGATGCTGATGATGATTGTCTCTCCTTTCCCTTATGAAGTTAGACTAGGAAGTCAGGCATCTCTACCACACCATTTTTGGATTTGGCCTAGGTTTTCTGAATTACAATCAAATCTTTCCTTTTTATTCTTTACTATTCTCTTGGTTAGCAATTTTGCCTTCTTCTTTATCATAACATTCTATCTCTCTTTACTAAAAGAAAGCCAGTAAATACCAAAGCTCTCTGTAAATTAACCCATTAATTCTTGGTTAGTCTTTTCTTTTTTTTTTTTTCTATCAGGTTTGTCCTATGAATTCCTTTTTCTCATTCTGGAATTAATAAAAATTACTCCTTTTTCCCTAAATAAAACATACTTCATATAATACCCAGCTTAAGTACTTAAAAAGGTTTTGCTCTTAAGGTAGACATAGGACAAAATACAAACCTTTGTCAAACAAATTAACTTTCATCAATTCCTGGGAATATTAGGACTATTTATATAAATGCTTTTTTATCATTAAACAGATCAGAATAAAGTTCTTTGAAGGATTACTATAATCCAATTTAACAATATCATCCAGAGGTAGGAAATTATTACACTTTCACAACCCTATCTTCTGCACACTTTAAGAACCCTTTAGAGAAGCAATTTAGAATAGTTTGTCCTTTTTAATACAAATCAAAACAAACAATCCATGTTTTTTAAATGCACTTTTCAAATAGACAAATTTATATCAAAGTTTCTCAGAGCAGCTACTGAAAGCCCAGATCATAAGACAGCACAAGAAGCAGTTTTTCTTGGATGATGAAAAAATTGAGAATAAAGATGGCTTCATGAAAACAAAACTGAAACTGCCAGCCATGGCCTCCAAGCTGGTACAAGACAAAAACTCAAACACAACACTTTAGACCAGAGGCAAGGTATCAGAACAAAATGAGACAAAAGAAGAAAACACATAAACTCACTGATCTATGAGGCTAGTTCAAAAACCAGGCTTATGCTCTTAATATAACAGAAAACAAAGCAAATATGTAACCCAGTTTCTTAAAATTCATACAGCAATTCTTTGGTAAGATTGACACAATTGAACAGAAAAATAGGTTCTAGGTAAAATTTATTAACTTGCTGGAGTCTCAGATGGAGGGAACTCAGACCTTCTGACAATATCTGAACAATAAACAAAAGTTCCCCAAAGAGGAAAGAGAAGACAACATAAATGGGAACTCATTTTCCCAAAGTGATCACTGAAATTCCAAATTAGTTCTAGTATATTCAGCATATAGCATTTTTGAACATGAACCTCAAACCAGTTTCCCAGTTAGGGGGTAGCTGCAGGCTTACTTCTCTTAGACGTCAAAGATCCTATTCTCTTAGTTTGAAACTTACATTCCCCAGAGTCAAATAAATTCCTAGCAGAGAGTCTGAAGTACGGTTTGGTCAGTGTTTTGTTTTACAGTGTACTTCTGTTGCATGAGAGTTTTCTTGTGGCTGGTGGGCAGCCTAATGCTCTAGCCCATCTCATCTCCAAGCTCTTCCTCAAACAAGTGTCTTTCTGTTGGTGGCAAGCACCCTAGAGACTTTCCAGGTGCTCAGACTCATGCCACACATTTTTGCAGCTTAAAAGAAATTCTGGAATTTCTTTGTAACATCCATATGAAACCTAGTTTCATTCTTTCTGAACCTAGTTCAGTCTGCCAACTAGAAACCCAGTCTTTTACAACCTTTTTTTTTTTTTTTTTTTTTTGAAAGAGTATCTTTCAGAGAGGCTAATTTGGAATCCTGAATACATTTGGAAACCTCTGAATACCAGTCAAAATAAGCATCCCATCGCCCCTGTCTGGTTTATGTGCCATGGTTTTCTAATTTAGACCTGAAATACACTAGTCTCTCCAATTGGAAAGTGCCCCTAAGTGGCCACTGATTTGACAAACTGTCATTAGGGAGCTCAAACAAAAATCCAAATACAAACAAGACCTAGGCCCATAGTTCCTGGCCATGCAATGAGCCACCAGGTAAATCTACTATTTTCTTGGATTTAGCATACCCCATTTGAGACAGTCCTAAGCAGTCTGAAACAACAACTTCACCAAACTCACAATAAACATTGGATTCAAGCTCAAACGTAAAAGGAGCAGAGTTCAAGAATCCATGAGGGCTTACCAAGACAGCCTCCAGATGCTCCATGAAGACAATAAGCCTAAGGGGCTTTTGTGGATGCCACACTTATGTCCACTGAGAGCTCTGGGGGAAGCTAGTCAGCCACTACGAACCCCACTTCTGATGCCAGGAATTGTTAAAAACCTAAACTTCTTAGAGAAACACCAAAAATTAGTGTAACCGAATATATTTATTTAGAGTAGATACCATTCAAATTGGACAGCAGCATCTGAACATATTGGGAAGGTGCTCTGAAGAGAAGACAGTGAAAGCAAGTTATATATGTCATTATTATGTTAATTTCTCAACAGATAGATCATCATACTGTGCAGGTTACAAAGACAGTCACCAAGGGCATGCCATACATCCTAAAACAGCCTCTAGTCAGATCCTGGTGTTCCTGCTTCTCAAAGCTGGCTACACATAGAAAGTTTTCCAAAAGAACTCAATTCCTAAGGCCAAATGGCCTCCACTAAGCTGCTTACTAAACTACTGTGTGACCTGAAGATGACTTCAGGGAACCAGTTCCTTCAAGTATCAAAAGAACACCTAAGGGCAGGTGGCCTGGGTGGGTCACCCCAATTACATGAACCCAGAAATACGGATCCCAGGAGAATCAAAATGATTTTGTCAACCTTCTCCTGACTCCCCAGTACAGACTGATTTCCTTTGTTAAACATTATTGGAGAACAGTTTTCTTCATAGTTCTTTTCCAAGTTTGTAATTATATACTTATTTTATACGATTATTTGATCACTGCATACAGGGCTTACTAAGCTGTAAGTGCCATATTATCAAGGAAAACGTCTGGATTGCTGATCATAGTATTCCCAGTGCCTAGCACAGGTCCTGGCACATACTAGAGATTCCACCAATACTGACAGAATGAATGAGTGAACCCAAGAACATGTACACCCAAGTTCTAACACATAAGTAAAATCGGCCTTAGTTTTTCCCAAAGTGTACTCCACCCAGCACTCATTTGGTGGAATGATAACAGATGTAATGTGGAATAGGGTCCTGTGGACAAATAAGTTAGAGAAAGCCTGGGTTTACCAAACTTCTGCATGACTTTTCAATCTACAGTATGCTAACATGTATTGTGAATTTCTAAATAAGAAACTTGTAGCTATATTTCTCAAATTTATTTGGCTGGAATGCCATTATTCATAGAATAATTTATGGCACTAGTTTCACAATGGAATGTGGCAGGAATAGATAAATTGATGAACAGAAACTGTGCATACCAGGGCTTCGAACTTGTTCACTCCAATGTGAACCCTTGCTGAGAATTTGCATTTCTAACAAGTTCCTTGCTGAGAATTTGCATTTCCACCCCAGTTATACTGAATCATAATCTACAGTGTAACAAGATCCTCAGGTGATTCTTATGCTGAGAACTTGTTAGAAATACAAATTCTCAGCAGGAAACTTGTTAGAAATGCAAATTCTCAGCAGGAGTTCAAACCAGAATGAACCAGTTCAAAGTCCTGGTGCATACAATTGGAAAGGCTGGAATTCTCTGCAGGATTTATGGCTCAGGAGGAGAGTGGCCAGGTGTTTCTAGAAGAGGAGGAAATGTAAGACTCACACTTTGAGCTTAATCTCACCTTAATGAGGTTATGGATCCCCAGTGGCACAGTGGTTAAGTGTTCAGCTGCTAACTGAACCCATCAGATGTTTCGCAGAAGATGTGACAGTCTGCTTTCATAAAGGTTACAGCCTTGGAAACTCTATGAAGCAGTTCTACTCTGCTTTATACGGTCACTATGAATCAAAAAATGACTCCACTGCAGTGAGTTTTTTTGCTTTAGTGAGGTTACACACCCGTCTATTTCCTGTCTTTAGAGATTCAAAACACCAACATATCTGAAGCACTAAAATCATAGTCAGGAAGCTATGATCTTCCCCTGGATTTCTGACCTTGAGCAAGTTATAAGATAGCCTGTCAAATAAGAACAATAACACCTACCCTGCTTACCTGATTGAGTAGGGTAAGGATCAAAGAAATAATGACTATCATAACAACAATGGCTAACATTAATTATTTCCTTATTCTCTGCTAGATATTTCTAAGGACTTTTCAAGTACTATCTCATCCTATCCCTTGAAGAGGTGCTATTATTATTCTCATTGTACAAATGATTTAATCGAGCTTAGAGAGGTTTAGTAACCATCCCAACATCATTTAGCTAGAAAGTGGCAGAGTCGGGATTTAAGCTCAGAAACTCTGATTCTGGAGTCTGTGTTCTTAACCTCTATGCTCATTATTAGAGCTCTTGGAAATCTTTAACATGTGCAGTTAGGATATTACTCCTCATAATTTAGAAATTTCATTTTCCAACTCAGCCTTAGCACACAGGAAGATCGTGTTGTATGGAGCAGAAGTAGGATGCCTGGCTCCAGCCTGTCTCCCACTGATATCTACTTGACTGGGTCAGTCATGCAAAAATAATAACTGCCACATATGGATCATCTGGCACAGGTTGGGCTTTAAATACATCAACTAATTCTTGTAGAGGCAAAAATTAGTCATCAATCAAATGAGGCAGGAGGAAATTTCTTTACATACAATTAATTCTTTATAATAATAATAGATTATGTGTGGCTCTTTGGTCACTTTCAGATGATGGGTAGTAATTACTTCCTTGCAGGGACTGGGTTTGGCAATACTTCACTCAAGACATGGATAACAACTCTCTCCTTTTTCTTCATAAAAGAATAAAGATAGAATCCAATTTTCTAACTTTCAGGGAAAATGACCAAGTTGATCAAGCAGAATCAAGCCAGCCTTGAGGAACAATCATGAAAAACTTTCACTCAAAACATTTCATTTTACTTTCATGAGGACGTAACCAGAAGATTTAAATTGCAGTGTAGCACAGTGGTACTCCTCTGGAAGTTAGGAGAGGTGGCTCTGTCCCAGAGTTCTGCTAACAAATGCTGGGAGCTGTGGGACCATCATGGAATTTTTCTGGGCTTTGATGTGTTTATCTTTCTAGAAAAAGGATTGTATTCAGTGAAAATGAGAATAGATGCAACCTGCTATACGCTAGGCATTATTCAAGGCCACATATATATATATAATCTTATTATTCCTCATGTTGCTGTTGCTGTAAGGTGCCACTGAGTCCATTCCAACTCATACCGACCTTATGTACAACAGAATGACACACTGCCAAGTACTGTGCCATCCTCACAGTCATTGCCACGTTTGAGCCCACTGTTGTAGCCACCGCGTCAATCCATCTCACTGAGAGTTGTGTAAAGGAATTAAGAAAAAAAAATTGAGGTACCTAATAAGATCTGAAATGGCCAGTTTGAGGATTGGGTGCGATTCCTTGTTTGCTGGTTCCATTTTCATCCTATCAGCAGCCATCTTCCGTACCGTTTCTAAGAGAGGAATGTCTGGTAATGATGACGTAACTACACTTTGATCCCTCCCTGTCACATACCCATGTAACTGCCACACTATACCAATTTAAGAAAGAGACATATCTTTTTAAGCCAATCGCCTTACAGAGCTTGGCACAGGAACTCCTCCTTCCAAGTTCCGCTAGAGGAACCATGTTTCACGAGTTCTCACCACCGGAACCCTTGCCTTGAAGTGATCTATATCAATCGATAATGTCTTTCGATGATCTAAGCTTGTAAATACCAATCAAGTAACATGTTTCATATCCATTGTTTCCCCTCCTATAAAACGTCACTGCTGAGTTGCCATTTTAAATTACTGGATTCCACCGCATGGCGTTCAGTCTATTCCCAGCTCAAGCTCTTTTCTTTAATCTCTGGATTTTACATTAACAGAGTATGGATAGTTAGTCTTTCACAGAGTCTTCCTAGTAACAACCCGATTTTACAGATAACTGAACTGAGACTCCTATAGGCTAAATGTTTGGACCTTCTGGTAGTGGTAAAGCAGTGTTTAGGAAGGTGGCCCCAGGGTGCTGCACCTCACTTCTCTTTTCTGAACATCAGTTAAGTTTCATTTCAAAACAGTTGCTTTCCCAATATCCTCCAGGGGCTATGAAAGGTGCTGACAGTGCCGGGGTCTTGGCTGACACACACTGACTGAGCTATTGGGGTCAGACTCAAATACTTCTGTTCCTTCCATTCAGCCAAACCAGTTAACTCCAACTCATGGCAACCTTATGTGTGTCAGAATAGAACTATGCTCCATAGGGTTTTCAAGGGCAGATTTTTTGGAAGTAGATCACCAGGACTTTCTTCTGAGGCACATCTGGGTGGATTCAAACTACCAGCCTTTCAGTTAGCAGCCAAGTGTATTAAACCTTTGCACAACCCAGGGACTCCTTCCACTCTGCAGCTCTGTCTAAAAGCTCCTTGCAGCTCTGCAATTCCATGGTTTTTATATGACTCCTGAATAATTCTTATGAGCCTTCTGCCACATCCTTTTCCCTTCTATCCCAAACCCCAGGATAAAGATGGGGCTTATGAATGGAAATCTCCAACTTCCTGGAACCTGTACATCTCTAAAAATAGCCTGAGACAAGTGTGTGCTACTTTCCCAGGGTCCCTCACTTCAACAGGCTTAGGATCCCCAAGCTGCAGCCCAGCCAGGAGAAACACAGCACCCTCAGGGAAGAACAAAGGCAGGGAGAAGCAGAAGGACATCTGGAGTACACACTAGAACAGTGATTTGGAGTTCAGATTGCAATCAGCAAATGAGACCTACAATGCTGAGCACGGCAGGAGGCTATTAGGTGAGCAAGGACAACCATCAGAACAAGCTCTCAGTTCTTCACAGACTGGTTTTATTCCAGTGCTGACCCCAGTACAATGAAACAGAAGCTGAGGGCCAGGGAGATGGAGCTCCTTGGCATCCTCATAGCTGGTTTCTCAGAACTGCTGTGTCTCCTTCCAAGTGAACCTCAGGAGAACCACAGTTTTAAAACTTACTTCATCTAAGAGACTAAAAATTATTTTGGCAGTTCTCTGGAAGGGGAAAAAACAACAACTAATCCTTCCCTCCTCCCTTCCATGACAAAAAAAGACAATATAAGGCAGACTGGAGCCAATTCCCAGTTACAGAAATGCATTTGAAGATTTGCAATGTTTCATAATGTGCAAATTTGGAGTTGTAATTTTGAGGCTAAGTAAATGTCTGAAGACTTGATTTAAATGTCCCTTTGTCTTTTCCTGGCCAAGCTAGAACCTCGGTACTATAGAAAACACCTTTGTTTCCTCCATCGGGAAATTCTAGTGCAAAGAGTAACTATCAACGATCATGGATGAGCACAGAAATTAATCATTTCTTAGCACCCTGAGAGTACCCTTCTGCTTCTTGCTGGGCCAGAGGATATTAAGCCTGTGCTACCCTACAGTTGGAGCCCTGGTGGCACAGTGGTTAAGAGCTCAGCTGCTAACCAAAAGGTCGGCAGTTCAAATCCACCAGCCTCTTCTTGGAAACCCTATGGGGCAGGTCTACTCTGTCCTATAGGGTCAGCTCTGAGCTGGAATCGACTCAACAGCAACGGGTTTGGTTTTTTTTTTAGTTTTGATCCTACAGTTGGCCTTACTTAAATATATACACTAAACATGATTAATTTACAAGTTATTCCTTTGACAAGTATTTCCATAAGTTACCCAAAGCACAGATCTCAAACTTGCATAAAATTACCATGTATTTGCATCTCCAATGCTTCATCATTTAATGTCACTGAGCCTTAAGAAAGACATATCAAACCTAGAAATATACCAAGGAGGTCAATTAAATGTTGGGAGGACTTTACATGGAAATAATTTGTAAGGATAAGCACAAATAATCAAAACACACATCACGAAGTACTTAAAGGAGCCAAACTTGAGTTTGTTCACTCAGTGTCAGAGCTCCTGGGAGAGGGACACACCTTGAACATTGAGGGTGTCGTTTGAGCATAAGTAAAAGGAATGGTGAATGGCAAACACACGACGTTCTTAGCCCCCAAGAGGTGATTCATCCATCCAAGTGCTCAGAAAATAGCTGTGGAGTGAGTATAATCCCTGCCCTTGGGGAGTTCATGGTCTAAGGGGAAACAGGGTTCAAGACAAATCAACAAGAAACTCCAGGACCTGGGCCAGTGTGATACAAAGAACTCGATCTGGTCTTTTTCTTTGGTTCCTGAAAGATAACCCTTGAAGGAGAATGAGAAAAACCAAAGACACAAGGGAAAGATTAGTCCAAAGGACTAATGGACCACAACTACTACAGCCCCTACCAGACTGAGTCCAGCACAATTAGATGGTGCCCGGCAACAACCACCAACTGCTCTGACAGGGATCACAATTGAGGGTCCTGGACACAGCTGGAGAAAAATGTAGAACAAAATTTTAACTCACAAAAAAAAAAAAAAAAAACAGACTTACTGGTCTGACAGAGACTGGAGAAATCCCGAGAGTATGGCCCCTGAATACCCTTACAGCTCAGTAATGAAGTCACTCCTGAGGTTCACCCTTCAGCCAAAGATTAGACAGGGCCATAAAACAAAATGAGACTAAATGGGCACACCAGCTCAGAGGCAAGGACGAGAAGGCAGGAGGGGACAGGAAAGCTAGTAATGAGGAACCCAAGATTGAGAAGGGGAGAGTGTTGACATGCTGTGGGGTTGGCAACCAATGTCACAAAACAATATGTGCATTAACTGTTTAATGTGATTTAGGAAATAATATTGGAGTCATTATTCCCTCTCCTTGAATATAGAGAATGTGACCCAGCTGGAGCTGGGCTCACAAGGACTCACAAGGACACATCAACTGGGCCCTGAGGTATAAAGACAATAGCTAAGATAATCTTGCAAAATATCTTTTAGGGAAACTTTCACATAAAACCAATCAAACAGAACACAAAAGACTTTCCACTCTTATCTTTTTCTATTAGCACTTAGTGAATAGAAATTTGTTGGACCAATGAAGATCCTCCTGACTGTCATTACTGAAACCTGTACCAATGATTGTTAAGAAGGACAATTCAAAATGTAGGATCACAGTTTCTAGCCAATCTGAAAAGGCTAAGCTTTCAATGGTTTTGCCCATTTCTAAAGTTAATATATACTGATGGCTCTGTAACTGTTCTTTGGACTCAGGCAGACATGACTGTGGCAGCATGCTTGTCCGTTTTCTCACTTTTGTCTGTTCTGTGATATTTTCTTGGACTGGGGCACACCTGGCTCTGGCAGCATGGTTGTCCGTTACCCATTTCTGCCTTTTTTGAATATATGCCAAATAAAATTTTCTTTTTGCTGTTCTAGACTTTGTGGTTTATTTTTCCCCTACAACAAATGAGAAACTACTTTGCTCTGTAAATCTTCATCTAAAGTACAATTAAAAAAGAAAAAGATAACCCGTGGAATTCCCCAGCAATCAGAGTGTCTTTGTTTTCTAAAACAACAGGCAACATTTAAACATGTGCAAATGAATGGGAGCCCAAAAGACCACACCTGCTCAGCTAATCTCAGAAAGGTGGAGGGCATGATGCAATCAATCATACATATTCAATGATTCAATCAATCATGACCGTGCAATAAGACTCCAACTATGACTACGCAATGAGGTCAATAAAAGGCTTTGAACATGGAAGCTCGGAGTGTTCCTGGATTGGCAAGAGCATGTGGGGGGTAGGGCAGTGTAAGTGGGTGGCATGTCCCTGCGTACAACGGAAGTCTCATGCCAGGACCCCTCCTAGACCTTACCTGATGTGTCTCGTCATTAGTATCCTTTCTGGTTACAATAAATGAGTAATTGTAAATATAGTCTCCATGAATTCTGTGAGCATTCCAAGGAATTGAACCCACAGAGAGGCAGTGAGAGCCAGCAAGGGCTGTCATCAGCTTGATTTGGCGATCTGAAGGACTGTGTCCTTTTACCTTGTGTGCTCTGACCTGTCTTGGAGTGGCCAGGGATGAGATCACCTGGCCCTGGATGACTGGATGATAGACAATGCTGCTTGGAGCAGCTGGTGACTAAGATGGAGATTTGGGAGGGTAAGGACTGGATCCACTTGCAGCTGGGAACTGGATTCATGCTGATCCTTACATACAATTAGCAGTAAAGGTGAGATTTGCCCACTGTGCCCCCTTTTTTAGTGCAGTCAAGCAGCATCAGAGCAGGGCTGCCACAGAATAGGTGCAGGGTCCATGAAAGAACATGAAAGGGTCCAGAAAGACTTCTGGGGATGTGTTGCCTGAGTGGAATTTTAAAGCATGATCAGGAAATAGTCCAGTGAACGGGGTGAAGGGGTGAGGGGGTGATGGAAGATTTCTCCTCCTTCCTCCTTGATAAATCACAGCACATCGATCCCATGTAAGCAGCCTGCCCCGAGCACTGAGCCCTGAAAGCCAGCAACCAAGGCAATGAGGCCTTTGACCCTCACCTGGCTGTCTTCCTCTCCACCAGCACCAAGTTCTTCTTGAGGCTGCAGCATCCTGGGGGCAAGGTTGGGGGTGAGGGGGTGAGGGTTAGGAGGGTCCCGACCTATCAGGCCTTGTTCTTCTTGACTCAGACTCCTCCCCACCACTGCACCTGCTCCTAAGGTCACACCCTGAACCTTGTCACCACCAGTCTTCCTGGCCTGAGGATCCTGCTTGGTCCATCACCAGCCTCCTTTCCCAGCTGAGCTTGCTGGCCCCTACAAACACACTTGCTCCTTTACCTCTCCGTCCTGCCCATCTGGCCCAGCCCCGACTCTGGGTAACCAACATGTTCTGTGCTCACAGAACTACCCAGGGCTTTCTTTAAGGCCACAGTTCTCAAACTCCAGTCAACATGCTGGACGATCCTGCTGACCTTCCCTAGCAAATTCACTTCCCTCGCTCCTCAAAATCCACACAAAATTTCCAATTAAAAACAAAGGTTTCCTAGGCCCAGCATTCCCTCTGGCTGTCTTCCCATACCTCTGCTTCCCCCCATGGCAAAGCTGCTAGAAAGAGACGTGGGGTGATTTTGTACTGTGCTGTCTAGCATGGGGGAGCCACGGTTCTGGAACTCCTTCCCTGCACAATCCCAACAGCCACATTGACGTTGGCCACCTGGCCGCCTCGAAGGCCTCCACAGCCCAGCCACCACGACCTGGTCTTGCTGGGCTGCCTCCTTCAGTCGCATCTGGGCCTCGCGCACTGGCAGCTCCATAGCCAAGGAGCTCGTGTTGGAAGGGATGGATCTTCTCCCACGTCCTCTCCAGCTTCTGCCTGACGGCTGCCTGCTGGGCTACAGTGAGCTCATTCAGGACCTGAACCCTAAATGACTTGTCTCCACCAATAAGGAGCTTGGCCCTGCCCCTCCTCCCACCCCCTCCAGGCGGGCCCCTCCAGCCTCCCCTTCCCCAGCGTCTGGCCCTCCTCTCCAGCGAGAACTGTCCCCATCTCCATGAAAAAGTTTTTAGGGTCACCACTGGCCTCCAGATTCCCACCCTGTGGCCCGTTGTCTGTTTTCAAGTCACATGCTCCCTTGGCGGCGTTTGGAACCACTGACCATTCCTCTTCTTTGGGAATTGTGAGATTGGTGTTTTCTCAGAGGCCCTCAGCCTCTTCTCTTGTGTGTGTTTTGCTGTCCTCTCTCCCTCTTCCTAACCTCTGATTTTCTGAGTGCCCCACACCTGGTCCTACTTCTCTTCTTTGTGCTGTCTGTGCTCTCTCCCTAAACAATTTCATCAGTATTAAGGTTGTGAATGCTCTGTATGCTGTTGACTACCCAACGTCACCAGCCCTGATCTCTCCACTGAGCTCCGTACTGATTTGGAATCGACTTCTTGAAACCTCCTGGCAGATATCAAATAGGAATTTTGAACCTAACAAGTTAAAACATGAGCTGTCCCTCTGCCTCTCAAAACCTGCTCCTCTCCAGTCCTCCACGTCTCCCAGAACAGCACCCCAGGCCAACCAAAACTCTGATTCTTTTCTTCCCCTCACCCTCTCTCCTCCACATCAGCAATCCTAGAGACTGTACCTCAGAAACATCCTAAATCAAACCACACTGCCCCATCTCTATTGCTTCCATCCTAATTGATGCCATATTCCTATCCTCTCTAGATTTGTGCAGCATCCTCCTAACCCATGTCCTCACTGTTACCATCATCCTCCACACAGCACTGATATTGAACCAGCTGTTCAAACCTTTACCAAAAATTCACTCTACCCCATCAGCTGCACCTCACCTAGCACCCCAACCTTATTCCTACCATGAGTCCCGAGGTTGGCGACAGTGACTGTTCACGCTGGTGGCTCGTTTGTACTGGTCGTAGGAATCCTATTCCCCTCCCACTGCTTTTCAGAAATAAGCATAACCTGATACTAGCAACAGAGGCTTGAGGGAAAGTCTGCTGGAGCTTCTGGGAGAAGTTTTCTTCAGGAGAGTTGCCACAAAGACAGAGGTTCTCTCTTGTAACTCTGGATATTGTCATGCATGGATTAGAAACTCCTGGGGACTGCAGCATTCACCTTGCTTCTGGTCTCATAACGAAGCTGTCACTAAAGAGGGCAAAGCAAAGCAGAAGGATGGAAAGATCATGAATCCTCCATGGTGTGGATCAAACAACGCTGGAGCTCACCTATTTCTAGATTTCCTGATATTTGTTGTTGTTGTTAGCTGTTGTTCAGTCGACTCTAATTCATCATGACCTGTATTCAACAGAACAAAATGTTGCCTGGTCCTGGGTCATCCTCACAAGAGCCAGCAAGTTCAAGTCCATCATTGTGGCTATTGTGCCAGTCCATCTCTCCAAGGGTCTTCTTCCTATTTTCTGGCCCTCTACTTCACCAAACACGATGTCCTTCTCTAGTGACTGATCCCTCCTGATGATGTGTCCAAAGCAAGAAAATTGGACAATGTTCTGTTGTGATCCGCAGGGTTTTCACTGGCTAATTTTCAGAAGTAGATTACCAGGTCTTTCTTCCTAGTCTGTCTTAATCTGGAAGCTCCACTGAAACCTGTCCACCATGGGTGATCCTGCTGGTATTTGAAATACTGGTGGAATAGCTTCCAGCATCACAGCAACATGTAAGCCACCATCTTTACTGTATAAGCCAAAAAAAATCCTGTTGCCATCGACTCGATTCTGACTCATAGCGACCCTGTAGAACAGAGTAGAACTGCCCCAAAGGGTTTCCAAGGCGCAGCTGGTGGATTCTAACTGCTGACCTTTTGGTTAGCAGCGAACCTCTTAACCACTGCACTACCAGGGCTCCCTTTACTGTATAGATGGCTGTAAAATCATTTCTTTTTTGGAAGAACACCATTTTCTTTAAACTATTACAAAGCAAAAATGCAAACAACAGAGAAGTGCATGGAGTGTGATATGGAAGTTCCTTTTACATCTTTCCTAAGTCCCACCGCCTTCTGTACGGGTCACCACCTGAAAAGTTTGCTGCCTATCCTTCCAGAACTTTTTCTATGCATTTACAAATATTTTATTCTATAAACATTTATCAAGTGCCTACTATCTGCTAGACTCTTTGTGTATTTAGATTTTTTGTTCTTGTTGATGTTTTAAAGATAAATAAGAACATACCGTACCTTGCTTTGAACTTATTATATATTGAAGAATTTTCTGTCTATATCTATATACCTAACTTGTGTTTTGCAATGCCCTGTAATATTTCATAAGATATATGTATGTACCAAAAATCATTTAACTATGCCCCTGTTAAGGAACATTGTGGTTGTTTCCAATTTTCACTATGTAATAATGCAAGGTATATTTTATTGTTTATTCATCTTGGGTTCACATACAAGTATTCATATAGGCAATGTTCCACAAATGGAATTACTGGGTCAACAATGTGCATTTTTAATTTTACTTTGTTGTTGTTAGGTGCCATCGAGTCGGTTCCTACTCATAGTGACCCCATATATTACAGAATGAAACACTGCCCGGTCCTGTGCCAAACTCACAATCATTGCTATGTTTCATCCCATTGTTGCAGCCACTGTGTCAATGCATCTCATTGAGGATCTTCCTCTTTTTCACTGACACTCTACTTTACCAAGCACAATGTCCCTCTCCCTCCTGATAACACATCCAAAGTAAGTTAGACAAGTCTCATCATCCTCACTTCTAAGAAGCGTTCGGGATGTACTTCTTCCAAGACAGTTTTGTTAGTTCTTCTGACAGTCCATGGTATATTCAATATTCTTTGCCAACACCATAATTCAAATACATCAATTCTTCTTCCGTCTTTCTTATTCATGTCTAGCTTTCACATGCATACAAGATGATTGAAAAGACCAAAGTGACATCTTTGCTTTTTAACACTTCAAAGAGATCTCTTGCCCAATGCAATATGTCATTTGATTTCGATTGCTGCTTTCACAGATGTTGATTGTGGAAGCAAGTAAAATGAAATCACTGACAACTTCAATATTTTCTCCGTTTATCATAATGTTGCTTACTGGTCCAGTTGCAAGAATTTGTGTTTTCTTTATGTTGAGGTGAAATAATACTACAAGCTGTAGTCTTTGATCTTCATTAGTAAGTGCTTCAAGTCTTCTTCACTTTCAGCAAACAAGATGTGTCATCTGCATATCTCAGGTTGTTCATGAGTCTTCCTCGTTCTTCATGTAGTCCAGCTTCTCGGATTATTTGCAAATTTTTGACAGTCATTGCCAAAATGCCACCAAAACAGCTGCACTGGTATGCACCAACGGCACATAAGCGCACATTTTCCTGTGTCCCCACCAATCCCAGATGTGAAGTCTATCTCCTTAACTTTGACAGTCTAGCCAGTGAGCTACGGCACCTCACTGATGTTTGATTTCCGTATCCTGATAATGGTTGAGGGTGAGTACATTTTCAATGGTTGTTGGTCATTAGTTTTTCTTCTGGTATTTGACTTTGCTCCTCCTGCTATTGGGTTATTTGTCTTTTTCTCATTGATTTGTGAGAACTCTTCAAATATTATGACTATAACCTCTTTTCTGTTATACAAGTGGCAAATATTTTCTCCTGATCTTTGGCTTGTCTTTCAGCTTTGTTTACTGTCTCCTTCAGTAATTGGAAGTGGTTTGGGTTTTTGTTTTTGTTGATCAGAATTGTCAATCATTTCCTCTATTTTTTGGATTTTGTGTCTTGGTTAGTAAATACTTTGTGACCCCAAGGTTATGAAAATAGTTCCTTATATTTTCTTTTAGCACTTTTAAAAGCTTTACTCTTTCTCTTTTAGAAATGTTTTTTATCTAGAATTTGCTTCTGTGTTTGGTGAAAGGCAAGACTCTAACTTTTTTTCTTCACTAGGTAGACAATAGTCCTTTATTTATTGGATAGTTTATCCTTCCCCTATTACTCATTGCATATTCTCCTCTTCATTCCTGTGTATTCCCAGCAACTGATTTCCCTATGTCCAATTAAAAGTGCATGGTAGCCTTCAAGCCAAATCAATTTGAAAAATTTTGGTCAATAGAAAAATTATCAAAATACAAATATATATCAAAGGTGTATTTATCAGTCTTACTAAAAGTCCACCAGTAGTTTCCAGTCTACATCAACTTTCCTGCAACTTTAACTTTCCTCTTCTACTGGAAGAGGTCAAATGAGGGATGTGGCCTGATGTGTCACTTTTAACCAGGCCAGGTCAACTTAGAGGCTGCTGCCCTCCAACATGGAGGTGCTGGATGACTGCTGATACAAGGGCAGTCCTGAAGTGACAGCCTATGAAATGACCAGAGTCCCATTGATTTTCCTCCATGCAGCTTCTTTGTAAAAATCTTTTTGTGCTTTCACTGAAATTTACAAATTGGGCAGACTATGAAGTGTGGCCTGGTGATCTACTTCTGAAAATTAGCTAGTGAAAACCCTATGGATCACAACAGAATATTGGACAATATAGTGCAGGAAGATGAGCTTCCTAAGTTGGAAATCACTCAAAACACACAGTGGCCAAAACAATGGACTGGAGCATACCAACAGTCATGAAAATGGCACAGGACTGGGCAACGTTTTGTTCTGTTGTACATGGGATCATCAGGAGTCGGAGCCAACTCTACAACTAACAACAACATAAGGGCTGAAAGTAAGAAATGGAATACAGAAAAGAGAAAAAAAAACCTTTTCTTTCCTATATAGTCAAGAAACTTGAGAGATATTAGCCAAATCATAGTATCCTGAGGTGATATGACTTTTGTTATATTTTAAAAAGAAAATACTTTATTACTAAAAACTGAGTTGGGTAGATGAGACCAGCATGCTGTGGCTCATTTCTGTTCTGTCATTCTCCTTAATGCATGACCACCATCTGGCAAAGTGTTCCCTCAAGTGGACAAATCAAATGTTCTTTCACTGAGGACACAACAATTTTGTTTCAAATCTCACTGCTATGTTGTTATAGATCTACTTCTGTTTGTTTTTATGGTAATTATTTAATTCCTCAAATGCTAGGTCCATGCCACCCAATGTCTCCATGCATGTATAAGCAGTTTTTTTAAATGCCACCTTTAAAAGACCTGACATCAACCAGGCAACACACAAGAATTCAAATAACTGATTCAAAATCAGCAATTGTGTTTCAGACTTTTGAGATAGCACAGGTTGCTGAAATAGGCTACTTGCATAAATCACTTAGATCTCTACAGAGCCAGAAAATTTAGCAATGCTAAGTTCCAGGTTTTAATATGCCCATCTGCCATCTGCAGGACCCGTGCTTCTAACAGCTTCTCTATCTCTGAGGGAATCCCTCACTGTTTTTTGTGACCAAGCCTGAAACAATTGGTGAAATTAGTATTTCGTCTTTTGCTTATGGAAGACTTTGTCTGTATTTTAGGAACTGGTCAGATGGTAGGTTGCTGGCTCACAGCTGCAAAGACTCGCAAATACAAGATCTGCAGGTAAGACAGCAGGCTGATGGCCCAAGTCCCAAGAACTGGAGTTCAGATGCTAATGAGGGGAATGCAGAATCCAGAGAAGAGCAAAAGCCTGACAGCTTTTCCAAAAAGTCCGTATATATTGGTTGCAGGCCACATCCCAAGGAAATTTCCTTTCAGCTGATTGACTACTCATACCAGATTTAATCATGGTAGTGACTACATCATTACATGACTGCCAAACTACATCATAACTGCCAACCACTGAGAATCATGGCCCAGCCAAGTTGACACACAGTCTTTACCACCACAGTCCAAACCTTGCCAACTTGGCACCTGTATACATCTCCTTAAACCATACATAATCTCTGAATAAAGACAATAAAAAGATAAAGATAATTATAAAGTCATCTTGCACCTAACAAGGTACAACTAACACAGGTACAACTGGAAACACACTAGCTCTTATACTTCATAAGTGAAGAAAACAAAAATATTTGATGCACACATACTAGGAAGAAATACTCATAACAATTATAGTCCTCATTTCTGCAACTCGTCACGTGGTTGTAACTGGTATTTAGAACTACCTTCTTTCACCACCCATTCCATATTCTTTTTGCCCTCAGCAAACACCTCAGTTAGTCATGGTTCTTTGCCTGGTGGGGTGATCCAAACCTTCGTTCCTGAAGGGTCTGGGCCATTAGTAGTCATGTCAGAATTGGGTTGCTGTAGTTTTCCATTGACTTTAATCATAGGGCATGTCCCTTAGGCTGGGTTCTATAGAAAAGAAAAACCACTAAAGCATACAAATATATATAGAGAGAGATTTATATCAATGAAACCGCTCACACGATTGTAGAGGCTGGAATGTCCCAAGTCCATGGATCAGGATAGAGGCTTCTCCCAATTCACGTAGCTGCATGGGGCTGGCGAACCCAAGATCAGCAGGTCAGACAGCAGGGCTCCCCTCACAGGCTGTGAAGATCGACAAATCCCAAGATCAGCAGATAAGCTGATAGCTCAAGTCCCAAGAACTGGAGGTCAGATGAACAGGAGCAGCCGCAGGGTCCAGAGCGAGCAAAAAGCCAGAACATCTGCTTTATTCAAATGCAGGCCATACCCCCAAGGAAACTCCCTTTCAACTGATTGTCTACTCACAGCGGATTCAATCATGGGAGTGATCACATATAAACACTGAGAATCATGGCCCAGTCAAGTTGACGCACAATCTTAACCATCACAGCATGGTAGTACTAAGAGATGCCCTAAAGGATCTCTTGCATGCCAGACATACCCTTCTTTACTTTCATTATGTAATATCATCCAATTTTCTGTTGTAAACAGGATCAATCACACAAACCAATATGTAAACTCCCTTCTTTGCCTGTTGATCCAGAGGCATAAGGATCCCAACTTGACCAGGTGGATTCTTAACTTCCAGTTAAACGGAATCAGTGATATGTCTCCAAGTGAAGCATTTCTCCCTTTGGAACTAAGACCTCTAGACCCACAGAGCATAGAGTCATGGGGACAGGAAACAAAACATTTTGTGAGTGGGTCACTAGGGGTAATAGTGAGTCTTGCAACTCCCATTTCCACCCCTTGATTACTAGAACCATGAATCCTGGCTATGGGAGAAACACCACCATATACTGGATGCTGGCTTAGAACGTGTACAGCCTCCTGGAGATCATTGCCCCAACCCTGCAAGGTATTGCTACCTAGCTGGCACCATAACTGTGTCTTTAGAAGGTCATCCCATTGTTCTACATCCAGCTGCTTCAGGATGATAGGGAACATCGTAAGACCAGTGAATTCCATGAGCAAAGGCCCATTGCTGCACTTCATTTGCTGTGAAGCGAGTCCCTTGATCCTAGACAATGCTGTGTGGGATACCATGATGATGGATAAGGCATTCTGTAAGTCCACAGATTGTAGTTTTGGCAGAAGCATTGCATGCAGGGAAGCCAAATCCATATCCAGAGTAAGTGTCTATTCCAGTAAGAATAAAATGCTGCCCTTTCCATAAAGGAAGCAGTCCAATGTAATCAACCTGCTGCCAGGTTGCTGGCTGATCACCTTGAGGAAAGGGGCATACTGGCGACTCAGTGTTAGTCTTTGCTGCTGGAAGATTGGGCATTCAGCAGTGGGTGTAGCCAAATTGGCATTGGTGAGTGGAAGTCCATGTTGCTGAGCCCAGGCATAACCTTTATTCCTGCCACCATGGCCACTTTGTTCATGAGCCCATTGGGCAATGATGGGAGTGGCTGGGGAAAGAGGATGACTGGTTTCCACAGAACGTGTCATCCTATCCCCTTGATTGTTAAAATCCTCCTCTGCTGCTGTCACACTTTGGTGAGTATTCACATGACACATGCATATCTTCACTTGGTTGGCCCATTTAGAGAAGTCTATCCACATACCTCTTCTCCATATCCCCTTGTCTCCAATTTTCCAATCATGTTGTTTCCAAGGACATGACCATCCAGCCAAACTATAGGCCACAGCCCATGAATCAGTATACAATCTCATATCTGGCCATTTCTCCTTCCAAGCAAAGTGAACAACCAGGGGCACTGCTCAAAGTTCTGTCCATTGCGAGAATTTCCCTTCACCACTGTCCTTCAGGGGGATCCCAGAAAGAGGCTGTATTGTTGCCACTGTCCACTTTCAAGTGATGCCTGCATATCGTGCAGAAGCATCTGTAAACCAGGCATGAGTTTTCTCTACCTCAGTCAACTGATCATAGGGAACTCCCCATGAGGCTATAGGTGCAGACTGGGAGAAGGAAGGTAGCATGACAGGAGTTGAGTCCGTGGGCATTTGGACCACTTCCTCATGTAACTTCCTTGTGCCTTCATGTCCTGCTCAGGCCCTATCTCGTACATGTCACCTCCGTTTAATGATGGAGTGTTGCTGTGCATGTCCAACTTTATAACTCTCTGGGTTAGACAACACCCAGTTCATGATAGGCATCTCAGGCCACATGGTGACTTAGTGGTCCACTGTAAAGCATTCAATCTCTACTAAGGTCCAGTAACAAGACAAAAGCTGTTTCTGAAAAGAAGAGTAGTTATCTGCAGATGATGGCAGGGCTTTGCTCCAAAATCCTAAGAATCTGCACTGTCATTCACCAACAGCACCCTGAAAAAGATGCCAAACAGCATCTCTATCTACCACTGACACTTCAAGCACCATTGAATAAGCCAGATCATATGACCCAAGAGGCAGAGCAGCTTGCACAGCAGCCTGAACCTGTTGTAGAGCTTTCTCTTGTTCTGGGTCCTACTCAAAACCAGCAGCTTTTCAAATCACTTGATAAATAGGCAGGAGTAGCACAGCCAAATGAGGGATATGTTGCCTCCCAAATCCAAAGAGGTTCACTAGGTTTTGTGCCTCCTTTTTAGTTGTTGGAGGGGCGAGATGAAATATCTTATCCTTCACTTTAGAAGGAATATCTTGACATGCCACACACCACTGTTCCCCTAGAAATTTCACTGAAGTGGAAGGTGCCTCAATTTTTGTGGGATTAATTTCCCACCTTTAGCGTGCAGAAGTTTTACCAATAATAAGTCCAGAGTCATTGACACTTCTTCCTTACTAGGTCCAATCAGCATAATGTCATCAATGTAATGGACCAGTGTGACATCTTGTTTAAGGGAAAGGTGATCAAAGTCCCTGAGGACTAAATTATAACATAGGGCAGGAGAGTTGATATAGTTCTGAGGTCAGAGGTGTATTGCTGTCCTTGCCAGCTGAAGGCAAACTGCTTCTGCTGTCCTTCGAAACAGGTATGGGGAAAAAGGAACTAGCCAGATCAATAGCTACATATCAGGTACCAGGTGATGTATTAATTTGCTCAAGCAATGAAATCACGTCTGGAACAGCAGCTGCAATTGGAGTCACCACCTCGTTAAGTTTTCAATAATCCACTGTCAATTCTCCAAGATCCATCTGTTTTTTGGACAGGCCAAATAGGCGAGTTGCATGGGAATGTGGTGGGAATCACACCACCCCACATCCTTCAAGTCTTTGATGGTGGCTATAATCTCTGCAATCCCTCCAGGAATGTGATATTGCTTTTGGCTTACTATTTTCCTAGGTAGGGGCCATGTTAAACACTTCCACTTGACTTTTCCTACCATAATAGTCCTTACTCCACTTGTCAAGGAGCCAGTGTGGGGGTTCTTCCAGTTACTGAGTATATCTATTCCAATTATGTATTCTGGAACTTGCAAAATTACTACAGGATGGAGTTGGGAAGCCACTGGACCTACTGTGAGATGAGCATGAGCTAAGACTGTTAACAATCTGACCTCCGTATGCCCCCACTTTGCTGGTGGGTCACAGTGACATTTTGGATCTCCTGGAATTAGTGTCAGTTCAGAGCCAGTATCCAGTATCCAAAAAAAGTCTGATTATTTCCTTTTCCTCAATGAACAGTCACTCTCATAAAAGGCTGTAGATCCCTTTGGGGAAGGCTGGGAGAAAGATTAACACTATAAATTTTTGACAGTGTAGTGAGGTCCTTCCTCAATGGGACCCGGCCTCCAATTCATTAAAAGTGTTGTGGTTCTGTAATCTGGCTCAAGCCTGGGAATTGATTGAGGTGCTATGACTCTATTCTGGAAATTTGAGTTAGACTGCTGTTCACTTGACCTAGAATTTTTCCCCTTATACAAATCAAGTAAATATTTAGAAGATTTCCTATCTATTTAACTCCTAGGGACACCATGACTGAGTAACCAATGCCATAAGTCCATATAAAACACACACTGCTCAGAACACCGCTGACACCACACTCCACAATAAGAAAAAAAACCACACTGCCCCTGTGGAGAGAGTCACAACACGGCCCCCATACCCACACGTGCCAAAAAAAACCACACTAGAGAGAGGTCTCAAAACACAGCGGGCACAGCCCACACTCAAAAATCACACACACAAAAAAGAAAAAACAAAGCAGTCTTCAAGGATGCTGGCGCTCTTTTCACAAATACATTTCTCACTGTTGTGGTAAAAGGTGTGTCCTCTGGGCACTCCATGTGTGGGTCTGTAGGTCTAAACTGATAAATCCACTCTAGCATGCCAATTTCTCTAAGCCTTTCAATATCTTCTTCTATAGTATACCAAAGTAGTTCTGGTACTTCACCTTGATTAGTGTTTGCCCCTGTGTAATCCATGCTTCAGCATCCCAACCAAATAAATTATCAGATCCTCTTCTAACCTCTCGAGCTGGAACACCGAATGAAGAATCTGTGCTTAGTGGGCCCATATCAATAACCTCTGACTGATCCATCTTAGGTTCTTTGCACCATCATCCCACATACTTAATAGCCATTCCCATACATATTCCCCAGGTTTCTGTTTGTATACATTAGAAAAGTCAAGCAGTTCTTTTGGAGTGTAGCATACCTCTTCCTGGGTCACAGTTTGTACTTCACCTTTTGGGACTTGCTGGGGCTTAAGTCTAGTTACAAGTCTAGAAGCAAAAATGAGTGGTGGGGATGTGTTTTAAGAACATTCAGCATTGCTTTGTAAGGCATCTGCCTCAGGTGATGTCCCAGGCAATGACTCAACCACCTTCCCAGGTGATAACTCCTCATACAAAGGCTCTTCAGACACAGCTGGGTTAATCTCATCAGATGGGGGTTGAGGGGTGTGATGGTTAAGATTGTGTGTCAACTTGGCTGGACCATGATTCTCCGTGTTTTAATGTAATCACTCCCATGATTGAATATACTGTGAGTAGCCAATCAGATGACAGGGAGTCTCCTTGGGGGTGTGGTCCGAATCTGTATATAAACAGACGTTCTGGCTTTTTGCTCTTTCTGGATCCTGCGGCTGCTTCCTGTCGTCTCATCTCCCGTTCTTGGGACTTGAGCTGTCAGCTTATCTGGCGAACCTGAGATTCGTTGATCTGCACAGCCTGTGAGTGGGAGCCCTGTTCTCCAACCTTCCGATCTTGGGCTTGCCAGCTTCTGCAGCTGTGTGGCTTGGGAGAGGCCTCTACCCTGATCCATGGACTTGGGACGTTTTAGCCTCTACAATCGCTTGAGTTGTTTCCTTGATATAATCTCTCTGTGTACATATTTATACACTTTACTGGTTTTGCTTCTCTAGAGAACCCAGCCTAAGACAAGGGGCTAATGATTTTGTTGGCAGGAGCAATTCAAGAGGATTTAGGGTCTTAGTGTCCCCTGTTTCTTTATCATCTTCCCATATGTCCCCATTCCAAGTTTCAAGATCCCGTTTTTCCCCAATCTATGCCCTCACTTTTGCTTCAGACACCATTCAAGGTCGGTAATTGAATTGGCCTTGTAATTCAGCCACTCTTACAATAAGACTTTGGGTTTGATTTTCAGCAATATTGGCTCTGTTACTACAAGAAATAAGGCTTTCTTTCAGGGTACAAGTGGCAATTTTGAAGACATGTATGTGGCTCTTGAGCTTTGACTCTGAAGCCCTGAGCTCACGTCTTTCTTTCACCACTTTGTCTAGTGAAAATAGGACCAACCAACCAGCTTCCTTATACTTCTCATTCTGAAAAAATTGTAGAAAGGTATCAAACATGCAATCACCCAGAGCCTCAGCTCTCACCAATACCACTGAAGTGTACATATGCACATATATACATTTATATAATAAAGAGAGATTTATTTCAAGGTAATGGCTCACGCAGTTGTAAGGCTGGCAATTCCCAAGTCCGTGGGTCAGACATCAGGCATCAGGCTGGAGGCTTCTCCTGATTCAGGCAGCTGTAGGGGCTGATGAACCCAAGATCCACAGGTCAGATGGCAGGCTGCTGGCCCAAGTCCTAAGAATGGAGGCCAGATGCTGTAATCGTTGTGTACCAACTTGGCTGGGCCATAATTCTGAGTTGTTTGGCAGTTATGATTTAGTTTGGTAGTCATACAATGATGAGATCACCTCCGTGATGGGATCTGCTGTGAGTAGCCAATTGGTTGAAAGGGAGTTTCCTTGGGGGTGTGACCTGCAGCCAACATTGTTGGACTTTCTGGCAAGGCTCACGGTCTTTTGCTTGCTCTGAATCCTGCAGCAGGCTCCTGCTCTTTTGACCTCCAGTTCTTGGGACTTGATCTAGCAGCTTACCTGCTATCTTGCCTGCCTCTCTTGGAATTCTTCAGTCTCCACACCCTGTGAGCCAGGAGAAACCTCTATCTTGTCCCGTGGACTTGGGACTTTCCAGCCTCTACAGTCGCGTGAGCCTTTTCCTTGATATAAACCTCTCTATATATATACATTTATTTATATGTTGTACTGGTTTTGCTTCTCTAGAGAACCTAGCCTAATACAGATACTGACGAGCCGAAGGCAGGATCCAGAGCAGAGCAAAAGCCTACGAGCCTTGCCAGGAAGTCCACATATATTGGATGTAGATCACATCCCCAAAGAAACTCCCTTTCAACTGATTAGCTACTCAGAGCAGATCTCATCATAGAGGTGATTACATTATAGTAGATCTCATCATGGAGGTAATTACATCATTATACGACTACCAAACTACATCATAACTGCCAAACCACTGAGAATCATGGTCCAGCCAAGTTGACACACAACCTTAACAATCACACTGTACATAACACTCCCCTGGGGCAGCTCTTCCAGCACAGATTCCAGGCTCCCCTCAAATCTTCTCATTCAGGAGATCAGAATTATGTGGTCTGTTGTCCAGACTTCCATAGACCCTGATGTCATTGTTTTAGATGAAAAGTGCACGGGGCTTGAGCGACTGAGAAACCTCGACAGAGGACAAAGCAGAGGCTGCTACTGTGCAGCACGGTGCCAGGCACAGCCTCCTCTGGAGACCAAGAGCTAGGGTGGTGTGGAAAAAACCTCAAGTTGCACATCTCCATGGCAGTGATTTCCTAGTCTAGAAGACAACAGCCATCATTTCCATATTAGACTGCTTCTGGACAAACCAATAGCTTCTGACTTCCTGTGCTTAGTTAGATGTGCTGGTCACAAGGCCAGTCACGTAGGGATGGTGAAGTCCATCTCTCTCTCACTCACTGATTTACTGATTTATAAAAAAATGAACACAGGCTCCTGGATTACGTTATCAACGTGCTGGCTAAGAAGGCTAAGCTGAAATGCAACTGGTGTACCTCTGACAGATTTAGGTACATAAATCAACAAACTCAGAGTTCTGTGGGTCAGAAATCCAGATAGGCCTGACTGGGTCCTTTTCTTAGGCTCTTACATTGCTGAAATCAAGGTGTTGTCAGGGCTGCATTCCTCACCGGAAGCTCTGGGGAAAAACCTGCTTCTAAGCTTATCCAGGTTGTTGGCAGAATTTAGTTCCTTGCAGTTGTAGGACTGAAGTCCATTTTCTTTTCTGGCTGTTCATCAGCTGCTACTCTCAGCTCCTAGGGCTCACCCACATTCCTTAGCATATGGCCCCCTCCCTCTTCAAGCCAGCAATGATGCACTGAATCTCCCTCATGCTTCAAATCTCTCTGACTTCTGCCATCAGCCAGAGAAGGCTCTCTGCTTTTAAAGGTTCATGTGATTACACTATACCCACCTGGATAATCCAGTATAATCTTATTTTAAGGTTAATGTGCCATATTATACAACATAGTGAAGACAGTGATATCTCATCACATTCATAGGTTTCAGGGATTAGGGCAGGATATCTTTGGGGCTATTTCAGAAATTCCACCAACCACAGCTATAAACACTGCCTGCACATTAGCGTTCTAGATGGCCTGCAATGTATCATTTCGTTTCCAAATTGGCAGTTTCCTAACCTAAAAATTTGATACCAACCCTTTTTCAGGACCGAGAGATAGTGAGTATGATTCATAAATTCAAGTCAAACATTTGTTTGCAAATATGTGATGGCTATAACAAGTATAGGAGTCCCTGGGTGGCACAAATGGTTAAGCATTCAGCTACTCACCAAAAGGTTAAAGGTTTGAACTCATCCAGAGGCAACTTGGGAAAAAGTCCTGGTGATCAGCTTCTGGAAAGTCACAGCCCTGGAAAGCCTATGAAGTGTCCAAACACTTCTGGGAAGATGGTGGTTAAGAGGAGTACGTTTCCAATCTCCCCTACTAGAGAGGCGGGGCCGAGATGGTGGAGTAGTCAAAAGCTTCCAGTGTTCCCTCTTACAACAAGACCTGAAAAAACAAGTGAATCGATTATATATGACAGTCTAAGAGCCCTGAACATCAAAGGCAAAGTTGAGGAACTGGACTGAGTGGCAGGGGGAGGGAGACACAGTTCGGAAGCAGCAAGGAGTTGCCAGACCTGAGTCGGCGAGAGCCTGAGACTTTCACCTCAGATCACCTCGGGGGTGAGCCATGAGGCAGGCTAGCAGCAGCGCTAGGGAAGCATTTTCCCTGCCGGGAGAAACCCACCAGCAGAGAGTCTACTTGGCCATCTTGAATCAGTGAGAAGCAGCTCTCAATCAGTGAAAGATAAGTACTTCCATCCGGCCTACCACACAGATCAAAAACACCCCCCTTAGGGAAAAACCTCTCTCCCATTTACCTCCCTGTTCTGCACTGGGTCCCTGACTGGCTTCAGCAATTGCCTAGTCCCCTGGGCCGGAAGTAGGACCTGACACGCACCCTAAGCCATTCTCCCTGCCTTGGAGAGTGAACAAATTAACAAACAGGGGGAAAACGACCAGCTCCCCTAAGCCAAGAACTCAGGGTAAGCACAGCTCCTTTGCTTAGGCACAGGTATAAGGGATCCAAGGACTTTGAGTGCCCTTTCCCCTGCATAGACTTGTGTGGGCCCATTTCAACAGCGTAGGCCCTTTTTACCACAGTACAACAGGGTAGATACCTGAAGTCTAACTTCAACTGTTTCAGCTGTAAAGTGGCAGGTTCATGACATGTGACACTGCTCTACCCATTAAGCAAGATGTTCACCTATCTACATCATGGACTTGAGGACTGGTGGCTCCACCCACACCACCTAGCCACCTGCTACAGGGGCCCAAGAATAAGAGGTTCCCCCCAGTCCCTACAGCCAACGCTTTGGGTGCTTATAGTCTGGCTGCAAAACCCACCCATCTATGCACTCTAAGGAAGAGGGACATGCTTGACTCCTGAATACTCAGGGGTGGCCGTCGGCCCATTGCATTGCTTAGCCTGTGTCCCCCTGCTGCAGCCAGATACCTGTGCTCACACCAATCACCCATGCCTGTCTAGAACTGTAGATGAGACCCTGCACCACACACTTAGTGGCCAACTACCTGGACACCTGAGCTGAATCCATACAGGAGGAGTGGGCGGACTCCTGAACTCCCATACTTAGTGGCAGTTCCAGCAGCCTGAGGGCTGGACATTGGAGCCTAAAGGGTACTGGTGACTGGGCTAGTTCACGCAAGCAGCCTATTTGGGCATATCAAAACAAAACAAAACAAGAAGCTAGGACACAGTAAGCAAATATAAAATAAATATAATAACTTATTGATGGTTCGGAGACAACAGTCAATATCAAATCACATAAAGAGGCAATCCATGATGGCTTCAGCAAGCTCCCAAAATAAAGAATCTAGAAATTTTCCAGAGCAGGAAAATTTCTTGGAATTACCAGAAACAGAATACACAAGATTAATATACAGAACTCTTCAAGATATTAGGAAGGAAATTAAGCAAAACGGAGAACATGCAATAGAGAAATTAAAAAGATTAGAGAAGAGCATAGTGACAAATTTAACAGGCTGCAAGAATCCATACAGAGACAGCAATCAGAAATTCAGATTAACAATAAAATTTCAGAATTAGACAACTCAATAGAAAGTCAGAGGAGCAGAATTGAGGCAATGGAAGTCAGAATTAGTGAGACTGAAGACAAAGTTCTTGCCACCAACTTATTTGAGGAAAAATCAGATAAAAGGATTTTAAAAAATGAAGAAACCCTAAGAACTATTTGGGATTCTATCAAGAGGATTAACCTATGAGTGATTGGAGTACCAGAACAGGGCAGGATAACAGAAAATACAGAGAGAATTGTTGAAGAATTGTTGGCAGAAAACTTCCCTGATACGAAAAATGAGACGAAATCTATTCAAGATGCTCATCGAACCCCACATAAGGTAGATCCCAAAAGAAAATCAAAAAGACATATTATAATCAAACTTGCCAAAACCAAAGATAAACAGAGAATTTTAAGAGCGGCTAGGGATATACGAAAAGTCATATACAAAAGAGAGTCAATTAGAATAAGCTCAGACTACTCAGCAGAAACCGTGCAAGCAAGAAGGCAATGGGATGACATATATAAAGCCTTGAAGGAAAAAAACTGACAGCCAAGAGTTATATATCCAACAAAACTGTCTCTCAAATATGATGGCAAAATTAGGGCATTTCCAGATAGACAGAAGTTTAGGGAATTTGCAAAAACCAAACCAAAATTACAAGAAATACTAAAGGAAGTCCTCTGGTTAGAAAATCAATAACAACCCAAGACAAGAACACAGGACAGAGCAACCAGATATGAACCCAGATAGGGAAGTCACAAAATAAATCAAAGCTAAAACACTGAAAATAGGGAAACAGATGTCAATATGTAAAAGATGACAACATAAAAACAAAAAAGAGGGACTTTGAAAAATGTAGACATAGAGTTTTCATATGGAGAGGAAGTCAAGGTGATACAAAGAAATAAAAGACTGGTACAAGCTTAGAAAAATAGGGGTAAATTAAGGTAACTACAAAGGAAACTAACAATCCAACACATCAAAATAAAAACAATGAAAATATAAAGACTCAGCAAATACAAAATCAACAACAATGAAAAAGATTAAAAGAAAATACATAAAGAAGAATGACTCAGCCCAGAAAGTTAAATAGAATAAAGAAACTGTGAACAATACCAAAAAAAGACATCAAAATGACAGCACTAAACTCATATCTATCAATAATTACGCTGAATGTAAACAGACTAAATGCACCAATAAAGAGGCAGAGTGGCAGATTGGATTAAAAATCTGTCTATATGCTGCCTACAAGAGAACACCTTAAACTCAGACACAAACAAACTAAAACTCCAAGGATGGAAAAAAAAATATATCAAGCAAACAACACTCAAAAAAGAGCAAGAGTGGCAGTATCAATCTCTGACAAAATAGACTTTAAAGTAAAATCCACCGCAAAGGATAAGGAATGACACTATATAATGATTAAAGGGTCAATACATCAGGCGGACATGACTATAACAATATTTACGCACCCAACGACAAGGCTCCAAAATACATAAAACAAACTCTAACAGCATTGAAAAGAGAGATAGACAGCTCCACAATAGTAGCAGAGACTTAAACACACCACTTTCGGTGAAGGACAGAACATCCAGAAAGAAGCTCAGCAAAGACACAGAAGATCTAAATGTTACAATCAACCAACTTGATCTCATAGACATATACCAAACACTCCACCCAACAGCAGCTGAGTATACTTTCTTTTCCAATGCACATGGAATGTTCTCCAGAATAGACCACATATTAGGCCATAAAGCAAGCCTTAACAAAATCCAAAGCACTGAAATATTATAAAGCATCTTTCCTGACCATAAAGCCATAAAATTGGAAATCAATAGCAGAAAAGCAAGGAAAAAAAATCAA
The DNA here is from genome assembly GCF_000243295.1 of Trichechus manatus latirostris. NCBI lineage: Eukaryota > Metazoa > Chordata > Mammalia > Sirenia > Trichechidae > Trichechus > Trichechus manatus. The sequence continues at coordinate 1,399,369 of NW_004443974.1, forward strand.
ACACATGGAAACTTAACAACACCTTGCTCAAAAACTACTGGGTTATAGAAGAAATTAAGAATGGAATAAAGAAATTCATAGAATCAAATGAGAACGAAAACACATCCTACCAGAACCTTTGGGACTCAGCAAAACCAGTGCTCAGAGTTCAGTTTATAGCAATAAATGCACATATCCAAAAAGAAGAAAGGGCCAAAATCAAAACATTAACCCTACAACTGGAACAAGTAGAGAGAGAGCAGCAAAAGAAGCCCTCGGGCACCAGAAGAAAGGAAATAATAAGCATTAGAGCAGAATTAAATGAAATAGAGAATAGGAAAACAATTGAAAGAGTTAACAATCTCCCCTACTAGAACACCGAGAAATACAAGGATTCCCTACCAGACTCAGCAGAGACACTTGAAGGTGGACTAAGGACAACCAGAGACTGGTAGAAAACTTCAGGGTGAGTAGAACCTCCTTTCTCCATCTCCACACCCCCTACTTCCCAGTACCATGAGTCCGCTGACCTCACTGTTGCTACTCCATCCCAGAGTCACCTGCTTGGAGATCCAAAGGAACATACTGGTTGCTTTGGGCCCCCATCCCAGAGACCACACAGCTTATCTGTGCACAAAGGGGGCTCCCAAACACCAACCAGGCTAGACAAAACAGATCTCCCTGCTGAACTGCTTGGAGTTGGCTGTCCCCCTCCCTCCTGTCAGCACCACTCACAAATGGTGGCTACAGCTCCAGACTGCCACACCTTGCTCAAGGAGAAGAAAGGAGTTTGGTCTGTGGTGGGAGATGGGAGGGCTGTGCACAGCGACTGGGGAGGACCTGCATAAGGGCAGCAAATCTTCTCTGAGTACCCCCACAGTTCGACTGGGATGGGCTCCATGAGCAGTTACTTGAGTGTTGCAAAAAGTCATAAGGTACAGCAAAGCAAGGAAAATAAACACAACAAAGGAAAGGAAGCTCCACCATCTGGTGGGCAGATCGATTAATGCAAGCTCTCAGTTGTGATTGACAACAGCTAAGAGAAAAATAAAAAATCTAGTCCAAAGTAGGTGGGGGTGGGTAACAAGCAGGCATAAAGACTCTGCCCATCTAACAACTTCTCCCAGCAAACAATGCTGTCAGTAGGAATACCAGGAGGCCCCAAAGTCAGCAACGGTAAAAGAAATACTAAGAAAATGAAAATGATAGCTCAACTAAATGAATAAGATGAAGGGAGAAACATTATATCTATGGAAGCCCAATTAATGAATAGAATAATGCAATACAGTGATATTAAACAAGCTCATAGAACTAAAAGAAAACACAGACAAACAACTAAAGAAAATTAGGAAAACAAAGAATAAACAAAATGAGAATATAAACAGAGGTAGAAACCATAAAAAGAAACCAAACAGAAATACAGGAAATGAAAGAGACAATAACTGAAATGAGGAACTCAATGGAAGGTTTGAGTAATAGAGTTGAACAGGCATAAGACAGAATCAGTGAAATTGAAGATAAGGTAACCAAAATACTAGAGGACAAAGAACAAGAAAGGAAAAGGATCAACGATGCAGAGCACAGTTTAATGGAACTATCAGCTTGATGGCAAGGGGTTTGGTTTTGGACAGGACAACATTAAGCAAACCAACATATGCATCATGGGAATTCCAGAAAGAAGACAGAGAAAAAGGATCAGAAAAAAATATTTGAGCCAATAACGGCAGAAGACTTTCCAAGTCTGATGAAGGACATAAAACGAGATATTCAAGAAGCTCAATGAACTTTAAGTAAAATGAATCCAAAGAAGCACACACCAAGGCACATCATAATCAGGCTCTCAAAGATTAAAGACAAGTGTAAGATTCTGAAAGCAGTGAAAGACAAGCAAAAGGTGACATATAAAAGAACCACAATAAGATTAACTGCTGATTTCTCCTCGGAAACCCTGAAGGCCAGAAGGCAACAGAATGATATTTTTAGGGTGCTGAAAAAAAGGAACTGTCGACTAAGAATAGCGTAGCCAGCAAAACTGTCCCTCAAGAATGATAATGGACTTAAGACATTTACAGACAAAGACAAACTGCAAGAATACATCTCCACAAGACCATATCTACAAGAAATGCTAAAAGAAGTATTTTCTTCAGACAGGAAAGAAAGGGCATTAAAAAAAAAACTTGAAGCCACATACAGAAAGATCACTAGTAAAGGAAATTCTATGGGCAAAAATAAGGGGATGTTTTAAGGTATTCTTACTTAATATCTGTAAGGCCAATGTCCTTCCTATTTTATAATAATAAATATGTAAAAAATAAGTATAAATTTATCTTACAGGACACAAGGTGTATAAAGATTCAACTGAGATATCAACAACATACAAGGGGGGAGGAACTGCAGGGGTATAGAATTTTTGTATCTTATTTAAATTAAGTTGTTATCAATTTGTCTCAGTTGTTGTAAAAGCAGAATGTTACCTTCCGATTAGACATGAGCGGCACTGAGGACGGGTTTGGCTGGGCCTTCTGGGAAGGCCAGGATGGAACTAAAGTCCCCCTAGGGTTTTCAGGCCCAACTGTTGAGGAGGGCAGAAAACTGATACAGTCTCATGAAGAAACAATTGTTACCGCCCTATGACACTCTCTGCCAGGTAGAGCCATTAACAGGGGAAGGAGCTGTCACCCTTGCAGAGCTTTGCCCATAAATGCGTGTGTCAATGGGCCTGTTTTCTGAGCCATCATCAGCTATTGCCCAGACAGCTAGACTGACCAAACAGTATACATACCAGGAACAGCACAGTGCCCTCTCTGCCAGTCTATTATCCCAAGAGTTACTGGTCCAGTGACATACCAAGATGACCCCAAGCACAGGCTAGTGTTCTATTGGAGCCACCTCCCCTCTTCTCCAAGAGAGGGAAATTCCTGCTGCCAGCAGACTCCTATGCTTAGTTATCTAGTGCTGCTATAACAGAAATACCACAAGCGGATGACTTTAACAAAGAGAAATTTATTTTCTCACAGTCTAGTAGGATAGAAGTCCAAATTCAGGCCGTCAGCTGCAGGGAAAAGCTTTCTCTCTCTGTCAGTTCTGGAGAAAGGTTGTTATCATCAATCTTCCCCTGGACTAGAAGCTTCCCTGCACAGGAACCCCAGGTCCAAAGGACGAGCTCACATCCCAGCACTGCTTTCTTGGTGGTATGAGGTCCCCATGTCTCTCTGCTTGCTTCTTTCTTTTATATCTCAAAATAGATTGGCTCAAGACAAAATCCAATCTTGTAGATTGAGTCCTACCTCATTAGCATAACTGCTGCCTATCCCGTCTCATTAACATCACAGAGGTAAGATTTACAACACACAGGAAAATCATATCAGATGACAAAATGGTGGACAATCACATAATACTGGGAATCAAGGCCTAGTCAGATTGATACACATACTTTTGGGGAACACAGTTCAATCCATGACAGCCTGGCATACAGATGGCTCTAGCCGAGGTATACCACCACTGCGGACGGCGGTGGCTGTACAAGCCTCCACTAATACTGTTTGGTTTGAAACTGACTCAGGGTAAAGCAGTCAATGGGCCAAATTAATGGCCGTGTGGGTGGTCATCATCCATGAACCCTGGCCCTTAACCCTGTATACTGGCAGCTGGGCAGTAGCCTGTGGGCTAAAGATGTGATTGGCCAATGGCATAAGGAGCAGTGGACAATAATGAGTAAAATCCTGCGGGGAAAGCCTTGTGGCAGGATACCTGGGATTGCCTCTAAACCCTGGGTGCCGACCTATTTTTCATGTAGCAGCCCATTCACCCACTTCCCTGCCAGGAAACCAAGAGGCAGATGCTATTGCACAAGTTAGAACAGTGCATTCTGAGGGGGAAGCTGCGCATGGATTCACCAGAAAAGCAGACACAGTGGTGTCTGTGTTGGTTGGAAAATAATCAAGGAGACAGGCGTAGCAGTAAAATAAAATGAAGTGGTGGGTACTATACAGCCCAAGCTGTCTGCCACATGATCCTGGGCAGATACATAAAGGAACACAGCCAGTGACCGACTAGCAGGGAGATTATATAGGGCCTCTATCCGACAGTGAAAGAGCAAAGTATACTCTCACTTGTGTGGGCACTGTCACCAGCTTGACACAGGTGTTCCCATGTAAATGAGCAAACCAGACTGCTACAATAAAGGGGTTACAAAAATTGAGTGTTATGTACAGGATACCCCGAAGGTTGACAGTGCCCAGGGGACACACTTTACAGGTCACGATGTATGTGAATGGGTGGCTGAGAACGAGGTACAATGGCATTACCACCTGCCCTACAACCCAGAGGCCACAGGCCTGGTGAAGAGGCAGAATGGTGTCCTAAAACAACAAATAAGAACCCTTACAGGCAAGGCTTCCCTGGTGGGGTGGATCAAGGTGCTGCCTGAGGCTTTGAGGTTGGTAAATTCAGCTCCAACTGGGGCTTTATCCCTGTACGCCAGACTAGGAGCCCTGAGTGACCCTCTAGCAATGATTCAAGTGACATCACAAGCTTCAGAATCATATCCACCAAAGTTGTTGCTGGAACAAAACAGCATGATCCTTCGGACATCCCAGGAGCTGCCGCTGGGAAGTGAAACCATCTTTGGTCTCTGTCATGGGTCACCCCACTGGAATGGATTGGTTACTTCATCCCTCTGAAGACAGAGGAACTGGCCAGCCTAATGTCCATCATCCTACTGCACAGAGGCTATCAGCAGTCATGCTTCACATGGAAAGGAATGACAGCTATACCACAAGGGATGGAAGTGACTCTCCTTTTCTGGCATACAGCAAAACAGGTGACTTACTCACAATCCCTCAGGTGACCTCCCCAGGGCAGCAAGTATGGTACACTCGGCCAGGGAAACTGTCTAAAGCAGCCTCCATTCTCACTAACCGAGGGGAAGCCACTAGTGTAATCCTAATAGAAGGAGAAGATTTATCCTCTTGGTACCTACTAAACACCTGTCTTTCCAACCGTAGGTATAGCCCGCTCTGCTTTCTTCCCTTTGGGGCTGCCAATCTCTTCCTAGCGTGGGCTCATAGCTTCACCATAGTCCACAACAAAAGCTACTCCTGGGTCTGTGGACAACTCCCCTTCTCAAGTGCCAAAGGCATGTCTTGGAGCACAGAGCTCCTGATCAGAACCAATTGGGCAGCTGTGAGAGACATGGGGGTGGGCATGGAAGCATCTTTATTTCATTGGGGCATAACAGGAGGGGGGACACAACATTGCCTTTTCCTGGACTCAGACTCTCACAGACATCCACATCTTGGCAAGAGACCACAACGTCTCTTTGTTGTGGCCGTGAGAAGGTGTTTATCACCTCTGGGATGGTTTTGGTTGGTTGATAGCTGAACAGGGTGTACTAGGGAAATCCGCTTCTGTCTGTTTCTAAACAAGGAAAACTCCATGGGTTCCCCTGTCTCCATCCAAGTCCTCTGCCTGCATAATGGGCTGGACTCCTTCATCCCATTGCCAACGGGGATAGTACCTCGTGCCACTGACTGGTTGCAATATAAACGTCCCAGCTGGAAGGAGGAGCATATCCTACTCCTAATGGCTCCCAATGGCTATGTGGCCACTACCTGTGGCCCCAGTTACCATATGATTGGATAGGCATTGTACTTTGGGGTTACCCTATGCTGCAGGGACCATCAAGAAAACTATACCAAAACAACTGAATTACTCCATGTGAAAGCCAGGTAGACCAAGCATAGTCTTTTCCATTACATTTCAACTGTTTTGTCCCCACCCACCACTGTGGGCTCCTTAGAAGGAATGGGACAAGTTGACTCTAACTAATTTTACTAAACATGCCCTGAACGACAGCCGAGAAAGCTTGCGGTTATAAACTGCCAAAACCACCCAAAGGAGGAAGGTAGTCCTTCAGAACATTCTAACAGCCACTCAAGGTGGGACACGTGCCAGAGTAAAGACTGAATGTTGTACCTATATGCCAGACTACCACCAGAACGTAACTGATCTGTTAAACCACATGAAGAAATAAATAAAGACCCTGGACACACCTGACTGCTGGTCTGCTGTGGCTGCCTGGTTTTCCTCTTTCCCCTCTAGTTGACATAGTCTTTTAATGGGTTATGGTCTTTTACTGTGTATAGGGATTGTCTGCTGTGTTTGTCTATACTGCTGGTGTGATGTGTGCCTCCAATTACAGCACTGCTATCTGTCCCCACAATGACACCTCATCTTGGGACCCTCAGGGGCTTTGCAGAAGAGGGAGAATGTATCAGATTGTAAAAGCCAACCTCGAGGGGCAGACTGAAAAGGAAAACAGACTGAAAGGGAAAGCAAACTGAAAGGGAAAACATGGCTGCCCTCATGCTTTCTGTTAGTTCACTGCTGTTTCTGTTAGTTCACTGCTGTTTTTCAATCCCCTGTTATGTGACCTTGTTGAAGCACTCTTATGTAACCCTCTGGCGTGGAGCTCCCTTTGTCCTTGACCACTATAAAAGCTCTGCCCAAGGTGGGGCCAAGATGGCGGAGTAGTCAGACACTTCCTGTGGTCCCTCTTACAACAAAGACCCAAAAAACCAAGTGAACTGATTATATATGACAATCTAGAAGCCCTGAACATCAAAGGCAAAGTTGAGGAATCAGACTGAGTGGTAGGGGGAGGGAGAGACAGTTCAGAAGCAGAGAGGATTTGCCAGACCTGACCTGGGGGACCCAGTGCCCTTCAGGCCAGATTGGCTCACATATGCTGTGAGACAAGCATTGGTGCTCAGGAGGTGTTATGCACATCAGGAGAGACCCAGCGGCAGAGAGTCTACTTGGGCATCCAGAACCAGTGAAAAGCAGTGCTCAATTGGCAAAAGATAAATACTTGCGTCTAGCCTACGACACGGGTCAAAAAACACCCCCTTTGGGAAAAACCTCTCTCCATTTACCTCCCCCACTTCCTGCTCTGCACTGGGTCCTGGCTACCTTCAGCAATTGCTGAGTTCCCTGGGCTGGAAGTAGGACCCGCCACACGTCCTGAGCCATTCTCCTGGCCTTAGAGAGGGAACAAACTAACAAACAGAAAAAATAAGCTGCCAGCTCCCCTAAGCCAGGAACTCAAGGTAGGCACAGCTCTTTTGCCAAAGCACAGGCATAAGGGGTCCACGGACTTTGAATACCTTTCACCCCTGCATAGACATGTGTGGGCCCATTTCAACACTGTAGGTCTTCATTACCACAGTACAACAGGGTATATACCTGAAGTCTATCTTCAATTGTTTCAGCTATATGGTGAAATGGTAGGTTCGTGACATTTGACCACTACTCTGCCCATAAAATCTCTGCCCTACTGCTGGGTGCAGAGATCTACTTTGGTCCTTCTGCCACCAAGGACCACAGCCTGGTATGCAAATCTCTCTAATAAACTCCTTTGCTGTCACACTGGAGTTGCTCACCTCTTTCTTTGGTCTCCTGGCACCCTCCAATTTGGGAAGCAAATTTCAATTTACTGGTCCATGCCTGAACAAGTGCCTGATCTCACCTCTGTTATTTAGTATTGTATTGGAAGTTCTAACCAGAGAAATTAGCAAGAAAAAGAAATAAAAGGCATCCAAATTGGGAAGGAAGAAGTAAAACTATCCCTATTTGCAGATGACATGATCATATATATAGAAGACCCCAAAGACTCCACAAGAAAGCTCTACAGTTAATAAATTTATTTAGTAAAGAGGCAGGATCCAAGATCTACACACAAAAATCAGTTGGATTTCTATACCTCAGTAACGAATAAGATGAAAAGGAAATTTTCAAAAAATCCCATTTACGATAGCAGCTAAAAGAATAAAATACCTAGGAATAAACTTAACCAAAGAAGTATGAGCCATGTACACAGAAAACTATAAAACACAACTGAAAGAAACTAAAGATGATCTAAATAAATGGAAAGCATAGATAGATTACCCAATAAGCAAGGTAAGCACACGCTTAGGGTATCAACAAATAGGGGCTCCAGTCGTCCAAAGCAAAGACCCATAGATGTCAAGCAGACAGGACACAAGGAAAAGCAAGCATCACAGTGGAAGGGAGTTGGCAGGGCACTAAATGAAATTGATACTAGCTCCAGTGTGTGAGAATGTGCTGGCCAGAAATAAAGTTCATGCAGGGTCACAAGGGTGCCTATGTGCAAGGTTGTTTAAGCTATTAGGCTCCTACCACTTCAACACCTTCGTTGACATCTGTCTCCAATTGTCCCCTCTTGTGTAATTGAAGCTCCTTATCTCAGCAGGTCTCTTGGGAGTATACTATTTCTTTCTAACAAATAAGAGGTGAAGGTGGGCTGTTGAGTCTAAGTTTTTTGCTACACTAACCCAATATGCAACTGGATCCAACATAAGCAGCTACTGGACAAGGACAGATTATAGTAATAGATAACAGATCCATTTTGAGCGAACCATCTTGTACATCCACGTCTGCTGATCCTGCAACTCCATCCAGGAGGGCCACCAATGCTCTTTGCCATGATACAAACACAAGGATATGCTCTTGCACATGTCCTTGTAAACAACCGACAGGAACTCCAGTCCCAGATGATGTGCAAAAGTGAGAGAACCCAAATAAGTCAATCATTGCAATGAATTCAATCAAGTTACTTTTTAACTGTATAGCATTTATGTACACAGTTATGTCTTAAGTAGAAATCTTAGTGCCCCACATGCACTAAAAATTTTATAATCCAGTTCATCTCATTCCACTAAAACTGTATATGCCATTTTTGCATTCAATTGCTAATATTATAGCTGCATTTAAAAAGAAGTTACATCATGGATAACTAAGACACACACATACATGCATATATATATATAACTCACATATCTCATTTGAATGCATTAGTAAGCAAAAAGGAAGTGGCACCACAGATTATCAGTGCTTAGGTCCATCACATACCTAAATCTGGCCCTGATGGAAAGACATTTCATGCTTATGGATTGGAGAAGTCAATATTGTCAAGATGTGAATACTACCTAAAGCAATCTATAAATTCCATGGCAATCCTTCCCAAAATTCCAACAGGCTTGTTTGCAGAAATGGAAAAGCCAATCCTCAAATTCATATGGAACCACAAAGGACCCTGAATAGCTGAAGCAATCTTGAAACCAAAGAACACTTTCCAATCACTTCCCAGTCTCAAAACCTATTATAAAGCTACAGTAATCAAAACAACCTGGTACAAGTATAATGATAGACGTACAGACCAATGGAATAGAAACGAGAGCCCAGAGTTAAGCATACATATCTATGGTTAATTAATTTTCAACTGGGGTGCTAAATGCATCAAATGGGGGAAAATCTCTTTAATAAATGGTTCTGGGACCTCACACCATATACAAAAACTAACTCAAAATGGATCAAAGACCTAAATGTATGACTTAAAACCATGAAACTCTTAGAAGAAAATGTATGAGTATTGCTCTGAGACCTAGTTCTCAACAACAGACTCTAAGACATGACACCCAAGGCATGGGCAACAAAAGACAAAACAGGATCTTATCAAAATTAAAGTCTTCTGTACTTCAAAGAATACTGTCAGAACACTTACAGAATGGGAGAAAATTTGGGGAAACTATATATTGGACAAGGGTCTAATATCCAGAGTTTATAAAGTACTTATATATATACTTATATACTTATATATATATATATAAGTATAAAACAACTTAACAAGAAAAAGACAAACAACCCATTGGGCAAAGAACATGAATAGACATTTTACCAAGAGGTTATACAACTGGCCAACAAGCACATGAAAAGATGTTCAATATCATTACCCATTAGGGAGATGCAAATCAAAACCACAATGAGATAATGAGATACCACTTCATTTTCACTAGCATGACTGAGATTTAAAAAAAAAAAAAAAAAAAAAACAGAAAATAACAAATGTTGGTGAAGATGTGGAGAAATTGCAATGCTGATCATTGCTGGTGGGAATGAAAAATGGTACAGCCATAGTGGAAAATGGTTTCGTAGTTCCTCAAATAGTTAAAAATAAGACTACCATATGAACCAGCAATCCCACTCTTAGGTGTATATCCAAGACACCTGAAAGCAGCAACACTAATAAACACTAATGTTCATTGCAGCACAACTCACAATAGTCAAAAGGTGGAAACAACAAAAATGTCTATCAACAGATGAATGGATAAACAAAATGTGGTATGTATACACAATGGACTATTACTCTGCCATAAAGAGAAATGAAATCCTGATACATGTTACAACATGGATAACCCTAAAACATTATGTGAGTGAAATAAGTCAATCACAAAGAGACAAATATTGCATGATTTTACATATATGAAACAGAATATAAAAATGAATAGAGTTTTAACAGTGGTCATCAGGGGCAGGAGGGATGGGGAAAGAAGGGAATCTTTGTTTAGCTAGCATTGAGTTTCTGTTTATCGGGACGGAAAATACAGCGATGGATGTTAATGATGATTGCACAACATACTGATGTAATTGGTTTCATTGAACTGTACAAATGAAAAATGTTAAATTGGCAAATGTGTTATCTATATTTTTACAACTTTTTAAAACTCTATGGAGTGCGGTTTTATTCTTCAACACATGGGTCACCACGAGTCAGAATTGACTCCATGGCAACTGGTACAGGAGTCCTAGGTGGTGCAAATGATTAAGCTCTCAACTACTAACTGAAAAGTTGGTGGTTCAAACCTACTCAGTCGTGCTTTGGAAGAAAGATCTGGCAATCTACTTCCAAAAGGTCACAGCCTTGAAAACCCTATGGAGCACAGTAGTTTTCTGCAACACATAGGGTCACCATGTGTCAGATTCAAGCCAATGGCAACCGGTTTGGGTATTTTGTTTTGTTTTTATAACAAGTATAATATGTTGTGTTGACCTTAGTACACAAAGGTGATGCTAATGATCCCCCGTTTATTCCACTGAAAGAGGATATGCTTTGACTGCTTTTCCCAGGAGTGTTGATGGCTTGATCTGCGCATTCTCCCTTACTTCATCTTCCTTGCAACAGTGCAAATTATACGGTTATAATTAGAGCTTAAAGGTAATCCAGGAGAGTTTAATGAAGAGTTGTTTACAAAGCCATGGGCAAGGTTAAGGAAAGTGATAAGATCTGACAAACACCCTGAGATTTAACAGCAGCAGAAGGACATCACCTCTGGGTCTGAATGAGTGAGGGAAAGTGTCGTAGATTTTTAGTACTGATATAACAGAAATACTACAAGCATGTGGCTTTACTGAACAGAAATCTATTTTCTCACAGTTTAAGAGGCTAGAAGTCCAAATTCAGGGTGCCATCTCTCAGGGAAGGCTCTCTCTGTCCACTCTGGGGGAAAATTCTTATTTCTTTCAGCTTCTCTTCCTTGATTCTTTGAAGGCTTCCATGTGTCATCAGTCTTTCTCCATTTGTGCTTTCTTGCTTCTGTGCTCTTTTTATATCTCAGAGTGATTGGTTTAAGACACACTGTACATTAATATGGTCTCATTAACATAACAAAGGAAAACTTATTCCCAAATAGGATCACATCCGTAAGTATAGGGGTTAGGATTTACAACACATATTTTGGGGGACGCAATTCAATCCATAACAGCAGTGAATGTTGCAAGAATGGAGATAGCCTGATGGAAGCTGAGCCTTAGGCAGAGGAAAACTGCCATCTCCCACCTGCACCCTGGAAAGGAAGAAGCCAAGGGGATGAATACCCTGAGCTCCCTCTCACCTCCCTTCTCTAAGCTCTTACTATCGCCTCCCATTGGCTCAACGTATCCAAAAGCCAGAAGGAAAGGAACCCTGGTTGATGCCATCAACACAGATCAGCCTCTCAGTCACAGAGCGTGATAGAGAAAGTTGGAAATACAGTGATTTTGATACCAAGGAAAAAGAATGTATTAATCATAATAAAGTAAGGTTTGTTGTAGTAACAAATTGCTCAAAATTCCAGTGGCTTTCAATAACAAAGTTTTATTTCTCACTCATGCCACATGTTCACCTAGAGCTAGCTTCAGTTCTTCATGCTGTCTCCACTCCAGAACCCAGGTTAATGGGCGAGCCTCCACCTGAAACATATCCAATCTTGTTGCAAATAAAAAAAGGTGGAAATCCATATGCCAGCTGTTAAACATCTGTCTGGAAATGGTACACATAAAAATTCTGTCCACATTTCATTGCCAAATCGAGTCACATGCCATTCCTGAGTTTTAAAAGGTGGTGATGTACACTTTCCCACTGTGAGAGTTATCAAAGGGACAGAAACAAGAATATTTGACAAACAGTTATACAATAAAACATAAAGGGGACACAGGGAGGCAGCAGTCTTCATTATAGCTGCCTTAGCTCACCAGCATCTATGTCTACTCTTGTTCCAATACAGAGAACACTTAGTCATTCCTCATGGGAGGTCAACCCTGAGGACTTGTCCCATTACTTCACCCAGTTCAAAGTCTAGGATTTCTGAAAGACATCCTCTCTCTCAGATCCAGTTGTGGCTTCTCAAGGTCCAGCACCTAAGAACTCAAAAGTCATCTTCCTAATACTTCTAGGAAGATGGCAGAGTGAGCAGGTCTAAGATCCTGACTTTCCCACATGAGTACCAAGAAACCAACTAGAAATCTGTACTTAACCCAGTAAGAATTCAGAAAAAGTAGGTGAAGTATGGCAGCAATGAACTGCAAATTAAAGCAAGGGTGAATTTTAAATGGTAGGAAAATCTTTTTTTTCCACAGACCCTACACTTCTCTCTCCCAGAGTGTCAGTAAGACAGCTGCAGTGGAGCCGTAACTGCAGCTCCATCAACGCACAGTGTTCCTGTGCACAAAAAAGGGCCCATGATCTTTGGCTCCAAAATAAATAGAACAGATTTTGCTGGCAGACTGTTCAGTGTGTATGTTTTCACTGGCCTGGGAGCAGTCTGAAGGACTGAAGCCTTGGTCTGGCCTGAATCAGTGCTAGGGGAGGAAGTGGTGAGCACACACCGAACACTGTGCCTGCTTGAGTGCAGATTGATCACTGTGTTGGTTCTTAGCCATCTGGGAGCCGCCTTAAGAACTGAAACCTTGGTCTGGTCTGAATCAGAGCTCCCATAGGGCAGGGGAGGGAGTAGTGAGCAACGACTGAAGGCTGTGCCTGTCTGAGAGTTTCTTTCAGAAATTAACACTTGCAAAAGCACTGTGTATACAGGGGATTTGAGAAAGTAAATACATTTTAATATTCTAGTGTTTTGATTTCAACAAAAAAATCACAAGGTACACAAAAAAAAGTGGAAATGTGGCCCATTCGAGTGAACAAGATGAAGAAAGAGAAAGCATCTCAATGAAAGCCAAGGTAATGGACAGATTAGAATAATTTAAAACAACAATATTAATCTCAAGGAACCACAGGAAAACATTGACAAAGAACTAAAGAAAATCAGGGAAATTATGCATGAACAAAATGAGAATGTAAATAGATAAACACTATTTAAAAAATGGAAACACTGAGCTGAAAGATACAATAACTGTAATGAAAAACTCACTGAAGGGGCTTAGCAGCAGATTTGGGCTGGTAGAAAAAAGAATCAGTGAACTAGAGGTTAAGACAATCTAAATTATTGAGTCTGAAGAGCAACAAGAGAGAAGTATGAAGACTGCTGAGCATAGTCTAATGGGAATGTGGGATATCTTTAAGGGAACTAACAGATGCATCATGGGAATCTTAGAAGAGAGACAGAAAAGGACAAAAAGAATATTTGAAGAAATAGTGGCAGAAAATTTTCCAAATCTGATGAAAGGCATGAATCTACAAATCAAAGAAGTTCAACCAACTCCAAGTAGGATTAAAAAAAGATCCTCATTGTCTTAGTTTCTTAGAGCTGCTATAACAGAAATATCACAAGTAGATGGCTTTAACAAACAGAAATTTATTTTCTCATAGTTTAGGAGGCTAGACATCCAAATTCAGGGTGCGAACTCTAGGGGAAGCCTTTCTCTCTCTGTTGGCTATGGGGGAAGATACTTCTTTCTTTTCAGTTTCTGTTTCTTGTTCCTTGGTGACCTTTATGTGGTTTGTATCTTCCCCTGTTGGTGCTTGCTTCTCTGTGCCTAGTCCGCTCTTTTTATATCTCAGAGGTGATTGGCTTAAGACACATCCTACAATGATATGTCCTCATTAACGTAACAAAGGAAACCTTATTCCCAAATGGGATTACATCAACAAGAATAGGGCTTAGTGTTTACAATAAGTATTTTAGGAGGACACAATTCAATCCATAATACTCACCAACATTATAATCAAGCTCTGAAAAAGTAAAGATAAAGAAAGAATCCTGAGAGCAACAAAAGAGAAGTAAATTGACACATACAAAGGATCTCTGATAAGATTATATACTGATTTCTCCAGGAGGCAGTGGAATGATATATTTAATGTGCTGGAAGAAAAGAACTGTCAACCAAGAATTCTACATCTGGCAAAACTGTCGTTCAAGAAACCCATTGCTGTTGAGTCAATTCTGACTCACAGCGACCCTACAGGACCCAGTAGAATTCCCCCAAAGTGTTTCCAAGGAGTGGCTGGTGGATTCAAACTGTCACCTTTTGATTACCAACTGAGCTCTTAACCACTGTGCCACCAGAGCTCCTGTCTTTCAAGAATGAGAGCAAAATTAAGACATTCACAGATAGACAAAAGCTGATGGACTTCTTTACCACTAGATCTGCCTGGCAAAAAATGCTAAAGGGAGTCCTTCAGATGAAATAGAAAGGACACTAGACAGTATATACAAAAAGATCTCCATTATAGATAATTTTATTGGCAAGTATAGTGGACAATTTTAAAGTATTTTTGGTTGGTAATTCCAGTTTTTGTTACTGGTGATTGCAATGAGAAAATTGGAAACAAAGAAGAAGGATTGGTAGTTGAAAAATATGGCCTTGGTGATAGAAACGATGCCAGAGATCACATGATAGAATTTTGCAAGACCAACCACTTCTTCATAGCAAATACCTTTTTTCAACAACATAAACGGCAACTATACATGCGGACCTCACCAGATGGAATACACAGGAATCAAATCAACTACATCTGCGGAAAGAGACAATGGAAAAGCTCAATATCATCAGTCAGAACAAGGCTAGGGGCCAACTGCAGAACAGATCATCAATTGCTCATATGCAAGTTCAAGTTGAAGCTGAAGACAATTAGAACACATCAATGAGAGCCAAAGTATGACCTTGAGTACATCACACCTGAATTTAGAGACCATCTCAAGAATATATTTAACACATTGAATAGTAATGACCAAAGACCAGACGAGTTGTTGAATGACATCAAGGACATCATACATGAAGAAAGCAAAAGGTCATTAAAAAGACAGGAAAGAAAGAAAAGACCAAAATGGATGTCAGAAGAGACTCTGAAACTTGCTGTTGAATGTCAAGTAGCTAAAGTGAACAAAAGAAATGATTAAAGCGCTGAACGGAAGATTTCAAAGGGCAGCTTGAGAAGGCAAAGTAAAATATTATAACAAAATGTGCAAAGACCTGGAGTTAGAAAACCAAAAGGGAAGAACATGCTCAGCATTTCTCGAGCTGAAAGAACTGAAGAAAAAATTCAAGCCTCAAGTTGCAACATCGAAGAATTCTATGGCAAAATACTAAGGAAGTATCAAAAGAAGATGGAAGAAATACACAAAGTCACTATACCAAAAAAATTAGTCGACATTCAATCATTTCAGGAGGTAGCGTATGATCAAGAACCAATGGTACTGAAGGAAGAAGTCCAAGTTTCACTGAAGGCACTGGCAAAAAACAAGGCTCCAGGAATTAATGGAACAACAAGTGAGATATTTCAACAAACAAACGCAGTGCTGGAAATACCCACTTGTCTATACCAAGAAATTTGGAAGGCAGCTACCTGGTCAACCGACTGGAAGAGATCCATATATATGCCTATTCCAAAGAAAGGTGATACAACTGAATCTGGACATTATTGAACAACATCATTAATATCACACACATGTAAAATTTTGCTGAAGATCATTCAAAAGTGGTTGCAGAAGCATATCGACAGGGAACTGCCAGAAATTCAAGCTGGATTCAGAAGAGGACATGCTACAAGGGATATCATGGCAGACGGCAGACGTATTCTGGTTGAAAGCAGAGACTACCAGAAAGATGTTTACCTGTGTTTTATTGACTATGCAAAGGCATTCGACTGTGTGGATCCTAACAAATTATTGATAACATTGAGAAGAATGGGAATTCCAGAGCACTTAATTGTACTCCTGCGGAACCTGTACATAGATCAAGAGGCAGTCATTCGAAAAGAACAAGGGTATACTGCATGGTTTAAAGTCGGGAAAGGTGTGAGTCAGGGTTGTATCCTTTCACCAGACTTATTCAATGTGTATACTGAGCAAATAATACGAGAAGCTGGACTATAAGAAGAAGAACAGGGCATCAGGATTGGAGGAAGACTCATTAACAACCTGCGTTATGCAGATGACATAACCTTGCTTGCTGAAAGTGAAAAGGACTTGAAGCACTTACTGATGAAGATCATAGACTACAGCCTTCAGTACGGATTACACCTCAACATAAAGAAGACAAAAATCCTCACAACTGCACCAATAAGCAACATCGTGATAAATGGAGAAAAGATTTAAGTCATCAAGGGTTTCATTTTACTTGGATCCATAATCAACACCCACGCAAGCAGCGGTCAAGAAATCAAACGACGAATTGCATTGGGCAAATCTGCTGTAGAAGATCTCTTTAAAGTGTTAAAAAGCAAAGATGTCACTTTGAGGACTAAGGTGCACGTGACCTAAGCCATGATGTTTTCAATCGCTTTATATGCGTATGAAAGCTGGACAATGAATCAGGAAGACCAAAGAACAATTGACACCTTTGAGTTGTGGTGTTGGCGAAGAATATTGAATATAACATGGACTGCCAAAAGAACGAACAAGTCTGTCTTGGAAGAAGTACAACCAGAATGTTCCTTAGAAGCAAGCATGGTGAGACTATGTCTTATGTACTTTGGACATGTTGTCAGGAGGGATCAGTCCCTGGAGAAGGACATCATGCTTGGTAAAGTGGAGGGTCAGCGAAAAAGAGAAAAACCCTCAATGAGATGTATTGACATAGTGGTTGCAACAATGGGCTCAAGCATAACTACGATCATGAGGATTATGCAGGACAAGGCAGTGTCTCTTTCTGTTGTACATAGGCCTCTATGAGTCGGAGATGACTAGACAGCATCTAACAACAACAATTCCAGTTTTTATGTCCTACAAGCTTTACAACGACAAATGCGTAAAAAATAAGTATAAATTTATGTTACTGGGTGCATGATGTATAAAGATGTAGTTGATGGTAATAACAACATAAAAGGGGGGGAGTAGTGGTATACTAATAGAGTTTTTGTATATTGCTGAAGTTAGGTTGGTATGAATTTAAATGAAGTTTTTATAAATGTGAGAGGTTAAATGCAATCCTCATGATAACCACAAAGAATATATCAAAAAATAACCGGAAGAAAGGAAATAGTAAAGATAAGAGCAGAAATAAATGAAATCGAGAACAGAAAAACAATAGAAAGAATCAACAAAACCAAAAGTTGGTTCTTTGAAAGAATCAACAAAATTGACAAAGCACTGGCCAGACTG
>NW_004443974.1:1420361-1423205 GCF_000243295.1 Trichechus manatus latirostris
GTGGGGTTGTTAACCAATGTCATAAAACAGCATGTGTGTTACTGTTACATGAGAAACTATCTGTTCTGTAAGCCTTCACCTGAAGTACAATAAAATATTAAAAAAAAAAGAATATATCAAAAAATAAATACACCAGAGGAAAGGAGAAAGGAATGAAAACAGTTCACTACAAAAAAATCAAGAAA
Source organism: Trichechus manatus latirostris (assembly GCF_000243295.1). Taxonomy (NCBI): domain Eukaryota; kingdom Metazoa; phylum Chordata; class Mammalia; order Sirenia; family Trichechidae; genus Trichechus; species Trichechus manatus. Next base: position 1,420,547 of record NW_004443974.1, read on the forward strand.
ACACAAATGCTGACAGTACTGGAGGAAATGAGGGACAAAGAAGATATAAGACACACAAAAACAGCAGAAATATGTCCTTTCTTATCAGTAATTACCCTAAATATAAATGGATTCAATTTTAACTGGATTAAAAGGCAAAGAGTAGAAGAATAGATAAAATAAACATGATCCAACAATATACTGTCTTCAAAAGACACATCTTAGGACAAAGATACAAATAGGTTGAAAATGAGAGGATGGAAAAAAATATTCCATGCAAATAATAACTAAAACAGAATTGAGGTGGCCATTCTAATATCAGGCAAAAGTCACTATTTGTTCTAAGAGACAAAGCAGGACACTATATAATGATAAAAGGGTCAATTCATCAAGAAGATATAACAATTATAAATACATATGCACTTAATATCAGAGCCCCAAAATATAGGAAGCAAAACCAGAAAAACAAGTTACTATTGAGTTTGATTCTGATACATGGAGACTCCACATATGTCAGTGTAGAACTGTGCTCCATAGGGTTTTCAATGGCTGATTTTTCAGAAGTAGATTGCCAGGCCTTCCTTCCAAGGCACTTTTGGGTGGACTCGAACTTCCAATCTTTCAGTTAGCAGCCAAGCACATTAACCATTTGCACTACCCAGGGACTTTATATATAAACACTGGCAAAATTGAAGGGAGAAATAAACAGTTCTGCAATAATAGTTAAGACTTGAACACACCACTTTCAATAATGGACGGAGCATCTAGAAAGAAGATCAGTCAAGCAATAGAAGATTTGAACAACACTATAAACCAACTGGAAACCCTAGTGGCATAGTTGTTAAGTGCTACAGCTGCTAACCAAAAGCTCGGAAGTTTGAATCCACCAGGCACTCCTTGCAAACTCTATGGGGGCATTTCTGCTCTGTCCTGTAGCGTCAGTATGAGTCAGAATTGACTTGACGGCAACGGGTTTGGTTTTTAGTTGTTGTCATAAACCAACTAGATCTGTGTTCCATCTTGCTGGATCAACAGCTAGGGCAATTCCAAAGGTGAGCCAGAGTCGCAGATGATGAATAGCCTGAAACCACCCTCTGAACAGTTTGGTGGGGATCCCAAAAAAAGAGGCACTAAGAGTCAGGGTGATCAATCCAAAGCTTTTAATCAGGAGAAATTTACATACAGAGTGAAGCACCATGAAGTTTGGGATGGGACAGCAAAGCATCAAGATTCATTTAGGTTATGTCCACGCAGGGGCGGGGGGAGCGGGTCTTTGTGCTTATAAAGTATATCTACTAACAGTGAGTGAAGAACAAAGGGGAAAGGAATGTGACTGTGTGGGGCGGGGCGGGTGGGAGCAGGCAAGGTTGTTGAAACTCTTTGGGTCCTTAGAAACAGTTTTAGGAAATGTCTCCCCTACTGATTAATGGATGTATTTTCCTTGAAAGGTAGTTAATCTATAGCTGCTAGCTCCACGGGGGAGGGGCATCTGGTTAGTGTACTGTATGACAGGGTTATTGCTCAGTCAATGACTCTGGCTCACTCCCAGAGTCCTTCAAGGACAGGATCCATGTTGGCTATGTCTAAGCCCTTCACAATCCACCTCTTCCTGCCCGGCTCTTAACTATCTCACGTGTCTACTTCTTCCTTGAGATTCCCTGAGCCTACAGTATAGGGCGGGATCGAGTGTAGGGCTCCTTTTCCTAATTTGTTAAAACATTGCAAACATATACCACACCAGCAATATTGAGATCAGTGCAAAAAAAATGATCCCAACTATTATGATGCAAAGTAGTATAAATAATAATTTTTCCCGCCAGGCTACCAACCCAGAGAAAAACTCCTTGATTTCGGCCCACCAAGTGTTATCTCCCATGTATTTTATATGATCTAATTCACTTTGTAAGTGAATAAGGCAGTGGTTCACAAGGGCTTCATTATCGGGAATATATACACAACACTCAATTTTCAATAAGGCACAGATTCCTCCTTAAGCTGCCATGATTATGTCTAAAGCCATTCTATTTTGGAGTACTGTCTTTTGTGTGGTAGCAGTTTCTTCATTAAGAGCAAAGAGCTCACATTTAGTGTCATTTAGGACAGGGGTGATGAACTTCTGTAGCATCTCAGTAATGGTCATAACATTGATATTGCCGATACTAGGAACAAAAATAGCAGGTAAGTAATCCAACCAAGTAAACACAGAAAGTTTTACTCCACCACCCCCTCCAAATAGGTTCATTGTAAGGGACTGGTACAACCTTTGATACGGGGCGGGGGGTAGGGGAGATGGATCCAAGGAAAGCCTAGAGTGATCTACTCAGCCAACAGGGGGGCAGCCAAGGTCAAATATTTGTGCCATACAGCCACTATGTCCCATTAGGGGCCATCCGGAATACTCCCAGTCAGCAGCTCCAATCTGTGGCCAAACAACTGGACACCTGCAAGTGAATGGTGTGTTTACCTCAATATGATGGTATTTTTCCAATATAACGTGTATTACCAGGCTCTTTTGCTTTCATGTGGTTATTTTGTTTCCAGTACACCTCAGCAGCGTCATATAAGATGCCAGCTACTAGTGTTAAACAGCCATCCCATAGTTGCCAGTAATTACCCCATTGTCAGGAAGTCACATTGTTACATTGTTAAGCTTTTTTTTTTTTTTTTTTTTTTTTTTTTT
>NW_004443974.1:1423305-1430900 GCF_000243295.1 Trichechus manatus latirostris
TATCTATAGCTTGTAGTTGTGAGACCAGCCTAGAAAAAATTATCTCGTGCCTTGTCAGGGTGATGATATCTATTCTGCAAGTATCACAGTAGTAAGTAGTGATAGCCACGGTGCTTAAAAGACTACTCATATTTCTTTGTTCAATAATCCAAGACTTGGCATTTAATGGGAGGTCCAGCAGGGAGAGTTTCCTTGGCTGCTAAGAGGCATTAATCTGCATACCCAACCACCAGACTGATTTGTTATTATGGTAGTGAGGCTCACCCGGGACAGAAATGTGTCTTCTAGTGTCTTACAGAGTCAGGGCCCCTGGTGGCACAGTGTTTAAGAGCTATGGCTGCTAACCAAAAGCTCGGCAGTTCAATCCACCAGCCGCTCCTTGGAAACCCTGTAGGGCAGTTCTACTCTGTCCTCTAGGGTTGCTATGAGCTGGAATCGACTCAACGATAATGGGTGTCTTAGTCATCTAGTGCTGCTCTAAAAGAAATACCACAGGTGGATGGCTTTCACAAAGAGAAATTTATTTTCTCACAGTCTAGTAGGCTAGAAGTCCAAATTCAGGGAGTCAGCTCCAGGGGAAGGCTTTCTCTCTCTGTTGGCTCTGGAGGAAGGTCCTCGTTGTCATCAGTCTTCCCCTGGACTAGGAGCTTCTCTGCGCAGGAACCTCGGGTCCAAAGAATGCGCTCTGCTCCCAGTGCTTCTTTCTTGGTGGTATGAGGTCCCCAACTCTCTGCTTGCTTCCCTTTCCTTTTATCTCTTGAGAAATAAAAGGTGGTGCAGGTCACACCCCAGGGAAACTCCCTTTACATTGGATCAGGAATGTGACCTAGGTAAAGGTAGTGTTACAATCCCACCCTAATCTCTTTAACATAAAATTACAATCACAAAATGGAGGCCAATCACACAATTCTGGGAATCATGGCCAGTCAAATTGATACACACATTTTTGGGGGGACATAATTTAAACCATGACAATGGGTTTTGGAGATTATATAGCAGGTAAAAATGTCAGCTGATACCTTGATTTTCAGCCCACTGTTGGACAAGAGCTCTGGTAAAATGAGCCCCTGTTCACCATTAATCTCTTTAGGTGTGCCATATGTTACCATTAATTTTTCAAGACCTGAAATGGTGGTGGCTTGATTTTCCCTTGTCATAGGAAAGGCTTGTAAAAGTCCACTATAATTATCTACACAAGTAAGGGGAATTCGGTGACCTTGGCTTTTTGGAAAGGATCCTATGTAAGCTAGGTGCCAAATTTGCAAGGGCCCTCTCCTCTCTTAATATGCCCTGATACAACCTTAAGTTGAGAAGGGTATTTAGGACAGCAAATTAGGGACATGACTCAATAGCGAGCTCAATGTCCTTTTTGGTAACAGCAAATCCTATCCTTTGTGCTAATCTCCGGGTGGTTTGGACACAATGGTGCCCTCCCTTCTTAAGTATCCATATGGCAAAGTCTTGGCTATCAGAAGTGGTGAGGACTCTTATGGCTGCTAGGGTATCTGCTTCTATATTGCCTACAGGGGAATTGGCAGTATGTGCTGGGACATAGTACACAGTCACTTTATGTTTCCATATAGTTTTTTAGAATAATTTGTTTTATTTAATTGTTGACAATATATACTAATTCAACAGTTTCTTTGTGTACAATTCAGTGACACTGATAACATTCTTCAGGTTGTGCAACCATTCTCACCCTTCTGAGTTGTTCCTCCCTCATTAACATAAACTCACTGCCCTCTAAGGTTCCTATCTAATCTTTCACGTTGTTGTTGTCAATATGATCCCATATATACAGATCTTTAAAAAGCACAATGCTCAAGGCAGACATCTTTTACGAGTTAAGCTAAACTACTGTTTGGTTTTAAGAAAACTTCAGGGGATATTTTTGGTTTAAAGTTTAAAGATTTTCTCAGGGCTATAAGTTCAGGGGTTTATCCAGGCTCCTTGTTCCAGAGAGTCTGGATTCCATGAGAATTTAAAATCCTGCTCTGCATTTTGCCCCTTTTGACTGGGATTCCTTTATAGAAACTTTGATTAAAATGTTCAGTAATAGGAGATTACAGCCAACAAGATGGTAGTGTAAACAGACCATGGGTCTGACTCTCCCCCACAAATACAAGGAAATGGTGCTTGGCACTGAGAGACTCTGAATCGAGGAGCAGAGGAAAGCAGTGGGAACTACAAACAGACAAGAATCAACAAATCGAAAACTAATGGCATAAGGTAGGAAAATTGGTTCTCCCACTGTCTCTGCCCCTCCCACCCAGCCATTGGGGCCACTAGCTGCTGTGAACTGGGAAGTGGCCTTAGTAAAAGAGGCAGCTTCCTTAACCACTACACCCCCTGCCTGTACGAAGAGACAGGGCCTCAAGCTTCTGCTCCAAAATCAATAAGGCACAAAGTCCTGGGTGTCCATTTGGAGTGTGCCAGCACCTCCCCCATGTGAACACTGCCAGCTGCAAGCCTGCTGTGAATTGCTGCAAAAGGTCCTTGCAGTGAAGTTCGCTCTCATAGTCAACATGCTACCAGCCTCCATGTGGACCCCACAGCTCAGGCCTCTGAAACCAACAGGACAGACCTCCAGGGAGTCAGTTCTGGTCTGTTTGCTCCACCTTCTGGTCAGCACAGAAGACTGCTGACTGAGGCTGCTAGGAAGTAGGCATCTTGAGTGGAAGCTATGCCCACAACCAACATACTACAGGGGAGGTTCTGATAGCAACAAGGCAGATCTCCCTGGGGGTCTGTTCAGAGTGTGACAACACCTCCCTCACCTGGACACTGTTGACCTCAAGCCAGCTGTGAATTGCTACAGAAGGCCTCTGCAGTTGAGCCTTCTCCCATAGTCAGCACTCCACCTACCACCCTGTGCACCCCATAGCTCAGGCTTCTGAAACCAACAGAAAAAACCTTCCTTGGGGTCATTTTGGGTTAGTGTGCCCCCACTTCTGGTTGGTGCTGAGGGCTGTTGACAGACTGTGTGTCCAAGAAGCAGGCGTCATGACTGGAAGCTGCACTGATAGTCATCAGTCTGCCAGGGAGCCTATGATAGCAACAAGGCAGACTTCCATGGGGATCTGACTAGAGCATGACACCCCCTCTCCCACCTGGTAGCTGATGATTGCCAGGCTGTTTCAAATTGCTACAGAAGACCCATGCAGTGAAGTCTGCTCCCATAGTTAGCACTCTACCTACCTCCCTGTTCACCCCATAGCTCAGGCCTCTGAAACCAAAAAGACAGACCACCATGAGGGACACTTTGGGGTTCTGTCTGCTCCCCCTTCTGGTCAGTGCTAAAGACTGCTGACTAAGTCGGCTGTGTGCTAGGAAGCAGACAACTTGAGTAAAGTCTACACCCACAGCCAACATACTATAGGGAGGGCTCTGATAACAAGACAGACCTCCATGGGTGTCCATTCGGAGCATGACAACCCCTCCCCTACTCAGTAACTCTCGGATGCTGGACTGATATGAACTCCTACAGAAGATTCCCTACAGTGGAACCAGGAGGAGTGTCACCTAAGTGGAGACTTCTTCCCCCACCACCACAGGGCCACTGGGGCTCTGACACCAACAAGACAGATCTTTCAGAGGTCCTTCTGGGAGTGCCAGCCCCTCCTACTCCTGCAACAGAGGAAAGTCTGCCTGTACTTCCCCTGAATGCTAGCTCAGATGTAAGCAGCTCCCACAAAGCAGGGAAGAAAACCTTGGGCAAAACCAAAGGGCAACACCCAGCCCAGAAAGGGGCTCACTGGGAGTGAGTTTTCAGACTGAAAGTGCAGCTGCAGAAACAGAGACGGAAGGGAGTAATAAGCAGGGAGAGAGGACTGCTTCCCCTGGTGGACATATTAATTAGTGTATGATAGCTTACCTGAATGGCAGCACCCACTGGTGGATAGAATGACCACAGTGTGTTCTCTGGTGTGTTTTGGAGACATTGAAAGTTGAAAACTGAGATCTGGAACTTTCAAATCCTAATTAAACCAGGGAGGGAAAAGGAGCCATCACAGAAAGGGAGACGAAATGGTAAGCAAAGGCCAAGGAGTTGCCCATATAAGAGTTTTTAGAAAAAAGTAGTGCAGGTAAAAACACGAAATATTGGGGAGAATTGAGAAAGTTAATCCTCTCGAACATTCCAATGCCCTAACAAAAATTACAAGACACACAAAGAACAGAGAAACTATGGCCCATCCAAATGAACATGATGAAGGGAGTGACAGTGCATCTAGAGATGAACAAATAATGAAAACAATGGGCAAATATATAAAACAATGCTAAACATAATTAAAGAGTTAAGGGAAAACATAGACAAAGACCTCAAAGAAATAAGGAAAATAATGTAAGAACGAAATGAGGTCTAGGGGAGGCGTGGCCAAGATGGTGGTGTAGTTAGACGCTTCCTATATCCCTCTTACAACAAAAACCTGGAAAAAAAAAGTGACTTGATTCTATATGAATATCTAGGAGCCCTGAACAAGGCAAAGTTGAGGAATCGGACTGAGTGACGGGGGAAGAGGGAGATGGTTTGGAAGAAGCGAAGAGTGCCAGAGCCGCGGCAGTGAAACTGCAGCTCTGCAGACACGCTGGTCCGCAGTGAAGCAGGCAAACAGCTGTGCTATGCATGCTCGGGAAACAGTTTCCACATCAAGAGAAACCCAGCAGCAGAGATTCTGCTTGGACACTCCAAACCAGTGAAAAGCAGTTCCCAAGTGGCTAAGACAAGGACATGCGTACGTCCTTTCACAGGGATTTAAAAAAAAAAAAAAAGTCCATTTGGGAAAAACCTCTCTCCCTTTTACCTCCTCCCTCTGCACTCTGCACCAGGAGTCTGCTGGGCTGGAAGTAGATCCCAAAAGGTGCCCTGACCCATTCTCCTGGCCTTGGAGAGGGAACAAACAAGCTACTGGCTCCCCTAAGCCAGGAACACAGGGTTGGCACAGCTCCTTTGCTAGGCACAGGTTTCGGGTCCGCAGACTCTGAGTGCCTTACACCCCTGTATAGACTTGTGGGGACCCATCTCAACAGCGTTAGCCCTCACTACCACAGTACAACAGGGTAAACATCTGAAGTTTAACTTCAACTGTTTCAGCTGTGAAGTGGCAGATTTGTGACCCTCGAAAAAGCTCTGCCGTTAAGTAGGCAGTTTTATCAAACTGAAACAGGGGCTGGAGGACTGGTGGCTGCACCTAAACCTCCTAGTCACCTGCTACAGGAGTCTAAGAAAAAGTGGTGCCTGCGAGTCTTTACAGCCAACAGAGTGGAGTGCTTATAGTCTGGTTGCAAGACTCAACTACCTACTCACCCTAGAGAATAGGGACACGCTTTCCTTTCAGACTCTCAGGGGCAGCCGTCAGCCTCGTCTGGCTCAGCGCATGATCCCTTACCACAGCCAGAGTCCAGTGCCTGCAACAATCACCCATGCCTCTCTAGGACAGTGGGTGAGAGCCTGCATCACACACTTGGTGACCAACTGCCTGGACACTTGAGCTGAACCCATATAGGAAAATTTAATGGACTCCTGTGTGCACATACTTAGCTATAGAACTAACTACCTGGTGACAGGACGTTAGAGCTTCAAAGGTGTCAATAATCAAATTAGAGCACACGAGCAGCCTATTTGGACATATCAAAACAAAACAAAACAAGAAGCTAGGTCTCACTAAACAAATATAAAATAAAACTATAATAACTTATTGATGGTTCAGAGACAACAGTGAATATCAAATCACATAAAGAGGCAGTCCATGATGGCTTCAGCAATCTCCCAAAATAAAGAATCAATAAATTCTCTGGAGGAAGAGAATTTCTTGGAATTACCACAGGCAGAATACGAGATTAATAGATAGAACTCTTCTAGAAATTAGAAAGGAAATTCGACATAATGCAGAAACAGGGAACATACAGACAAAGTAGTAGCAGAACTTTAAAAAGTTATTCAAGAACATAATGACAAACTTAATAAGCTGCAAGAATCCATAGAGAGACAGCAATCAGAAATCCAGACGATTAACCATAAAATTTCAGAAATAGACAACTCAATAGAAAGTCATAAGAGCAGAACTGAGGCAGTAGAAGTTAGAATTAGTGACATTGAAGATAAAGCTCTTGATGCCAACTTATTTGAGGAAAAATCAGATAAAAGAATAAAAAAGAATGAAGAAACTCTAAGAGTCATGTGGGACTCTATCAAGAGAAACAACCTATGAGTGACTGGAGTACCAGAATGGGGGGGATAACAGAAAATACAGAGAAAATTGTTGAAGATTTGTTGACAGAAAACTTCCCTGATATCATAAAAGATGCTCACTGAACCCCACATAAGGTAGATCCCAAAAGAAAGTCACCAGGACACATTATAATCAAACTTACCAAAACCAAAGATAAAGAGAGAATTTTAAGAGCAGCTAGGGATAAAAGAAAAGTCATCTACAAAGGAGAATCAATTAGAATAAGCTCGGGCTACTCAGCAGAAACCATGCAGGCTAGAAAGCAATAGGATGACATATATAAAGCCTTGAAGGAAAATAACTGCCAGCCAAGAATTATATATCCAGCAAAACTGTCTTTCAAATATGATGGCGAAATTAGGGCATTTCCAGATAAACAGAAGTTCAAGGAATTTGCAAAAACCAAACCAAAATTACAAGAAATACTAAAGGGAGTCCTACTGTTAGATAATCAATAACACCAGATAACAACACAAGACTAGAACACAGGACAGAGCAACCAGATATTGACTCAGATACGGAAATTGAAAATACATCAAAGCTAAAACATTGAAAATAGGGAAACAGATATCAACATGTAAAAAAGGACAACATTAAAACAAAAAAGAGGGACTTGAAAAATGGAGACACTGATTTTTCATAAACAGGGGAAGTTAAGCCAATATAAAGTAATAAAAGACTGTATAAACTTAGAAAAATAAGGTAAATATAAAGGTAACCACAAAGGAATCTAACAATCCTACAAATCAAAATAAAAAAGTAGAAAAACATAAAGACCCAGCAAACACAAAATCTACAACAATGAAAAAGACAAAAAAAAATACATAAAGAACAATGACTCAGCACAGAAAATTGAGGGGAACAAAGAAACTGTGAACAACACACAAAAGGAGATATCATGATGACAGCACTAAATTCATACATATCAATAATTACGTTGAATGTAAACGGACTTAATGCACCAATAAAGAGACGGAGAGTGGCACATTGGATAAAAAAGCAAGATTCATCTATATGCTGCCTACAAGATATGTACCTTAGACTTAAAGACACAAACAGGCTAAAACTCAAAGAATGGAAAAAAATATATCAAGCAAACAACACTCAAAAAAGAGCAGGAGTGGCAATATTAATCTCTGACAAAATCGACTTTAAAGTAAAATTCACTACAAACGATACAGAAGGGCACTATATAATGATTGAAGGGTCAATACACCAGGAGGACATAACTATAATAAATATTTACACACCCAACAACAGGGCTTCAGAATACATAAACTCTAACAGCTCTGAAGAGAAGATAGACGGCTCCACAGTAGTAGTAGGAGACTTCAACACGCCACTTCTGGTGAAGAAGAGAACATC
>NW_004443974.1:1441985-1452675 GCF_000243295.1 Trichechus manatus latirostris
ATTACTCAAGAAGAACAAAGTGGGAGGCTTTACACAACCTGATTTTAGGACCTATTATACCGCCACGGTAGTCAAGACAGCATGGTACTGGTACAACAAGTTACATAGACCAATGGAACAGAGTTGAGAATCCAGATATAAGCTCATCCACCTATGAGCAGCTAATATTTGACAAAGGCCCAAAGTCCATTAATTGGGGAAAAGACAGAAACAAATGGTGTTGGCATAACTGGATATCTATATGCAAAAAACTGAAACAAGACCCATACCTCACACCATATACAAAAACTAACCCAAAATGGATCGAAGACTTAAATATAAAATCGAAAACGACAAAGATCATGGAAGAAAAAATAGGGACAATGCTAGGAGACTTAATACATGGCATAAACACAATACGAACCATAAGTAACAATGCATAAGCACCAGAAGAGAGACTAGATAAATGGGAGCTCCTAAAAATCAAACACTTATGCTAATCAAAAGACTTCACCAAAAGAGTAAAAAGACAACCTACGGCTGGGAAAAAATTTTTAGCTATGACAAATCTGATCAGCATTTAATCTCTAAAATCTACAAGATACTGCAAAACCTCAACAACAAAAAGACAAATAACCCAATTTAAAAATCTTCTTCACCAAAGAAGGTATTCAGGCGGCTAACAGACACATGAAGAAATACTCACGATCATTAGCCATTAGAGAAATGCAGATCAAAACTACAATGAGATATCATCTCACCCCAACAAGGCTAGCATTAATCAAAAAAACACAAAATAATAAATGCTGGAGAGGCTGTGGAGAGACTGGAACACTTACACACTGTTGGTGGGAATGTAAAATGGTACAACCACTTTGGAAATTGACTTGGTGCTTCTTTAAAAAGCTAGAAATAGAAGTACCATAAGATCCAGCAATCCCACTCTTTGAAATACATACTAGAGAAATAAGAGCCGTCACACGAATAGATATATGCACACCCATGTTCATTGCAGCACTGTTCACAATAAGAAAAAGATGGAAGCAACCTAGGTGCCCATCAACAGATGAATGGATAAACAAATTATGGTATATCCACACAATGGAATATTATGCAATGATGAAGAACAACAATGAAGCGGTGAAACATCTTACAACGTGGAGGAAGCTGGAGGTCATTATGCTGAATGAATTTAGTCAGTCACAGAAGGACAAATATTGTATAAGACCACTATTATAAGAACTCAAGAAAAGGTTTAAACACAAAAGAAAACATTCTTTGATGGTTACAAGGGTGGGGAGGGAGAGTGAGGGTTATTTACTAACTAGGTAGTAGATAACAATTATCTTAGGTCAAGGGAAGGACAGTACACACTACAGGGGAAGTCAGCACAACTGAACTAAACCAAAGCTAAGAAGTTTCCTGAATACAATCAAACACTTTGAGGGACAGAGTAGCAGGGGTGGCGGTCTGGGGACCATGCTTTCAGGGGACATCTAGGTCAATTGGCATAACAAAGCTTATTAAGAAAATGTTCTCCATCCTACTATGGTGAGTGGCATCTGGGGTCTTAAAAGCTTGCAAGTAGCCAGCTAAGATGCATCAATTGTTCCCAACCACCTGCAGTAACGGAAAATGAAGAAGACCAAAGACACAAGGAAAGTATCAGCCCAAGAGACAGAAAGGGCCACATAAACCAGAGACTTCATCGGCCTGAGATCAGAAGAACAAGATGGTGCCCAGCTACCACCAATGACCACCCTGACAGGGAACACAACAAAGAGTCCCGGATGGAGCAGCAGAAAGATGGAGTGCAGAACTCAAATTCTAGTAAGGAGACCAGACTTAATGGTCTGAATGAGACTGGAGGAACCCCAGAAAGCATGGCCACTGGATTCTCTATAGCCCAGAACTAAAACAATTTCCAAGGCCAACTCTTCCTACAGGGATTGGACTGGACCGTGGGACATAAAGTGAGACTCTAGAGGAGTGTGCCTCTTAGCTCAAGCAGATACAAGAGACTTAACAGGCAGCTTCTGTCGGAAGATGAGATGGGAAGGCAGAGAGGGTTAGGAGCTGGCTGAATGGACTTGGGGAATCAGGGGCAGAAGGGAGGAGCGTGCTGTCGCAGAATGGGGTGAGCGGTTGGGGTCTCATAACAATGTATGTATAAATTTTTGTATCCGAAAAATATTAAAATTTTTTTTAAAAAAAGACTTTACCAAACAAGTCAAAAGACAAGCTACCAACTTGGAGAGTATCTTCAGAAACCATATATCCGATAAGAATCTAATAAACAAAATACTGTATATATAAAACTTTGACAACTTAACATCAAAAAGACAAATAACCCAATCATAAAATGGGCAAATGACTGGAATAGACATTTCACCAAAGAGGACATTTAAATGGCCACCAAGCACATGAAAAGATGCTCAGTATCATTGCCATCATAGAGATGCAAACCAAAGCCACAATGAGATACCATATCACTCCCACTAGGATGGCTAAGATTAAAAAAAAAGAGAAAACAACAAATGTTGGCAAGGATGAGGGGGAAATTGGAACCCTTATCCATTGATGGTGGGAATACAAAATAGTACAGCCATTGTGGAAAACAGTGTGATGGATCCTCCAAAAACTAAAAATAGAACTATCGAAGTGCTTTACAAAAGGAGGGAAAAAAACCAAAACAAAACCTGTTGATTTCAATTTCTGAGTCTTCATCAAGGGACCCACACAGTGGTTCACGGCCTTGAAGATGCATCAAATACTTGGACCCCTGAATTGTAGAATCAAGATTTAAGAAGAGAAAACAAGGAGGAATATTGTTAAACTGGCAAATACACTAAGAACCAACCAAAAAAAAATCACATTTGCAGTCATAGGCTGCAATGTAACCTGCTTTAAGTAAATAAAATCATAAAATAAGACATTCCCTCTGTGAAATTTCAAACCAAGCAGAATAACTTGAACATGCCAGCAAGTTTGAAAACAATGGTCTGTAATTTAGAAAAGTGCATTGTATCTAGAGAAATGTTTAGTGGGCTGGAGTAAAAAACTATGCTGAGATAACATCTCTGCAGTCAATTAGCAGATCCGTATCTATGATCTTCAATGAACTAATCCATGGGTAACAGAAAGCAAGGTACTATTCTTAATGCCTCTTGAAGAATGAAAATAGACAAAAAGTAATACAAATCCCAAAATAATTTAAACATTGTTCCCTAATAAAAAACTGCCAACTCTCATAAACCAAGGAGAAATAGATGTTTAGTTACTATGTCTTCCTTTTCCCCCTTCCCTTTCTTTCCCCTTTTCTGAGAGGTCTTTTTTTCTGCCACAAAAGCCAGAAATTACCAAAAATAAAAACAAGCCATTGAAGTCATATAAGGTTATTTGAAGGGCCTGAAATAAAAGGACAATTCTGACATGTCTTCCTTGAACTTTAATATTTACAGATACCATATTTATTCATTTCATAGTAATCTGAATATCCCTATTCTGTTTATCAAATTAATGCAGCAAGGCACCCCAGCAATTAGATTTACTGCAATTCTCTTACAATTTTATCACACTTAATGAAATATTTTTTATATATTAAACAATCCTGTAACTATAAAACCACAGTCAAATCCTTATTGAGGTATAGCCAAGTAATGGGTCAAAAGTGATAAAATAATAATGTTGGGCCCTATAGAAAACGTTGTTTCAAATTCAATACTAGAAATGTATCGGTCAGAAAGTAGACAGGAGCCCTGCTCGCATTTAGCTTACGAATACTCTGAGATGAATTTGGTTTCTAACTGTTCTCTCTCTAGGACACCAATCTAGAACTCCCTCCCTTGACGCAGCAATGAGAGCTGCAGCCTGCTCTGATTTCTGCCACATAATGACAGATAATTGCAATAGAAAATGTAAACTCACTTTTACATCTACAGAGTGCTGATACAAAACCACTCTGGTCCTTTGTTTAGTTAAACCAAAAGTGAAATAAATAAACAGATGTCCTGTTTCTCTTAGGAAACTGCTTATTGGCAAAACTTTTGTAGTCAAACACATGTATTTTTGCTCCCAGAGGGACAAGATAACATGTGTGCCTATAAATAGCAAAGAAAGCTCTTCTGGAAATACATGATAATAGGTTATGTCAAACTTCTTTCTCTCTGTAAATCTTGCATCAGCCCTAGTGAATTTCACCAAACAGTTGTCTTGCTAAACCTGTTCATTTTCAAGTCTGTCTGGTTGTCTTCAGCCATCACATTTGCCAAGGAGTCAGAAGAAGCAGAGAGAGGTTTAATGTGAGAGATCCTTTTGACGCAGCACTGTACTCAGATCAGTTCTGCTTTTCTCTGAATCGTCCAGGCTGTTGTTAACTATAATAATGAAACATAAAACACTAACTTATTCAGATTTTCTTTATTTAGCTTAATTTTTTTATGTCTCTGGCACCTCCCAATTCAGCCAGATGAGAATATTAAGAACTAGTGGGCAGATATTTCAGAACCCAATTGGCTCCACTTTTAGCAATACCCCCTATACCCCGTCTGCATCCTGCCAACCAAGAATGCTAGTTCTGACTTGGGGCTCCTGACTGGGGCCAGCTGCCCCAGTGGGTGACATGGAGTTCAGATGGGTGTGGAGAGCCTCTCATCCCTGGCTGTTGCCTCAGATTTGTTGGGTAGATCTGACTGTCACCGCCCAGGAAGTGCCAGGATGCAAATCTACTCCTCTCTGCGATTTAGAAAATTCTTTCGTATTGTATAAAAATTAAAACACAAAAAATATCATGTCTCTACCACTGTTTGATTACCTGCAAAGTTCCAGCCCATACTGGACATCAATTTCATTTATATTGCAAGGACCCCAAAAGATGCTTCCTTAAGTTAAAGCTATTGGTTTAGTATTTATATCTTACTACCATAAACACTGGGTTTTCCCCCACTCCAATCTTTTTTTTTCTTTTCAATTATGGTGTGTGATGGTTAAGATTATGTGTCAGCTTGTCTGGGCCGTGATTCTCAGCGTTTTGGCAGTTGCATAATGTTGTGATCACTTCCCTGTTGAAATTTCATATGTGATCACCCCCATGACAGAATCTGCTGGGTGGCTCACTGCTCCCTCAGCCTTCATCTCTCTGCCTTCCTATACCTAGTTCCTTCCTGCTCTCCTTGCCAGGGCTTTTGCTTGTTCTAGATCCTGCAGCTAGCTCCTGTTCATCTGACCTCCAGTTCTTGGGACCTGAGCTGGCAGCTTGCCTGCCGATCTTGAGATTCGCCGATCTTCACAGGCTGCCCTGCTCTCTGGCCTGCCAATCCTGGGTTCACCAGCCCCTGCAGCTACATGAATCAGGAGAATCCTCTTTCCTGCCCCATGGACTTGTAAAGTATAGCCTCTAAAAACCGAGTGACCCATTTCCTTGATATAAATCTCTCTCTGTCTCTCTTTCTATATATACACTTTATATATATATGCTTTACTGGATTTGCTTCTCTAGAGAACTCAGCCTAAGACATGGTGGAAATATAAACAAGACCTTAACCAATTCCAACAATTTCCCAATGTACAATGTACAAACTTTGCTATCCTTTTCCAAATTTTTCCACCATCATTAACAAAAACTCAATGCTCCCTAAGCAAAAACTCCCTCTTTCCCCTCCCTCTCACCCCAGTAACCACTGAGAAGCTTTAGTTTCTATATATTTGCTCGTTTCATATCAATGAGATCATACAGTATTTGTCCTTTTGCAAATGACTTATTTCACTCAGCATGTTTTCTAGATTCATCCATGTTGTGGCATGCATCAGGACTTCATTTCTCTTTATGGATGAGTAATATTCCAGTCATATATATACCACTTTTTTTTTTTTTAATCCGTTCATCTGTTGATAGGCATTTTGGTTGTTTACACGTTTTGACTATTGTGCAAAGTGCTGCAATGAACATTGGTGTACAGGTTCTGTTTGCATTCCTACCTTCACTTCTTCTGGGTATATTACTAGGATTGGGATTGCTGGGTCATATGGTAGTTCTATGTTTAACTTTTTCAGGAACCAGCCTCCAATCTTAATATGTAAGTTTATAATGAGGTTGGAATAACTCTTAGATATGAGAAAATGACACCATACCAGATCAGTAAGAGTTTTTTGGTGTTTAAATTCCATGTCATCAATGATATTAATGTATACTCAGTAGGAATCAGAGTGTAGACAGGGAAGAAATTATATCCAGGAATGATAATTCCCACACTCCATTATTCCAGAGAAATATAAGTTAATTTTTTATTGTGGTATATATGTAATAAAACATTCGTCATTTCAACATTCTTCATATGTACAATTTAGTGACATTATGTTTATCATGTTATTCAACCATCACTATTATTCATTTTTAAATTTATCCATCATCCTTAAGAGAATCTCAGTGTCCACTATGCAATGAGTCCCTCTTTTCTCCTCCCTCCCGGCCCTGGTAACCACTAACAAACTTTCCTCTCTATACACTTGCCTATTCTAGATACTTCATATAAGTAGGATCATACAATATTTCTCTTTTTATGTCTGACTTATTTCACTGGGCATAATGTTTTCAAGATTCATCCATGTTGCAGCACATATCAGGACTTCATTTCTCTTTATGGCTAAGTAATATTCCACTGTATGTATGTACTACATTTTATTTATCCATTCATATGTTGATGGACATTTAGGCTGTTTCCTCCTTTTGGCTTTTGTGACTACTGCTGCAATGAACATTGGTGTACAAGCATCTCTTTGTATTCCTGCTTTCAATTCTTTTGGGTATATACCTAAGGATAGAATTGCAGGATCATATGGTAAATGTACGTTTAACTTTTTGAGAACTCACCAAACTGTTTTCCACAGCAGATATGGCATTTTACAAACCCACTAACAATGCCTGAGGGTTACAACTTCTCCACATCTTCAGAGTTAATTTTTAAGTGACTTGATTTCCTACTGGATTTGGGACCCTCAAGAATAAAACCATAAGGAATGGATCAGTAATTTGTGAGAATCAAGACAAATGTAATTATGAAATATAGTCCGATCCTCAGACAAATTACGAGTAAGGAAGAAATGGCTGACCTCACTATTTAAACTCCTAGGATATTTTGCTTACCACTGTTTGTTATTTGGTTCACTAACCACATGCACGATTAGTAGACATTGCTCTGAAGTGTAATGAAGAATTAGAGGAACAATCCCAAAGACCAATCATGGGTAATACAGAAATCCAAGAATATACCACCTTAGATTAACTAAGAAGTAAATAAACTGTCAGTCTCTTACCCAGTTCATAATGCATATTATTGCTAGAAACAATACAAAATATAATCATGACTATAAGTTGTTCAGGATAGAATTTAGATCTGCAAATTTCAAAAAAGAAGAAAAACCGATCAAGGAAACATAGATTTGGTAGAAATTATGACTGCAGAAGACAATGGAAGGGTAGTTAGGCAAGAAAAAGAAATAAAATGCATCCAAATTGGGAAGAAGTAAAACTATCGCTAATCACAGATGACATAATCTTATATATATAAAACTCTAAAGAACTCCTACACAAAAAAAGAAAAATCAACAACTATTAGAGTTCAGCAAGCTCCATACACAAAAATCAGTTGTATTTCTATACACTAGCAATGAACAATCTAAACATGAAATTAAAAAAATAATTCCACTTACAATAGTATCAAAAAAAATACTAGGGAATCCATTTTTAAAAAGAAGTGCAAGACTTGTACAATGAAAACTACAAAACACTGTTGAAAGAAATTAAACTAGACCTAAATAAATGTAAAGACCTGCTATGTTTGTGGACTGGAAGACATAAGATTGTGAAGGTGACAATACTTCTGAAAGCAATCCACAGGTTCAATGCAATTCCTATCAAAATTTCAAACGCCAGACTTCCAGGCAACATGGTTCTATAGACAGAAGCACCGCACCGTCCATCCACAGCAAAGATTCGAAAAACTAAGTCAAACAGAGACACACGTCAATCCTGAAACCCTAAGCATCAAATCAAGAGATAAAGAACTCAGCCAAGCACCAAATGGAATAAGAAACTGGCAGAGAACAGACAGTGAGGAGAGATACATGCAGAGGTCCCCTATCAGCTAACGCAGCAAGGATCCACCATGTTGGACTTCTGTCAGATATTGGCAAACACAGGGTACAAGAAAGCAGCTTCATGGATCTTCCAGCACGAGACAGAACAACCAGTAACCAGAGATATATGCTTTCACACCCCCCACACTTCTTCACCCCCACTCGGCCTCCTCTGCTTCCTGCAGCCAGTCTCTTGGCTGGGAAGCACAAGCTTCACCCTGGTGCCACTTGCATTTCACCAGCCCACACTAGCCAGCTCCCTAAGTGCCATTTATTGGCTGCTGGTGTTGCTTTTTTTTGCTTCTTTAGATATCTTCATTACCTCTCACCACCTCCCCTTCCTCTCAAATATCTGGCTCTGTGCGCCATCTTTGCTTCTTCCTGAAAGGCTGTGAATCATGATCTACTGTGAAACTGCTTCCCAGCCCATGCCGTCACTCTGGTGGGACCCCTGGGGCTTTTTGTTTGTTCTGATTGGTTCTGTTCTGATTTGTCTTCTTTTTCTTTTCGCGGCTTGGGAGCCGCTTCTAGTCAGGCAGTATTGTGTGGCTTGAGAGATACTCCCTTACTCTGTGCACAGGCACAGTGGCATCCATAGGGGTGTTTCTTTTTTATTGTTTTTTGTTTTCTTTTGTTTTTTGTTTTTGTTTTCTTTGCATTTTTTGTTTTCTTTTCTTCTATTTTTCTTTTTGTCTTTCTTCATTTCTCAGTTTCTCATCTCTCTATACTCACCTTCTCTTCCTGTCTCCTGAATACCTGGTGCTGTATGACACCTCTATCCCTTCTAACCAGGCTGCATTTCATGGCCTGGGAGCAACTTTTCCAGTCCTTGCAGCAGCACTGGTGGGATCCCTGGGGGTTTTGCTTTTTTTTTCTAATTTTTATTTATTCATTTTTTTCTTTTACACTTTTTTCTTTTTTTTTCCTTTTTGTTTTTCTCCATTTCTCAGTCTCTCATCTCATCACTCCAACGGCAAGCTCCCTTAGCACTCTTTTGTTTGCGTATATGTTTTTTGCTGCTGTTCCTCTCTCCTATCTCTCCTCTTTCTCATACCCATCTTAGCTCTACACATCACAAACTCACCCCCTTCCTGCCTACCTGCACTGTACACTGAACATCACACCCCCAAGCAACACAGGCACGGCCTACTGGAACCTGCCCTGCAGTGATTCCCAGCCCACCCTGTCAGCTCTAGTACGTGCCACAAACAACCCATCCTAGCAACTCCCCTTCAGCTGGACCTGTCCTGCTGTACCAAACCTGAGGGACTGACCCTGCCCATTGGAGAAGGAGGTGAAGAGTATCATGCCTACAGATGATCAAACAACAAAGAACGCATGGCCCACCAGCTCAGACATAACCAAATAAAACAAAAAAGCGGACAAAACAAATCTACAATCTATAAACGAGGAAAATAACTACTGAATGCCCCGAAGACAGTAGACAATATCAAAACATATACAAAAACAGGGAAGGATTGTTCCAGTATGCATCCAAAATAAAACATCAGATGGCTTTACAGTAGAAGAAAAGGCACTAGAACTACCTGATACGGAATTCAAATCTCTAATATTCAGAGGTATCGAAGAGTTGAAGCAAAAAGCAGACAAAAATGAGGAAAAAATACACAAATTTTTAGAAAAGGCAGAAAAATTCACAGAAAATACAGACAAAAAAATGGAAGAATTCAGGAAAATAATATAGGAACAAAATGCTAAAATAAATTCACAACTAGAAATCACACAAAAACAACTTAGAAATCCAAAAGATAAACAAGATTTCACAAATGGACAGTGTCATCAAGGGCTGAGGAGCAGGTTTGAAACAATGGAAGACAGAATCAGTGGAACTGAAGACAAACACTTGGATACAACTCTAAGAAAACATCAGAAAAAAGAATGAAGAAAAATGAAGAAACACTGAGAATTATGTGGGATATGACGAAAAGCAAAAATTTGAGAGTGATCGGAGTTCCACAATGGTAGAGTAAACAAAAAACACAGAGAGGATCATTGAAGAATTGCTGACAGAAAACTTCCCCAATATCATGAAAGATGAAAAGCTGACCATCCAAGAAGCTCAACAAACCCCATATAGGATAGACACCAAAAGAAAATCACCAAGGTATATCATAATCACACTCCCTAAAACCAAAGACAAACAAAGAATCCTGACAGCAGCTCGAGAAAAACAAAAAGTCACATACAGAGGAGAAACAATAAGATGAAGCTCGCATTATCTGGCAGAAACCATGCAGGCAAGAAGGCAATGGAATGACATATATAAAACCTTGAAAGAAAAAAATTGCCAGCCAAGAATAATATACCCTGCAAAAGTCTTGTTCAAATATGATGGTGAAATTAGGACATTTACAGATAAACACAAATTAAGGGACTATGTAAAAATGAAACCATACTCACAAGAATTATTAAAGGGAGTCCTTCGATCTGAGAACAAATAACATCAGACCACAGGCTGAATCTAGGATGCAGGATCATACCAGCCAAATACCAACCTAGGAAATGAACTCTCAAGGACTACCCAAAAACAAAATAATTACAACAGGGAACCAGAGAA
>NW_004443974.1:1454210-1460645 GCF_000243295.1 Trichechus manatus latirostris
TGAAATAAAAAGGATCATAACAGAGTATTATGAAAAACTATACTCCAACAAATTTGAAAACCTAGAGGAAATGGATAAATTTCTAGAAACACACTACCTACCAAAACTGACACAAAGTGGTGTTGAAAATTGAACAGAGCTATAATAAGAGAAAAGATTGAAAAGGTAATTAAAAAAAAAAAAACTCCCAACAAAGAAAGCCCTGGCCCAGATGGCTTCACTGGAGAATTCTACCAAACATTCAGAGAAGAGCTTATACCAGTACTACTCAAACTTTTTCAGAAAATAGAAAAGGAAACAACACTTCCAAATTCATTCTATGAACCAGCATAAGGCTGATACCAAAACCAGGTAAAGATGCCACAAAAAAAGAAAATTACAGATGAATATCACTCATGAATATGATGCAAAAATTCTCAACAAAATTCTAGCCTGTAGAATTCAGCATCATATCAAAAAAATAATACACCACGAGCAAGCAGATTCATACTAGCTATGCAAGGATGGTTCAACGTTAGAAAATAAATCAACGTAATCCACCACATAAATAAAAGAATCACATGATCATCTCATTTGATGCAGAAAAGACATTTGACAAAGTCCAACACACATTCCTGAAAAAAACTCTCAATAAAATAGGTACAGAAGGGAAATTTCTCAACACAATAAAGGGCATCTATGCAAAACCAACAGCCAACATCATTCTTAATGGAGAGAGGCTGAAAACACTCCCCTTGAGAACAGGAACAAGACAAGGATGCCCTTTATCTCCACTCCTATTTAACATTGTGCTGGAAGTCCTAGCTAGAGCAATAAGGCAAGAAAAAGAAATAAGGGGAATCCAAATTGGTAGTGAAGAAGTTAAATTGTCCCTGTTTGCAGATGATATTATACTATACATAGAAAACCCTAAAGACTCCACGAGAAAACTACTGGAACTAATAGAAAGATTCAGCAGTTAGAAATAGAAATATCATACGAGCCAGCAATCCCACTTGTACGAGTATATCCTAGAGAAATAAGAGCCATCACACGAATAGACTTATGTATACCCATGTTCATGGCAGCATTGTGCACAATAGCAAAAAGATGGAAACAACCTAGATGCCCATCAAGAAATGAACGGATAAACAAACTATGGTACATACACACAATGGAGTATTATGCAATGATAAAGAACAATGATGAATCTGTGAAGCATCTCATAACATGGATGAAACTGGAGGACATTACGCTGAGTGAAATAAGTCAATCACAAAAGGACAAATATTGTATGAGATCTCTACTGCAAAAACTCATGAAAATGTTTACACGCAAAAAGTAACAATCTTTGTTGGTTATGAGGGATGGGAGGGGTGTGGGGGAAAACTAAACAGACAATAGATAAGTGGTAACTTTGGTGAAGGGTAAGACAGTACACAGTACTGAGGAAACACAACTTGTACAAGGAAAGGTCATGGAAGCTCCATAGACACATCCAAACTCCCTGAGGGACTGAATTGCTGGGCAGAGGGCTGTGGGAACCATGGTCTAAGGGAACATCTAGCTCAACTGGCGTAACATAGTTTATGAAGAAAATGTTCTACATTCTACATTGGGTGAGTAGCACCTGAGGTCTTAAAAGTCTGTAAGCAGCCATGTAAGATACTCCACTGGTCTCATCCCTTTGGGAGCAAGGGAGAATGAAGAAACAAGATACGAGGAAAAGATTAGTCCAAAGGACTAATGGACACAACTACCACAGCCTCCATCAGACCAAGTCTAGTACAACTAGATGGTGCCAACTACCACCACTGATTGCTCTGACAGGGATCACAACAAAGGTCCTGGACAAAGCTGGAGAAGGATGTAGAACAAAATTCTAACTCACAAAAAAAGACCAGATTTACTGGGCTGACAGAGACTAGAGAATCCCCAAGAGTATGGCCCCCAGACACCCTTTCAGCTCAGTAATGAAGTCACTCCCAAGGTTCACCATTTTAGACAACCCCATAAAGCAAAACAAGACTAATGGGGCACAACAGTCCAAGGACAAGGACTAGAAGGCAGGAGGGGACAGGAAAGCTGGTAATTAGGAACCCAAGGTTAAGAAGGGACAGTGTTGACATGTCATGGGTTTGTTAACCATTGTAATAAAACAATATGAGTACTATCTGTTTAATGAGAAACTTTTTGTTCTATAAACCTTCATCTAAAGTACAATTTAAAAAAATTCAAATGCTTTCTTTTTTAACAGAAATGGACAAACTGATCCTAAAATTCATATGGAAATGCAAAGGACTCAGAATAGCCAAAACAATCTTGAAAACGGACAAAAATGGAGGTCTCACACTTTCCAATTTTAAATTTTACTACAAAATTAATCAAGACAGTATGGTACTGGCATAAGGCTAGATATATAGATCAATAGAATAGAATTGAGAATCCAGAAATAAACCTATACATCTATGGTGAACTGACTTTCAACAAGGGTGCCAAGACGATTCAATAAATGGTTGTAACAACTGGATAGCCACATGCAAAAGAGGGAATTTGGACCCCTATCTCAACTCATAATGGATGAGTAAATTTATTAAAATGGATCATGAACCTAAATGTTTAAGAGCTAAAACTATAAAACTCCTAGAAGAAAACAAAGGTGTAAATTTTTGTGACCTAGGACTAAGCAATGGTTTCTTAGATATGACCCCAAAATGACAAGCAAAAGAAAAATAAATTGAACTTCATCAAATTAAAAACTTTTGCACCGCAAATAATATCATCAAGAAACTGAAAAGACAAACCACAGAATTGGAGAAAATATTTTAAAATCATATATCTGATAAGGGTCTAGTAACCAGAATATATAAAGGATTCTTACAACTCAATAATAAAAAGACAAAAACCAAATTTAAAAATAAGCCAAAGACTTTAATAGACATTTCTCCAAAGAAAATATACAAGTGGCAATAAGCACATGAAAAGGAGGTCAACATTATTAGCCATCAGGGAAAGAATGATGGTTAAATTTGGGAACAGATAAGGGTGATAACTGAGCAACATGATGAACATAATTAATGTCACTGAACTGTACCTGTGAAGATTGCTGAAATGTTTTGTTACAGATATATTTACCACAATAAAAAAAAAAAATTGACACCAAAACAATAAAACCCCACAATGAAATACCACTTCACACCCACTGGGATGTCTATAATTAAAGAGGGAGACAATAACAGATGTTGTTGAGGATGTGGAGAGATTGGAACTCTCATACACTGATGGTGGGAATATAAAATGGTGGAGCCGTTTTGGAAACCAGTCTGGCAGTTTCTCTAACAATTAAACATAGTTACCACATGCCGTCGAGGAGCAGCTCGTCAGATCTTTCTCCCACGGAGCCACTGGTAGGTTCAAACCACCCAACTTTTGGATTAACCACTGTGCCACCAGGGCTCCTTAGAGTTATCATATATCCTAGTAATTCCACTTTTAGATATTTACCCAAGGGAAATGAAAACATATGTCCATTCCCCCCGCAACTAACCCACTGAACAATGAATAAAAACAGGCACAGACTGAGATCACAAAGCTCCAGACAGCAGTTGAAGTGTTGGAGAGCTAAGGTAAGTCCCAAAATAAGGGAGAGGAGGAGTGGGCTCAGCAGAGAGCTAGGAATTTCTAGCCACTGGCATCTAGAAGACTTGGCTCACTGCAACCATTTTGGGATGGGGACCAGCAACACCCTGAACAAAGAATGCAGGATGGGAACTAAATTGAGGAAAATGTAGTTCAATTAAGGTAGTGCAGACTGGCTATGGAATTTCACAAGCCACACAATTGGGAAGAGGCACAGGGAAGCTGAGAAGCTGCGAGTGAGTGCTACTGAATCTCACCAAGCCCTGAGGCCAGCATGCACTAGGACCAGGGGCTATCGAAGAGCTGCAGGATCCATCCGTTAGCCAGGGTGAGAAAAATACATCAAACAAGCAACACAGTGGGAAAAAATTGGCTCCTTATCCACAAGTAGGCACCGTGGGAGAGCCTGCTCAGGGTGGCCCATGAAAGGACATAAGGCACTCCCCATCCTCACCTATGAAAAGTTGAGTAGCACCATTTCCACCCACAGTCAGGAGAAAAGTCCCACACATGCACAATTAACCACAGAGGGAAAGCCGTGCCCCCATTCTGCAAAGGGAAGTGATAGAATCCAGCGCCAGGAGGCAGCCAATACAGGGAAGGCTACAACCAAATCCACAGAAGACAGAGGGACCCTCATACACCAGTAAACTCAGTCACCTTAGGGAAAACCAGCCAGAGTAAGCACCCAGATACTTAAAACTTCAGAAGAACTAGATGGTGCCAGTTATCACCACCAATTGCTCTGGCAGGGATCACAACAGAGGGTCTCAGATAGAGCAGGAGAAAAATGTAGAACAAATTCAAATTCACACACACAAAAACAGACCAGGTTTGCTGGTCTGACAGAGACTAGAGAAACTCAAGAGTATGGCCCCCAGACAGCTTTTTAACTCAGTATTTAAGTCACTCCTAATGTTCACCCTTCAGTCAAAGATTACACAGGTCTATAGGGCCAATAATAACACACATGGGGGACGTGATTTATACTTCAAACATGTATATGAGACTAATGGGCACTCCAGCCCAAAAGCAAAGACAAGAAGGCAGGAAGGGACGGGAAAACTGGATGAATGAAAATAGGGAACCTGGGGTGGAGAAGGGGAGAGTGTTGACACTTCACAGGGTTGGCAACCAATGTCACAAAACAATTTGTGTATTAACTGTTTAATGAGAAACTAATTTTCTCTGTAAACTTTAACCTAAATCAGAATAAAAACAAAAACAAAACTTTCTAAAACATGTGGAGATAGACTAGACCCTGAGAATAACAGAGATAAATTCTCAGAGAGAACTGTTGACTCAACACTGAAAGACACAAAGGACCACAGTGCCCTCTAGTGGAACTTAGGAGAAGATAGTAGAGGTAAACCTAATAATTGGCTTGAAACACAGAAAACTACAAATTCCAAAATATCACAATAAGATATTGAAATAGCCCATGTTCAACAATAACAACAAAAAATACATAATCACAAGAGAAGATGGTTCAATCAAAAGAAAAACAAAGAAGTGGAAATTTCTCCTATGGAGACAAAGATGATGGAAAAAAATAAAAGACTTCCAGACAACAGTGTTAAACATGTTTAAAGAAAGCAAAGAACACACAGAAAACAAACTAATGGAGATCAGGAAGCAAAATGAAATACAAAATTAAAAACTCAATAAGGAGACTGAAAACATTAAAAGACAGTGAGAAATACTAGAACTGAAGAATAAAATAATTGAATTAGAAAATGCAAGAGAAACATTCAACAACAAATTTGAGCAGACAGAAGATAGAATAAGTGAACTAGACAACAGTAACAGAACATATTAAGTCTCAAGAGAAAAGAACAAGGAAAAGCAAAGTCAAGTGGAAATGTGAGATCGAATTAAGAAATCTAACATTAGAATTTTTGTAATTCCAGAGCATCATGATAATAATAAAGGCATAGAAAGAATTTCCCAAGTGATGATCAGAGAGAATTTCCCAGACCTGAATAAAGAACCAAGCATGCAAATACAGGAAGCTATATGAATTCCAAACAGAAGAAATACAAAGAGGTCCACTCCACAACATATAGTAATAAAATTCTTGAAAATCAAAGACAAAAAGAGAATTCTAAAAGCAGCAAAAGTACAATATAACATATCAAAGGTCCATCATAAGAATTAGTATATATTTCTCCCCAGAAACCCTGGAGGCTAGAAGACAATGGAGCAACATACACAACTGTCAACCAAGAATTCTTTACCCAGCAAAGGTATCATTCAAAAATAGAGAGGGAAATCAAGACATTCTCAAATAAACAGAGGCTCTGGGAATTTGCCAATACTAGATCAGCTCTGCAAGTATTACTTAAGGGAGTTCTCCAAACGGAAAGAACATTAAACAAAAACTTGAATCTACACATGGGGAAAAAAGAAGAAAAAAAGAGAACTCTAAGAAATGTAACAGTATACACAAATATAAGGGCCAAGTATGCAATATTTTTAGGGAATAAACTCAGTAGTTAAGTCCCACAAGCAATACAACATCAAGTGCATAAGAAATAACTACAGATTAAATCTATTGGATATAGGATATACAATGATGTCAATGGAAACTCACCAACAGAAAAGGGGGAAGGAGGAACAAAACAGGAATAGGTCAACTATGTTAATATTGTGTGTTACTTGTTTCTAGGTTAAATGTTGTTGTAACTGCAAGTTGTGTAATGTAATAGTCACAGTGACCACTAAGAAAACAACTAGAAAAAATACACACAAGAAAAGGAAGAAATCAAAGAGGCTCATCACAAAACAGCAGCTAAATGCAAAAAAAAAAAAAAAAAA
>NW_004443974.1:1460745-1489159 GCF_000243295.1 Trichechus manatus latirostris
CAAAGAAGATATGACACTCAAAATAATTAGCAAAATGAATGTAGTAGACACTTCATTTTCAGTAATAACCTTAAATGTAAATGGTCTAAATTCCCCATGCAAAAGGTAGAGAGTGACATAACGGATTAAAAAAAATATGATCCATCCTTTTGCTGCCTACAAGAAACATGCCTTAGACATAAAGACACAGACCAAAAATAAAAGGATGGAAAAAAATATTCCCGGCAATCAGCAACCAAAAACAAAAAAGTAGGGGTGTCCATACTGATATCTGATAAAACAGACTTTAAATCAAAATCTATTACAAGAGATAAAGAAGGACATGGCATAATCAGAGGATTAATCTGTCAAGAAGACATAACAGTTATAAATATATATGCACATAACAGAACACTTCAAAATACATGAAAAAAATACTGACTAATATGAAAGGAGAAACAGATAACTCCACAATAATGGGGCTTCAACACACCACCGTCAATTCTAGACAGAACATCTAAAAAGAAGATCAGTAAGGACATTGAGGACTTAAAAGAAACCATAAGCCATTTGACCTAATGGACATATATAGAACATTCCACCCATCATCAAAAACAATACACATTTTTCTCCAGTGCATATGGGTCATTTTCCACAATAGAGCATATGCTAGGCCACAAAACAAGTCTCAGCAAATTTAAAAAGATTGAAGTCATACAAAGCATCTTCTCTTACCATAACAGTATAAAGCTAGAAATCAACAACAGGAAGAATAAGGAAAATAATAATAATTACATGAAAACTAAATAAACACTACTAAAAACCTATTGGGTCACAGAAGAAATCAAGAGTGAAAGTAAAAAATACCAAGAATCAAACAAAAATGAAACCATAGCATATCAAAGCCTTTGGTATACAGCAAAAGCAGTGCTCGGAAGGAAATTCATAGCAATAAATGTTTATGTTAAAAAAAAAAAGATTCAAAATCAATAATATAAATTGACACTTTGAACAAACAGAAAAGGAAGAGCAAAAGGAGACCAAAGCTACCAAAAAGAAAGAAATAATAAAGATCAGAGCAGAAATAAAATAGAAAACAGAAAAACAATAAAACCAGAAGTTGGTTCTTTGAAAAGATCAATAAAATAGACAAACCCACTGGCTAGACTGAAAAAAGAAGAAAAATGAGAAGAGGCAAATAACCCAAATAAGAAATGAAACTGGCGACATTACAACACACCCAACTGAGATAAAGGGAATCATAACAGAACAATATGAAAAATTGTACTCCAACAAATTTGAAAACCTAGATGAAATGAACAAACACCTAGAAACACACTACCCACCTAAACTAACACAAATAGAGGTAGAAAATCTAAACAGACCCATAACAAAAGAAGAGATTGAAGATGTCATCAAAAAAACAGCGGAAAAAAAAAAAAAAAAAGCCCAGGAACAGGTGGTTTCACTGGGGAGTTTTAAAAACATTCAAAGAAGAGTTGACACCAATTCTACTCAAACTCTTCAAAACATAAAAGAGGAAGGAATACTCCCTAACTCATTCTATGAAGCCAGCATCACTCGGATACCAAAGCCAGGCAAAGACATTACAAAAAAGAAAATCACAAACCAATATCACTCATGAATATAAATGCAAAACTTTTCAACAATATTCTAGCCAACAGAATTCAACAACACATCAAAAAATCATACACCACGATCAAGTGGGATTCATATCAGGAATGCAAGGATGATTCATCATTAGAAAATCAATCAATGTAATTCACCACATAGATAAAACAAAGGAAAAGAACCACATGATTATATCAATTGATACAGAAGAAGTATTTGATAAAAATCCAATACACTTTCCTGATTTAAAACTCTCAGCAAAATAGGAGTAGAAGGGAATTTTCTCAACATAATTAAGGGCATATATGCAAAACCAACAGCCAACATTATTCTCAGTGGAGAAAGACTACGAGCTGTCCCCTTGAGAATGGGAACGAGACAAGGATGCCCGTTTCACCACTCTTATTCAATACTGTACTGGAATTCCTAGCCAGAGCAATAAGGCAAGAAAGAGAAATATGAGGTATTCAAATTGGAAAGGAAGAAATAAAACTATCTCTATTTGCAGATGACACGATCCAATACACAGAAAACTCTAAAGATTCCATAAGAAAACTGCTGGTCTAACAGAATAATTCAGCAACATTGCAGGGTACGAGATCAACACACATAAATCAGTTGGGTTTCTTTACACTAAGGCTAACAAGGAGTATTCCAAAAAGGAAATCAGGAAAAAAATACCATTTACAACAGCCACAAAAACGACAAAATACCTATGAATTAATCTAACCATGGACCTAAAGGACTTAAGCAATGAAAATTATAAAACTCTACTACAAGAGATTAAAAGAGACCTACATAAATGGAAGGACATTCTGTGCTCATAGACTGGAAACAGTGGCATCACAAGGGGAGGCAGGGGGTGACGACTGCACCAGGTGACACTGTCAGAGGGAGTGACACCAAAATGACTGTCTACAGAATGTTTGTGTAGTGTTTCAGCAGAAATTTTTTTTAAATAAAAATATCCCCGTAGTTATAACAGAAAATTTTTCATAAGCCCAACTTACATGTATCAACGCACCTGAATATTTACTTTTTGAATCTTTTATGTGCTCTGGTCAGAGCTGTCATTACTACCCAATTACAATGATGCTTCAGATCACGTGGCTTCATCTTCACGAGCTACAAGCATGCACTGTTGTTTTCATTGCTGCTGGTGTTTTTAGAGTCGCTGATTTTGTCAAATTTTCTGGTGTTTCAGCTACACTATTGTGACAATTAGCGTGGGGGATGACACCATGGGTTACCACACATGGTGACAACAATCCTAGTGATGTCACTGATTTGAAGACTAAATATAGTGAAAATGTCAATACTACCTAAAGCAATCTACAAT
The DNA here is from genome assembly GCF_000243295.1 of Trichechus manatus latirostris. Lineage (NCBI taxonomy): Eukaryota > Metazoa > Chordata > Mammalia > Sirenia > Trichechidae > Trichechus > Trichechus manatus. The sequence continues at coordinate 1,463,696 of NW_004443974.1, forward strand.
ACAATGCAATCCCTATTCAAATCGCAACAACATTCTTTACTGAAATGGAAAAACTAATGAGCAACTTTATATGGAAAGAAAAAAAGCCCTGAATAGCCACAGTAATACTGAAGAACAACAACAACAAAGTAGGAGGCCTCACACTCCCCAATATCAAAACATACTATATAGCCACTATAATCAAAACAGCCTGGTATTGGTTCAATGATAGACACACAGACCAGTGGAACAGAATTGAGAACCCAGAAATAAATTCATCCAATCATGGACAACAGTAGGGAAGAAACAGTCTCTTTAATAAATGGTGCTGGCAAAACTGGATATCCACTTGCAGAAAAATGAAACAGGACCCATACCTTACACCATACACAAAAACTAACTCAAAATGGATCAAAGACCTAAAACTATAAAGTTCCTGGAAGAAACAATAGGGAGAAAACTATGGGACCTAATTTTTTTTAAATAGGCTAACAAACATAACTACAAATGCACAAATAAACAGAAGACAAATTAGATAATTAGGACCTCATAAAAATTAAACATGCTGTCAAAAGACTTATCAAAAGAGTAAAAAGACAAGCTACTGACTGGGAAAAAAATATTTGGAAATGACATATCCAATAAGGGTCTAATCTCTAAAATTTACAGAAAGCTTCAACAACAAAAAGACAACTCAATTGAAAAATGGACAAAGGACATAAACAGACACTTCTCCAAAGAGGACATTCAAGCGGCCATCAAACACATGAAAAGATGCTCACAATTATTAGCTATTCCCATTACCATAGAGTCGATTCCGACTCATAGCTACCCTATAGGACAGAGTAGAACTGCCCCATAGGGTTTCCAAGGAGCAGCTGGTGGATTTGAACTGCCAACCTTTTCGTTAGCAGCCAAACGCTTAACTACTGAGAGAGAGGTAAATCAAAACTACAATGAGATACCATCTCACCCTGGCTAAAATGGCACTGATTTAAAAAAAAAAGCATCAAATGTTGGCAAGGATGTGGGGAGACTGGAAGCCTTATCCATTGCTGCTGGGACTATAAAATGAAAAATGGTATGCTGCTTCCTCAGAAAACCAGAAATAGAACTACCTTATGATCCAGCAATCCACTCCTAGGTATATGCCCTAGAGACCTAACAGAAGTAACACAAACAGACATACATACACCTATGTTCATTACAGCATTATTCACAATAGCAAAAAAATAGAAACAACCTAGGTGCCCTTCAGTGGATGAATAGATAAGCAAAATGTGGTACATACATACAATGGAATACTACACAACCATAAAGAACCATGATGAGTCCATGAAACATAACATGGATGGGTCTAGAGGACATAATGTTGAGTGAAATAAGTCAATTACATGCGGACAAATATTCTACGATCCCACTTTTATAAGAAGAATAGATATATATACAGATACCAATGTTCATTGGAGGTTACTAGGGACGGGTCCAGGGAGAGGGAGAATCACTCTCTAGAGCGTAAATACCTATTTTTGGTGATGGGAAAAGTAGACAGAATGTGGGTGTAATGAGCACAGCTTGACCAAAGTAAACGATGCCACTAAGAAGCACACAAGAGAAAAGGATGTTTGCACTAAAGAATGTAATGTATATAATTTGGCAGTCAACAATAACAAAAAAACGAGTGTATAGTCACATATATAGGCTTCTCGGACATAACCAAACACCTTGCGAGATTGGTTTTCTGGGTTTGAAGAATTAGGACCATAGTCTCATGGGACAACTCAGTCAATTGGCATCACAAAGTTCATGTTCTGCATCCTAGTGAGGTGAGTAGCGTCTGGGGTCTTAAAAGCTTGTGAGCAGCCATCTTAGATACAACTATTGGTCTCTACTCATTAGAAGCAAAAGAGAAAGAAGGAAACCAAAGTGTCAGAGAAGAAACTACTCTACAGAGCTAACAGCCTACAGCCTCATCTACCCTGAGACCAGAAGACAGATGGTGCCTGGCTACCACTATCGACCGTTTTGATCAGGGCCATGATAGATTGACCCAGATAGAACAGGAGAAAAACGCAAAACAGAACTCACATTCTTAAGAAGTCCAGACTTACTTGACCAGTCAAGACTGGAGGACTCTCTGAGACTATTATCCTGAGATACTCTTTAAACCTTGAACCGAAACTACCCCGTGAGGTCCTTTTAGTGAAATAACAGATTGGCAAACAAAATAAAGGATGCTATCCTTGAGTACAGTGTTCCATTAGAAAACCAACTATATGAGACCAAAAGTCAACAATTACTCTAAAGAAAAGATGAGAAGATAAGGGGGAAGGGAAACTAGAATACTGGAAACGGAAAAACCAAAATGCTATCAAAGAGAATATTGGCACATTGTGAAAAATGTAACTAATGTCACTGAACAATTTGTGTAGAAATCGTCAAGTGGGAACCTAATTTGCTGTGTAACCTTTCATTGAAAACAAATAAAAGATTAAAAAAAAAGAAAACGTATGTCCACAAAAAAACTTGTACCCAGATGTTTATAGCAACATTATTCATAATAGCCAAAAGGTGGAAACAATCCAAATGTCCATCAACAGACAATGAATGGATAAACATGGTGCGGTATATAAATACAATGGAATATTATTCAACCATATAAGCAGCAAAGTACTGGTGTATGCTACAACATGAACCAACCTTGAAAACATCATGCTAAGTGTAAGAAACCAGTCACAAAAGACCACATGATTCCTTTCATATGAAATGTCCAGAATAGACATGTATAGAGACAGAAAGATTAGTGGTTGTTTAGGGCTGGGTTGGGGGCAGGGATAGCTAAACGATATGGAGTTTCTTTCAAGATGATGGAAAATTTCTGAAATTGACTGTGGTGATGGTTGCACACATCTATGAATATACTAAAAACCACTGAATTGTATGCTTTAAATGAGTGCATTGTGTGATATGTAAATTATTTCTTAATAAATCTGTTTTTTAAAAAGTGATGTCCTGATACATGCTACAAAAATGAACCTTGAAAGCATTATGACAAGTGAAAGAAGCCAGGCACAAATGACCGCATATTGTATGAGCTCATTTATATGAAATGGCTAGAATAGGCAAATCCATAGAGACAGACAGTAGATTAGTGGTTGTTAGGGGCTGGGGAGGAGAGATAAATGGGGAGTGACTGCTTATGGATACAGAGCTTCTTTTAGGAGTGATGGAAATGTTCTGGAATTAGATAGTGGTGATCGTCACATAATCTTATGAATAGAGTAAAAACCACTGAATTGGACACTTAAAAATGGTGAATTTTATGGTGTGATTTTATGTCTCAATTTTTTTTGTTGTTGGGCGCCATCGAGTCGATCCAGATTTATAATAAATATAGAAATGAGAAGCTCATGGAAATACAGGTATGCCCCTGAAACTACTGCCCTGGCATCATCTGTAAACCTTCAACCAAAAATATCCCCTAGAAGTCTTCTTAAAACCAAATATTTTAGCGTAACTAGTTAAAAAATGTCTGCCTTGCACATTATGTTCCTTTAAGAATTATCTATATGGGATCAAATTGACAACAGCAACTCAAAAGATTAGATAGGAGCCCTTAGGGGGTGGTGGGTTTATGTTAATGGGGGAGAAACAACTCAGAAAAGGAACGTGAGAATGGTTACACAACTCAGAAGAATGAAATCAATGTCACTAAATGGTACATGTAGAAATTGTTTAATTGCTGTATGTTCTGCTGTGTATATTCTCAACAACAAAGAAAATTATATTAAAAATGTCATAAAGAAAGAACTATAGGTATGATAGAACTTCACCCTCCAGCCCACCTGACTTCAGGGCCCCAACATCTCCAAGGCTGGACCTAGGGGTGGGTCTCGCGAAGTAGCAGAGCAACACGCCAGTGTTGTCTGACTAGCTTCAACCCATGACCCATCCTGGGCATATGAAGCACTCATGCTTAGGCAAGAGGACCTGATTGGGTTGTTGGTCATCACGCCCCAATAAAGAGCCCTATTATTGGGCAGCGTTTCATACAAGGTAGCTCCAATGTGGGCTGTCTTCCTGTACATCCAATCTTTATGTGGTTACCTTTGAGAGTCAAGTTGAAAGGTCTTTCTGGTGGGTGACACCATCCAGCCAGTGATGGCAGGTTGGAGACAGGTGCCAAAACCAGTGCTCAAGGAGACACTCAGTAACACCAATAACACTTCCAGGAGTGATACATAACTTGTATCAGGACTCTTTTGCTCACAGTGACAGAAACACAAGGCAAACAATTGTAACCATAATAATAGCTCACATAACCATATAAGGGTAGGGGTGAGGCTGGGCTTCAGATGCAACAGGAGCCTGACTCTCCCTGTCCAACCCTGACTTCCGTCTGTGGGCCATCTTGTCCTCAGACTGCTGTCATTCACAGTGAGATTGCGGTTCACAGTACTCTCTCCTACTCCTCATATCATGCACATCCACCTCAGAGGAGCACTGACAGCACTCCACTTCCCAAAGAGACTGACAATTGTTGTCCATCAAACTGCTTTTCAATTTGTTTCAAATTATACATAACTCATTAAAATTACAATCTAGTCTAAACTATATTTAGAAAATGAGTTAATAATAAAGTTCTGGAAGTCATCATGGGGTTTTTATTTGCACCTTTACTCTGCTTGGGGACAATTCAGGAAACAAGTTTGTACTTTTCAGTGATGAAAATATTTCTAACACTAACGCTCCCTAACATGAATGTACCTCTTGTCGTTATTCTCTTTAATTCTACCCTTAACATAACCGTCTCTTGACAAGTAGCTGACTTCTCCCTTACCCAGGGATGTTAAAACTCAGTGGTGATCAAATATTTACAGCCTTCACTGTTAGATAATTTTTTCTCAAAAGAATGGTCTAAAAATTAGAGAATAGTTATATTCAAGCAAAAGTGCTAACAGGGATGCCTTAAATAACAGCATAACCACAGGAATGTATAAAAAGGCTTGTCTATCTAAGCGCAGAACATACGCACTGAAGTTTAGAACTAGAGAGAAAAAAAATAAATAAAGATCTTACAATAGACAGTGCTATGAATTGTGTCCTCCCCGTCTTAGTCATCTAGTGCTGCTATAACAGAAATACCAGTGGATGGCTTTAACAAAGAGAAGTTTACTTCCTCACAGTAAAGTAGGGTAAAAGTCCAAATTCAGGGCATCAGCTCCAGGGGAAGGCTTTCTCTCTCAGTCGGCCTTCTTCTCATCAGTGTTCCTCCAGACTAGGAGCTTCTCTGTGCAGGGACCCCAAGTCCAAAGGACCCGTTCTGCTCTGGCACTGCTTTCTTGGTGGTATGAGGTCCCCCCTCACCCCACTTCTCTCTTTTACATCTCAAGAGATTGCCTCAGGACACAATCCAATCTTGGTAGATGGAGTCCTGCCTTACTAACACAACTGCCACCCATCCTCCCTCATTAACATCATAGAGGTAGGATTTACAACATATAGAAAATCAGACAATACCAGCAATCATGGCCCAGCCAAACTGATACACACATTTTTGGGGGGACATAATTCAATCCATGACACCCCCCAAAATATGTGTTGTAAATTCTAACCTCTATGCCTATGGTTGGAAACCCTGGTGGCATAGTGGTTAAGAGCTATGGCCCCTAACCAAAAGGTCAGCAGTTCGAATCCACCTGGTGCTCCTTGGAAACCCTATGGGGCAGTTCCACTCCGTCCTACATAGTCACTGTGAGTCGGAATCAACTCCATGGCAATGGGTTTGGGTTTTTTTGGCTTAAAGCCACCCATTATTGGTATTTCTGTTATAGCAGCACTACATAACTCAAACAGACAGTACTGCAGATAACCTAACATCGCACTTAACTAAAGGGTAAAGTATTAAATCAACAAATGTCTATTATGTAACAGTAAGTCATTTAAAATCTTTGAGAACCTAAATACAAAATCTAAAATGATAAAGATCATGGAAGAAAAAATAGGGACAATGCTATGGGCTCTAATACATGGCATAAATAGTATACAAACCATAACTAACAATGCACAAACACCAGAAGCTCCTAAAAATCAAATGCTTATGCTCATCAAAAGATTTCACCAAGAGTAAAAAAAGAACCTACGAATTGGGAAAAAATTTCTGGCTACAACATATCCAATAAGGGTCTAATCTCTAAAATCCACGAGATACTGTAACACCTCAAACAACAAAAAACAAACAATCCAATTAAAAAATGGGCAAAGGAACCCCGAGAGTATGGCTCCTGGACACGCTTTCAGCTCAATAATGAAGTCACTCCTGAAGTTCATCTTTCAGCCAAAGATTAGACAGTCCCATAAAACAAAATGAGACTAAAGGGACATACCAGCCCAGGGACAATGACTAGAAGGCAGGCAGGGACAGGAAAGCTGGTAATAGGGAACCCAAGGTGAAGAAGGAAAGCATGCTGACCTGTTGTGGGGTTTGGTAACCAATGTCACAAAACAATATGTGTACTAACTGTATAATGAGCAGCTAGTTTGTTCTGTAAACCTTCATCTAGAGTACAATTTAAAAAAAAAAAAATGAGCAAAGGATTTGAATAGGCACTTCACCAAAGAAGACATACAGGCAGCTAACAAGCACATGAGGAAATGCTCACGATCATTAGCCACTAGGGAAATGCAAATCAAGACTATAGTGAGATACCATTTCAATCCAACAAGGCTGGCACTAATCCAAAAAACACAAAATAACAAATGTTAGAGAGGTTGGGGAAAGATTGGAACTTGTATTCACTACTGGTGGGAATGTAAAATGGTACAACCACTTTGGAAAATAACGGCCTGTTCTTAAAAAGCTAAAAATAGAAATACCATACGATCTAGCAATCCCACTACTAAGAATATACCCAAAATAAGAGCCATCACACGAACAGACATATGCACACCCATGTTCACTGCAGCATTGTTCACAATAGCAAAAAGATGGAAACAACCTAAATGCCCATCAACAGATGAATGGATAAACCAATTACAGTACATACACACAATGGAATACTATAGAATGATAGAGAACGATGATTAATCCGTGGAACATCTCACAGCATGGATGAATCTGGAGGGGATTATGCTGAGCAAAGAAGTCAGTCACAAAAGGGCAAATATTGTATGAGACCACTATTATAAGAACTCAAAAAAAGGTTTAAACACAGAAAAAAGCATTCTTTGATGGTTATGAGGGTGAGGAGGGAGGGAGAGGGGAAATCATTAACTAGATAGTAGACAAGGGTCAACTTTGGTGAAGGGAAGGACAACACACAAACACAGGGGAAGTCAGCACAACTGGACCTAAGCAAAAGCAGGTTAAGTTTCCTAAACACATCCAAACACTTTGAGGGACAGAGTAGCTGGGGCTGGTGCCTGGGGAACCATAGTTCTGGGGGACATCCAGGTCAACCGGCATAAGATAGTTTATAAAGAAAATGTTCTACATCCCACTTTGGTGAGTAGCATCTGGGGTCTTAAAAGCTTGCCAGTCATCTAGGATACATCTATTGGTCCCATCCCACTTGGAGCAAAGGAGAATGAAGAAAACCAAAGACACAAGGAAAATACTAGCCAAAAGGCCTAAAGGACCAAATGAACCAGTGACTCCACTAGCCTGAGACCAGAAGAACTAGATGGTGCCCAGCTACCATCAATGACGGCTCTGACTGGAAACACAACAGAGAGTTCTGGACAGAGCGGGACAAAAATGTAGAGACTGGAGGAACCCCCAGAACAATGGCTCCAGATGCTCTGTCAACCTGAAACATTCTCCAAGCCCACTCTTCAAAGATTAGATAGGACTATAAAACAAAAAACAATACACATGAGGAACCTGCTGCTTAGTTCAATCAGATCTATGAGACCAACTGGGCAGCTCCTATCCAAAAGCAGGATGAGAAGGCAGGCAGCTACAGAAACTGGTGGCATGGACCCAGGGAACGCAGGGTGAAAAGGGGCAGTGTGTGCTGTCACATTGTGGGGATTGTATCCAATGTCACAAAACAGTATGTGTATAAATTTTTGAATTAACTTCAGCTGTAAACTCTCACCTAAAGTACAATAATATTTGAGAAATATACATTGTTAAAAAAAAAAAAAAAAAACCCTCAACAGTTCTAGCACTGGCAAGAACTAAGGCAGCAGCACACTGCTCGTTTCCTCTTCCCCACCACAACCTGGCATTTCCATTATCTAACAAAGGCTGTCTCTCTCAACCCTGTCCCTTCCTTCATATTCTGCTGACACCCACACAGGTGAAGACGGCAGTGGCAATATGGCCTGCTCCATGACTATGGTGACAGCATCAGGGCAGACACTTCTCCAGGAATGTAATGTCTTCATCTAAAGATTTCCCTTTATAAACACAGTTTGGGGAAGAGAGAAATGAGTTTGAAGTTTTTAGTGAGAAGATTTAAGATGTGAACTTTGGAGGATATTTTGGGGGTATAAAATCTAGCAGTTTTTACCTAAATCTCACTCGTTCTGCAAAAAGAGATGGCTCTGTGTGGGGAACACTCCCAGGCTTGGGAAAGAATACGTATTGACAGGGAATAGAGGTTTGGAACCTGTAAGGTAATGTTCAGAAATGCCACCCGGGTAGGTGAAATAGCTTTGCAAATAAATACAAAGCAGAGCAATGTGGGCAGACAGCTGTGGGTCCACGTGACACCAAGGTTGGATGAAAGTGTGGAGCTGAAGGCACACTGACCATCACTGTCTGGACAAGGACCTGGCCTAATGCCAAGTTTTCACTATCAATAATCAATGACTTGTTTCTTTACCAAGCACAGCTTTCTTGTTACTATGGATTTCTTAGTACCACCTGTTAGTTCTAATTTGGAAGTAGAATATTAGCTTTGCTTTTGTATACTATTTCAGCTACCAAAATTTCCAGATAAACTTAAACTACCTACTTATTTTATTGAACAAGGACAAGATAAAAGAAATCACATAATAAGTCTACATGTGGTGGCAGAACGTAGTGTACATTCGGCACCACCCTTAATGGCATTTGGTCAGTTATTCACTTGAGAAAGGATTCCCTGGAATCTGAGTTGAGAAAAGTGAGATCTGGTTTTTATTGCTGATGTCATAAATAAACAAGCAGAAAAAAAAACGTGGGCTACATGTAAAAATGATGATTTTCTTTTTTTAGATGAGAATATTCAACTAAGGATTTAAATACCATGTTGATTTCTTCATATCCAGTGATGTTATCATGTACTCACTCCATGAGTTCCCAAAACGCATACAATTAAGAAAACAATGCTTTTGACTTGTCATTTATCTTCTGTATCATCAATGCCTTCTGTTAAATTTCTCCTCAGAAAATACTTATGCGTACGTTTATTTTCAGTATGAACTATGGTTAGATTTTCACCTACTCTAGCAAACTTCCATAAGGCGTGATTAATTTTAGCATAAAAGATATTCTATCCCCATGCATTTCCACCTTTTTTATTATAAAAACACAATCTTGGGTGGGAACTGATCTCTAATGTTCCAATCAATTCTACAATACACTGCATTCATTCCTTTTTACGATGTTTCTGTTTTATATACAAAATATATACAATTTTTCAAAACCTTGATAATTGGAATCTTTTTGTGAAAATAACCAAAAGTCAACCAAGGTGGCACTAGAAAACTACACTGATATTTATCAGAAAGTAAAATCAGTACTATAAAGCCTTTTGCACCCTTTCCAGCAACAAATGATACCGTAACTCTACACTTAAATATGTCTGAAATGTATAATTATAAAAGGAAATCCGGGCGAGGGGGACGGGGGGAGTCCATCCCTTAAATATCCCCCATATGAGACTTTATTGTTAGTACTCATATCCTTTAAAATGTACATAGAATACAGCCATGTGCTCATTAAAAGACTTAACATGGTTTGACTAAACTGAAGTCTACAATTCATTGCTTTAAGTCTTTCCATGATGTACCCACCAGAACCACCCAAAGCCATACTCACCAAGCCTATTATGGAAAAAAGCATTAATACCAAACTGGGTCCACTAAATTCCAAAACAATATTAATTTCATATATATTTATCAATACTTTGTTCCCCATTGTTTGTTTTTATAAAAATATTGAGTGGGAAATAACATTGAAATAAATGTATTCATATTAAGTAATCCGGACTAGTTTTCATTATGAATTATCTAATAAAACATGTCAAACTACTTCATTCTGTAAACAATTACTCAAATTTGAAGTGTCATAAATTCTTTTAAAAGGACAATTTTACATTACAAATTTTCTGTTTTTACACTCAAAGGACTGAAATACCACTATCCTTTCTAATGTTTATGTTCCAAAATATTGTAAAGTTGCACATAACAAGCCCATAACAACAAATGTCATTACTTTAAAATAATAGAAAAAACATTTTTAAAAATTATCCATTCTGAAAATGAATTACTAACCAATTAAAATCATTAAAGCATAACACTGACCTAATAGAACAAGAATTTTATTTTTGTAGTCATTTATTAATATATGATCATCCTCAGGGTCTCACTTGCTAGCCTTTGAAACAAACATCTAAGGCAATCTTACAATTCATTTAGAAGTTAGTATCACACACTCCTAACAACCTTAGCCACTTTACAAAACAAAGGAAAAATTGCTTCAAAACTGCTCTTAGATATGTCACTACTATAATTAAGAGTGGTTCTATATTAATTGCTTCCTATAATCAACCAATGTGTCTTAGATTGCCATATACATTTGATTGTGACATGCAAAATTATCCTGCTTTGAAAACTGGTAAACTGGCATGCAAATTTCTACAGAGATCCATAATCCCCAAAACAAGAGGGGAAATAAACATCACAGGGCCAACTCAGACAACATACATTTGGGGGAAAAACCACTTTCACAATGGTGGATAAAGGGAAAGTAAAGAGGACAGAGATGAAGGTACCCAAATTCTTGGCCACCGAGAGAAATAATTGAACAGCACTCAAATGGTTACAAGCTTCCATGTATGACAAGACATATTTCAAAGTGGAAAAAGTTGAGACTGATTCCAACCATAAGTTACCATCAGATTTTTATATACTGTCAAGGTAATTCAATCTCATATTCAACCATTTAAAAAAAATTAAGAATATCTTTCAATAGTTGATTTCAAATCTATTTTAATAACTTACGCATGCATTACTAATTTGTATGTGTATGTTCTCTGTCATCTTAAACATCTTTGATAACCTAAAAGAGAATAGGCATTTTGAAATTAGTTTAGACAAAATGTCCCTGACTTTAATATACTATTGACCAAGAAAATGTAGCTTAAAGCTTTAACTTTAAATGAGCTTGACAAGAACATGACAGGGGTATATTTTGAGAAATCTGTCCTTGTGCTATAAAAGTAGCTAAAATATTTTTATACCTAAGGTTGACTTTTTCCCCTTTATAAGCAAAAAGTAGGAACATCTAATTTGGTATTTTGACTATCATGGTTTCCTTTATATGATGGTTAAGCTTGCCAAAACTAAAGAAGACTTTACCCGAATACCTTTCTATTGTCTTCAGTGGATTCATAAGAAAACAACAGCTTTAACAAAGCAGTACACCCAGCCAGTCCTTTGAAGTGAAAAACAGTGATGTAAAGCCTCAACTCACTTTGGTAAAAGCAGAACATAAATAAACTTTAACTTTAGAATTACACATTTGCTAGATCGGATGCTGGGCAGAATGGATAAAATTAATCCTATTTTAGTGTTAAAAAGCATTAATTGTGGGAGAAGTGTCTCAAATTACTCCAGTCTATTAACCTGAAGCTTCACAAGAAAATAAGGAAAAAAAACTTCTAAGAAAAAATGGAATGTATATTTGGATAATCTGCAATCTATAATTCTATGAATTTTATAGAGCTGCTAGGACTGAAAGATCTTTTTACTAATATTTCTGGTGAAATCAAATTCAAAATATTAATTCCTGGGATTCCTCCTTCTCCAAAAAAGAAATTAAACTAATTAGGTAATTTATTCTTTGAAATACTCTGCAAAATTCCAATTCACAAGAAGGATACAAAACAGGATAAATAGTAAAAGGTGTGTATAGATGAAAAGCTATATAATTCTGATTTTTGTTACCTGTGAAAAGTACTGTAGATATATATATCAATATAATAGAAATGGCACAGTCTCTGACACACTTTCCACATTTTATTTATATTTTAAGATGAACTTTCATCTCAAAATCACATATCCATACACCTGTTTCTTTTTTGTTGGTTTCACTAAAACTTAAATGCATGGTTTGTTAAAGACTGTAAACACACATTTACCATGTTTGTTACATGTAACACGCAGAAACAGCTTGTAACAGAAATTCATCGACTCCTCCCACTTTTTTTTTATTATAAATACAGGTATCAAAACAATCTTGAACATATTTTTTGATACTACTAGTAGTCAGAACCCACACCGCTTCAAAAATTAACACAATTGCGACAATATTCATTGTACCTGCTACTTTAAACAATTTAAACTGCAGCTCTTTCACTAAGCAAGATGGATAAAGCATGCCCTTGATAGTTTCCTCCTGGAGACTAGTTTTCAGAACAATACATCCTTCCACCGCAACCTGGCACTTCTCCAGCAAGCTATCATCTTGTAAACCTGAATTCTATTTTGAGTACTCCAGGTTTATGCTTAAATGGCAGTGCCTTGATAAGAGAGAAGTGCTGCATTTTTCCACCTGTGACCTGAAAACATAATGAGTGTACATGTATTAAGTGTATTCTTACAAATGTCCGGGTCATGTTTACCAGCTGGAATTCTTTGACTTAATGTGTGGGTATTTTGCATTGTGATACTTAATCAAGACATTAACATGAGTAGAAGGTTGTTGACTTAAGACAAGTTTGAGATCCACTAAAATTAATTGTTGTACGTTTGTCCTTCTGGAGGCTGTGGAAGCTTCATATTTTCTTTGGACATCATTAGACGTCTTAGCTCTTGAAGTACAACTTTAATGCTATATGAATTTTGCCATTTTGCTAACACTGGTATGCTCCGTGCATCCACCTGAAAGGGGGGAAAAAGGAGTAATATTAGCTACCAAGTATAAAGTACTATGGCACCAATTCTTTAAACACACTTCAATAAGAGTGCTTTTAAAAATTCATGGCCTAGGAAACTCATAAATATTGAAAATTTTTCTTAATCAAAAGACCTTACCAAAAAAGTGAAAAACAAGCTATCAATTGGGTATCTTCAGAAACCATGTATCTGATAAGAATAAAATAACTACAATATATATAAAACTTTGACAACAACAAAAAGACAATCCAATCATAAAATGGGCAAAGGACTTGAATAGACACTTCACCAAAGACGACAATGAAATGGCCACCAAACACATGAAAAGATGGTCATTAGCCATCAGAGATGCAAATCAAAACCACAACAGACATACCACTTCACTCCCACTAGAATGGCTAAGATGAAAAAAAAAAAACAAAAACAAAACACAGAAAATAACAAATCTCAGCGAGGATGTAGGGAAGCTGTAACCCTTATCCACTGCTGGTGGGAATGCAAAATGCTACAGCCCTTGTGGAAAACAGTGTGGTGGCTCCTTAAAAAACTAAAAATAGAACTACCAAATGACCCAGCAATTCCACCTCTAGGTATATACCCAAAAGACTTGAAAGCAGAGACTCAAAGAGATACTTGTATACCAGTGTTCATCACAGCACTATTCACAACAGCCAAAAGGTGGAAGCAACCTAAATACCCATCAACAGATGAAGAATAAACAAAATGTAGTACATACATACAATGGAATACTACTCAGCAAATAGGAGAAATAAAGTCTTATACATGCTACAATATGGATGGAGCTTGAAGACATGCTGAGTGAAATAAGTCAATCACAGAAGGACAAATATTGTATGACCTCACTTATATAAAAAGACAAGAAAAGGCAAATGTATAGAGACTGAAGTTTATTAGTGGTTATCAGGAGGGAGGGAGAGGGAAAGGGAGGGTTATGGCTTATGGAGTACTGAGTTTCAGTTTATGGTGACAGAATACTCGCACTGATTAAGGGTAAGGTCGCACAGCTGATTATTGTGTATCAATAAGCGCTACATCTGTAAAAAGATGAACTGGCAAAAGTGTGACAGACATATTTACAACGAGGACAACAACAAAAAGAGTAGCCGCTGAGGCTACTTATGTACGACCAAACACCTGATGGGATTTGGCTCCTTGGTTTGGAAGTTTAGGGTCATGGTTTCATGGGACATCCCAGTTAATTGGCCTAATAATGTTTTCAGTGCTTCTGTTCTACCTCCTAGTTCGCTGTGTAGTGTGTGGGGTCTTAAAAGCTTGCAAGAGGCCATCCAAGGCAATTGTTCTCTATTTACCTGTAGCAACAGAAGAAGGAAGAATCAGGAATAGATGGAGGAAATGGAATGTGTGGCTAATTACCTCCATGAAAAACTGCCTCCTCTGCCACGAGACCAGAAAAACTGGATAGTGCCCAGCTAGCATTACTGAATAATTTGATCAGACTCTGTAGATGTATCCTGATCAAAAGGGGGGATATGCAATACAGAATTTCACATTCTCATGGAATTCAGATTTTTAGAGCCACGGAGGCTGGATGAACCCTTGAAACTACTGCCCTGAGATACTCTTTAAACCTCAAACCAAAAATATCCCTGAAGTTTTCTTAAAACCAAACAGCAGTTTAGCTTAACTAGTAAAAAATGTCTGCCTTGAGCATTATGCTCTTTTAACAACTACCTACATGGGATCAAACTGACAACAAAAACTTGAAAGATTAGATAGGAACCTTAGAGGAAGTGAATTTATGTTAATGGAGGAGAAACAACTCAGAAAAGGAGGATAAGAACGGTTGCACAACTCGAAGGATATAATTAATGTCACTGGTACGTGTAGAAACTTGAACTGGTGTATGTTTGGCTGTGTATATTCTCAACAACAACAATAAAATTTAAAAAAAAATACATGGCCTGGCTCTATTTTCAAAAAAGGTACTTTATGAAACTATAGATTCACAGTTAATGTAATTTTTAGGGAAAATATTTCTTCTTTAATAAGTGTTTACTGAAAGTTTGGATTTCGTTTTTTTTTTATATTTTACAACAAATATGTAGTAAACTTTGGTCAGACAAAAATAAACACTGTGTTACAATACAGGGGAAACTAGCACAACCTGTACAAGGAAAGGTCATGGAAGCCCCACAGACACATCCAAACTCCCTGAGGGACTGAATTGCTGGGCGGAAGGCTCTGGGGACCATGGTCTCGAGGAACATCTAGCTCAATTGGCATGACACAGCTTATAAAGACAATGCTCTACAGTCTACCTTGGTGAGTAGTGTCTGGGGTCTTAAAAGCCTGTGAGCAGCCATTTAAGATACTCCACCAGTCTCATCCCTTCAGGAGCAAGGGAGAATGAAGAGAACAGGAAACAAGGAAAAGATTAGTCCAAAGGACTAATTGTCCATAGCTACCAAGGCCTCCACCGGACTGAGTCCAGTGCAGCTAGATGGTGCCCGGCTACCACCAATGACTGCTCTCACCAGGATCACAACAGAGGGTTCTGGACAGAGCTGGAGAAGGATGTAGAGCATAATTCTAACTCACAAAAAAGAAGTCCAGATTTACTGGCCTAAAGGAGACTGGAGAAACCTCGAGAGTATGGCTCCCAGACACCCTTTTAGCTCAGTGGTGAAGTTACCTCCGAGGTTCACTGTTCAGCCTGGGAGTGGACAGCCCCGTAAAACCAAATGAGACTAACGAGGTACAGGAGTCCAGTGACAAGGGCCAGAAGGCAGAAGGGGACAAGGAACCTGGTGATAGGGAACACAAGATTGAGTAAGGATATTGTTGATGTGTTGTGAGATTGTTAATCATTGTCATAGGGCAACATTTGTAGTAACTGTTAAATGAGAAACTATTTTGTTCTGTAAGCCTTCATCTTAAGTGAGAATAACAGCACAATTGGAAGAGCATAGTCAATGTCACTGAACTGTGTATGTAGAAATTTTTGAAACGGTGTATCTTTGGCTATGTGTATTTTCACCAAACAAAAAAAAAAAAAAGGTTGAGAATTTAGAGGGTTAATATGTTGTGGGGTTGTTAATGTCATAAAACAATATATGTACTACTGTTTCATGAGAAACTATTTGTCCTATAAGCCTTCACCTGAATTAAAAAAAAAAAAAAGCACTACAAAATCCAATCCCACTCCTAGGAATATATCCTAGAGAAATAAGAGCCGTCACAAAAATAGACATATGAACACCCATATTCACTGCAGCACTGTACACAATAGCAAAAAGAGGGAAACAACCTAGATGCCCATTAACAGATGAATGGATAAACAAACTGTGGTACATACACATAATGGAGTATTACACGATAAAGAACAAGGATGAATCTGTGAACCATCTCATAACATGGATGAAACTGGAGGACATTATGCTGAGTGAAATAAGTCAATCCCAAAAGGACAAATATTGTATGAGACCTCTATTGTAAAAACCCATGAAAAAGTTCAAACACAAAATGTAACAATCTTTGTTGGTTACAAGGGATGGGAAGGGGGAAGGGGGAACTAAATAGACAATAGAAAAGTGGTAACTTTGGTGAAGGGTAAGACAGTTCACAATACTGGGGAAGTCAGCACAGCTTGTACAAAGAAAGGTCATGGAAGCTCCACAGACACTTCCAAACTCCCTGAGGGACTGAATTGCTGGGCAGAGGGCTGTGGGGACCATAGTCTCGGGGAACATCTAGCTCAACTGGCATGACACAGTTTATAAAGACAATGTTCTACATTCTACCCTGGTGAGTCGTGTCTGAGGTCTTAAAAGCCTGTGAGCGGCCATCTAAGATACTCCACTGATCTCACCCCTTCGGGAGCAAGAGAGAATGAAGAGAACAAGATAACAACGAAAAGATTAGTCCAAAGGACTAATGGACCACGGCTACCATGGCCTCCACCAAACTGAGTAGAGTACAGCTAGTTGGTGCGCAGCTACCACCGACTGCTCTGACCGGGATCACAACAGAGGGTTCTGGACAGAGCTGGAAAAGGATGTAGAACAAAATTCTAATTCACAAAAAAAAGACCAGATTTACTGGCCTGACAGAGACTGGAGAAACCCTGAGAGTATGCCATCTGGACACCCTTTTAGCTCAGTGGTGAAGTCACTTCCAGAGGTTCACCGTTCAGCCAGGGATTGGACAGCCTCATAAAACAAAATGGGACTAATGAGGCACAGCAGTCCAGGGACAAGAATTAGAAGGCAGGAGAGGACAGGATAAGCTGGTGATAGGGAACCCAAAGTTGAGAAGTGACGGTGCTGACATGTCGTGGGGTTGTTAACCATTGTCAAAGGGCAATATGTGTACCAACTGTTTAATGAGAAACCATTTGTTCTGCAAACCTTCATCTAAGGTACAAAAAAAAAAAAACTATGTGAGATCAAACTGACAACAGCAACTCAAAATGTTTGATGAGAAGCCTAGGGGGCAGTGATTTGAAGATAATGGTGATGGAATAATTTGGAAAAGGATAGTGAGAATAGCAGCATAACTGGAAGAATGTAATTGATGTCACTGAATTGTACATGTAGAAACTTTTGAAATGGTGTAACTTTGGCTACATATATTTTCACCAAAAAAACATCCTCCAAGGTCAAGAAGGGAGAGTATCGACATGTCGTTGGGTTGTTAACCAACATCATAAAACAATATGTCTACTGACTGTTTAATGAGAAACTATTTGTGCTATGGGCCTTCATCTAAAGTACAAAAAAAATTTTTTAAATTTTAAAAAACTATCTATGCATAAACACAAGAGAAGCATTTTCATGCTCACCCTCCCAAAAATTTTCAATTAAACATTTTAAAGTCCAGAGTTAGAGGGTGGGGCCAAGATGGCAGAGTAGTCAGATGCTTCCTGTGGTCCCTCTCACAACAAAGACCTGAAAAAACAAGTGAATCGATTATATATGACAACATAGGAGCCCTAAACATCAAAGGCGAAGTTGAGGAATCGGACTGAGTGGCAGGGGGAGGGAAAGACGGTTCAGAAGCAACGAGGAGTTGCCAGACCTGAACTAGTGGGAGCCAACGTCCTTCAGGCCAGATCAGCTTGCATGCACGGTGAGGCAAGCAGTGGTGCTCGGGAGGCATTTTTCACATTGGGAGAGACCCAGAGGCAGAGATTCTACTCAGGCATCCAGAACCAGTGAAAAGCAGCACAATTCGCAAAAGGTAAGTACTTAAGTGTGGCCTACCGCGTGG
This sequence comes from Trichechus manatus latirostris, assembly GCF_000243295.1. Lineage (NCBI taxonomy): Eukaryota > Metazoa > Chordata > Mammalia > Sirenia > Trichechidae > Trichechus > Trichechus manatus. The sequence continues at coordinate 1,482,035 of NW_004443974.1, forward strand.
ATCAAAAAACACCCCCCTTCGGGAAAAACCTCTACCATTTACCTCCCCGCTCCCCACTGCACCAGGTCCCGGGTTGGCTTCAGCGATTGCCGAGTCCCCTGGGCTGTAAGCAGGCAGGACCTGTCACGCGCCTTGAGCCATTCTCTCAGCCTTGGAGAGGGAAAAAATCATCTGCCGGCTCCCCTAAGCTAGGAACTCAGGGTAGGCACAGCTCCTTTGCCGAGGCACAGGCACAAGGGGTCCATGGACTCTGAATGCCTTTCACCCCTGCATAGAGCTGTGTGGGCCCATTTCAACAGTGAAGGCCCTCATTATCACAGTACAACAGTGTATATACCTGAAGTCTAACTTCAACTGATTAAGCTGTGAAGTGGCAAGTTTGTGACATTTGACACTGCTCTGCCCATTAAGCACATTCCTCACCTGCCCACAACAGGGTCCTCCACCTAGGCCACCTACCCCCAGTGACAGGGGTTCAAGAATAAGTGGTGCACCCCAGTCCTTACAGTCAACAACACTGGGTGCTTATAGTCCAGATGCAAAACTCACCCACTTACGCACTCTAGGGAAGAGGGAGACAGTTTCCTCCCAGACACTCAGGGCCAGTCGTCAGCACCCTGCCTTGCTCAGCGCATGACCCCCTACTGCAGCCAGATACCTGTGCCTACACCAATCACCAATGCAGTCTAGGACTGCAGATAGACCCTGAACCACACGCTTAGTGACCGACTACCTGGACAGCTGAGCTGAATCCATACAAGAAAATTAAATGGACTCCTGGGTTCACACACTTACTTACTAACAGATCTAACCACTAGGCGACAGGAAGTTAGAGCTTCAAAGGTGCCCATAATCAAACTAGCTCACACGAGCAGTCTATTTGGGCATATTAAAACAAAAACAACAACAAGCTAGGACACGGTAAGCAAACATAAAATAAATAAATATAATACTTATTGATGACGCAGAAACAACAGTCAATATCAAATCACATAAAAAGGCAGACGATGAAATCTTCAGCAAGCTCCCAAAATAAAGAACCACGAAATTCTCCAGAGGAAGAGAATTTCTTGGAATTACCAGAGGCAGAATATAAAAGATTAATATACAGAACTCTTCAAGAATTCAGGAAGGAGATCAGGCAAAACACAGAACAAGCTAAGGAACACACAGATGAAGCAATAGAGGATCTTAAGAAGGTTATTCAATTGAGAAGGGAGAGTGCTGACATGTCGTGGGGTTGTTACCCAATGTCATAAAACAATATTGTGTACTGACTGCTTAATGAGAAACTATTTGTTGTGTAAACCTTCATCAAAAGTACAATAAAAAGAAAAAAAAGAAGGCTATTCAAGGGCATAATGACAAATTTAACAGGCTGCAAGAGTCCACAGAGAGACAGCAATTAGAAATCTAGAAGATTAACAATAAAATTTCAGAATTAGACAACTCAATAGAAAGTCACAGGAGCAGATTTGGGGCATCAGAAGTCAGAATTAGTGAGACTGAAGATAAAGCACTTGACATCAACTTATTTGAGAAAAAATCAGATAAAAAAATTAAAAAAACTGAAGTAACTCTAAGAATTATGTGGGATTCTATCAAGAGGCAATAACATACGAGTGTCTGGAGTACCAGAATGGGGGGGATAACAGAAAATACAGAGAGAATTGTTGAAGGTTTGTTGGTCGAAAACTTCCCTGATATCATGAGACGATAACTATCCAAAATGCTCATCGAACCCTACATAAGGTAGATTCCAAAAGAAAGTCAGCAAGACATATTATAATCGAACTTGCAAAAACTGAAGATACAGGGAGAGTCTTAAGAGTAGCCAGGGATAAACGAAAAGTCATTTACAAAGGAGAGTCAATGAGACTAAGCTTGGACTACTCAGCAGAAACCATACAGGCAAGAAGGCAATGCGATGACATGTATAAAGCCTTGAAGGAAAAAAAGTGCTAGCCGACAATTATATATCTAGCAAAACTGTCTCTCAAATATGATGGCAAAATGAGGGCATTTCCACATAAACAGAAGTTTAGGTAATTTCCAAAAACCAAAACAAAATTACAAGAAATACTACAGGGAGTCCCGTGGTTAGAAAATTAATAACATCAGATAACAGCACAAGACTAGAATGCAAGACAGAGCAACCAATGTTAACCCAGATAAAGAAGTCACAAAACTAAATCAAAGCTAAAACACTGAAAATAGGGAAACACAGATGTCAATATGTAACAGATGACAATATTAAGACAAAATAGAGGGAGTAAAAAAATAGACATAGATTTTTCATATGGAGAAGAAGTCAAGACAATATAAAGAAATAAAACCCTGGTTTAAACTTAGAAAAATAGAGATAAATACATCATCATAAAACAGTATGTGTACTGTTTACTGAGAATCTATTTCTTCTGTAAACCTTCATCTGAAGTACAATGAAAAATAAAAGAAAAATAGGTACAGCATTGTTCACGATAGCAAAAAGATGGAAACAATGTAGGTGGCCACCAGCGGAAGAGTGGATAAACAAATCATGCTATATTCACACAATGGAATACTATGCAATGATAAAGAGCAATGATGAATCCATGAAACATCTTGTAACACGGAGGAATCTGGAAGGTATTATGCTGAGTGAACTTGGTCAGTCGCAAAAGGACAAATATTGCATAAAACCACTATTATAAAAACCCAAGAAAAGGTTTAAACACAGAAGACAACATTCTTTGATGGTTACGAGGTGGAGAGGGAGACAGAGGTGTATTCACCAACGAGAAAGTAGACAAGAATTATCTTAGGTGAAGGGAAGGACGGCACAGACTACAGGGGAAGTCAGCAAGACTGGACTAAATTAAAGCTAGAAATTTCCTGAATACAACCAAACACGTCAAAGGACAGAGTAGCAGGGATGGGCGTCTGGGGACTATGCTTTCAGGGGACATCTAGGTCAACTAGCATAACAAAGTTTTTTAAGAAAACGTTCTGCATCCCACTTTGGTGAGTGGGGCCTGGGGTCTTAAAAGCTAGTGAGCTGAGATGTATCAATTGGTCCCAACCCACCTGGAGTAAAGTACAATGAAGAACACCATGGACACAAGGAAAGTATTAGCCCAAGAGATAGCAAGGGCCACATAAACCAGAGACTTCATCAGCCTGAGAAAGGAAGAACTATATGGTGTCCGGCTACTACCAATGACCACCCTGACAGGGAACACAACAGACAGTCCCTGATGGAGCAGGAGAAAAGTGAGGTACATAACTCCAATTCTAGTAAAAGGACCAGACTTAACGGTTTGATTGAGACTGGAGGGACCCTGGAAGACGTGGCCCCCGGGCTATCTGTTAGCCCAAAACTAAAACCATTCCTGAAGTCAACTCTTCAGACAAATATTATACTGGACTATGGGACATAAAAAGATACTCATGAAGAGCGTGCTTCTTAGCTCAAGTAGATACATGAGATTAAATGAGCAGCTCTCGTCCAGAGGATCACGAGCTGGTTGAATGGACATGGAAAATCCGGAGTGGAAAGGAAGAGCGTGCTGTCACAGTATAGGGAGAGCAAGTAGAGTCACAAAACAACGTATTACAAATTTTTGTATGAGAGACTAACTTGAATTGTAAACTCCTTCACTTAAAGCACAACAATAAAAAGAAAAACAAGGGTAAATATGAAGGTAACCACAAAGGAAACTAACAATCCTACACATCAAAATAAAAAACAAGAAAAATATAAAGACTCAGCAAATACAAAACCAACAACAATGAAAAAGATGAAAAGAAAATATATACGGAAAAACAACTAAGCACAGAAAATTAAGTGGAACAAAGAAACTGTCAACAATACACAAAAAAAGACAACAAAATGACAGCACTAAACAAACACCTATCAATAATTATGCTGAATGTAAATGGAATAAATGCACCAATAAAGAGACAGAGAGTGGCAGAATGGATAAAAAAAACACGGTCCATCTATACCCTGCCTACAAGAGACATACCTTAGACTTAAAGACACTAACAAACTAAAACTAAAAGAATGGAAAAAAATATATTGAGCAAACAACACTCAAAAAAGTGCAGGAGTGGCAATATTAATCTCTGACAAAATAGACTTTAAAGTAAAATCCACTACAAAGGATAAGGAAGGACATTATACAATGATTAAAGGATCAATACACCAGAGGACATAACTATAATAAATATTTATGCACCCAATGACAGGGCTCCCAAATACATAAACTCTAACAGCATTGAAAAGAGAGATAGCGCCACAGTAAGAATAGGAAACTTCAACATACCACTTTGGGTGAAGGACAGAACATCCAGAAAGAAGCTCAATAAAGACATGGAAGATCTAAATGCTACAGTCAACCAGTTTGATCTCATTGACAGATGCCAAACACTCCACCCACAGTAGCCAAGTACACTTTCTTTTCCAATGCACATGGAACATTCTCCAGAATAGACTACATATTAGGCCATAAAGCAAGCCTAAACAGAATCCAAAGCGTCAGAATATTACAAAGCATCTTTTCTGACTGACCATAAAGCCATTAAAGCAGAAAGCAATAACAGAAAAGGCAAGGGGAAAAAAATCAAACAAATGGAAACTGAACAACAACTTGCTCAAAAATTACAGGGTTTGGGAGAAAGGGAGAATGAAGACAAGAGGATACAAGGAAAAGATTAGTCCAAACGACTAATGGACCACAACTACCAAGGCCTACACCAGACTGAGTCCAGTACAGCTAGATGGTGGCTGGCTACCACCACTGACTGCTCTGACCCGATCAAAACAGAGGATCCTGAACAGAGCTGGAGAAGGATGTAGAACAAAATTCTAACACACAAAAAAAGACCAGATTTACTGGCCTGACAGAGACTAGAGAAACACCGAGAGTATGGCCCCTGGACACCCTTTTAGCTCAGTGGCGAAGTCACTCCCAAGGTTTACCATTCAGCCAGAGATTGGACAGTCCCATAAAACAAAATGGGACTAATGAGGCACAGCAGTCCAGGGACAAGGACTAGAAGGCAGAAGGAGACAGGAAAGCTGGTGATAGGGAAACCAAGATTGAGTAAGGACAGTGTCGGCATGTAGTGGGGTTCTTAGCCATTGTCATAGGGCAATATGTGTACTAAATGTTTAATGAGAAACTATTTTGTTCTGTAAACCTTCATCTAAAGTGAGAATAGCAGCACAACTGGAAGAACGTAATTGATGTCACTGAACTTTACACGTAGAAATTTTTGAAATGGTGTATGTATCTTTCGCTATGTATATTTTCACCAAAAAAAAAAAAAAAAGGTCCTCCAAGGTCAAGAAGGGAAAGTGTTGACGTGTCGTGGGGTTGTTAACCAATGTCATAAAACAATATTGGTACTGACTGTTTAATGAGAAACTATTTGTTCTGTAAACCTTCACCTAAAGTACAATTGAAAAGAACTACTGGGTTATAGAAGAAATTAAGGATGGAATAAAGAAATTCATAGAATCAGATGCAAATGAAAACATATCCTACCAGAACCTTTGAGACACAGCAAAAGTAGTGCTCAGAGGTCTGTTTATAGCAATAAATGCACATATCCAAAAAGAAGAAAGGGTCAAAATCAAAACATTAACCCTTCAACTCCAACAAGCAGGAACAGAGTAGCAAAAGAAGCCATCAGACACCAGAAGAAAGGAAATAATAACACAATTAAGTGAAACAGAGAATAGAAAAACAACTAAAGAGTTAACAAGACCAAAAGCTGGTTCTTTGAAAAGATCAACAAAATCGATAAACCACTGGCCAAACTGACAAAAGAAAAACAGGAGAGGAAGCAAATAACCCAAATGAGAAACGAGATGGGCGATATCACAACAGACCCAACTGAAATTAAAAGAATCATAACAGAATACTATGCATAACTGTACTCTAATAAATTTGAAAACCTAGAGGAAATGGACAAATGTCTAGAAACTCACGACCTACCTAAACTAACACAAACAAAACAGGTAGCACAACTAAATAAACCTATAACAAAAGAAGAGATTGAAAAAGTAAATAAAAAACTCCCAACAAAAAAAGCCCTCACAATATGTGTACTACTGTTTAATGAAAAACTATTTGTTCTGTAAACCTTCACCTGAAGTACAATTAAAAGAAAAAGAAAAAAGAAAAGCAAAGCCCTGGCCTGGATGGTTTCACTGGGGAATTCTACCAAACTTTCAGAGAAGAGGTAACACCACTACTACTAAATGTATTTCAGAGCATAGGAAAGTATGGAATACCCCCAAACTCATTCTATGAAGCCAGCATAACCCTGATACCAAAACCAGGTAAAGACACCACAAAAAAAAGAAAATTACAGACCAATATACCTCATGAATATTGATGCAAAAATCCTCAGCAAAATTCTACCCAATAGAATTCAATATTTATCAAAAAACAATTCACCATGATCAAGTGGGATTTATACCAGGTATGCAGGGATGGTTTAACGTTAGAAAAACAATCAATGTAATCTACCGCATAAATAAAACAAAAGACAAGAACTACATGATCTTATCAATTGATGCAGAAAAGGCATCTGACAAAATCCAACACCATTCACGATAAAAACTCTCAGCAAAATAGGAATAGAAGGGAAATTCCTCAACATAATTAAGGGCATTTATACAAAGCAAACAGCCAATATCATCCTAAATGGAGAGAATTTGAAAGCATCCCCCTTGAGAATGGGAACCAGACAAGGATATTCTTTATCACCACTCTTATTCAACATTGTGCTGGATGTCCTAGCCAGAGCAATTAGGCTAGAAAAAGAAATAAAGGGCATCCAAATTGGTAAGGAAGAAGTCAAAGTATCTCTGTTTGCAGATGCTACGATCTTATTCACAGAAAACCCCCCAAAGAATCCACAAGAAAACTACTGGAACTAATAGTAGATTTCAGCAAAGTATCAGGATACAAGATAAAACATACAAAACTCAGCTGGATTCCTCTACACCAACAAAGAGAACTTCGAAGAGGAAATCACCAAATCAGTAACATATATAATAGCCAACAAGAAGATAAAATACTTGGGAATAAATCTAACCAGAGACGTAAAAGACATATACAATGAAAACTA
>NW_004443974.1:1491569-1509246 GCF_000243295.1 Trichechus manatus latirostris
ACAATGGAATACTACACAACGATAAAGAACAATGATGAATCTCTGAAACATCTTATAACATGGAGGAATCTGGAAGGCATTATGCTGAGTGAATTTAGTCAGTCACTAAAGGACAAATACTGTATAAGACCATTATTATAAGAACTCAAGAAATGTTTAAACACAGAAGAAAACATTGTTGGATGGTTACAAGGGTGAGGAGAGAGGGAAAGGGGTATTCTCTAACTAGATAGTAGACAAGAATTATCTTAGGTGAAGGGAAGGACAGCACGTACTACCGGAGAGGTCAGCCCAACTGAACTATACCAAAGCTAAGAAGTTTTTCCTCAATACAACCAAACACTTCAAGGGACAGAGTAGAAGGGGCAGGGGTCTGGGGACCATAGTTTCAGGGGACATCTAGGTCAACTGGCATAACAAAGTTTATTAAGAAAATGTTCTGCATCCCACTCTGGTGAATGGCGTCTGGGGTCTTAAAAGCTAGTGTGCGGCCATCTAAGATGCATCAATTGGTCCCAGAACACCTGGAGTAAAGAAGAATGAAGAACACCACAGACATAAGGAAAGTATTAGCCCAAGAGACAGAAAGGGCCACATAAACCAGAGACTTCATCAGCCTGAGACCAGAAGAACTGGATGGTGCCCGGCTACCACCAATGACCGCCCTGACAGGGAACACAACAGAGTCCCTGACGGAGCAGGAGAAAAGTGAGGTGCAGAATTCAAATTTTAATAAAAATATCAGACTTAATGGTTTGATGGAGACTGGAGGGACCCTGGAAGACATGGCCCCCAGAGTCTCTGTTAGCCCAAAACTAAAACCATTCACGAGGCCAACTCCTCAGACAAAGATTAGACAGGACTAGGGGGCATAAAATATTTGTAAAGAGTGTGCTTCTTAGCTCAAGTAGATATATGAGACTAAATGGGCAGCTCCTGTCCAGGGGCGAGATGAGAAGGCAGAGAGGGTTAGGAGTTGGCTGAATGGACATGGGAAATCTGGGGTGGAAAGAAGTCACAGTATAGGGAGAGCAACTAGGGTCACATAACAGTATATGTATAAATTTTTATGAGGGACTAAGTTGAATGGTAAACTTTCGCTTAAAGCACCATTAAAAAAAAAAGTCCAGAGTTAGGAAGCCTATATCTAATCAATTTGTCTAAAGGTATACTTTAATATGTTTTTAATAACTCAGAGATTTTTATTGTAATATTTTCTCAAGTATGTAATTCATCAATTACTAGATCTCAAACATAAATGAGACATATTTAGAAAATTATACCTCATGAAAAAAATACATTGTTCAACAAGTCCTTTTCTGTTTTATTTTCCCTTCCCCTTTTCCACTTATCTTGAGATAACTTCTTCTTTCCTCAGGATTAACAATCCTCTATCCTTTTCTTTCCTGAATTTTGATACCCATAAGAGGCAAAGGTTTGACAGAGACAAAACAGATACAATATGTTCATCTCCATATATTTCTATACATGAAGAAGTAATAGAATAGCCTATTATTGAGAATACAAACATAGAGGATGAGAATCAAAACTGAGCCTCTTGGATGCTTTGTGATTCCTGAGTAAATTCTAGTAAAGAAAGCCATTCTCTACAAGCACAGCAATATTTTTACAAATATGAGTCTGATTACACAGACTTAAAATGGCTCAATGTTTTTCTAAGGCTCTAAAATAGCACTGTCCAGCAGAAATACAATGCAAGCCACATACGCAAATTTTAATTTTCTAATTGCCACAGTAAACAAATTTTGAAACACAGATAAAACTAATCTTACTGACATATTTATTTAACCCACTATATGCAAAATGTTATCATTTCAACACAGAATCAATATTTTAAAAATTATTGGGTGAGAAGAAATTGTGGAGTAAGGACCTGGAAACACTATTCTCCATAAAAGCAACAAGAAAAAAAATGGCAAAAATTATCAGAATCAATCTTTTCATAACTCTGGAAACTAAACAAAGATTACAGCAATCTAGGGAGCATTTATTCAAGAAAAACGACCGCATTCGGCAAGAACGGTGACCTTTGTGACGTTTGTACTTGCCGTATTCCCAACCCCCAAGTCCCCAACTCTCTGAAAGTCTTGAAAGCCAAGAGCCCGTAATCATAGGGAAAGCCAGCAGCCTGGCAGCCACCAGAGGGTGCCAAGCGGGGCTGGAACACCTTCAAAGCCCCATTTCCAGAGAGCTGTAGTTATTTGGTGGCTCCCTAAAAACCCCACTCACAGGGCTCGTCTTTACTTAACCTCAGAGCTCACCAATGGGAACAGCCTTTTCCTCAGAGGTGTTTGTCAAAAATAATTAGTGTCGACTGCTTAACATCTCAGAGGCAAACACGAAGCTGACTAAAAAACTTAAGAGGAAAAACTGGGGAATAAGTCCCTGTTGTTGTGTGCTGTCAAGCTGATTCCAACTCAAAGCGACCCTACAGAACAGAGTAGAACTGCAGGTTTCTTACTCTATCCTATAGGGTCGCTATGAGTCAGAATCAACTTGATGACAATGGGTTTGGTTTTTTGTTTTGGAATCTTTATGGGAGCAGATCTTTTCTCCTGCAGAGAGGCTGGGTGGTTCCAACTGCAGACCTTTTGGTTAGCAGCCAAACACTTAACCACTGCTCCTTGAGAAGTCTCTGGGCTTTGAAAAGCTCCAACATATTCCTGGGATGCTAGGGGGGCCACATGCATGCATAGGGGCTGTAAGCATGCCCAGGGAAGACCCAAGAAGGTCCTAAGCCCTCACCTCCGGTTGACCTTGAGAAACATATAAAAAGGATTATAAATCATGACCAAGAAGGATTTCTCCCAGAAATCTAAGGTTGGTTCAACACACTAAAATCAATCAGTGTAATATACCATTATTAACAGAAGAGAGAACAAAAACCACATAATCATCCCAACAGATGCAGAAAGAGCCTTTGATAAAACCCAACACCCTCTCATGATAAAAACACTCAACAAACTAGGAAAAGAAGGGAACTTCCTCAACACGATAACAGGCATCTATGGAGAAAACCCACAACCGCCATCATATTTAATGGTGAAAGACTGAAAGCCTTCCCCTAAGATCGGCAACAAGATAAGATGTCCGCTCTCATCACTCCTATTTAATATTGTGTTAGAGGTTCTAGACAGGGTAATTAAGCAAAAAAAGAAATAAGAAGCATCCCAATGGATAAGAAAGAAGGACAACACACAATACAGGGGAAGTAGCCAAAAAAAAAAAAAGTAAACTGTCTGTATTTGCAGATAACATGATCTTCTATATACAAAACCCTAAGGAATCCACTAAAGAAACTATTAAAAGTAATAAGTTTAGCAAGGACTCAGAATACAAGATCAATATATAAAAATCAATTGTATTTCTATATACTAGCAATAAAAATTCTGAAAATGAAATTCAGAAAACAATAAATATCATACATATTATACATGGGTATAAATTTAACAAAAGAAACACAAGACTTGTACACTAAGAACTACAAAATACTGTTGAAAGAAATTAAACACCTAAATAAAAGGAAAGACATCCTGCCTGAGGCATCTAGTGCTGCTGTAACAGAAATACCACCAGTGGATGGCTTTAACAAAGAGAAGTTTATTCTCTCACAGTCCAGTAGACTAAAAGTCCAAATTCAGGGCGTCAGCAACAGGGGAACCCTTTCTCTGGATGAAGGTCTGTGTCATCAATCTTCCCTTGGTCGGGGAGCTGGGGGAGCTTCTCTGCACAGGAACCTCGGGTCCAAAGGACACGCTCTGCTCCCAGCACTGCTTTTTTGGTGGTATGAGGTTCTCACGTCTCTCTGCTTGCCTCTCTCTTCCACATCTCAAAAGAGACTGGCCCAAGACACTATCTAATCTTGTAGATCTCATCAATATAATTGCCGCTAATCCATCCCATCACATCACAGTGATAGAGTTCACAACACATAGGGAAATCACATCAGATGACAAAATGGTAGACAATCACACAATACTGGGAATCATAGACCGATGGAATAGAATTTAGAGTCCATAAATAAACCCATACATATATGGCCAACTGATTTTTAACAAGCGTGTCAAGTCCACTCAATGGGGAAAGAATAGTCTCTTTAACATATGGTGCTGGGACAACTTGATATATCCATACAATGGAATATTATTCAGCAATAAAAAGAACTGATACATACTTCAGGATGTACGAACCATGAAAAAATTTCGTAAAAGATGACAGTCACAAAAGAACACACAGCATATGATGCCATTTATATGAAATGTCCAGAATAGGTGAATCTAAAAGATAGAAAGTAGATTAGTGCTTGCTTGGGGGAGGGGGGGGGGAGTGGGGACAGCTACTGAATACAAGGTTTCTTTCTTTAAAGGAGGGCAATATGTTCTAAAATTAGATAGTGGTGATGGTTGCACCACCTTGTGAATATGCAAATATACTAAAAAAAATTGCATTGTATACTTTAAATGGGTGAATTACACAGTAGGTGAATTATATCTCAATAAAACTTTAAAAAAAAAGTTGCTCAAAAGACTTAACTTGGTATTTCACCAGAGGACATTTAAATGGCCTCCAAACACATGGAAAGATGCTCAGTGTCCATCACAGAGATGCAAATCAAAACCACAATAAGATACCATTCCATTCCAACCAGAATGGCTAAGATAAATAAAATAACAAATGTTGGCGTGCATGTGGGGAAACTGGAACCCTTATCCATTGCTGGTGGGAATGCAAAATGGTACAGCCCTTGTGGAAAACAGTGTGGCAGTTCCTCAAAAAACTAAAAATAGAACTACCATATGACCCAAAAATCCTACTCCTAGGTATATACCCAAAAGACATGAAAGCAAAGACTCATACACCAATGGTCACCGCAGCACTGTTCACAACAGCCAAAAGGTGGAAGCAACCTAAATACCTGTCATGGATTGAATTGCATCCACCAAAAAATGTGTGTACCAACCTGGCTAGGTCATGATTCCCAGTATGGTATGATTGTGTAATCTGATGTGATTTCCTTACGTGCTGTAAACTCTATCACTATGATGAGATTATATATGATCTCCTTATGCGTTGTAAATTCTATGACTGTGAGGAGGTTATGCTGATGAGGTTTACAAGATTAGATTAGTGTCTTAACCAGTCTCTTTTGAGATATAAGAGAAGCGAGCAGAGACACACGGGAACCTCACACCACCAAGAAAGCAGTGCCGGGGGCAGAGCGCATCCTTCGGACCAGAGGTTCCTGCGGTGAGATGCTCTCAGACCAAGGGAAGACTGATGCATCACAAGGACTTTCCTCCAGAACTAACAGAGAGAGAAGGCCTTTTTCTGGAGCTGATGCCCTGAATTTGGGCTTGCAGCCTACTGGACTATGAAGAGAATAAATTTCTCTTTGTTAAAACCATCCACTCGTGGTACTTCTGTTACAGCAGCACTAGATGACTAAGACAATACCCATCAACAGATGAATGGATAAACAAAATGTGGTACATTCATACAATGGAATACTACTCAGCAAGTAGTTGAAATGAAGTCTTGATACAAGCTACAGTACAGATGGAGGTTGAAGACATTGTGGTGAGTGAAGTAAGTCAATCACAAAAGGACAAATATTGTATGACCTCACTTACAGAAAAAGACAAAAAAGGCAAATGTCTAGAGACCAAAGTTTATTAGTGGTTACCAGAGGTGGCGTCACTATGAATTGGAATCGACTCCACAGCAACAGGTTTGGACTTTTTACTAGTGGTTGGGGCGGCGGGGAGGAGGTTATTGCTTATGGAGTATTGAGTTTTGGTTTACAATGATGGAAAACTGCGCTGCTTAAGAGTAGGGCAGCACAGCCAATCACTGTTAAGTGATGTCAACAAGCTGTGTACCTGTAAAAAGTTGAACTGGCAAAAGTTGTGTGATAGACATATTTACAATAACAACAAAAGAATAGCTGCTAAGGCTGCTTATGTACAACCAAACACCTCATGGGATTTGCTTCCTTGGTTTGGAGGTTTAGGGTCATGGTTTCATGGGACATCCCAGTTAATTGGCCTAATAATGTGTTCATTGCTTCTGTTCTACCTCCTAGTTCACTACACAGTGCCTGGGGTCTTAAAAGCTTTCAAGCAGCTGCAGCCATCCAATGCAGAGTAACTGGTCTCTATTCAACTGGAACAACAGAAGAAGAAGGGAAAGAAATAGAGAAGGAAGAAAGGGAATGTGTGGCTAATTGCCTCCATGAACAATTGCCTCCTCTGCCATGAGACCAGAAGAACTAGGTGGTACCCAGCTACCATTACTGAACATTCTGATCAAAGATACCATAGAAGAATCCTGATCAAAGGGGGAAAAATGCAGAACAAAGTATCAAATTCTCACAGAATCAGATTTCCTGGAGCCATGGAGGCTGGATGAACCCCTGAAACTACTGCCCTGAGAGAAGCTTTCACCTTAAACCGAAAATATTCCCTGGAGTCTTCTTAAAACCAAACAACAGTTTAGCTTAACTAGTGGGAAAAAAAAGTCTGCCTTGAGCATTATGCTTTTTTAAGAACTATCTATACGGCATCAAATTGACAATAGAAACTTGAAAGATTAGATAGGAACCTTACGGGCAATGAGTTTATGTTAATGAGGGAGGAACAATCCAGAAAAGGAGGGTGAGAATGGTTGCAGAATTTGAAGAATCTAATTAACGTCACTGAATGGTACATGTAGAAACTGTTGAATTGGTATATGCTTTGCTGTGTATATTCTCAACAACAAACTAAATCAAAAAAAAAAAGAACAGTTGCTGTCAAGCTGATTCCAACTCATGGCAACCCCGTGTTTGTCAGAGTAGAACCGTGCTCCATAGGGTTTTCCATGGCTGATTCTTCAGAAGTAGGTTGCCAGGCTTTCTTCTGAAGTGCCTGTGTGGATTCGAACCTCCAGCCTTTCAGTTAGCAGCTGAGCACATTAACCATTTGCACCATCCAGAGACTCCATTAAAAAATAGAAAATAAAAATAATTTTAGATATTTCTCTTACAAGTCACTAAAACAACAAAAATTTCATAAAGTTAAGATGTATTTTAAATGTTTCCTTTAATGCTTTAAATAAGAAAGTAGCAGCCTCCTAACCTATTTTAAATAGACTCCATAACTGAACTACAGTTTATAAAATAAGTAGAGAGAAACCAAGCTACTTCCAAAGCAGAAACAAACACTTCCAGCTGTAAATGGTAGTTAAATAAACATAAGTGATTGCAAATCCTGTGAAATGCAAACAAAGTGCACAAAAAATTTAGGTAAAAAAAATTAAAAAGTTGAAGAGGAGGGAGGAGAGAGAAGCAAGCATGGGAAAATAAATATCATGTCAGAACAAAATCTGTATTGTATCAGTTTATAATATACAATAACCTCCAAAACGTGAGACCTGACAGTCTAAAGGACTGTAACTGATGCTTTATAATGCTAACCACCCACAAGGGATAATTCTTCCAAGTTGTATTAAATAAATATAAGTTGAAATTACTAAAGCAATACCCACCAACAGCACCAACCAATTTTATGTGAAATATAATTCATGAGGTATTTAAATAGCCTTCAAAATATATGCAACTATCCTGGCACAATCACCAGTGATCAATGTGAAATCTTGTACTATTTACTAGTTATAAAGGTAGTAATTCAAAGTCTTAGATAGCAATCAAGAGAAAAACTAATATCCAATATACTCACTCCCTCCTCTACACAACTCTACACAACTCCAATAATAACTAAAATCAACTTTTTTTCCAATATCCATTCCAGATTGCCAACACAAAGTTTCAGTGAAAACACATTTACGGCACAGACACTGATACGCCTTGGCAATGCTTAAGGCCAGCCCAACAACTCAGTAAACATTCCAGTTCTAGCTGTATCCCCCAAATCACCTATATATGCAAAGTATGTTCCATGAACTATTTTTTACTGATTCATGACAAGATATGTACACAAACTGAGAGTAAGTATTTAGAAACTTTTGCGGCAATTTGGCAGAATAATTTTTATTTTAAAAATCGGCTTATATTTCGTATGTCTTTTTTAATTTCATTTTTTATTAATTCATTTTTATTGTATTTTACAGAAGTACTGATACACAACAGATTGGAAACAAACAAAAATCACCCAGTTCTCCACCACAAATAGTCTGGGAACCACTGATTTAAAGCAATTCTATAATACGTGCACAAGAGTACTTGTACAAAAGGGTTCACTGAGCAATCTTTTCAGTAATACACTGAAAACAACCTAAATGCCCAGAAAGGGGAGAATGAAACATTAAACAACAATAGAAATAAATAACCTAATTTGCATGACTCCGTATGGATGAATCTCAAAAATCACTGATATATGATGCCATACAAAGGTGACGCACGCATACAAGTAAAAGCACAGAAAGGATAAAGACTCAGTTCAGGACAGGCCTACCTCTGAGGAATGAGGACCAAAGCCAAACCAAACCTGTTGCTATCGAGTCACTTCTGATTCAAATACAGAGTAGAATTGTTCCATGGTATTTTCTTGGCTGTAATCTTTATGGAAGCACATCACCAGGACTTTTCTTCCTCGGTACCACCAGATGAATTTGAACTGCCAACCTTTAGGTTAGCAGTTGAGTGCAAAACCTTTTTCACCACCCAAGGACCTCAAGGAAAGAGGAAGGAAATGCTAACTGGGAAGAGCTACACACAGCGTTAACTCTATTTGTAAGGTAGTCTTTCTATTGAAAACAAAAGATACATACATTACCAAAAAGTTAAAAATGTTAAGATCCGAGAGAGTTAGGTAGACGGTACATGAGCATTGGTTATATCATTCTCTAACACTTATCTGTATGTTAAAGACATTTCTTTTATAAACACCAAAAACTAAAACAAAATAAAGAGAAAAATGATAATAAATTTATAGTGTTACTGAAATAAGAGTAAGAAAGTAATTATAATGGAATAACACAAGAGGCCTAATTCAGATTGGGGAATCAGGGCATACCTCTCCGAGAAAGTGACAGTTACACTGAGAGGTAAAGGATCCCTAGGAATTGGCCAGACTAGGGGAGGAAAGGCCCAGGCAGAAAAAACAACAAGTATAAAGACCCTGAGGCCAGCTGAAACGAGTGCAGACAGTGAACACCCTGCCAGCTCCCAATGAGCTGTGTCAAGAAGAGTTCTCATCATCGAGGCTGAAGCCATTAAAAGATTTTAAAAGCATGGAAGTGACACAATGCAATTTAGGTTTCAGAAAGATCCCTCTGATTGCTTGCTTAGTAAAGATTATCCAAACCAAACCAAACCCACTGCTGTTGAGTCGATTCCAACTCATACCAAACCTATTATAAAGAGTAGAACTGCCCCATAGGGTTTCCAAGGCTATAAATCTTTACAGAAGCAGACTGCCACATTTTTCTCCCACGGAGTGGCTGGTGGGTTCGAACCGCTGATCTTTTGGTTAGCAGCCAAGAGCTTTAACCACTGCACCACCAGGGCTCCTTGGTAAAGATTAGAGGGGGTAAAAAGTGAAAATCTGAAAGGCTGGTGCAGGGGTCCAGGCAAGAGATAAACGCCAGCAGTCATTTGATGGCAATGTACATAGAAAACTAAGACCTGACTCAAGCTGTATTTTCAACACAAAACAAACAGGACTTAGTGACAGATGGGATAGGGGGAGGAAGGTGGAGGGAGGCAAAATGTCAAAAAATGGACAAACCTACATGAAATGGACAAATTCTTAGAAGCACACAACCAACCCAAACTAACTCAAGAAAAAATGCAAAGTCTCAACAGACCCATAACAAGTGAAGTGATTGAATCAGTGACCAAAAACCTCCCTAAATAAAAAAAATCATGGACCAGATGGTTTCACAGGGGAATCATACCAAAAATTTAGAGAAGAATTGACAACAATCCTGTTTAAACTCTTCCAAAAGACAGAGAAGGATGGAATACTCCCTAATTCATTCTATGAAGCAGACAACCCTGACACAAAAACCAGACAAAGACACCACAAAAAAAGAAAACTACAACAATGCAATCCTAATCCAAATCCCAAAAAGGTTCTTTAATGAAATGGAAAAACTAATCTCCAACCTTACAAGGAAAGGAAAGAGGCCCCAAATAGCTAAAGCAATACTGAAGAAGAACAAACTATGAGGTCTCACACTTCCCGATGTCAAAACTTACTGTACAGCCACAGTAACCAAAACAGCCTGGTACTTGTTCAGTGACAGGCACACAGACCAATGGAATAGAATAGAAAACCCAGAAGTAACTCCATCCATCTATGGGCAGCTGATCTTCAACAAAGTGTCAAAGTCCATTCAATGAGGAAGAAACAAATGGTGCTGGCAAAACTGGACATCCATTTGCAGAAAAATGAAACAGGATCAATACCTCACACAAGACACAAAATCAAACTCAAAATGGATCAAGACTTAAATGGTAAAGCTAAAACTAAAAAGTTCCTGGAAGAGAACATAGGGACAAAACTAGGGATCGTAATATTCGGCATAAATAGACTTTCAAACACAACTAAAAATGTACAAACAACAAAATATAAATTAGATAACTGGGACCTCCTAAAAATTAAATACTTATGCTCATCAAAAGACTTTACCAAAAGAGTAAAAAGAGACCCTACAGACTGGGAAAAAAATCTTTGGCAATGACATATCTGACGAGGGTCCAATCTCAAAAATATATAGAAAACTTCAATAGCTCAACAACAAAAAGACAAACAATCCAGTCAAAAAATGGGCAAAGAACATGAACAGACACTTCACCAAAGAGGACATTCAGTGGCTAACAAATACATGGAAAGATGCTTGTGATTATTAGCCATTAGAGAGATGTAAATCAAAACTACAATGAGATACCATCTCACTCCTGCAAAAATGGCACTGACCAAAAAAAAACAGAAAACATGCTGGTGAGGCTGTGGGGAGACTGGAACTCTTACACACTGCTGGTGGGACTGTAAACTGGTACGACCACTATGGAAAACACTATGGCACTTCCTCAAAAAAGCTAGAAATAGAAATACCTTCTGACCCAGCAATTCTACTCCTAGGTATATACCCTAGAGATATAAAAGCAATGACAAGAATAAACATATGCACACCCACATACCACTGCACTATTATTCACAATAGCAAAAAAATGGAAACAACCTAAGTGCCCATCAACAGATGACTGGATAAACAAACTGTGGTACATAGATACAACAGAATACTACGCAACTATAAAGAATAATGATGAGTCCATGAAACAGTATGCTGAGTGAAATAAGTCAATCACAAACGGACAATTATTGTATGGTTTCACTTCTATAAAAAGTCAAAAATAGGTACATACACAGAAAGCAACGTTCTTTGACGGCTACCAGCGATGAGAGGGGGAGAGAGGAGGAATCACTTGCTAGATACCAGACATCTGTTATTTCTGGTGATGCGAAAAGCAACATAAAATATGGGGGAAGTCAGCACAACTTGACCAAGGTAAATGAAGACAGCAAGCGATATGCAAGGAAAAAGGACAATTACGGTAAATGTTATAAATAATTTTGCAACAACAGTATTAACAACCAAATAATATGTGTGTGGTTACAGAGGTATACTATATATGTATAGGAAGGTATATGTGAGTACATGCATGTGCATATACAGGTATAGTTACACGTATAGAGATATACGTGTTTGTGCTACATATATATTCGTATATATAATAAAGCACATAGGGGGCACAGTTAGGGAGTCCTCTTAAACATATTCAAACACCTCACAGGATTGGTTTACCAGGTAAAAGGGCTTAGGACCATAGTCTAGTTGGACAACTCAGTCAATTGGCATAACATAGTTCATAAAGACAACGTGCTACATCCTCATTTGGTGAGTAACATCTGGGATCTTAAAAGCTTTTGAGCAGCCATCTAAGATAGAACTATAGGTCTCTTCCTATCTGGAACAAAAGAGAATGAAGGAAACCAAAGACTCAGAAGAAACTAGTTCACAGGACTAACAGCTCAAAAGAACCAGAGCCTCTTCAAGCCTGAGACCAGAAGAACTAGATGGTGCCTGGCTACCACTATCAACCGTTCTGACCATGGACAAAACAGAAAGGCTTGGATAGAATGGGAGAAAAATGTAGAACAAAACTCAAATTCCTAAAAAAGATCAGACTTACTGGAGAAACAGAGACTGTCGTCCTAAGATACCCTTTTAACTTGGAACTGAAACCATTCCCGGAGGTCTCCTCACAGCCAAGTAATAGATTGTCTTATAAAATAAACAATATCACCCGTGAGGAATGTGTTCCTTAAACAATCAACTATACAAGACCAAATGGTCAACATTCACCCAAAAGCAAAGATGAGAAGGCAAGCGGGGGGAGGGGTGGAAGCTAGATAAACAGAAACAGAACAAATGGAATGGAAATAATGAGAATGCTGACACATTTCAAAAACTGTAACCAATGACATGGAGCAATTTGTACAAAAATTGTTAAATGAGAACCTAATTCCCTATGTAAACTTTCACCTAAAGCACAATAAAATATTCAAAAAAAAGAAAACTACAAGCCAGTAACTCTTATGTATATAAATGCAAAATACTCAACAAACTACTAACAAACAAAATCCAACAGCATATTAAAAGAGTCATAAACCATGACCAAGTGGGATTTATTCCAGAATGCAGGGGTGGTTCAACACTAGAAAATAAATCAACATAAAACATCACATCAATAGAACAAAGGACAAGAACCACATGATCATTTCTATTGATGCGGAAAAAGCATTTGATAAAAACCAACACCCTTTCTAGATGAAAACTCTCAAGAAGACTGGAATATAAGGAAATTTCCTCATTATGACTTAGGGCATATATGAAAAGCCAACACTATATTTAATGGAGAAAGACTGAGAGATTTCCCCCTTGAAATCAGGAATAAGACAAGGGTGCCCACTCTCACCACTTCTACTCAATACTGTATTAGAGGTCCTTACTAGGGCAATAAGACAAGAAAAGAAATAAAAGGTATTCAGAGAGGAAAAGAAGTAAAATTATCTCTACTACCGATGACATGATCCGATATACAGAAAACCTCAAAGAGTTCGCAAGAAAACTTCTAGAGCTAGTAGAGAAATTTAGCAAGGCTGCAGGGTACAAGATCAACAAACACAAATTGGCTAGGGTTCTGTACACTAGCAATAAGAAGTCTAAAAGCGAATCTAAGGAAAAAGTTACATTTAAAATAGCATCTAAGAGAGTGAAGCACCTATGAATAAATTTAACCACGGATGTAAAAGGCCTATAGAGTGAAAATTGTAAAACACTGCTGAAAGAGATTAAAGAAGATTTAAGTAAATGGAAAGATATTCCTTGTTCATGAACTGGATAAGAAAACTTAATATTGTTAAGATGTCATTATTGCCCAAAGTGATCTATAGATTCAACAAAATCCTGATCGAAATTCCAACGGTCTTCTTTACATAAATGAAAAAACCCATCCTCAACTTTATATGGAATAGCAAGAGGCCTCAAATAGCTAAAGCAATGTTGAAAGGGAAGAACAAAGTACTTGGACTCACACTTCCTGATTTTAAAACATACTATACACTACAGAAATGAAAACAGCCTGATACTGATAAAACAACAGAAACAGACCAATGGAATAGAATTGCGAGTCCAGAAATAAACCCACATATCTATGGTTAACTGATTTTTGACAAGGATGCTAAGTGCATTCAATGGAAAAAGAAAAGTCTCTTCAATAAATGGTGTTAGGAAAACTGGATTTCCACATGCAGAAAAATCAAACGGGAGACTTCCGGACAACATGGCACTATAGACAGAAGCACCACGCCCACCCCTCCACAGCAAAAATCTGAAAAACTAAGTCAACAGAGACACCCGTCAATCCTGAAACCCTAAGTATCAAATGAAGAGATAAAGAACTCAGCCAAGCACCGAATGGAATAAGAAACTGACCGAGAACAGAGAGCGAGGAGAGATACGTGCAGAGGTCCCCTATCAGCTACTGCAGCACGGATCCGCCATCTGGGACTCCTATCGGAGATCGGTGAACAGGGGGTATGAAAAAGCAGCTTCACAGAGTTTCCAGCAGGTGACAGAACAACTGGTAACCAGCGATATATGCTTTCCCACCCCAACTCTTCTTCACCCCCACTTGGCCTCCTCTGTTTCCTGCGGCCACAGTCTCTTGGCCGGAAAGCACTGGCTATCCCCTGGTGTCACCTGGATTCCACCCACACGCATTGGCCGGCTCCCTGAGTGCCATGTGTTGGCTACTGGTGTTGCTTTTTTCAGATTCCTTAGATTTCTTCCTTACCTTTCACCACCCCCACCCCCACCCCATCCTTTCTCTCAAATACCTGGCTTCGTGTGCCATCTTTGCTTCTTCCTGAGAGGCTGCAAAGCACTACTTGACTGTGGGACTGCATCCCCACCGGTGCCGCTGTGCTGGTGGGACCCCTGGGGCATTTTTTGTTTCTTTGTACTGATTTCTTCTGTTTTGATTTGTTTGTTTTCTTTTTCTTTTCTCGGCTTGGGAGCCACTTCTGGCTGGGCAGTGTTACATGGCTTGAGAGTTACTCCCTTACTATGTGAGATGCACAGTGACATCCTCGGGGGCATTTCTTTTTTCTGGTTTTTTGGGGTTTTTTTTTTGTTTCTTTCTTTTCTTCTCTTTTTCCCTTTGTGTCTTTCTTCACTTCCAGTTTCTCATGTCTCTATACTTACCTTCTCCCTTCTCTTCCTGTCTCCTGAATACCTGGCACTATGTGACACCTCTACCCCTTATGGCCAGGCTGTACTTCACGGCCTGGGAGCAACGTCCCCAGTCACACCAGCTGCACCAGTGGGATCCGTGGGGACTTTTCTTTTTTTTTTTCCATCTCTCTAAATTTTATTCATTTTTTTCTTTTACCTTTTTTCTTTTTCTTTTTGTTTTTCTCCATTTCTCATCTTGTTTTTCTCTCATCTCGTCACTTCAACAGCTAGCTCCCTTAGCACTCTTTTTTGTCTCTTTGTTGGTGTGTATGTTTTTGGCTCATGTTCCTCCCTCCTCTCTCTCCTCTTTCCCATACCCATCTTAGCTCCACACATCACAATCTACCCGTTCCTTTTCACCTACCTGCACCATGTGCTGAACATCACAACGCAAAGCAGCACAGGCACAGCCTACTGGAACCTGCCCTGCACTGATACCTGGCCCACCGTCAGCCCTAGTATGCGCCACAAACAATCCATCCCAGCAACTCCCCTTGAGCTGGACTTGCCCTGCTGTACCATACCTGAGTGACTGACCCTACCCACTGGAGAAGGAGATGAAAAGTACTGTGCACACAAACGAGTAAACAACAAAGAATGCACAGCCCGCCTACTCAGACATAACCAACTAAAACAAAAAAGCAGGACGAAACAAATTTACAATCCATAAACAAGGAAAATAACTTGAATGCCCCAAAGACAGCAGACAGTATCAAAACATATACAAAAACAGGGCAGGATGGTTCCAGTAGGAGTCCAAAATAAAACACCACATGACTTTCCAGTAGAGGAAAAGGCACTAGAACCACCTGATAGGGAATTCAAATCTCCAATATTTAGAGGTATCCAAGAGTTGAAGCAAAAAGTAGACAAAAATGAGGAAAAAATAGGCAAATTCATGGAAAATACAAAAAAATGGAAGAATTCAAGAAAATAATACAGGAGCAAAATGCTAAAATAAATTCACAACTAGAAATCATCCAAAAACAACAATTAGAAATCCAAAAGATAAATAACAAGATGTCAGAAATGGACAGTGTCATAGAAGGACTGAGGAGCAGGTCTGAAACAATGGAAGACAGGATCAGCAAAACTGAAGACAAACACTTGGATACAACCCTGTTTGAGGAAAAATCAGAAAAGAGAATGAAGAAAAATGAAGAAACCCTGAGAATTATGTGGGATACGATCAAAAGCAAACATCTGAGAGTAAGCCAACTTCCAGAACAGGGGGAGAAAACAGAAAACACAGAGAGGATCACCGAAGAACTGCTGACAGAAAACTTCCCCAATATCCTGAAAGATGAAAAGCTGACCATCCAAGAAGCTCAACAAACCCCATATAGGATAGATCCCAAAAGAAAATCACCAAGGCGTATCATAATCACACTCACTAAAACCAAAGACAAACAAACAATCCTGAGAGCAGCTCAAAAAAAAACAAAAAGTCACTTGCAAAGACGAAACAATAATACTGAGCTCGGATTATTTGGCAGAAACCAGGCAGGCAAGAAGGCAATGGGGTGACATATATAAAACCTTGAAAGAAAAAAATTGCCAGGCAAATCTCTCGTTCAAATATGATGGTGAAATTAGGTCATTTCCAGATAAACAGAAATTAAGTAACTATGTAAAAATCAAACCAATCTCACAGGAATTATTAAAGGGAGTCCTTCAACATAAGAACAAAAAACATCAAACCACAGGCTGAATCTAGGATGAAGGATTGTACCAGCCAGGTATCAACCTAGGACATGAACTCTCAAGGACTATCCAAAACCAAAAGAATTACAACAGGGAACCACACAGGTTAATCTGTAAATGACAACATCATCAGAACAATAAAAGAGGGAATAAACAGCATAGGTATAGAATCTTCTAAAGAAGAGGAAGACAAGGTGATACCAAGTAATAACAGACTGGTTCAAACCTAGGAAGATAAGGCAAAATTTCAAGGTAACCACAAAGAAAGTTAACAAACCTACTCACCAAAACAAAGAAGAAAAACATAAAGTCTCAGTAAAAACAAAACCTACAAACACAAAAGAAATGAAAAAAAAAATTGACAAAAGGAATTCAGCACAGGAGAGTAAGAGGAACAAAGAAAACATCAGCGCCACAAAAAAAAGCACTACAACATGACAGCAATAAACACACCTATCAATAATTACACTGAATGTAAATGGCCTAAATGCACCCATACAGCGATAGAGAGTAACAGAATGAATAAAAAAACAGGATCCATCAATATGCTGTCTACAAGAGACCCATCTTAGAAACAAAGATGTAAATTTATTAAAAATCAAAGGATGGAAAAAAATATATCAAGCAAACAGCAGGACTGGCAATACAAATCTCAGATAAAACAGACTTTAAAACAAAATCTACCACAGAAGACAAAGAAGGACACTATATAATGATTAAGGGGACGATCCAACATTAAGACATAACCATAATAAACATCTATGCTCCCAATGACATAGCTCCAAAATACATAAAACAAACTCTAACAACACTGAAAAAAAAAAATTGACAGTTCCACAATAATAGTAGGAGACTTCAACACACCACTCTCGGTAAAGGACAAACCATCTAAAAAGAAACTCAACAAAGATACAGAAGACCTAAAGGGCACAATCAGCCAAATTGGCCTTGTAGACAAATACAGAACACTACACCCAACAGCTGAAAGTACACATTCTTCTCCAAGGCACATGGAACACTCTAAAGAGTACAAAACATCTTAAGCCACAGAGCAATCCTCAACAAGATCCAAAATGCTGAGATAATACAAAGTATCTTCTCTGCCCACAACACCATAAAGATAGAAATTAACAACAGGAAGAGCAAGGAA
>NW_004443974.1:1509346-1513277 GCF_000243295.1 Trichechus manatus latirostris
AGAATCAAATGAGAATGAAAACACATCATACCAAAACCTTCGGGACACAGCAAACGCAGTTCTCAAAGGAAAATTTACAGCAATAGATGAACACATCAAAAAGAAGAAAGGCGAGAAAACCAAAACATTAACTACAAAACTCGAACAAATAGAAAGAGAACAGCAAAAAAAGCCCACAGCCACTAGAAGAAAATAATAAACTTTGGAGCAGAAATAAATGAAACAGAAAATAGAAAAACAATAGAAAGAATCAACAAAACCAAAAGCTGGTTCTTTGAAAGGATCAACAAAATTGACAAACCACTGACCAGACTGACGAAAGAAAAACACGAATGGCGCAAATAACCCAAATAAGAAATGAAATGGGGGACATTACAACAGACCCAACTGAAATTAAAAGGATTATAACAGAGTATTATAGAAAACTACACTCCAACAAATTTGAAAACCTAGAGGAAATGGATGAATTTCTAGAAGCACACTACCTACCCAAACTGACACAAAGTGATGTTGAAAATCTGAACAGACCCATAACAAGAGAAGAGATTGAAAAGGTAATAAAAAAATAAATAAAACTCCCAACAAAAAAAAGCCCTGGCTCAGATGGCTTCACTGGAGAATTCAACCAAACATTCAGAGAAGAGTTTATACCAGTACTACTCAAAGTATTTCAGAAAACAGAAAAGGAAAGGATACTTCCAAATTCATTTAAT
Source organism: Trichechus manatus latirostris (assembly GCF_000243295.1). Classification (NCBI taxonomy): domain Eukaryota; kingdom Metazoa; phylum Chordata; class Mammalia; order Sirenia; family Trichechidae; genus Trichechus; species Trichechus manatus. The sequence continues at coordinate 1,510,060 of NW_004443974.1, forward strand.
GAAGCCAGCATAATCCTGATACCAAAACCAGGCAAAGATTGCCACAAAAAAAATTACAGACTAATATCTCCCAGTAATATACATGCAAAAATTCGCAACAAAATTCTAGCCAACAGACTTCACCATCTATCAAAAAAATAATACACCACGACCAAGTAGGATTCATACCAGCTATGCAAGGATGCTTCAACATTAGAAAATCAATCAACATAATACACTACATAAAGGGAAAGAAAGGAATACATCATCACCTCAATTGACACAGAAAAGGCATTCGACAAAGTCCAACACCCATTCCTGATAAAAACTCTCAATAAAATAGGTACAGAAGGGAAATTTCTCAACATAATAAAGGGCATCTATGCAAAACCAACAGCCAGCATCATTCTTAATGGAGAGAGGCTGAAACATTCCCCTTGAAAACAGGAACAAGACAAGGATGCCCTTTATCACCCCTCCTATTTAACACTGTACTGGAAGTTCTAGCTACAGCAATAAGGCAAGAAAAAGAAATAAAGGGCATCCAAATTGGTAATGAAGAAGTTAAACTGTCCCTGTTTGTTGATGATATGATACTATCTATACATAGGAAACCCTAAAGACTCCCTGAGAAAACTACTGGAACTAATAGAAAGATTCAGCAAAGTAGCAGGATACAAGATAAACTTACAAAAATCAGTTGGATTCCTATACACCAAAAAAGAGAACGATGAAAAGGAAATTAGGAAAACAATACCATTTATAATAGCCCCTAAAAAAATAAACTACTTAGGAATAAATCTCACCAGGGATGTAAAAGACCTATACAAAGAAAACTATAAAACACTACTCAAGAAACCCAAAGGAATCTACATAAATGGAAAAGCATACCATCATGCTCATGGATAGGTAGTCTTAACATTGTGAAAATGACAATTCTACCCAAAGCAATTTACAAATATAATGCAATCCTGATCCAAATACCAACAATATTCTTTAAAGAGATGGAAAAACTAATCATTAACTTTATATGGAAAGGGAAGAAGCCCCCGGACAAGTAAAGTACTACTGAAACAGAAGGATAAAGTAGGCAGACTCGCACTACCTGACCTCAGAACCTAGGTCAGCTACGGTAGTCAAAACAACCTGGTACTTGGTACAACAACAGATACGTTGACCAGTGGATCAGATTGAGAACCCAGATGTAAATCCATCCTCCTACGGTCACCTGATCTTCGACAAGGGCCCAAAGTCCATTAAATGAGGAGAAGACAGTCTTTTTAACAAATGGTGCTGGAAAAACTGGATGCCCGTTTGCAAAAAAATGAAAGAGGACCCATACCTCACACCATATCTAAAAACTAATTCAAAGTGGATCAAAGACCCAAATATAAAGCCAAAACCTTTAAAATTCATTGATGGGAAAATAGAATCAACGCTATAAGCCATAATATATGGCATTAACAGGAGACAAACCATAACCAAGAACACACAAACTCCAGAAGATAAGCTAGACTACTGGGATCTTCTAAAAATTAAACACTTATGATCATCAAAAGACTTCACAAAAAGAGTAAAAAGAGAACCTACAGACTGGGAAAAAATTTTTGGACAGTACAAGTCAGACAAAGGTCTAATCTCTAAAATCTACAAGAAAATCCAACATCTCTACAACAAAGACAAATAATCCAATTAAAAAATGGGCAAAGGAAATGAACAGACACTTCACCAAAGACGACATTCAAGTGGCCAACAGACACATGAGGAAATGCTCGAGATCACTAGCCATTAGAGATATGCAAATTAAAACCACAACAAGATACCATCTCACCCCAGCATTACTGGAACGAATCAAAAACACTGGAAATAACGAATGTTGGAGAGGTTGCAGGGAGATCGGAATTCTTATGCACTGCCGGTGGGACTGCAAAATGATATAATCATTTTGGAAAATGATATGGCGCTTCCTTAGAAAGCTAGAAATAGAAATATCATACAATCCAGCAATCCCACTCCTAGGAATATATCCTAGAGAAATAAGAGCCATCACACGAATAGACATATGCACACTCATGTTCACGGCAGCATTGTTCACAACAGCAAAAAGATGGAAACAACCTAGATGCCCATCAAGAGATGAATGGATAAACAAACTACGGTACATACACACAATGGAGTATTATGCAACAATAACGAAAAAGGATGAATCTGTGAAGCATCTCATAACATAGATGAAACTGATGGACATTACGCTGAGTGAAATAAGTCAATCACAAAAGGACAAATATTGTATGAGACCTCTACTTTGAAAACTCATGAAAAAGTTTACACACAAAAAGAAACAATCTTCGTTGGTTACGAGGGATGGGCGGGGTGGGGGGGGACTAAATAGACAATAGATAAGTGGTAATTTGGTGAAGGGTAAGACAGTACACAATACTGGGGAAGCCAGCACAACTTGTACAAGGAAAAGTCATGGAAGCTCCACAGATACATCCAAACTCCCTGAGGGACCAAATCGCTGGGCAGAGGACTGTGGGGACCATGGTCTTGGGGAACATCTAGCTCAACTGGCATAACACACTTTATAAAGGCAATGTTCTACATTCTACCTTGGTGAGTAGCGTCTGGGGTCTTAAAAGCCTGTGAGGAGCCACCTAAGATACTCCACTGGTCTCACCACTTCAGGAACAAGGGAAAATGAAGAAAACAAGACACAAAGAAAAGATTAGTCTAAAGGACTAATGGACCACAGCTACCACGGCCTCCACCAGACAGTCCAGTACAGCTAGATGGTGCCTGGCTACCACCACTGACTGCTCTGACAAGGTTCACAACAGAGGGTCCTGGACAGAGCTGGAGAAGGACATAGTACAAAATTTTAACACACAAAAAAGACCAGATTTACTGGCCTGACAGAGACTGGAGTAACTCCAAGAGTATGGCCCCCTGACACCCTTTTAGCTCAGTGGTGAAGTCACTCCCCGTGGTTCACCATTCAGCCGGGGATTGGACAGCCCCATAAAACAAAATGGGGACTAATGAGGCACAGGAGTCCAGGGACAAGCAGTCCAAGTCCAAGAAGGCAGGAGGGGACAGGAAAGCTGGTGATAGGGGAACCAAGATTGAGAAGGGACACTGTTGACATGTCGTGGGGTTGTTAACCACTGTCAGAGGGCAATATGTGTACTAACTGTTTAATGAGAAACTATTTGTTCTGTAAACCTTCATCTAAAGTA
>NW_004443974.1:1513377-1535999 GCF_000243295.1 Trichechus manatus latirostris
GGACAACTGGAAGAATATAATGGATGTCACTGAATTGTACATGTAGAAATTTTTTGAAACAGTGTATCTTTGGCTATGTATATTTTCACAAAAAAAAAAAAAACAAAAAAAGGTCCTCCAAGGTCAAGAAGGGAGAGTGTTGACATGTCATGGGGTTGTTAACCAGTGTCATAAAACAATATGTGTACTGACTGTTTAATAAGAAACTATTTGTTCTGTAAACCTTCACCTAAAGTACAATAAAAAAAAGAAAAATGAAACAGAATCCACACACAAAAACAAAACTCAAAATGGATTAAGGACCTAAGCGTGAAAACTAAAACCATAAAATTCTTAGAAGAAAATGAAGGGGCAATGTTGTTGGGCCTAGCTTTTAACAATGGATTTACCTAATGTAATAACAAAAGCACTAACAGCAAAGACAATATAAATGAGATCTCATAAAATTAAAAACTTTTGTTCATCAAAAGACTTTACAAAAAAGTGAAAGGACAAATTACCAACTGGGAGAATATCTCCAGAAACCATGTATCAGATGAGAATCAATAACCAAAATATATATAAAACTTCAGCAACTTAACAACAAAAAGACAACCCAATAATAAACTGGGCAAAGGACGTGAATAGACATTTCACCAAAGAAGACATTCAAATGGCCACCAAACACATGAAAAGATGCTCAATGTAATTACCCATCAGAGATGCAAATCAAAACCACAATGAGATGCCATTTCACTCCCACTAAGATAGCTGAGGTTAAAAAAAAAAAAAAGAAAATAACAAATGTTAGCAAGGATGTGGGGATACTGGAACCGTTATCCACTGCTGTTGAGAATGCATAGTACAACGGTTGTGGAAAACAGTGTGGTGTTTCCTAAAAAAACTAAACATAGAACTACCATATGACCCAGCAACTTCACTTCTGGGTATATACCCAAAAGACTTGAAAGCAGAGACTCAGAGCCTTGTACACCAATGTTCATTGTAGCACTACTCATAACAGCCAAAAGGTGAAAACTAAATGCCCATCAACAGATAAATGGATAAACAAAATGTGGTACACACATACAATGAAACACTACCCAGCTAGTAAGAGAAATGAAGTCTTGAAACATGCTACAATATGGACAGAGTTTGAAGACATTAAGCTGAGTGAAATAAGTTAATCACAAAAGGACAAATACTGTATGACTTCACTTACATAAAAAGACAAGAAAAGGCAAACATACAGAAACCAAAGTTTCTTAATGGTTACCAGGGGCAAGAGGAAGGAGGAAAGGGTTCACTGAGTTTTGGTTTATAGTGATGCAAAAATTGCACAGATTAAGGATAGAGTTGTACAACCAATTAAGGTAATTGCTATCAATAAGTTGTACACCCGTAAAAAGTTGAACTGGCAAAAGTGTGTTAGATACATTTACAACAATGGCAAAAAAAAAAAAGAACAGCTGCTGAGGCTGCTTATGTACAACCAAGCACCTGATGGGATTTGGTTCCTCAGTTTGGAGGTTTAGGGTCATGGTTTCATTGGACATCCCAGTTAATTGGCCTGATAATGTGTTGGTTTATTTGTTTGAAACAGACAACCTTGCTCAACCATGACTGGTTTTTCCAATACAGACATACTTATTCCTCAGTGAAAAGCCCCCATCATGAATATTCATCCTTTTGATCCTATCAAGCATACTTTAACCCTAAAGAAAAGTAATACTCAGAAAAATAATGCTCATCTTTTCATCAAATAAGGATTCAACTGAAATAAAGCTACCAAGCAATTAATAAAACCCTAAGAAAAATAAAGGGTTACCATCACATCTATCTAGGCTGGTATAGTAAGGTTTTTAAGAATAGGCTGATTTATGAAAGAAAACAGAAGGAAAACTTCTTTAGATTTTTAGTTAAACAAAGCTTCTCTTTTTTGTAACTTTCTCCAGACTAGATATTATAGGTTATAACGAATAAAATGGCTATTTTAACTTACCATTCCACTGGAATTATTTATTCCATTCATATTAATTTTTGTTACAAATCTAACTGATGGAGGAGCTTCTGGGTATTTAGGTCCACATTCTACTTTCAGGCTATATATTCTGTTTTCATAATTTGTCTGGAAGGCAAAAAAAAAAAAAAAAAAAGACAATCCAAATTACAATACCTAAACAGTAACGTCAAGTGATAATAAAGAGGAAATATACAATATGAATGCAATTGATATGAATGTGTTAACGATGAAGAATTCACTGTTATACATTCAAGTGTACTTGACGTATATGGTTAGAAAACAATGCAGCAATCATACTTAAAAGTAGGGATTTTATAAAATTAAAATAATTCTACAAAGTTCTATCAATATGATCAGAACTTTTTTGGGGGGTACAATGCATATAATAAATGAGAAAGCAAAACAAAACACTTAAATTCATATTTTGCTAAAAAATTTACATTGTGAGAGTAGGGACTTCTTGATTTGTGTCATTCCTGTAAAGGTTCTAGTTTGCCTAGGACAGTCCTATTTGTTCCTATTATGCCAGTGTTGATTACTAACAGTGCCCCCTACATTCTCAAATGGTTGGATAATACATTATTTGTCTGCCCTACTTACATGTCAATCAGTAACCTCTAGAAAAAGGAAGAACATCATATTATACCATCTTCCAGCAAAACAACAATTATTTCATGTCTCCTACTTATATTTATCTTGTGTTGCTATTTTTTTTATTTTAAATAGGATGTCTTAATTATAAAATTTAATTACCATCATCACATTTAAAAATAGCTATTTTAAGGCTACCAGACTTAAACCTACTAGATTACCCATGTTGTTGTATGCCATAAAGTTGATTCTGACTCAGAGCAACCCTATATGACAGAGTAGAACTGCCCCATAGGGTTTCCTAGGCTGTAATCTTTACAGGAGCAGATTGCCAGATCTTTTCTCCCACAGAGTTGCTGGACAGGTTCAAACAGACAATCTTTCGGTTAGCAGCCAAGCACTTAACCACTGCACCACCAGGTTAAGCCCAAGCCAGGCAGGAGTCGAATCTGTAGTCTTCTGGTCCACAGACAAACGTGTTATCCACTGTGCCACTGGCCCCTGGTGTTCATTTGGCTTTTGTTCATTTGGTTGCTTATTAGTGTACCATTAAAATAGGAAAGTGAAAAATAAATCAAAATGACAAATTTAATACTTGCAGTTTCCTGTATAAAACCAAGGGGGAATACATGCTACAATATGGATGGAGCCTGAAGACATGCTGAGTGAAATAAGTCAATCACAAAAGGACAAACATTGTATGACCTCACTTATACAAAAAGACAAGAAAAGGCAAATGCATAGAAACCAAAGTTTATTAGTGGTTACCAGGGGTGGTAGGAAGAGAGAAAAGGGGAGATTATTATTTACGGAGTACTAAGTTTTGGATTACAATTTGATTAAGGGTAGGGTTGCACAGCCAAATACTGTAATTGCTATCAGTAAGTTGTACACCTGTAAAAAGTTGAATCAGCCAAAGTGTGTGATAGATACATTTACAACAATGACAAAAAAAAAAAAAAAAGGAGTAGCTGCTGAGGCTGCTTGTGTACAGCCAAACACCTCATGGGATTTGGTTCCTTGGTTTGGAGGTTTTGGGTCATGGTTTCATGGACATCCCAGTTAACTGGCCTAATAACTTGTTTAGTGCTTCTGTTCTACCTCCTTGTTTGCTGCATAATGCCTGGGTCTTAAAAGCTTGCAAGTGGCCATCCTAGGCATAACAATCGTTGTCTATTCACCTGGAGCAACAAAGGAAGAAGGAGAGTCAGGAATAGGAAAAGGAAATGGAATGCATGGCTAATTGCCTCCATGAACAACTGCCTCCTTTGCCATAAGACCAGAAGAAGTGGATGGTGCCCGGCTACCATTACTGAACATCTTGATCAAAGATTCTATAGAAGAATCCTGATCAAAAGGGAGAAAATGCAGAACAGAATTACAAATTCTCATGGAATCCTGATTTTCTGGAGCCATGGAGGCTAGATGAACCCCTGAAATTATTACCCTAAGATTATCTCTAAACCTTAAACCAAAAACATCCCCTGAAGTATTCTTAAAACCAAACAATAGTTTAGCTTAACCAGTAAAGAATATCTGCCTTTAGCATTATGCTCTTTTAAGAACTATCTATATGGGATCAAACTGATAACATTAGATAGGAACCTTAAGGGGCAGTGAGTTTAGGTTAATGGGGGAAGAACAACTCATAAAAGGAGAGTAAGAATGGTTGTACAATTTGAAGATTGTAACCAATGTCACTGAATTGTACGTGTAGAAACTGTTGAATTGGTGTATGTTTTGCTGTGTATATTCTCAACAACAAAAATAATAAAATAAATTATTTTTAAAAAACAGACGAGGAAAAGAAGCTATATCAACTATCTATAGGTTTTATTTACCCAAAGTGATGCACAGCTCTCTTTCCCATAAATAAGAGCTAACCCGAGAGAGAGGTCAGATTTGGGATATTAATGTAAGCAACAGTCTTGTACACACGTTACTAAATATGTCAATATTTTAAAAAAGAGCTGTATAAAATCCATCCAACTTTAACAACAAATATTAATAAAATGCCCAGTACTTTGGATATGTATAAAAGGGCTAAATCAGACAGATGTAAAGAAATCATCTATTGTACATGTAGAAATTGCTGAACTGGTGTGTTTCACTGTGTGTATTTTCACCGAAAAAAAAATCATCTACCGTACTTGTATGCACATAATTTGGACCTTCTATGTTTGATTGCCAACCACGCTCCCCTACAAGATATTTTTGTAAGTGCATTATGCTCGATTTTTATATACCAACATGTAAAAAAAAAACTGGCGTAACAGCACTTATGAAAATACCTCACAGGTGGAGGGCACAGTCAGCAAACAAACACAGGAGGTGTGCATTATCTGCGTAAAAATACAGTAGTCCTATGGTTCTCCAATCTGGATGCACGTCAGAATCACTAGAGAACTTGCATTAAATTAAATAAATATTTAAAAAAAGGTCTGTTAGCTCCACAGAAATTCTGTAATGTTAAAAATATTCAAAGTACGTGAAACAACCAAACCTCTCCTCAGACTTTGTTGGTGGGAGTGGAAATTGGTATAGCCACTTTGGAAATGATCTGGCATCTTCTTATAAACAAGCATACACCTACCTATGACGCAGCATTTCCACACATCTACCTAATAGAAATGAGAACAAATAAGACTTGTACAACAATGCTCAGAGTGGCTTTATTTTTAAAAGTCAAAAACTAGAAAAAAAGAATCCAAATGTCCATGAACAGAACTGATAAACACATTATGTATATTCATACAGTAGACTACTGCTCAGCCAAAAAAAAAGAAACAAGCTACTAATACATATAACAACCCAGCTGAACTCCAACACTGTGCTACGTAAAAGCAGCAGGACCAGAAGCGAACAAGATTCTACTGATAGGAATTTCTGCAACAGAGACAGCAAATCTATGGTGCAAAACAAAGTGACTGGGGTGGGGTTGGGAACAAGAAAGGACACAGGGAACTTTCTGTGGTGATGGCAATGCCCTGTACTTTGATGGGGACATGGGTAGCAATTCAGGGTAAGATATGTGTGTTTCACCATATGTAAATTATATCACAATTTTTTTTTAAGTTAAAAAAAAAAATCTGCAAGCTAGCATACTGATCTAATTCAATGCTTGAGTAAACAGCATATAACTTTTGACATTTTTGATTCATTTTAGGACTCTAAATTTTAAATTAACAGCCAAGTCCTTCTGCTTTCTACAAAAAATAAGGGCAAAATAAAATAGAAAGAAAAGCAGTAAAAAGGAACTAGTACATACTAATACGTGCTATATGTAACCAGGCATTCTCCTATTGTCTAATCGTTACATCATTTATTTCTCACAGCTTCTAAAGATGGGCATAGTACTTCCACGTACACATGAGGAAACTTGGAAAAGTTACTAAATCTCCAATGCTCAGAAAATGTAACATATAAACATGTGTAAATACAAAATTGTTAATCATATAAATCCAAATAAACACTGGAATAAGATTTAAAAAAAACCAGGGAACTTAATTAATTATGTATGAAAATAAATAAATAAAACCATATAACAGTATGTATGTTAAGGTAGGAGTTTTCCTATTGTCCTGGCTGGATATAGAGACCTAAAGCTGGGAACAAAATCACACTAAAATATGCCACCTTGTAAAGACAGAGAGCTACTGCAGTCTGATGCTAACCCCTGCAGTATTATCAACAGGCACCTGAACAAGTGCTGCTACCACCCAGGCCTCGGTGAAGGAGAACTGGAGAGCACTGGAGAGAGGGTTGCACAGGAGAAAGTTATCAAATGGTGAGTAGAACCTGGCCTAGGGAAGAATGCTGGGCCTCTTCCCAGCACCCCAAGGAAGTGAGAGAGGCACTCCTAGACCCTGGCCCGTGAAGACCAGAAGGCCCACTGGAAGATAAGGTTGGCATGGCAGGAGGCAGAAGCCTTGTTCATCTGTCCCATGCCTCCCTAAGCAGGAGAAAAGAAGGGGAGAAATTAATTTGAAGGAGAAAGGAGAGCAGTGGAACAGTGCCTGGGTAGAGGAGCACCCTGTAGTCCAGTGATACCAGGAAAGGCAGCTGGCCTGGGTAGTCCTCCTGGTGACCCCAATGGATGAGAGGTCAATCCAGGGCTGCTCTTCCACATCTGGGAACTATACTATGGGACAGCCCTTAGGCCCCTGAAGAGCTCACATACCACCCGCAAGGCATTCTTAAGGTATACTTCACTAGAGGCAATGACTGGAGAAAAACTAAGTAATTTATAATACCACCAACTTTGGACTGTTAAATCTTCAAATCATTCATTAAATCAGAATGTTCATAAATTATATGCATTTGTTACTAAACAAGCCATGGTAATAACGTTCACAGGCCGTGAAAATCAAGGCTTACATTACAAATACCGAATTATATAACACATCAAGAATTCTAACCATCAGTACTTTACTTCCTTCCTAAAATGTCTTATGGAAAAATAAGACTAGAGTAGGGAGGGGGGAGTATTACATATTTTAGCAGTATGCATGAATTTTGCAAAGCAATACCTGAAAATATCATGAAACACATGCTAATTCCTTCTCTCAGGTTAACATAGCTAATTATCTGACCCATTTTTTCTTTTGTAATAATCAAGAGGAAATTTGAATTCTACCCAACAACAAAATGGTTGAAATGTTCTCATGATAAGGCAGCAACCAGCATACAAAATCAAAGACTAAAAAAAAACTTTAAATGCATGTTATTTTCAGCAAGTCAACAACAGTACACAGTACAGGGAACCTTTAAGCAAGGAACACGATGGAGAAAAAACAATCCCACTCTAGAAAAAAACTAGAGTAAAAGGAAAACCTCATAAACTTGATAAAGGCCTTAAAAAAAAAAAAAAAGCGCAATGGGCTCACTGCCCAGAGCAATACTAGAAGCTATGTAAGAATCACAGACTTTTCCAACTATTTTATAGATGAAGACATTGAGGCCTAAGGCATTTACATGACATGTCAAGTGTCAGAGAGCAAACACAAACAAGTACGCGATACAAAAAAAAAATTAGAAATCCTTAGCTACATACAAGTGGACTAGTAACATGTTACATCAAAATAGGCTATTTGCTCTTCCCAAATATCCCCTTCATTTCCTCACCTTTCTCCTCTCTATCTGGAATGTTCTCCATTCCATCACTATCTTCTGAAATCCTACAAGTCCTTTGCGGTTTATACCAAAGCCAACTTCCTCCACTGTACAGCTTTCCTCAATTATTCCAACTAGAAGAAACATATTCTAAAGCCCCACAGTGAATTCTGCCATATTTAAAATTTGTCATTTGTAATATATGCAAAAGACTGATATCTACCATCCTATCAATCTTTTCTCCCAATCCTCCAGATAAAATCAAGCACTATACCCTGCACACAGGAAGCACCTATAAAAATATACAAAATAAATAAAATGGAAAGAATTATTTCAGTTAGACATTATCATAATTATCTACTTTAATAACAATATTATAAAATTAATTACTCTAAAATTACAATAAATATTAATAGAAAACAATAAATACAATTTATAGCACTGACCCTTGGTGGCCCAATAATCATGCCTGTCCACCTTGTAAGTGTCATATCTTCGTCATCTTCAAGGCCCCAGCTAACTGTACCATCGCCTACTCCTTTTTGTCCTTCTTCGAGTTCTTCCAACAAGCGAAAATTACGAGGAACTTTAACTCCTATACAAGAGAATGTCAATATAAATGTAAAAAGCTCAAAATTATAAGAGCTACACATATTCAAATTCCGCTTTTTCCAAACTGAATTTTCCAAATTATTCCCAAAAATTCCCTTTAAAAAACATTGCTCTAAAAAATGCCAAATTTAAAAACTACTCATAAAGCACTAGACCAAACATTAACAGCAGTATTGAAAATACATATAAATTCCTAATGAACAGATTTTATACTGACATAAAGCAATCATAAAGAAACCACTGGAAAGTGAATACTGTCTCTAACTGAGGTTTCTATTCCTGCATTAAATAAATAGACATAATCAGAAAGTTCATTAAGAGCTAATTTCATCAACTTATACTCATTATAATAATTTTTTTAAATAAAATTATGTTCCATCTTAGAAAACACAAAAAGGTACTGCTTTCTAGAATGCTGAAGAGTCCCACCCAGTCTCCCTCCCCACTTCTCCTTCCTTGGCACTCACGCTCATCCCTTAACAATGGGGTCCTACCTCTCCCAGGTCAGCACCATCACATAACCATCACTTGAGGAGTTATTTGACTTAAGAATAAATTTCCTTACATTCCTAACAGTTTCCTAGGACACTTCCTTTACCTCCTTGCCTAACCTAGCAAATTTTTCACAATCCATTAACCCTTCTCATACCTCCACTCCATTTCATGGATGTTTCTATCCTTTAAAAACAAAACCTGTTGCTGTCCACTCGATTCCGACTCATAGCGACTCTACAGGTCAGAATAGAACAGCCCCACAGGGTTTCCAAGGAGCACCTGGTGGATTTGAACTGCCAATCTTTTGGTTAGCAGCCAAACGCTTAACCATTGTGTCACCAGAGCTCCTTCTACCCTTTAGATCTCATCATTTCTTACTCTATTTCTAAAATCTTAACACAAAAATCTTTCTCTCTACCTAGAATCTCCTATCCTTTCACAGTTCCACTCCTTCATTCTCACTGAACCTAGTCTTTGCCATCATTCTGACCCCTTGACTTCAACCACAATTCTTCCAATTAATTATAATCTTTCCTAGGATTACCGACCTGGACTCTCTACAAAAGGATGGACTCTATGGTCTTCCATGTTCTCAACAACATCTAACATTGAACATCCTCCATCCCCACCACAATACTCCTATAAAAAAATATGTAAATTCCCTCAGAATCTCTCTCCCCACCCCCCTCACTCACACACAGACACACACACACACAAGAAGCTAAAAGAAAAAGTGATTATCTCCTTAATAGTTATCATTTTGTGTAATTTCTCTATCCTGCTGAATTCAATACATCACATTCATTTACTTATTCACAGTAATCCTTCTATACAATGACAAGCCAGTAAGTTCTATAATGAAGAAAAAAATAAAAATTACCTACTTTGTAAAAAATGCTTTGTAAAAAAAAACCTTGAAAATCTTGGGCCACAGAAATGTAGGACTATTATAAATCACAGTAACAAAATAGCCATTACTACAGCTACTATAATTATTAACAACCATTTGTTCAACATATACTCTATGCCATTTTAAATAAATTATCCCATTTAATTCTAAAAACAGCCATTTTACACAAGGTCATACAGCTGTTAAGTGGTAGATCTAGTATTAAAATTTAGGTTTCAGACCAAAGTCACTCTTAACCACTAAGCTACACAGCACTACAAGGCATGTAGGTGGCACATCCCAGGTTTGACGACCCAGAGCTAGGAACTAGACTGCCTGAGTTTATCTCCCAGTTCTGCTGCCCACCTGATGTGTGACCCTAGGCACAGTTTTCTCATCTGTAAAACTGGGACATCAATACTTCCTACTTCACAGAATCATTATGAAAATTAAACAAGGCAATCCATCTTGTTGTTGTTGTTAGGTGCTGTCGAGTCATTTCCAATTCATAGTGACCCTATATACAACAGAACAAAACACTGTCCAGTCCTGCGCCATGTTTGAGCCCATTGTTACAGCCCCTATGTCAATCCATCTAGTTAAGGGTATTCCTCTTTTTCGCTGACCTTCCACTTTACCTAGCATAGGGACCAGTCCCTCCTGATAACATGTCCGAAGTACATAAGACAAAGTCTCGCCACCCTCCCTTCTAAGGAGCATTCTTAAACACAGTAAATGCTAAGGAGCATCCTTAAACACAGTAAACCCACCTTAAACACAGTAAATGTTGACTATTATCATTTTAGCTTTTGTATGAAGTAGAATTACCTAAGCCTTTTATTTCCTTCCATCTAAGTTGTGTGAAGAGTCCCTGAGTGGCGCAGACAGTTAAGTGCTCAACTACTACCCAAAAGGTTGGCGGTTTGAACCCACCCAAAGGTGCTTCAGAAGACAGGCCTGGTAATCTGCTTCCAAAAGGTCACAGCCACTGAAAATCCTATGGAGCAGTTCTACTCTACACACATCGGGTCACATGAGTTGGAATGGACTAAATGGCAACTAATAACAACAACAATCATTCCTGTATACATCAACAAGTTGTGTGAGAATAATAACTGTAAATTCCTGTACGGTCATCACTGGACATTTTATCCTGAGCTATAAGTTTCTATTCACATAACACTAGAACTTTTTTTCCTTTAAATGTACAGTTATGATCTTCACAATATATTACTTATTGAGTTGCTTTTTAAAGCAATCTTTAACAAGCATGATTACCCTTGCCATTACGAAGTTATTCCCCCAAGAATGATTTAAATTTGAGTTAAATTTCTTTGCCTCCTTCTTACAACCAATTCAGTCAGATGGCCTTTATGAACATCCAAACTACACAGTAAATAATGTGAAATTAATGTTTCTTTTTCACTAAAACTAAACCTACTGCTGTCGAGTCGATTTCAACACAGAGCAGTCCTAAAGGACAGAGCAGAACTGGCCCATAGAGTTTCCAAGGCTGTAGTCCTTACGGAAGCAGACTGCCACATCTTTCTTACACAGAGCAGCTGGTGGGTTTGAACTGTTGACCTTTTGGTTAGCAACCGAGTGCTTAACCACTGCACCACCAGGGCTCCTTTTTAGCTAAGTGCCCTAAAAGTACCAAACCTGGTAACCGCTAATCTTTTCAACAACTCTCTATCTAGCATTTTGGGAAAACAGTTCTAAGATTAACAGATTAATTCTTGGTAATGCTAACATTTAAACGGTTATAGCAGCTAACACTATTTTGTTTTTAAAGTTTGATGCTCAAAAACAAAATAAACAGTGAGCTCTATAGTGAGCTATATAAATTCAGGGCTAGAGTGCTCTAGTCTCTAGTCTTACTTCATCCGACCACCAGTGCCTGCAAAGAGGAAAAAGCCACAAGATGGTGCTGTTGCTCCATGAAAGCTACAGTGTATGCAGTCCATACATAAAATGCCTGCTGCACTTCCTTTTCTGTAGTTCTGCTTGTCTTTTTCCAGTATTCCTGTGCATATGCACGTGTTGTTTAACGGTTTTAAATACTTTAATCCCCTTAGTCTAGAATCTTGTCAAAAAAAGAAAAAAAAATAGCCCACACATCCACCCCTTTCTAGCTGAAACTTGTAAAATGCTGTCAATTTTTTTAGGTCCGTGGGGACCTCAGAGATCCAGTCCAAAATCCAACACTTTAGAGGAAAGAAAATTAATACCAGGTAATGTTAAGTGATCATCCGCAGGTCTCAAAACTACTAGTTAGTTATCAAACCAAGTCAAGAACTCAGGTCTTCAGGGTCCCTACTAATCCAATCTCCTACTTAAACTGGTAAGACCCAGAACTCCACAGGACTGCCTTGTTTTCTGAGTCTCTCAAGTTTTCTGTCTTGGACAGGGTGCAGTCGTCACTCTACCCCTTTT
Organism: Trichechus manatus latirostris; assembly: GCF_000243295.1. Lineage (NCBI taxonomy): Eukaryota > Metazoa > Chordata > Mammalia > Sirenia > Trichechidae > Trichechus > Trichechus manatus. The sequence goes on from NW_004443974.1 coordinate 1,525,515, forward strand.
CTATCACTCTCTATTTAGTGAAAAATATTTGAGTTTTCCTTCTCTGACAGGTTTCCGCCTTACATGTATACGGACCCCAAAACCGGGGTGCTTGACATGACTAAGATGGCTGTCCCAGATCTAAATTAAACTCATTTTGAATCATTTTGCAGGTAGGCCTGAAATCTTCACTCCTGCTGCCCTGAAGACACAATTCAGCTTCTTGTAAAAGCTTAACTGCTTGTAGCACAGAAAGAAGCAACGGTCAAGACTTTAGCTTGTATGAGGATTGTTTGTTAATAAGATGTTTGTCAAGAATGTTTATGCAGCTTGATCCAAAAAGAATGCCTTGGTCAACATGTTCCAGGAGGTTAGAATTGATAATGTTTAGAAAGCTTGTAGCTTAATAACCCCTCTTGTAACTTTTGCCCTGTACCCTCTTCCCGCCTGCAAGCATGCAAACCCTTTGTTTACTCCACCCAGTAAAAATCTCACGGCCCCCCTGCAATGTGGAACAGTATGATACCTTGGCCTGGGTGCTATGGTGTGTCCCAGTTTCACAAACCCTTTCTTCTCCCAGTAAAACTCACTGGTTTCACTCCTAACACAGTCTAACACAGATGCTTTACTAAAACACACAGGTTCTGGCTTTTGCAAGTTTTACTGTACTACATCAAAATGAACCTCCATGGTGAGAGAGCAGACAAAAAAATAATAATATTCATAAGCAAAAACCTTGAATGTAAACAACCTAGAAAACATGCTTCCAGATTTTCATCTTAAAGATGTCAGATTACTAGTCACTTGTCTTTTAATTTGCAGTGATACCAAAAACAAAGGCATAAAGACTACCAAATAAGTATTAGGAGAGTGAGTCTCACCATGCTGTGCTTATTAAGGATTTTTCCATATCAACTCACAAATTTTTACATTTATCAAGTAAGAGGAAAAAAGCATAAAAAGGACCTTGAATAGTGATATATCTATCAATCTAGTCACGGACATATGAGCAATGATAGCAAAGCAAATTTAATGCCAGTTTGCAGCTAGTCATTCAAATTAAGAACTGAAGTAACACTTTAAAAAATAATAAAAAGGTCTAAAAGGCAACCTTTAACTTTGTACAGCAAGCTGTGGGCTCCTGTTTCAGCTCTGTAACCTGGGCCTGTTTCTTATCTCTAACTGAAAATCGACTGGCATCTGCTCTGCAGAACTGATATGAGGGAGATCTATGAGAAATAAGGAATAAAGTGCTTAATATAGGGTCTGATAATTTCACGCAAACTCAAAAAACATGAAATAAATAAAATTCTCACTACTACTTAAAGTCATCTCCACTTCCCAAATAACCTACAGAACACCAGAGGATTACCTAGTTTAAAAGGGCCTTATATAAATGTGGTACTTACATGCAATGGAATACTATGCAGCTATAAAGAATAACGATGAGTTCTCAAAATATAATGAGGATGAAATAGAGGGCATTATGGTGAGTGAAATAAGTCAATCACAAAAGCACAAATATGTCTGACTGCACTTTTAGAATATGTATGATCCCACTTTTACAAGCAGACAATAGGCATACATACAGAAAACAATATTCACTGGTGGTTACCAGGGATGAAGGGAGAGGGAGTGAGAATCACTCACTAGATACAGACACTTGTTATTTTTGGTGATAGGAAAGGCAATACACAATATGGGGGAACTCAGCACAACTTGACCAAGGTAAGGCACGCCATAATAAAGGACCATTATGGTAAATGTTATACACAATTTTGCAAAAACAGCTTTAACAACCAAAAAATATGAGTGGTTACTTTGGTATATATGTATGCATATATGTGTATAGGAAGTTATATGTGTGTACATATGGGTACAAGTATAGGTGTATCTGTAGGCATATGTATACGCATGTGTGTGCTGCATATATAGTCACATATATAACAAAGCACATAGGGGGCAGTTACAGATACTTCCTAAACATAATCAAACATCTCATGGGATTGGTTTACTGGATTTGAAGGCTCAGAACCACTATCTACTGGGACAACTTGGTTAACTGGCATAACATACTTCATTAACTTTGTTCTACATCCTAGTTTGGTGAGCAGCACCTGATGTCTTAAAAGCCTGTGAGTGGCTCTACTCATCTGGAGCAAAAGAGAAAGAAGGAAACCAAAGACTTAAAGAAGAAACTATTCTACCAGACTAACAGTCTACACGAACCACGGTCTCATCTATCCTGAGACCAGAAAAACTAGATGGTGCCCAGCTACCACTACCAACCATTCTGACCAGGGACACAAGAGATGGTCTAGGATAGAAAGGAAGAAAAATGTAGAACAAAACTCAAATCCTTAAAAAAAAAAAAAAAGGCCAGGATTACTGGACTGGTAAACACTACAGCAACTCCTGAGACTACTGCCCTGAGATACCCTTTAAACTCTGTACTGAAACTACGCCCGGAGGTCAACTTTCAGCTAAGGAACAGACTGGCTCATAAAATACACAATGTCACCCATGAGTACTGTGCTTCTTTGAAAAATCATCTATGTAAGACCAAGCAGTCAACATTTACCCTAAAGCAAAGATGAGAAGGTGAGGGGGGGCAGGGAAGCCAGACTAATAGAAACAGAACAACCAGAATGGAAATAACAAGAATGTTGACAAACTGTGAAAACCGTCATCAATGTCACTCAACAACATGTATAGAAATTGTTAAATGGGAACCTAATTTGCTGTGTAAACTTACACTGAAAACACAATAAAATATCAGAATAATTTTTTTTAAAAAGGCCTTATAAAATAATATCAGTCAATGGTAAGCAGTCTGGGACATACAAAACTCAAAAAATCCATAAATAATTACTGTTAATATTTTGGTGTATTTCTTTTCAGATGATCTTCTATATATAATAATACATGGTTTGCAAGTTTTTTCCAAAAGGAGATGTTACTCATAATTTTATAACTTTCTTTTTTCTCACTTATGAACATATTTTTGTCGAACACAAAACCAAAAATCCACCGGCATCGAGTCGATTCCGACTCATAGCAACCCCATGAGATTTCCAAGGCTGTAAATCTTATCGGAAGCAGAATGTCACATCTTTCTCCACAGAGCAGCTGGTGAGTTTGAGCTGCTAATTATTCAGTCATTTTTTTAACCAACAAAAACAGCAATTTTATAAGGTTCAAGTTAACAACAAAGAAAGTGAGTGGTGAGTAGTCAGGGCTTGAAGCATGGGTTTCAGAACCATGCTCGTAGCCATATTCTCTACTGCCTCTGCATAGAATCTGCTGGGTCCTTGACGGCACTCACTTTCCCATCAATTCCAGTTAAAGTGTCCTCAATTCATGTAAATTCAACAAGCATGAGGAACATACCTTAACCAACTGCAGGAGCAACTTCGAAAAAATAAATCCTGTTGTGAACTCTTAAAAGAACATTTCCATAAAGTGATGAGCCCCAAATTAGGAATCTTTATACAAATCCTGACTTTCACATACAGGGTTCTGCCTAAAGCAAAACATTCCTATCCAGGGAAATAACGCAACCACCATTTTGTACTTTCAAAATACTTGCCGATACAGTCATCTTATCTGAATACAGGAAAAACCTTATGAGGTATGACAAGCAGAGATACCCACATTTTCTTAAGACCAAAGACATGAAGTAACTCGTTCAAAACCACAGCAAGCTAGAAGCTGAGTCAAAATTCAAATTTCCCAACATGGGGTAAAACACTCTTTCTGTTAATGCACACTGCCTCTCAAAATGCAGAAAATAAAGGGTATAAAAAGTAGGGAAACTACAGGATGTATAATGACATCATTGTTGAAATTCACTATGTAAACAAAAGCTCTATAAAGAAAGTTTTAAAATTAATTTAAATATAAGAAATAAGGACTTAACTTCTGGTTTCACAATATTAAAATAACATAAAATCAATACAAACATTTTTAAAAGCTATCTGTAATGCTTTCTGGCTTTTCTAAATTTTAGAACTCAAATATTTGTTTAGTTCTATTTTAGTATTCCTTAATGGAACAAAAAAAAATTATGAAAACACCACCATGTAGAGGAAAACCCATGAGGCAGCAAGGTAGCAGGAGATCTATGTTTTATCATCCATTCACTTTTATATCCAGGGGCTCCTTCACTCAGTAAACAGCTGAGTAACTGCCACTTAACTACACTAGCCACTGGGTACCAGTAGGACTTAGGCCTTTGTTTGCCCTCAAGAAGTTTACAATCCGGGAGGAGAGGATGATTAAACAGACAGCACAATATAATATGAAAAATTCCATCCAGCACATAGAAAGGAGGAACAAGGAAGGTCTCCCAGAAGAAGAAACTCTCCAGTAGGTGCACCATAGAACAGAAATCTCTCAGGGGAAGAGTGAGTGAAAACATGTAAGACATCAATGAAGAAAATTACAAAACTTAAGTGAAGAATATTAAAAACTGAATAAAATATTCAATCTGCCTAGATGAGACGACTCATATTGCAAAGATATTATTTCTCTTCAAATTAACCTATAGGTTCTTGCAATTTCAATCGAAATTCCAATGACACTGTCCTTGGAACTTGACAAACGAGTCCTAGTACAAGCATACCTCGGAGATACTGCGGGTTCAGTTCTAGACCCCCGCAATAAAGCCAATATTGCAATGAAGTGAGTCACATGAATTTTTAGGTTTCCCAGTGCATATAAAAGTTATGTTTACACTATACTGTAGTGCATTAAGTGTGCAATAGCACTTTCAATGTACACACCTTAATTAAAAAATACTTTACTGATAAAAAATATTAACCACCATCTAAGCCTTCAGCAAGTCATAATCCTTTTTGCTAGTGGAGGGTCTTGCCTCGATGCTGATGGCTGATGACTACTCAAGGTTGTAGTTGCTGAAGGCTGGGGTGGCTGTGGCAATTTCTGAAAATAAGACAACAATGACATTTGCTGCGTCGATTGACTCTTTCACTAAAGATTTCTGTGCAGCATGCGATGCTGTTTCGTAGCATTTTACCCACAGTAGAACTTCTTTCAAAATTGGAGTCAATCCTCTCAAACCCTACCACTGCTTTATCAACTAAGTTTATGTAATATTCTAAATTCTCTGTTGTCATTTCAACAATGTTCACAGCATCTTCACCAGGAGTAGATTCCATCTAAGAAACCACTTTCTTTGCTCATCCACATCTTCAGGCTCCACTTCTAATTCTAGTTCTCTTGCTATTTCTACCACATCTGCAGTTACTTCCTCCACTGAAGTCTGGAACCTGTCAGTCATCCATGAGGGTTGGAATCACCTTCTTCCAAACTCCTGCTAATGTAGATATTCTGACCTCCTTCCATGAATCACGAATGTTCATAATAGCACCTAGAATGATGAATCCTTTCCAGGTTTTCAATTTACTTTGCCCAGATCCATCAGAGGAATCACTATCTACAGCAGCTGTAGCATTACAAAACGTATTTCTTAAATAATAAGACTTGAAAGTTGAAATTATTCCTTGATCTGTGGGCTGCAGAATGGATGTCATATCAGCCGGCATGAAAACAACATTAATCTCCCTGTACCTCTCCATCAGAGCTCTTGGGTGACCAGGTGCATTATCAGTGTGCAGTAATATTTTGAAAGTAATCTTTTCTTCTGCACAGTAGGTCTCAACAGTGGGCTTAGAATATTCAGTAAACCATGTTGTAAACAGATGTGATGTCATCAAGGCTTGTTGTTCCATTCATAGAACACCGGCAGAGTTGATTTAGCATAATTCTTAAGGGTCCTAGGATTTTTAGAATGGTAAACGAACAGTGGCTTCAACTTAAAGTGACCAGCTGCATTAGCCCCTAAAAAGAGAGTCAGCCTGTCCTTTAAAACTTTGAAGCCAGGCATTGACTTCTCTCTAGCTATGAGAGTCCTAGATGGCATCTTCTTCCAATCTAAGGCTGTTTCATTAATACCGAAAATCTGTTGTTTAGTGTAGGCAACTGTCTTAGTCATCTAGTGTTGCTATAATAGAAATACCACAAGTGGATGGTTTTAACGAAGAGAAGTTTATTTCCTCACAGTCAAAGTAGGCTAAAAGTCCAAATTCAGGGCATCAGCTCCAGGGGAAGGCTTTTTCTCTCTGTCAGCCTTCTCTTCGGTGTTCCCCCGGACTAGGAGCTTCTCTGCGCAGGGACCCCGGTCCGAAGGACACGCTCTGCCCCGGGCACTGTTTTCTTGATGGTATGAGGTCCCCCTGTCTCACTGCTCACTCCTCTCCTTTATATCTCAAGAGATTGCCTCAGGACACAATCCAGTCTTGTAGATCCAGTGCTGACTTACTAACACAACTGCTACCCATCTTCCCTCGTTAAGATCATAGAGGAAGGACTTACAACATACAGGAAAATCACACAGTACCAGGAATCATGGCCCAGCCAAACTGACATACACATTTTTGGGGGGACATAATTCAAACCATGACAGCATCTTCATCAATTACCTTAGCTAGATCTTCTGGATAACTTGCTGCAGCTTCTACATCAGCACTTACTGCTTCACCTTGCACTTTTATGTTATGAGATGGCTTTTTTCTTTAAACGTCATGAACCAACCTCTGCTAGCTTCAAACTTTTCTTCTGCAACTTCCTCACCTCTCTCAGCCTTCAAAGAATTGAAAAGAGTTAGGGCCTTGCTAGGGACTAGGCTTTCGCTTAACGGAATGTTGTGGGTGATTTGATCTGCTATCCTGACAACTAAAACCTTCTCCATACTAGCAATAAGGCTGTTTCACTTTCTTATCATTCATATGTTCACTGGAGTAACACTTTAAATTTCCCTCAACAACTTTTCCTTTGCATTCACCACTTGGCTAACTGTTTAGTGCAAGAGGCCTGTCTTTTGGCCTGTCTCGGCTTTTGACATGACTTCCTCCCTAAGCTTAATCATTTCCAGCTTTTGATTTAAAGTGAGAGATGCGCAACTCTTCCTTTCACTTGAACACTTAGCTTAGAGACCACTGCAGGGTTATGAACTGGCCTAATTTCAATAATGTCATGTTTTAGGGAATGAAGAGGTCCAAGGAGAGGGAAAGAGATGGGGGAATGGCCGGTGAGTGGAGCAGTCAGAAAACCCACAACTTTATCAATTAAGTTCTCCATCTTGTATGGGCGTGGTTCATGGCACCCCAAAACAATTACAATAGCAACATCAAAGGTCACTGATCACAGATCACCATACCAGATATAATAATGAAAAAGTTTCAAATATTGCAAGAATCATCAAAATGTGACACAGAGACATGAGAGCATACGCTTCCGGAAACATGGTGCCAACAGACTTGCTTGACACAGGGTTGCCACAAACTTTCAATTTCTAAAAAACAGAAGATCTGAGAGACGCAATAAAGCAAAACAGAATAAAACGAGGTGTGTCTGTATTCTTATGGAAAATCTAAGGGCCAAGAATCTGGAGAAAGTTTTCAAAGAAAACAAAGGCAGTACTTTTCCTTATGAGCCAAAGAAATTAAAATAAGAAGTCAGTGCAGAAACTGACAGGCTAACTAAAAAGAAAAGCCCAAAAACAGACACACACATATATGAAAACCTGAGAAATAATAGAGGCAAAATTAAGAATCAGTAGGAATACAGATTAAAGGAGACTAAAAGAAACATGACAACAAAATGCAACCTTGGATCATGTACCAGAAATAAATAAAAAACATACATACATATATTTGTTGTTGTTGAGTTGGTTCCAACTCATAGTGACCCTACAACAGAACAAAACACTGCCCCATCCTGCACCATTCTCACAATCGTCGTTATGTTTGAGCCCATTGTTGTAGCCACTGTGTCAATCCATCTCATTGAGGGTCTTCCTCTTTTTCACTGACCCTCTGCTCTACCAAACACAATGTACTTCTCCAGGAAATAGTCCCTCCTAATAACATGTCCAAAGTATGTAAACACATACGTATATATATATATTTTTTAAACTATACGTATACACAGAGCCTTGCTGGTGTAATGCTTAAGAGCTCAGCTGCTAACCAAAAGGTCGGCAGTTCGAATCCACCAACTGCTCCTTGAAAACCCTATGGGGCGGTCCTAATCTACCCTATAGGGTCGCTATGAGTTAGAATCGCCTCGATGGCAACGGTTTGTTTTGGTTTGTTTTATATATACACACAGACACACACACATATACATATACACATACATACATAAACATATTTATATACACATATACACACATATGTATGCTGGGTGGGGTTTTTTTTTGCTTTAAAGGGCAGTAGTGAGAAAAATTGAGGAATCTGGGTGACACAAGGGGGGATTTACTATCAGCTGCTAACCTAAAGGCTGACACTTCAAATCCACCCAGCAGCTCTGTGGAAGAAAGGCATGGCGAACTGCTTCTATAACGATTACAGCCAAGAAAACCCAATGGAGCAGTTCTACTCTGTAACACATGAGGTCGCCATAAGTCGGGGTCCGACTCAACAGCAGCTGGCAACAAATGGGAAAATCTGGCAGAATTTGAGTAATGCCTTTAGATAACAGTTCTATACCAATGTTAATTTCCTGATTTTGAGAAATGTATTGTTGTAATGTAAGAGAATGTCCTTGTTTTTAGTAAATACACACTGAAGTACAAAAAACTGTACGTGTGTGTAGTATATGTGTGTGGGTGTTTGTGGGTGTGTGTGTGTGTAGGTAGGTAGGCAGGTACAGAGGGAGAGAGACAGAAAGCAAGCACATTAAATATTAACATTTGAGGGATCTTGATAAAGGTATATGAAAATTCTTTGTACTATTTATATAACTTTTCTTTAAGCCTGAAATTATTTCAAAAGAAAAAAGATCACTAGGAAAAGGATGTCAATGGTATTGGGACAACATTTTATCCATGTACGAAAAAACAAACCCACTGCTGTCGATTCAATTCTGACTTATAACCCCATAGGGTTCCCAAGGCTGTAATCTTTACAAAAATGTTAAAAAGCAAAGATGACACTTTGAGGACTAAGGTGCGCCTGACCCAAGCCATGGAATTTTCAACTGCCTGATATGCATGTGAAAGCTGAACAATAAATAAGGAAAACCAAAAAAGAACTGCTGCCTTTGAATTATGGTGTTGGCAAATATTGACTACACCATGGACTGTGAGAAGAACGAACAAATTTGTCTTGAAAGAAGTACAGCCAGAACACCCCTGAGAAGCGAGGATGGCGAGACTCCATCTCACGTACTCAGGACATGTTATCAGGAGGGACCAGTCCCTGGAGAAGGACATCATGCTTGGTAAGGTAGAGGGTCAGCAAAAGAAAGGAAGACCCTCAACAAGATGGACTGACACAGTGGCTGCTACAATCGGCTCAAGCATAGCAACAATTATGAGCATGGCACAGTACCAGGCAGTGTTTCATTCTGTTGTAAGCAGGGTCACTGTGAGTTAGAACCGACTCAAGGGCACGTAACAACAACAATCTTTACAGAAGCAGACTGCCACATCTTTCTCCCATGCAGGGTTTGAACTGCCAACCTTTCAGTTAGCAGCTAAATGCTTAACCACTGTTGCACCAGGGCTCCTTATGGAAAAATAAAATAAAAATAGATCAATTCTAGTAATATTAAATGCCTAAATGTGAACACCAAAACATAGACTTTAAGAAAATATATTAAAATATAATAATATCCTTATGACCTTGGGATATAAGAAAGGATTTCTTAAAACTAAAATTCACAAACCAAAAGACTGATAAACTTAACTAAAATTTAAAAACTACAGTTCACCAAAATACAAATGAAAAAAACAAGCAACAGGCTGAAAGAAGATATTTGCAACATACAATGGACAAAGTGTTAGTATACAAAACATAGAAAAATATGACAATAATTAACATCAAGGAAAACAAAAGGTTGCTCTAATTAGTTGACCAAATATGTGAAGAGAATACATAATCATAATAATATATATTAAATGTTGCCCTAACCTAAATCAAAACATGCCTATATTTGGTAGATAAAGAGGAAGTGTTTGCCTCTGATGAATGAAAAATGGCAGAAGGGGCAAAGTATTGCTTTTTTAAACGTATATTGTAAAACTAATTGACTTTGTGGGTATAATGACTTTGACAAAAAGTAAAATTTAAAAAAAGATATAAGGAATGCTGAGTGAAATAAATCAATTGCAAAAGGACAAATATTGTATGAGACCTCTATTGTAAAAACTCATGAAAAAGTTTACACACAAAAAGTAACGATCTTTGTTGGTTATGAGGGATGGGAGGGGTGGGGGAGAATAGACAATAGATAAGTGGTAACTTTGGTGAAGAGTAAGACAGTACACAATACTGGGGAAGCCACCACAACTTGTACAGAGCAGTTAATCAGTAAATGACAACAACATCAAAACAATAAAAAAGGGAATAAACGGCATAGGTATAGAACCTTCTAATGGAGAGGAAGGCAAGGCGATACCAAGTAATGGTAGACTACTTC
>NW_004443974.1:1540587-1577962 GCF_000243295.1 Trichechus manatus latirostris
GTTGTTAACCAATGTCATAAAACAACATGTGTACTACTGTTTCATGAGAAACTATTTGTTCTGTAAGCCTTCACCTGAAGTACAATTAAAAAAAATATATCAGATTTACCGGCCTGACAGAGACTGGAGAAACCCCGAGGTACAGCCCCCAGACACCCTCTTAGGTCAGTGGTGAAGTCACTTCCGAGGTTCACCATTCAGCTGGGGATTGAACAGCTGTATAAAACAAAACGGGACTAATGAGGCACAGCAGTCCAGGGACAAGGACTAGAAGGCAGAAGGGGACAGAAAAGCTGGTGACAGGGAAACCAAGATTGATTAAGGACAGTGTTGACATGTAGTGGGGTTCTTAACCATTGTCATAGGGCAATATGTGTACTATTTAATGAGAAACTATTCTGTTCTGTAAACCTTCATCTAAAGTGAAATAGCAGCACAACTAGAAGAACATAATCAGCGTCACTGAATTGTACGTGTAGAAATGTCTGAAATGGTGTATGTTTGGCTATGTATACGTTCACCAAAAAAAAAAAAAAGGTCCTTCAAGGCCGAGAAGGGAACATGTTGACATGTCGTGGGGTTGTTAACCAATGTCATAAAACAATATGTGTACTGACTGTTTAATGAGAAAATATTTGTTCTGTAAACCTTCACCTAAAGTACAATGTAAAAAAAAAAATTAAAAAAAAAAGATATAAAGAATCTCTTCTATGAATTAAGAAGGAAAAAACAAAGCTAGAGAAAATGGGCAAATATTATGAATAGAGAGGTTCACAGAAAAGGAAACATAAATAACCAATAAATACATAAAAAGACACCCAACTTCACCAGTAATGTTATTCTATCCCATAAGACTGACAAAAATTAAACTCTGACCATACTTTAGAGGTGTACAGAATGGAAGCTCACATGCTCCTGAAGTTAGCATAAACTGACACAAATACTTGGGTAGGGAAACTGGTTAATATTTAGGGAGGTCCTGGCATAGGCCTAGAGAAACTCATACAAGCGTTCATAAGAAGGCATGAACAGGAATGTTCACTGAACATTATGTCTAATAGTGAAAATTTAAAAACAATCTAAGCATAACAGCTTCATGAGTATTCACTGATGAAATACTCTGCAGCAATTAAAATAAAAGAATTAGAACTAAAACTATCAAATAAGGCTAGAAGTAAAAAGTATAAAGAGATCTTTATACCTGTTCATGGGTATATATGTAGTAGCAAAAGCATAAATAGAAAAGATATACTCCAAAATCAGGATAGTGATTACCTCTGGGCAAAGAGGAAGATCAGGGAAGAAATGTTAAGTGTCTAAACTAAGGAAGATGTAGTTCAATTTATTTTTCTTATTCTGTGGTATTATTATTTCCATTTAACCAATATTTATTAACTGTCTACTGTGTCCTACTATGAGCTAGGAACTGTGCTAGGCCACTGAGCTCTAGCAGAGTCACAGTCGTTGCCCTCATACAGCTAACAGTTAACAGAGCAGCAAGACAGAAACTGCAATCAAAGAGCATGAGAAGCACTAGGATGAAAAAAGGCACACGATTTTTAATAAAGTAATAGTTTTGCTTTACTACAAAGCTAGCCAGATGACTGGAAAAACAGGATTTTCTTTTTACACTCTGCATACCTGAATGTAAAATGCGGGACTAAACTACACCAGCGATGTACAGTCTTTTGTCCACCCAACATATTATCAATGACTGGAGGAAAAGAGGAAGAGGCAATGGGAAGGAGAAACCCCATCATCTTGCACAGCCCCCACCTCTAACCCCTGGTTGAGAATCCATGCTGAACCACATTATTCCTAAGCCCTTTCTAAATTTAGAATTATTAAATTCCATGAAAGCAAGCTGGCATATATTTATTTAAAAAAACAAACAACTATTATGATACACTATAGATATCTCAATGAGATAGGCAGGCCAAGGGAGAATATAGCAATTATTTAACACTCTCCAGTAAAGCAGCTAATAACTATTCTTTTCGGAACTATGAAGGATACGTCCCTTAAAATTAACTAGAAGTGGAAGAAAGTTAGATAAGTTACCAATTAACCCTGGTTCCTCTCTAGTTTTAATTTCTAAGTAAAACTGGTAATTACTGTATACACTCTAAAAGATGTGAGGTCGTCTTCTGACAGAGATCACCGAAATGAGTATAACCACTCTTCTATAAGTCCAGGAAGCTACAGTTAGCATCTACAGTCAGCAAATCACATTAAACAAAATATGTAAATATTCCTCCAATCACTGCCTCAGAAAATTAAAGAGTTTTATTTCCTCTGAGGAAATAACCACTTACATCTGTACTGTTTAGTAAACCTTAACTGATAATTCAGGTAGCAGGTGACACTAACACAAATAACAGTACACCAAGCAATATATATTGCTTGTACTTTTCTAAAACATCCCGGTCACTAGACTGAAAGAACCATGGCATACATTACACTACTTCCAAATAAACTGGCAGATGTCTGATATCTGGCAATAACTTTTTAAATGTGAAACCACCTGACAAGGTGGAGCTCAGACTATTGCCCCTGTCATACGATAATCAGATAAAATAATCATAATCATAACACACACAGTCAACATGACGTTTTTAAAACAAAGCACCAGCTAGAAGATGGAGTACATGCCAAAAGCCAGAATTTACATTTTAATAAAGTAGAAAAAATAACTCCCTGAAATCCAATATTCATTTACAGTTCCATCCTCCTGAAGCTTCAGCTTTTTTATGCCACCACTGAAAGGTGTGGTCAAGGACCACACAAAGGAGACTGGCTTTTTTCCACAGGACTCTGGATTTGAGTTACATTTCAAAGTCCCCGGGAGAATAAGGAGTCCAGGTTTTCCAGGGCTGTTGCCCAGTCTTACCAGTCCCACAAATCTTGGGACCACATTCTTCCTATCTGATAAACACAGTCTTGCTGAGAAATACACTACTTGAGGAAGTAGCTAAGCAAAACAGTGGGGGGTTGTGGCGGATGGAGTATTACATGTCCTGAAAGGCCTCTTCAGGAGCCCTGGAAACTTTTAAGATAGTCCATCAGGTTGTGACTCCTACTTTCATTACAGAGATGCTTCCAAAAACCACTCAACAACATTCCCAATACCTCCCCTAAAATAGAAGTCCTGGTGGCGCAGTGGTTAGGAGCTACAGCTACTAACTAAAAGGTTGGCAGTTCAAATCCACCAGCAGCTCCTTGGAAACCCTATGGGGCAGTTCTACGCTGTCCTAAAGGGTCACTACGAGTCGGAATCGATTCGAGGGCAACGGGTTTGGTTTGGGTTTTCCCTAAAATAACCCAAGGGAAAATCACAGATTTATAAGAATCACAAAGGGCACAATTATTATGTACACATTTAGCTACAATACCAAATTTATGCTCACAAAATAATTTTATGTGAATATACAGTGACTAAAATCAGTTTTCCTAAATTTTTTACTATTCTTTTCAACATAATCTTTCACTCCTTAAAAGAAAGAAAATGGAGTTTTAATTACCTATAATGCCTTAGAGTCAATCAAGTGTCTTGTCTTGATCCTTAATAGCATTTATTTATGAAATAACATCACTGGGTTTCTACAAAATGAAAGCAATCAGTGTTTAGAGAATAGAGTGTGGTACAGACACAGCATCAAAGAACCTGAAAACACAAAACTAGCTCTGGACTCAACAGCTAGCTAAATAATCTTGTGAAAGTCATTTCCTATCAGATTTCCACTGCTTACCTATAAATGAATATGGCCTAGAGCCTAGATGATCCATAATGTACTTTCTAGTAGAAATACTACTTCAACATACATAGAGGCCTATACACATCCATAAGGATTTCTCTCCTGCAGTTTGTAACTTTGCTGAGTTCTGACTTAAACTGAAAATTACACCTGCTCTTATGCAAATCAGCTGAGACTCTGTAAAGAGGAACAATCAATCAATTTTATATCTATAGTCCTGAAGTCCTATCTTACATAAGATCAGCACAAAGACTTACTTACAAATACACCCACTCTTTGTAAACTAAGTCAACTATTTTTTAAACAACGCTTCAAACATTAAATTTTATTCCATTTATTCTAGTCTACGTGCCTCATATTTACTTCTTTGAAGTTCTATGTCAAACAGCTCCCAGAATAATTATAAGTGGATGTTTCCATAAACAGGCAGTCCTGCTTTGCATGGTTCCAATATGCATGAATTTCAGTTATCACTGTTTAGCTTAATAACCAGTCCCCTAAAAACACAGTTCAAATCTGTTACCTCTGTGCATTAACTCTGAATAATCATATTAAGTATGAACTTCACTGCTACCTCTTCATTCCACAAATCAATAGTACATAACAGACCTGCAACAAGATCAGTGATCAATTATGCCACTTCCTTTAAAATGTGTCACTGGGTATTTGTTATTAGCCCATGTAAAATGCAAAGTATATAGTTGTGTTGCCTCCTTGTCTACCAGTGATAAACCCTTGTGACAGTTTATAAAAATAGATACTCAAAAGAGGGAACCGGCCAACAAAGATTAAAGTGCAGCAAAGAAACCAGGGCTTCGAACCGGTTCTTCCCAGTTCAGTCGTGGCTGAGGAAGCAACACCAGAAGAGACCAAATTTTCAAATTTTAGGTGAACCAGAACGGGAAAAAGCCCTGCTAGAAACTTAATTTCCCTTTTAGAAAACAAGGACAGTGTCCGCACTGCACAGCAACCAAATCTCCTGCCCCGTCAGATTTTGAGCAGAGTCGAAAACAGCAGTGCCCTGCTCAAAGATAACAGGTGATGGTACTGCTCTGAATGTCTGTTGCTCTCCACAGTCCTGTGGATAATCCAGTCTCAACCATCAGGCTCCTGAAAGGGCTCACTACACCTCTTCCGAGTCTCCCATTCCAGGGCTTTGACCCATTAATTTTTCCCATTCTGGTTATTGTTCCAGATAATCCAAATTGCAAAAATTTGGGTCTTTTCTGGTTTTGCTTCGTCTGCCATGACAGAACCAGTGTGAATCAGTTCAAAGCCCTGAAAGAAAAAAAGTGGTAACACTGGAAGGGAAATCTGAAATCAAATGTAAACGTACTTATAGAAGAAACAGCTGGTTGTAGCAATGTTGACTGTGCTGACATTCGAGAGATTTTAGATTCACAGACAAAGGAACTTAGCTGAGTTTTTATATAAATAAGCAAAGTGGTTGTGACAAAAAGGATAATGATGTCCCAGAGGAAGTGAAAAACGTTACAATAAAGGAACACTCAGAGATATTTTATGACACTGAAAACACAAAGGATAAACGTTGGAAGCCGATCCAAACTTGGAATTTGGCAATTTACCAAACCATAGAAAAGATGTTTGCTCTGTATAAAAAGTTGTACAAGAAAAAGGCAAGCATTGCTCAAACTGCTACTGAAAAGTTTTTTAGAAATAAAGCACTTTAATTCTCAATGTCTCTAATGTTTTAAATTACAAAGTACTAAATATTCCTTTTTTTTTTTCATTTTCCTACACATTTTTAACCAATATTAGAAGGGTTTTGACTGTTTTGACAAACATTTTTAAAGGTCATGGAATAATCATAATCGTTCTCATTTATTATTAAGATTGCTTTGCACAGTTTCAGCTTGCATTTTCATTTTTACTGCACCACACTACCGTGCAAAGCAAGGACTGCCTGTATAGTGAGGTTCTATTATTTAATCACATTACCAATTCCTAAATGACCTGGAAAAATCTACCAGGCCAGATATTAAATCTCATGAGGGAAATACACTAGAAGCATACAGCTCTTCTTTGGTTTAGCTCCCAGGTTCCATGTTACAATTTACACATGCAACTCTCCTCTATCACTACTCCCAAGTTCTGCCCATATCTAAGTATCTTCATTTTAGAGTTGGAGAAGACAACCTTAAGGTCATGTTGTCCAATCTTTTCATAGAACAGATGGGGAAAACAAGGTTTAGACATTAAGTGACATGCCCAAAGTCACACAACAGTTTTTCCATGGCAGTAGTAAAAATCAGTACACTGCTAATGCAGTTCTTGTTCCAACATACTTGATGCTGCCCACTTCTGAAGAGGGCAATTAGTAGGTTTTATTTTCCGCACATATGGCTCATACAGACTACTATCAAAGAAGAAAAAATATTCCAACATGTTTCTGAGTCTCTATCTAAAAACACTTTACAAGCATTTGTATTTAAGGAGACCGGAGCCCCAATATAACACTGGTATAACCTAAGCGATAGCCAATTTTTAAAACATTTTACATTACAATGCAATGTGGTATCCTGGATGAGATCCTGAGACAGAAAATGGATATTACTAAGGAAACCTGAATAAAGTATGGATTTTAGTTAACAATAGTATGTCAATATTAGTTCACGAATTGTGACAAATGTACCATACTAATATAGGATGCTAACAATAGGGGAAACTGAATGTGAAGTCTATGGGAGCACTCTGTACTGTCTTCACAGCTATTCTGTAAATCTAAAACTATTTTAAAATTGTTTTTTTAAATACTGAGCATACTTTTTATCTAACATTAATTCTTATTAATAGTGCTGAAATGCAATGAAATTTCTGAATCATAGATATTAAATAGTATTAATAAATTTCTATTCCCTAGTGTTTCTGAAGCTATGTCCTATGAAATCCTCCCAATATCCAGAGTGACTTCATTTCCTGGAGAGCAGGAACCAGCCAAGAGGTGTGGAACCACTGCAGTTCCACTTCCATCTGTGGGGAGGATCTAAGACTCAGAAACAAGGATTCTGCTAGGAAAGGAAGTGTGAAAGCCACCCTCTAGCCTAAAATAGAGTGACATCCGTGCTTTGAGCAATACTTCAAATTCATAGTTCAACGTAAGAGGAAGAGCACTGGACTGAGGGCAACAGACCTGGATTCTAAATCCAGACGCTACTACTAAAAAGCAAAGATGTCACTCTGAGGACTAAGGTGCACCTGACCCAAGCCATGGTATTTTCAATTGTCTCATATGTATACAAAAGCTGGACAATGAATAAGACAGAATTGATGCCTTTGAATTATGGTGCTGGTGAAGCATACTGAACATACCATCGACTGCCAGAAGAACAAACAAGTCTGTCTTGGAAGAAGTACAGCCAGAATGCTCCTTAGAAGCAAGGATGGCAAGAGTTCGTCTAACATACTTTGGACACGTTACCAGGAGGGATCAGTCCCTGGAGAAGGACATCATGCTTGGTAAGGTAGAGGGTCAGCAAAAAAAGAGGAAGACTCTAGACAAGATGGACTGACACAGTTGCTGCAACAGTGGGCTCAAACAGCGCAACGATTGTGAGGATGGCCCATGACTGGGCAGTGTTTCATTCTGCTGTACATAGCGTCGCTATGAGTCAGAACCAACTCGATGGCACCTAACAACAATTACTAACCAGTTATATACAATCTTATATTTGGGAGGGCCTTAGTTTACTCATTTGCAAAATAAGAGGATTAGATGGTATGACAAAGTACCTTCCATCTTAAAAGTCTCAGACTCATTAGAATTTTTCCCCCAATTTCTATTTTGTATACTGCACATTAAAATATGTTTTACGTGTAGGCTGCCTATGTACAACCAAACACTTCATGGGATTTGGTTCCTTGGTTTGGAGGTTTAGGGTCATGGTTCCATGGGATATTTCAGCTAACTGACCTAATAACATGTTTACTGCATCTGTTCTACCTCGTAGTTCGCTGCATAATGCCTGGAGTCTTAAAGCTTGCAAGCTATCGTCCAAGGCACAACAATTAGTCTCTATTCACCTGAAGCAAGAAAAGGAAGGAGGCTCAGGAGTAGGAGAAAATGGAACATGTAGCTAATTGCCTCCATGAACAACTGCCTCACTGCCAAGAGACCAGAAGAAGTGGAAGGTGCCCGGCTACCATTACTAAACATTTTGATCAAAGATTCTATAAAAGAATCCTGATCAAAGGGGGAAAATGCAGAACAGAATTTCAAATTCTCATGGAATCCAGATTTTCTGGAGACATGGAGGCCGAATGAATCCCTGAAACTAATGTCCTGAGATATCTTTAAACCTTAAACCAAAAATATCCCCGAAAGTCTTCTTAAAATCAAACATTAGTTGAGCTTAACTAGTGAAGAATGTCCGCCTTAAGCATTATGCTCTTTTAAGATCTATTTTTGTGGGATCAGATTGACAACAGCAACTGGAAAGATTATATAGGACTCTTAGGGGGCAATGAGTTTATGTCAATGGGGGAGGAACAACTCAGAAAAGGAGGGTGAGAATGGTTGCACAACTTGAATGTAATCAATGTCACTGAATCGTACATGTACAAACTGTTGAATTGGTGTGTTTTGCCGTGTATATTCTCAACAAAATAAATATTTTAAAAACTAACTTTAGAAAGGAAAGAGTATATGCAGGGAAACTATGTAGGAAGATACTGCAATAGCAAGGTATGAAACAACCAATGATGGCTTAGACCATGGTATAGTGGTGCTGGTGCTAAGAGGAGGAGGGAATCTGTATACAAGCATTGGTGTTCAACAACTGGAAGAAGGGACTGGTCATTCAATGAGATGAGAAGGAATAAAAGGAGCAGAATTTGAGTGTCAGGTTGAGAGGGGTCTTGTGGAATATTAGGATCTCTGTTTTGAAAATGTTATCCTTGGGGTCACAAACGTACATCCAACTGAGGAGTCAAGTAGATAACTGAATATGTGAGACTGAAGTTCTAAGATGAGTTCCTGGATAAAGAGGAAAACTTGGGAATCATTAGTATATATATGGTAATGGGAAGCTTGATAAGATCAACTGTAGAATGAGGGAAGAGAGAACAGACAACAGGCTCCTGGAGTAAGCCTGAGAGAACTGCAACACAGAGATCAGGAAACGGAAGAGGAAGTAGCAAAGAAGACTGAGGAGTGTTACAGGAAGTAGGAGGAAAGCCTCGAGAGGATGTTTTCTCAAAGCCAAGCTAAGAAGGAAGAGATGCTCAGCTTGTTTAAATGTTGCTGACAGATGAAATAATATGGAAACTGAACTTGCTTTTAATGTATTTTCATACTCAGTCTTGGAGCCTATCTTTCTAAACTCTCTATAGCAACTGATTCATGAGTTTTCTTTGGAGTTTTTTGTTGTTGTTGTTCCTCCCCACTTCTTTCTATTTGGCTCCCTGTCCAGTGATCCTTTCTCAGTCTTCTCTTCTTCTGGATTCTGTCTAAATGGTGGTAGTGTCCAACGTTTCCAGTCTTGTATGTTTTTCTAGTCTAATTTATATTGTCTTTTCAGAAAAATTAAATCACCACTTGTCAAATCTCTGGATCAACATCCTACTGACCATCTCTGTCTGGATCAATTCCAGGCACTTTACACTGAACAAATCCCAGACCATACTTAACTGGTGTACCACTGGTGACACAAGCTAGAAACGTGTCACATCATCTGTATTTCTAATTCTCCCATAGTTATATCCCCCAGAATTAAGCAATTTTCTCATAAATTTTGTTAACTGAAAACATCTGTCCCTCTGCTCCCATTGTTCGTTGCTGACCTAATTTAGAAATTCATCATCTCTTTAGCTAAAACTAAGAGAGTCTCCTTCCAGGTTGTCTTATGTCTTGCTTTATTTTTCTCTAATTTATCAATCAAATACCTCCCAAAGGATCCTTTCAAATTGCAAGATTGATCATGACATTCCTCAGAGGACTGTAAACTTTGAATGCAAAATAAACATGCAGGAAGCATACTAAAAGAACAGATGCTAGACATCACCTTCAAAGATTCTGTTTTATGAAATCTGGCATTATTAAATATTACATGCAAGAAATATGATAAATAAAATTAAAATGATAAAAGGTGTGTGTGTGTGTATACATATATACACATTTATATATAAAGAAGAGTAAAGAACTGATGCCTTTGAAGTATGGTGTTGGTGAAGAATACTGAATATACTACAGACTGCCAAGAGAACAAACGAATCTGTCTTGGAAGAAGTACAGCCAGAATGCAAGGATGACAAGACTTCATCTCACATACTTTGGACATGTTATCAGGAGGGACTTGTTTGTCCCTAGAGTATGACATCATGCTTTGTAAAGCAGAGGGTCAGCAAAAAAAGAGGAAGGCTCTCAACGACATGGATTGACACAGTGGCTGCTACAATGGGCTCAAGCATAGCAAAAATTGTGAGGATGGTACAGGACCAGGCAGTGTTTCGTTCTGTTGTACACAGGGTCGCTGAGTCAGAACCGACTCAACAGCACCTAACAACAACATATATATAGCTTTACATCTACTCTGAGACCAGAAGAACTATATGCTGCCCAACTACCATTAGCAACCACTCTGATCAGGGCCACCACAGATGGATCCTGATAGAGGGGGATAAAAATGTGGGACATAACTCAAATTCTTATGCAGTTCAGACTCAGTGGATTGGTTGAGACTAAAGGACTCCCTGAGACTCTCGCCCTGGGATACTCCATAAACTCTGCACCAAAACTACCCCGAAGTCACCTTGTAGCTAAATAATAGACTGGCTCATAAAATAATGAATATTACCAGTGAATATTACTGCACACCTTTAAAAAATCATCTTTATGAGTCCAAGTGGTCAACGATTACTCTAAAGCAAAGATGAAAGGGTAATGGGACAGGGAAACCAGATTACTGGAAAGGAAACATCCAGATGGAATTAACATGGACACACTGTGAAAAAATGTAACCAATGTCACTGAACAATTTGTATAGTAATTATTAAATGGGAACTTAATTTGCTGTGTAAACTTCCACCGAACACAATAAAACATTATTTTCAAAAATATATATAATGTTTTAATAAACATCAAAAAATGCTTTTGTTCTGGGGTTTTGGTTGTTGTTGTTTTTGCTTATAACTATTTTTACCAAGATAGTTTGGCTTAAAAAAAAATCATATTCATCCAGCTCATCTAATTCCAAATTTCGAGTTATAACACATTTATTTCACAAATATATAGGTACCGTTTCCCTCTCATGCTACCAAAAAGTAAGCAATACAAAAGTGTAGCTAACGGAAAGTATATTTCAAAAACAGTTAGTTTCAAAACACAGTACAAAACTGCTTCTGCACACATCTCCCCCTCAGTGTGACAATTCTTCAAGGATCTAAAACACAGAAAAGGGACAAGTGTGAACTAAGAAATTAACCAGGACAAGTTGATAGCAACAGATTCAAACGGAATTTCAGTGGTTTAAAAAAACGCAATTAACTGCCTAAAATAGATTCTCTTCTTAATTAGGTCAAGGTTTCAAATTTCTTACATCTATGAACAGTAAAACTGTAACAAACAGAATGTTGAGATATAAACTAGAAAACACAAGCTTTCAATACATGATAAATATGCTAACATCAGCAGCTCTTTTATAACTTATACCCAACTTCCAAAAACGACTGGAAGTGGTTAACATAAGGTACTTCCCATTGATATCATCTAATCTTCAGTCTTTTCAAAATATTGTAACACTTTCATAGGCATAGTGTTAAAAAAAAAATTCCTGTTCAATATATAACCCAATCCACAAAACAAAAACTATCAATCATATTAAAATGCGTTATTTATTAGATGTTCAAGAATCTACAGGTACTAAGCACAACTCTTAAATGTATAGTCCCATTAATAAGCACACTTAGGATACCCTAATAGTGTGATTCAATAGCAAGTACAATAATTAAAGTTATAACACTAAAATGTCATTTTCTTAATAATATTTACTAGTTCTCTCCAACCCCAAATATATTGAAGTATTTCCCCAATGCTAGAATTGCTAAAGAGCTTATCACTTCTATGACACCTGTAGGTGTGAACTTTATTAAGTGAGATTTAAAAGATATCATTGTTTATTAAAATGTATGCAGAATGTTTCCTGGGGTATTATCTTAAAAGTAGCACTCATAACATACATTTGAAGCCTTTCATTTTACTACGTGTTTTAAAATTTTTTTATTACGCAATGATGGCATGAAATATGAAATCACACTTCTATAACCTAATGTTTCAATAAAGATTAGAAAAATGACAGACAATACATATTAACATTTTTTTAACTTATCATTTTCTAAATGGTCAAATTCTAAAACCTCAGTTAACGATTTCAAAGTCTGTCCTCAAAGGAAACCAACCATTGTACGGGAGAGTTGACCACCTTATCTAAGAAACCACTTGTTAGCTTTCATCTTGCTCTGTACTTTTTGTATGCCCTGCAGTTTTTCACTTAAATTTTAAGCATAACATGTACTCAGTCAGGTAAAAATAATACTCTCTCCCTTATTCTAAAAACCAACAGTCCCCTCTTCATTAGCAATCCCACCCCTAACTACTCGGTGCAAGTACACGACTAGACCACTACTCAATCAAGAACGCCCCCTGACCGACCCACTTCCGTACCCGAGGTTGCCACCTGCCCACCTGAGGCCTACTCTCCTTCCTCCCGCACCTCCTTCCGCTCAAAAGTTAGACCCGCCGCCGCGAGGACGGACACCCGCGCCAGTCCGACCCTGCGTGTATGCCCGCGCCCTAACCCCGCCAGGCGTGATGCCGACACGCGAACACGACCCGCCGCCGCCTCCTGCCGGCAGCCCGGGCCCTCCGCTCCGGCGCCCGTTCCATCCCGCCCTGACTCTCCAGCCTTGGGCTTTGCTCTGCTGGGAGCCGTGTCCGAGCGCGCACATTCCGCTTTCTCCCAGACTGTCAGCGCCTGGCCGCGAGTAGCAGGCGGGACAGGCAGAGCCGGGTCGGACAGGAAAAGCTGGACTGGAAACCGACCTGTGGAGACGGCCATCTTCTCCTGCAGCCAGACGCAGCCGCCCTGCACGCAAGTCGACGTCACGTCGCGTCACTTCCGGAGTGTGTCCTCCTCCTTGCCCGGGTGCCTGGCTCATGCGCTCTCTGGCCCCGGACCTGATAGAGGGTTACGCCCGCACTGAGGGACCTCGGCGGAAGACCGGGAAGGGCCGGGAGTAGGAAGGCTCGGGCCCGGAGGTCTGGGCCCGGGCTACCTGGAGAGGGACAGGTGGGGGGCCGAGATTGAAAGAGCCTGGGCCAGGAACGCTGTGGGGGTGGGGAGGAGCGGGGCACCAGGGAAAGGCCAGGTCGGTGGGCAGGCCCGAAGGTGGAAGGGACCGAGCGGGGAGGGGCTGGAAGAGGGGGAAACTCTCCGGCGCCGGAAGGGACTGGGGTGCCCAGGGAGGGCGGGGTTTGGGGGTTAGGGTCCAGAGGAGAGCCTAGGGTGGGAGGAGGGACCGAAGACCTGGGGAGGCCCAGGGAGAGAGGGACATGAGATTCCCTTCTGGGACTTGTAGAGTAAAAACATCATAAAGTTTAGTAAAGCAAAAAGTTTTATTTGGCGTATATTCAAAAGGGCATAAGTGGGAAAAGGACAACCATGCTGCCAGAGACATGTCTGCCCAAGTCCGAAGAAATATCGCAGAGCAGACAAAAGTGGGAAAACAGACAAGCATGCTGCAATAGCCATGTCTGCCCAAGTCCAAAGAATATTACAGAATAGGCAAGAATGGGAAAACGGACAAGCATGCTGCCACAGCCATGTCTGCCCGAGTCCAAAGAACAGTTACGGAGCCATCAGTATATATTAACGTTACAAATGGGCAGAACCATTGACAGCTTAGCCTTTTCAGATTGGCTGGAAACTGTGATCCTACATTTTGAATTGTTTTTCTTAACAATCGGTACAGGTTTCAAGAGGGTCTTCATTGGGCCAACAAGTTTCTATTCACTAAATGCTAATAGAAAAAGATAAGAGTGGAAAGTCTTTTGTGTTCTGTTTGATTGGTTTTATGTGAAAGTTTCTCTAAAAGATATTTCCCAAGATTATCTTAGCTATGTATACCTCAGGGCCCAGTTGATGTGTTCTTGTGAGTCCTTGTGAGCCCCGCTCCAGCTGAGTCACATTCTGTTTGCTCAAGGAGAGGAAATAATAACTCCAATATTATTTCCTAAATCAGACTCTACAGTTATTTTAATAAAGAAAAGTTAAAGTGCAGTAAGAAAAGTTGCAAGGTAAAGTTGATATTAAAAGACAAGAGAGAAACATTTGAAAAGTTCTTTCAAAAAGTGTAAAATTTTTTAATTAAAACATTTAAAAATGTCATTTAAAAAACAAAAACTCTTAAATCCGCAGTTTTTGCTCTGGCAAAAATACTTACTTTGTAAGTATTAATGGGTCTTGATAGCCGTTTGACAAAAAAAGCTATAAATCGTTATTTGATATTATCTCTATGTGAAACTAAACCTCAAAGACCTAAAATGAGCAACAGCTGGGATAGAAATGCAGTTCTGTCTCCAAAATCGGTGCACTTTTCCACTCGTGTGTGGAAAAGCTTTTGCTTCCCAGTTCCAGCTTTGCCACCTAATTTGAAGTGACACTATATATCATTCTTTTCATATTTGTTTCACTGTCTGGGTAGGCAGCCTCTAAGATGGCGCCAATGATCACCACCTCCTATTTATTTATGCCCTTGTTTTGTGTAATCCCCTTCCCTTGAATTAGCTTCTAATGAATAAGGCAGAAGTGCTAGGATATCACTTCTGACATATTTTTAAAAGATTGACTCCATTCTTTGGTACTCTCTCTTGTGCTCTCTGAGGAAAACTAGGTGTCATGTGGTGGGTGGACTGTCCTTCTTAAGAGGCACACGTGGCAAGAAACTGAGGGCAGCCTCAGTTCAACACCCAAGAAGGAACTAAATCCTAACAATGACTACAGGAGTGACCTTGAAATAGATCTGCCCCAGCCAAGACTTAGATGAGACCACAACCCTTGAGCGCCACCTTCTGAGAGACCCTGAGGCAGAGAAACCCAGCTAAGATGCACCCAGATTCCTGCCTGCTGTTATGTGGGAACATGATTATCCAAACATTTGAGGTTTTCACAAATTCAGCACATTTCACCAATCTCCAACCCATTTACACCTGGCTGTTGGTGATTTTGATCTTGGTAAACCTCTATTGACATATATTTACCGTTTTACTATGGCAGACTGATGGTTAATGGCAAATTTAAATATTATGTCACACCCCCCCCAAAATAATCAAAAGTAACAACTAGTAAAACATTGACCATATTCAGCTCTTTACAAATTATTAATGTTTTCTCAAGAGATGTCTTAATGACAAAATACGTAAATATTTTCTTCAACTGTTGGGAACTAGACTTGCAAAGCCAATAGTCCTACTGTAATTTCTTTGAAGAACAAATGTGAATTTTGTGTAACTTGAAAAATAAAATATTCAATTTTTGCTTTTTCTCAATGGTATATGAAGCAAAAGGCAACATGCCTCAATGACAACCAGGAAAAAGTAGGGATGAAAATTTACTCTTGGGAAAACAGGAAGAAACAAGCAGCCAGAAAAAAATAGAAGAAAATGACAGAAATCAAATAAATAGATAAATTAAGAATCCAACCAGTATGGGAATGAAATTACAAAAAGGAAAAATTAAAGACTTCTAGAGTATTAGTTAAAAAACAGTCCAAGAACAGCATTCGGCCACTGTGGTGTTTGTGGTGTATCAGAAGCAGGTAGAGGGCAGTTTGAAAGGCACAAGAACCTAGGAGAAGCAGTAAAAGTGAGCAATAGACGTGGATCTCCCATCATTTTCACACCACTGCTCACTCAGCTTGTCAGTGTACATTGAAGAAAGGATAGTTTTGGAGCCAGAGAGACTGGAATCCTAGCTTTGTGACCATAAAAAGTTATTTAATCTCTCTTAATCTTGGTTTCCTCACCAGTGAACTAGGGATAATCTCAGGAATCTAGTACGGTATCTGGCACGTTAAATGTTCCCCATAAATGGTTATATACAGTCTATATATTTACACTAGGAGAAAACTAAGTCTTTCCTCTAATAGGCAAATAAGATGATCATCCTCTATCGTGCTGCTAACGGAAGACACCCTAAGCTGTTCCTTAAAAGTGGTTTGCAACATGTGACGCCCACTCCCAACTACACCTGATTGGACCAGGATAGGAATAGGCCCCAAGGGCAGCCATTCTGTATTCTGACTATAAACCTATGACGAGATCTGTCACAGTAAAGAAACAGCTTTGCTCATGAACGTCAGGTTTAGTGTTCAGATAGGCCTATCAGACTCTAAATTTCTGTCTCTGGAACGTGTCTTTGAAAAATACAGAAGAGGAGACATGCAAAAGATGCATAGACACAAGAGAGGAGTCGCAGAATCCCATTAATCGTACTAATTAAAGTATTAAGCTGATCTGGTGGTCTGGTTCGATATTGAATCCTTCCAGTTGCCAGAACAACTGTTCCCTTCTTCCAATAACTAGACATAACTCCAATGAAGTTCTAACCAACAGACTCTAGGGTGACCCCATGATCCCCCATGAACACCTCCTAATGTTCATGCCCTTATGTGATCCCCTCCCCTTGAAGAGACTGTTGGTAGAATTATGAAAATTAAGGGTGATTCTGATGAGGGCTTAGAAAGAATTGAGAGCTGTGGAGGAAAGCTGCTATTGTCATGAACAGATTATTGCTAGAAATGTGGATGTTCGATGTGCTTCTGGTGAGGTTTTAAAATGATGGACATTTTATTGGACACTAGAGGAAGAGCAATCCTTGTTATACAGTAGCAAAGAACTTCTCTTTCAAATATTTTGTGATAAACTTAGATATTTAGCTGAGGAGATTTCTAAGCAAAATCTAGAAGATAATGGCATGGTTTCTCCTTGCCACTTGATAGTAAAATGTGGGAGGAAAGAGTTAAATGTATAAACAAACTGTGCAAAGAGAAACCAGAATTTAAAGATTTGGAA
Organism: Trichechus manatus latirostris; assembly: GCF_000243295.1. NCBI lineage: Eukaryota > Metazoa > Chordata > Mammalia > Sirenia > Trichechidae > Trichechus > Trichechus manatus. The sequence continues at coordinate 1,557,427 of NW_004443974.1, forward strand.
AATTCTATTTAAAAATAGGAGTCCCTGGGTAGCACAAATGGTTAAGTACTCGACTACTAGCCAAGAGTTTGTCAGTTCAAACCCACCTAGAGGTTGCTCAGAAGACAGGCTTGCAGTCTGCTTCCAAAAGGTCACAGCTATAAAAACTATGGAGTGCAGTTCTACTCTGACACACATGGGGTCATCATGAGTCAGAATTGACTCAATGGCAACTGGTTGGTTTGGTTATTGTAAAAATTAAGAGAGTGTAGCTACATAACCATTTGCTAAAGAGATTAGGCCTTTGACCATGAATCTAGTCAACAACCTCAACAGAAACCCTATCAGTTTAGATTGAAAAAGACAGAGACAGGATAAAAAGAAGGAAAGCCATCTGATTCCTAAAATTCTACAGGCAGAAAATGGGCCATTGAAGCAACTTGATTGTGAACATGAAAAGAAAGGAACTATCCCGAGAGTTCAGAGACCAACAGGACTGTCAGAAGGATTACAGGGGTTGGGGGGACAGGACTGCTCCTTTCTCATTTTCAAAGGGTGGGGCTACCACCTAGGTTTCAAAGAGTGGAGCTGCCACCTAGGTTCGAGAGGGTAGGGCGTTTGGTGGGTCAAGAGAATGGGGCTGCCCAGGACAGAGGGAGTAGTGTCACTGCTCCAGTAGACCAGGAGGACAGGGACACCTAAAGCCAAGGGAACAGGATCACCATCCTAGTGGACTTGGAAAGCAGGGTCCCTGCTTGGAATTCGAAGGCTAAAATGATCCCAGAGTCTCGGGCAATGTGGGGCTATAGTCAGAAGCACCACACTGTCCCTCCACAGCAAAGATCAGAAAAACCAAGTCAAACAGAGTCACACATCAATCCTGAAACCCTAAGCATCAAATGAGGTGAGAAAGAACTCAGCCAAGCACTGAATGGAAGAAACTGACTGAGAAAACAGACCGAGAAGCGATACATGCAGAGGTCCTCTATCGGCTACCGCAGCATGGATCCGCCATCTGGGACCCCTATCGGAGATCAGCGAACAGGGGGTATGAGAAAGCAGCTTCACAGAGCTTCCAGCAAGAGACAGAACAACTGGTAACCAGTGATATAGGCTTTCCCACCCCCCACCCTTAGTCACCCACACTTAGCCTCCTCTGCTTTCTGCAGTCACTTGGACGGAAAGCACCCCAGTGTCGATGGATTTTACCTGCCCACACTGGCCGGCACCCCAAGGCCTTTTGTTGGCTACTGGTGTTGCTTTTTTTCCGCTTCTTTAGATTTCTTCCTTACCGCTCACCACTTCCCCCTCCTTTCTCTCAAATTCCTGGCTCCATGCGCCATCTTTGCTTCTTCCTGAAAGGCTACAGAACACTGATTGACTGCGAAACAGCTTCCCAGCCCATGCCACCAGGGTGGTAAGAATCCTAAGGCTTTTTTGTTTGTTTGTTTGCTCTGATTTGTTCTGTTTTAATCTGTTTTCTTTTTCTTTTCTTGGTGTGGGAGCCCCTTCTAGCGGGGCAGTACCGCGTGGCTTGGAAACTACTCCTTTACTCTGGGCAGGTGCACAGGGACATTCCTGGGGGCATTTCTCTTTTGTTTTTCTTTTTCTTTTTTTCGATTTTGTTTTTTGTGTTTCTTTGTTTTGTTTTCCTCTCTCATTTCCTTTTTGTCTTTCTTCATTTCAAGTTTCTTGATTTATTCATTTTTTTCTTTTACCCTTTTTCTTCTTTCTTTTCATTTTTGTTTTTCCTCATTTCTCAGTCTCTCATTGCCCCACTCCAGTCGCAAGCTCCCTTAGCACTCTTCTTTATTTGTGTGTATGTTTTTGGCTCCTGTTCCTCTCTCTTCTCTCTCGTCTTTCCCATACCCATCTTAGTTCCACACATCACAATCTACCCCGTCCTTCCTGCCTACCTGCACCATGCACTGAATGTCACACTCCCAAGCAGCACAGGCACAGCCTACTGGAACCTGCACTACACTGATTCCCAGTCTGCACTGTCAGCCCTGGTACGTGCTACAAACGACCCACCCCAGCAACGCCCCTTCAGCTGGACCTGCCCTGCTGTACCATAACTGAGTGACTGACCCTGCCTATTGGAGAAGGAGGTGAAAAGTATCGTGTCCACAGATGAGCAAACAACAAAGAATGCACAGCCTACCTGCTCAGACATAACCAAATAAAACAAAAAAACAGGACTAAACAAACAAATCTACGATCAATAAACAAGGAAAATAACAACTGAATGCCCCAAAGACAGCAGATAATATCAAAACATTTACAAAAATAGGACAGGATGGTTCCAGTAGGCATTCAAAATAAAACACCAGATGACCTTCCAGTAGGAGAAAAGGCACTAGACCTAACTGATAGGGAATTAAAATCCCTAATATTCAGAATTATCCAAGAGTTTAAGCAAAAAGCAGACAAAAATGAGGAAAAAATAGACAAATTCATGGAAAATACAGACAAAAAATGGAAGAATTCAAGAAAATAATACAGTAACAAAATGCTAAAATAAATTCACAACTAGAAACCATACAAAAACAACAATTAGAAATCCAAAAGATAAACAACAAGATTTCAGAAGTGGACAGTGTCATAAAAGATCTTAGGAGCAGATTTGAAATGGTGGAAGACAGGATCAACAGAATTGAAGATAAACACTTGGATACAACTCTGAGAAAAATTCATAAAAAAGAAAGAAAGAAAATGAAGAGACCCTGAGAATTAGGTGGGATGCAATTAAAAGCAAAAATCTATAAGTGATCAGAGTTCCAGAACGGGGAGAAAACAGAAAACACAGAGAGGATCATTGAAGAACTGCTGACAGAAAACTTCCCCAATATCATGAAAGATGGAATGCTGACCATCCAAGAATCTCGATGAACCCCATATAGGATAGACCCCCAAATGACAATCACCAAGGCATATCATAATCATATTTGCCAAAACCAAAGACAGACAAAGAATCCTGAGAGCAGCTCAAGAAAAACAAAAAGTCACATACAGAGGAGAAACAATAAGACTAAGCTCGCATTATTCGGCAGAAACCATGCAGGCAAGAAGGTAATGGAATGACATATATAAGACCTTGAAAGAAAAAAAATTACCAGCCAAGAATAATATATCCTGCAAAACTCTCATTCAAATATATTAGTGAAATTATATCATTTCCAGATAAAATTAAGGGACTACGTAAAAACCAAACCAAACTTACAAGACTTATTAAAGGGAGTCCTTCGATCTGAGAACAAACAAACACAGGCTGAATCTAGGATATAGGATTGTTCTAGCCAGATACCAACCTAGGAAATGAACTATTAAGGACTATGCAAAACCAGAGGAATTACACAGAAACAGGTTAATCTGTAAATGACAACAGCATCAGAACAATAAAAGAGGGAATAAACGGTGTAGGTATAGAACCTTCTAATGGAGAGGAAGGCAAAGGGATACCAACTAATAATAGACTGGTTCAAATCTAGGAAGATAAGGGTAACCACAAAGAAAGTTAACAAACCTACTCATCAAAATGAAGAAAAACATAAAGTCTCAGTAAAAAAAAATCTACAGAAACAGAAGAAATGAAAAAAAAAATCCACAAAACAAAAGGAACTCAGCACAGGAGAGTAAGAGCAACAAAGAAAACCACAAAAAAAGGCGCTACAAAATGCAATCTCACTCCTTGGAATATATCCTAGAGAAATAAGAGCTGACACACGAATAGACACATGCATACCCATATTCATTCCAGCGCCGTTCACAATAGCAAAAAGATGGAAACAACCTAGATGCCCATCAATAGATAAATGGATAAACAAACTATGGTTCATACGGCAAAGATAAAGAACAATGATGAATCTGTGAAGCATCTCATAACATGGATGAAACTGGAGGACTTTATGTTGAGTGAAATAAGTCAATCACAAAAAGGCAAATATTGTATGAGACCTCTACTGTAAAAACCCATGTAAAAGTTTACACACAAAAAGAAACAGTCTTTGTCGGTTACGAGGGGTGGGAGAGATGAGGGGGGAACTAAATAGGCAATAGATAAGTGGTAACTTTGGTGAAGGGTAGACAGTACACAATACTGGGGAAGCCAGCACAACTTACAAGGAAAGGTCATGGAAGCTCTGTAGGCACTTCCAAACTCCCTGAGGGACTGAACTGCTAGGCGGAGGGCTGTGGGGACCATGGTCTGGGGGAACATCTAGCTCAATTGACGTAACACACTTTATAAAGACAATGTTCTACATTCTACTTTGGTAAGTAGCGTCTGGGGTCTTAAAAGCCTGTGAGGAGCCATCTAAGATAGTCCACTGGTCTCACCCCTTCGGAAGCAAGGGAGAATGAAGATAACAAGATACAAGGAAAAGATTAGTCCAAAGGACTAATGGACCACAGGTACCACCGCCTCTACCAGACTGAGTCCAGTACAGCTAGATGGTGCCCGGCTACCACCACTGACTGCTCTGACCGGGATCACAATAGAGGACCCTGGACAGAGCTGGAAAAAGATGTAGAACAAAATTCTAACTCACAAAAAACAGACCTGATTTACTGGCCTGACAAACTGGAGAAACCCCGGGACTATGACCCGCAGACATCCTTTTAGCTCAGTGATAAAGTCACTCCCGAAGTTCACCGTTCAGCTGGGGATTGGACAGCCTCATAAAACAGAAAGGGACTAATGAGGCACAGCAGTCCAGGGACAGGGATTAGAAGGCAGCAGAGGACAGGAAAGCTGGTGATAGGGAACCCAAGGTTGAGAAGGGACAGTGTTGACATGTCGTGGGGTTGTTCACCATTGTCATAGGGCAATATGTGTACTGTTTAATGAGAAACTATTTGTTCTGCAGACCTTCATCTGAGGTACAAAAAAAAAAGAGAATTATCTATGTGAGATCAAATTGACAACAGCAACTCAAAAGGTTTGATGGGAAGCCTAGGGGGCAGTGAGTTGAAGAAAATAATGATGGAATAATTTGGAAAAGGATAGTGAGAATAGCAGCACAATGGGAAGAATATAATCGATGTCACTGAATTATACATGTAAAAATTTTTGAAATGGTGTAACTTTGGCTATGTATATTTTCACCAAAAAAAAAGGTCCTCCAAGGTCAAGAAGGGAGAGTGTTGACATGTCGTGGTGTGGTTAACCAATGTCATAAAACAATATGTGTGCTGACTGTTTAATGAGAAACTATTTGTTCTGTAAACCTTCATCTAAAGTACAATAAAAAAAGTTAAAGAAAAATAAAATAAAGTAAGATGATCCCAGAGAACAGAATTATTTTCAAGCCTTGAAATCTAATGAGATTTGCCCTGCTGAGTTTTGGACATTCTTGGAACCCGTGACCCCTTCTTTTCCTCCAATTTCTTCTTTTTGCCTGTTTCACCATAGTTCTTTGGAAGCAGATAACGGCTGTACAGATGGAGAGGAATTGTGCCCCAGGATAGACCATACCCAGAGTCCTATCCATATCTGATTTACATGATTCAGAAGATAATGTTTTGGGCCTAGCTAATGGTATGGTTTAAGACTTTTGGGCATGATGTGATAGGATGAATGTATTTTGTACATGGCAAGGACAAGAATTTTGTGGGGCAATGGGTAGAGTGTTATAGATTGAATTATGTCCCCCCAACCCTATTCCTAACACTAACCATAAAACAATCCCAAACCCTAACCACAACTTTAACACCAACTCTAAGCCTAACCTAACACTAAGATGGAAGGAATACACAGCCACTGTACCAAAAAAAAATTGGTCAATGTTCAGCCATTTCAGAACCAATGGTTTTGGAGGAAGAAGTCTGTGATAGTTAAGGCTGTGTGTCAACTTGAGAGGGCTATGATTCTCAGTGGTTTGGAGTTATGTAATGAAGTAGTTTGGCAGTTATGTAATGATGTGATTTGGAAGTTGTATAATGATGTAGTTAGTCATCCTCCATGAAGTGATCCGATGTGGTCAACTAGTCAGTTGTAAGGAGCGTTTCCTCATGGGTGTGCCCTGCATCCAATATATATATGAACGTTCTGGCAAAGCTCGTTTGTTTGCTCTGGATCCTGCATCCAGCTTATCATCATCTGACCTCCAGTTCTTGGCACTCGAGCCAGCGGCTTGCTGTCTGACCTGCCTATCTTGGGATCATCAGCCCCTGCAGCTATGGGAGTCATGAGAAGCCTCCAGCCTGATGTCTGACCTACAGACATGGGACTTGGCAGCCTCTACACCACATGAGCCATTTTCTTGAGATAAATCTCTTTCTATCTCTATGTATCTATCTATCTATATGCTTGACTTGTTTTGCTTTTCTAGAGAACCCAGCCTAAGACATTTGGTACTGAGAGTGGTTCTAGAGAAACAAATTTGTGAGGATGAAATTTCTAAATTGCTTTCTCAAGTCTGACTAGTCTTAAAGGCACTGATGACTCTGCCTCTAGTAATAAAGATGGTGCTGCTAATCCATAGCATGAGGTGGCAATATTAATACAAAAAGATATCACCAGCAATAGATCAAGTATTGTGAGAAGCAAGGCTCTGGGTGATTGCTTGTTTGATACTTTTCTACAGCTTTGTCACAATGAGAAGTATAGAGAAGCTGGTTGGTTAGTCCTACTTTTCTAGACAAGGTGGTGAAAGAAAGAGATGAGCTCACCGCTTTAAAGTCACAGCTCAAGCACCACATAAAAGACCTCAAAGTTGCCACTTGTACCCTGAAAGAAAGCCTTATTTCTTGTAGAAACAGAGCTGATATTGGTGAAAACCAAATGCAGAGTCTTATCATAAGAGTGGCTGAATTACAATGCCAATTGAATTCCCGACCTTGAATGGTGTGTGAAGTTAAAGTGAGGACATTGATTGGGAAGAAATTGGATCCTGGAACTTGGGATGAGGACATATCAGCAGATAATCAGGAACCTGGGAACACTGAGCCCCTAAATTCTGTTAAATCACTCCTACCAACAGACCCAGTCCTCTTACACCCATCTGAAGAGAACACCCCATCATTTTCTGCTAAGCCACCCTCCCCAGTAAAAGCATTATGCCTTCCATCTTCATCTGATGATGAAATTAACCCAGCTGTGCCTGAAGAGTCTTTGATATCGCCTGGGGCAGCACCTGGGGTATTGCCTGGGGTATCGCTTGTCATAGATGCCTTACAAGACATTGCTGAATGTTCCCAGAACCAATGCCCAGCACCCATTTTTGCTTCTAGACATATAACTAAACTCCCAGTGAGCCCCAAAAGGTGAAGTACAAAGTGTGACCCAGGAAGAGGTATGCTACACTCCGAAAGTACTGCTTGACTTTTCTAATATGTACAAACAGAAACCTGAGGAATATATGTGGGAATGGCTATTAAGGATGCTGGATAATGGTGCAAGAACAGTCAGAGTTTATTGATATGGGCCCACTAAGCACAGATTCTTCATTCAATATTTCAGCTGAAGGTTAGAAAATGATCTAATAGTTTATTTGGTTGATTCACTGAAGCATGGATAACCTGGTGGCCTACACTAAATCAAGTTGAAGTACCAGACCTGCCTTAGTATACTGTAGAGGAAGATATCCAAAGGCTTAGGGAATTTGGCATGTTACCATGGATTTATCAGGTTGGACCCACAGACCTACCCATGAAGTGCTCAGAGGACACACCTTTTACCACAACGGTGATGAACAAATTTATGAAGGGAGCCCCAGCATCCTTGAAGATTGCTGTGATTGCTATTTTATGTAAATCAGATTTGACAGTGGGAACTGCCCTAACTGAATTAAGACAACTAAATACAATGGGTCTGATTGGATCCATTGTAGTAGGGGCCAAGTGGTCGCACTCAAAAGACAAAGACAAGGTGGGCAGGGTTACAATAACGGATAGCGGAGTTAAAGCAGTAATCAGAATAGTCAGGCACATATGGACTTATAGTGTTGGCTACTTACCAATGTTGTCCCTAGGAGTGGGATGGGAAATCTACTAAATATTTATTTAATCTGAACAAGCAGAAGAATTTTAGATCAAGTGAACAGCAGTCTAACTTGAATCACCAGAACAGAAAGTCATGGTCCCTCAGTTACTTCCCAGACTTCAGCCAGTTTACAGACCCACAACGCCTTGAATGAAGGGGAGGCAATGTCCCCTTGAGGAAAGAATCTACTACACTGCCAAAAATTTATACTGTTAATCTTTCTTTCAGCCTTCCCCAAAGTGATCTATGGCCTTTTACCAGAGTGACTGTTCATTGGGGAAAAGGAAATAATCAGACTTTTTGGGGATTACTGGACACTGGAAATAACTGACAATAATTCTAGGAGACCCAAAACATCACTGTGGTCCAAGAGTCAGAGTGGAAGTATATAGCACTCAGGTTATTAATGGAGTCTTAGCTTAGGTTCATCTCACGGTGGGTCCAGTGGATCCCTGAACTCATCCTGTAGTGATTTTCCCAGTTCCAGAATGCATAATTGGAACACATATACTTAGGAACTGGCAGAACCCCCACACTGGATCCCTGATAAGTGGAGTAACGGCTATTACGGTAGGAAAAGCCAAATGGAAGCCATTAGAACTTCCCCTACCTAGGAAAATAGTAAACTAAAAGCAATACTCCATTGCTGGAGGAATTGCAGAGATTACGGCCACCATCAAAGACTTGAAGGAAACAGTGATGGTGACTCCCGCCACATCCCCATTCAACTCACCTATTTGGCCTGTGCAAGAAACAGAAGGATCTTGGAGAATGACGGTGGATTATCGTAAAATTAACCAAGTGGTGACTCCAATTGCAGTTACTGTTCCAGATGTGGTTTCATTGCTTATGCAAAGTAATACATCTCCTGATACCTGGTATGCAGCTATTGATGTGGCCAATGCCCTTTTCTTGATTCTGGTTTTGAAGGACCAGCAGAAGCAGTTTCCCCTCAGCTGGCAAGACCAGCAATACACCTTCACTGTCCTACCTCATGGTTGTCTTGGTTATCTAGTGCTGCCATAACAGAAATACCACAAGTGGATGGCTTTAACAAACAGAAATTTATTCTCTCACAGTCTAGTAGGCTACAAGTCCAAATTCAGGGTGTCAACTCCAGGGAAAGACTTTCTCTCTCTGTCGGCTCTGGAGGAAGGTCCTTGTCATCAATCTTCCCCTCATCAAGGAGCTTCTCAGCTCAGGGACCCCAGGTCCAAAGGGTCACTCTGCACCTGGCACTAGTTTCTCGGTGGTATCAGGTCCCCATGTCTCTCTGTTCGCGTCTCTCTTTTATATCTCAAAACAGATTGGCTTAAGACACAGGCTAATCTTGTAGATTGAGTCCTGCCACATTAACATAACTGCCTCTAACCGTACCTCATTAACATTATAGAGGTAGGATTTACAAAACATAGGAAAATCACATCAGATGACAAAATGGTGGACAATCACACAATACTGGGAATTGTGGCTTAGCCAAGTTGACACATATTTTTGGGGAACACAATTCAATCCATGACAGTGGTATATCGGCTCTCCAGCCCTATATTATAATTTAGTCTGCAGAAAACTTCATTGCTTTTCCCTTCCACAAGATATCACATTGGTCCATTAAATTGGTGACATTATGCTGATTTCACTTAGTAAAGAAGTGTCAATGACTCTGGAATTATTGGTAAAACATTTGTGTGCTAGAGGGTGGGAAATTAATCCCAGAATAATTCAGGTGTCTTCCACCTCAGTGAAATTTCTAGGGGTCAAGTGGTGTGGGGCATGTTGAGATAGTCCTTCTAAAGTGGAGGATAAGTTGTTACATCTGTCCTCTCCTACAACTAAAAAGAATGCACAACGTCTGGTGGGCGTCTTTGCATTTTGGAGGCAACATATCCCTCATTTGGGTGTGCTACTCCAGCCTATTTATCAAGTGACTCAAAAAGCTGCTAGTTTTGAGTGGGGACCAAAAAAAGCTAAGGCTCTGCAACAGGTCCTTCCATGCAAGCCACTCTGCCACTTAGGCCATATGATCTGGCTGATCCAATGGTGCTTGAAGTGTCAGTGGCAGATAGAGGTGCTGTTTGGAGTTTTTGGCAGGCCCCTATAAGTGAATCACAGCAAAGACCCTTAGGATTTTGGAGTAAGCCCTGGCATCCTCTGCAGGTAACTACTCCCCTTTGAGAAACATCTTTTGGCTTGTTACTGGGCCTTAGTAGAGATGGAATGTTTAAACATGGGCCACAAATTCACCGTGTGGCCTGACTGGGTGTTGTCTGACCCACAGAGTCATGAAGTTGGACATGCACAGTAGGACTCCATCATTAAATGATGATGAGATTAACCCAGCTGTGTCTGAAGAGCCTTTGTATGAGGAGTTATCACCTGGGAAGGTGGTTGAGTCATTGCCTGGAGCATCACCTGAGGCAGATGCCTTACAAGGCAATGCTGAATGTTCTTAAAACACATCCCCACCACTCATTTTTGCTTCTAGACTTCTAGACTTAAGCCCCAGCGAGCCCCAAAAGGTGAAGTACAAAGTGTGACCCAGGAAGAGGTATGCTACACTCCAAAAGAACTGCTTGACTTTTCTAATATATACAAACAGAAACCTGGGGAATATGTATGGGAATGGCTATTAAGTATGTGGGATAATGGTGCAAAGAACCTAAGATGGATCAGTCAGAGGTTATTGATATAGGCCCACTAAGCACAGATTCTTCATTCAGTGTTTCAGCTCTAGAGGTTAGAAGAGGATCTGATAATTTATTTGGTTGGGATGCTGAAGCATGAATTACAGTGTGGCAAACACTTATCAAGGTGAAGTACCAGAACTACTTTGGTATACTATAGAAGAAGATATTGAAAGGCTTAGAGAAATTGGCATGCTAGAGTGGATTTATCAGTTTAGACCTACAGACCCACACATGGAGTGCCCAGAGGACACACCTTTTACCACAACAGTGAGAAATGTATTTGTGAAAAGAGCACCAGCATCCTTGAAGACTGCTATAGGGGCGATATTGTGTAAAACACAGATGACACAGGGAAAACCCCCACAGCAAAAAAAACACACAAAAACACAGGGGGGGAGAGGAAAACGCGGAGAGAGAGGCCAAAAGAGAGCACACAAAAAAAAAACAAAAAGGGCGCGGGGATAACAAAAGGCACAGGAGACAAAAAACAGAAAACAAAACACTCACACATATATGGACTTATGGCATTGGCTACTCAGTCATGGTGTCCCTAGGAGTTAAATAGATAGGAAAACTACTAAATATTTACTTGATTTGTATAAGAGGAAAAATTCTAGGTCAAGTGAACAGCAGTCTAACTCAAATTTCCAGAATAGAGTCATAGCACCTCAATCAATTCCCAGGCTTGAGCCAGATTACAGAACCACAACACTTTTAATGAACTGGAGGCCGGGTCCCATTGAGGAAGGACCTCACTACACTGTCAAAAATTTATAGTGTTAATCTTTCTCCCAGCCTTCCCCAAAGGGATCTACAGCCTTTTACGAGAGTGACTGTTCATTGAGGAACAGGAAATAATCAGACTTTTTTTGGATTACTGGATACTGGCTCTGAACTGACACTAATTCCAGGAGACCCAAAATGTCACTGTGACCCACCAGCAAAGTGGGGGCATATGGAGGTCAGATTGTTAACAGTCTTAGCTCATGCTCATCTCACAGTAGGCCCAGTGGCTTCCCAACTCCATCCTGTAGTAATTTTGCAAGTTCCAGAATGCATAATTGGAATAGATATACTCAGTAACTGGAAGAACCCCCACACTGGCTCCTTGACAAGTGGAGTAAGGACTATTATGGTAGGAAAAGTCAAGTGGAAGTGTTTAACATGGCCCCTACCTAGGAAAATAGTAAGCCAAAAGCAATATCACATTCCTGGAGGGATTGTGGAGATTATTGCTACCATCAAGGACTTGAAGGATGTGGGGTGGTGATTCCCACCACATCCCCATGCAACTCGCCTATCTGGCCTGTCCAAAAAACAGATGGATCTTGGAGAATTGACAGTGATTATTGAAAACTTAACGAGGTGGTGACTCCAATTGCAGCTGCTGTTCCAGACGTGATTTCATTGCTTGAGCAAATTAATACACCACCTGGTACCTGATATGTAGCTATTGATCTGGCTAGTTCCCTTTTCCCCATACCTGTTTCGAAGGACAGCAGAAGCAGTTTGCCTTCAGCTGGCAAGGACAGCAATACGCCTTCACTGTCTGACCTCAGCGCTATATCAACTCTCCTGCCCTATGTTATAATTTAGTCCTCAGGGACTTTGATCACCTTTCCCTTAAACAAGATGTCACACTGGTCCATTACATTGATGACATTATGCTGATTGGACCTAGTAAGGAAGAAGTGTCAATGACTCTGGACTTATTATTGGTAAAACTTCTGCACGCTAAAGGTGGGAAATTAATCCCACAAAAATTGAGGCACCTTCCACTTCAGTGAAATTTCTAGGGGAACAGTGGTGTGTGGCATGTCAAGATATTCCTTCTAAAGTGAAGGATAAGTTATTTCATCTAGTCCCTCCAGCAACTAAAAAGGAGGCACAAAACCTAGTGAACCTCTTTGGATTTGGGAGGCAACGTATCCCTCATTTGGCTGTGCTACTACTGCCTATTTATCAAGTGATTTGAAAAGCTGTGGTTCTGAGTGGGACCCAGAACAAGAGAAGGCTCTACAACATGTTCAGGCTGCTGTGCAAGCTGCTCTGCCTCTTCGGCCATATGATCTGGCTGATCCAATGGTGCTTGAAGTGTCAGTGGCAGATAAAGATGCTGTTTGGCGTCTTTGTCAGGGTGCTGTTGGTGAATGACAGTGCAGATTCTTAGGATTTTGGAGCAAAGCCCTGCCATCATCTGCAGATAACTACTCTTCTTTTCAGAAACAGCTTTTGTCTTGTTACTGGACCTTAGTAGAGATTGAATGCTTTACAGTGGACCACTAAGTCACCATGTGGCCTGAGATGCCTATCATGAACTGGGTGTTGTCTAACCCACAGAGTCATAAAGTTGGACATGCACAGCAACACTCCATCATTAAACGGAGGTGGCATGTACGAGATAGGGCCTGAGCAGGACATGAAGGCACAAGGAAGTTACATGAGGAAGTGGTCCAAATGCCCACGGACTCAACTCCTGTCATGCTACCTTCCGTCTCCCAGTCTGCACCTATAGCCTCATGGGGAGTTCCCTATGATCAGTTGACTGAGGTAGAGAAAACTCATGCCTGGTTTACAGATGCTTCTGCACGATATGCAGGCATCACTTGAAAGTGGACAGTAGCAACAATACAGCCTCTTTCTGGGATCCCCCTGAAGGACAGTGGTGAAGGAAAATTCTCGCAATGGACAGAACTTTGAGCAGTGCCCCTGGTTGTTCACTTTGCTTGGAAGGAGAAATGGCCAGATATGAGATTGTATACTGATTCATGGGCTGTGGCCCATAGTTTGGCTGGATGGTCATGGCCTTGGAAGGGACATGATTGGAAAATTGGAGACAAGGGGATATGGAGAAGAGTTATGTGGATAGACTTCTCTAAATGGGCCAACCAAGTGAAGATATGTATGTGTCATGTGAATACTCACCAAAGTGTGACAGCAGCAGAGGAGGATTTTAACAGTCAAGTGGATAGGATGACACGTTCTGTGGAAACCAGTCATCCTCTTCCCCCAGCCACTCCCATCATTGCCCAATGGGCTCATGAACAAAGTGGCCATGGTGGCAGGAATAGAGGTTATGCCTGGGCTCAGCAACATGGACTTCCACTCACCAATGCCAATTTGGCTACACCCACCGCTGAATGCCCAATCTTCCAGCAGCAAAGACTAACACTGAGTCCCCAGTATGCCCCTTTCCTCAAGGTGATCAGCCAGCAACCTGGCAGCAGGTTGATTACATTGGACTGCTTCCTTCATGGGAAGGGCAGCATTTTGTTCTTACTGGAATAGACACTTACTCTGAATATGGATTTGGCTTCCCTGCATGCAATGCTTCTGCCAAAACTACAATCTGTGGACTTACAGAATGCCTTATCCATCATCATGGTATCCCACACAGCATTGCCTAGGATCAAGGTACTTGCTTCACAGCAAATGAAGTGCAGCAATGGGCCCTTGTTCATGGAATGCACTGGTCTTACCATGTTCCCCATCATCCTGAAGCAGGTGGCTTTAGAACAACGGGATGACCTTCTAAAGACACAGTTACGGTGCCAGCTAGGTGGCAATACCTTGCAGGGTTGGGGCAATGATCTCCAGGAGGCTGTATACGCTCTAAGCCAGCATCCACTATATGGTGGTGTTTCTCCCATAAGCCAGGATTCATGGTTCTAGTAATTAAGGGGTGGAAATGGGAGTGGCAAGACTCACTATAACCCTTAGTGACCCACTCACAAAATGTTTTGCTTCCTGTCCCCATGAGTCTATGCTCTGTGGGTCTAGAGGTCTTAGTTCCAAAGGGAGAAATGCTTCACTTGGAGACATATCACTGATTCCATTTAACTGGAAGTTAAGAATCCACCTGGTCACTTTGGGTTCCTTATGCCTCTGAATCAACAGGCAAAGAAGGGAGTTACCATATTGGCTAGTGTGATTGATCCTGACTACAAAGGGGAAATTAGATTACTATTGCATAATGGAGGCAAAAAAAAAAAAGAGTATGTCTGGAATACAGGAGATCTCTTAGGGCGTTTCTTAGTACTACCATGCCCAGTGATTAAAGTCAATAGAAAACTACAGCAACTCAGTTCTGACATGACTACTAAAGGCCTAGACCCTTCAGGAATGAAGTAGTCATCCTCTGTGATGTGATCTGATGTGATCAGCCAATCAGTTGTAAGCAGAGTTTCTTTGGGAGTGTGGCATGCGTCCTATATATATATATATATATATATATATATATATATATATATATATATATATGTATGGATATTCTGGCAAAGCTCACTTGCTTGCTCTGGATCCTACATCCAGCTCAGCATCATCTGACCTCTGGCTCTTGGGACTTGAGCCAGCAGCCTGCCGTCTGACTTGCCAATCTTGCGTTCATCAGCCCTGCAGCTACGTGAGTCAGGAGAGGCCTCCAGCCTGATGATTGACTTACAGACTTGCGACTTGTCAGCCTCTATGTCTTAGTCATCTAGTGCTGCTATAACAGAAATACCACAAGTGGATGGCTTTAACAAAGGGAAATTTATTTCTTCCCAGTAAAGTAGGCTTAAAGTCCAAATGCAGGGTGTCAGCTCCAGGGGAAGGCTTTCTCTCTCTGTTGGCCTTCTCATTAATCTTCACCCAGACTAGGAGCTTCTCCTTGCAGGGACCCCAGGTCCAAAGGATGCGCTCTGCTGCTGGCACTGCTTTCTCAGTGATTTGAGGTCCCCCACTCTCTGCTTGTTTCCCTTTCCTTTTATCTCTTGTAATATAAAAGGTGGTGCAGGCCACACTCCAGGGAAACTCCATTTGCATTGGATCAGGGATGCAACCTTAGTAAGGGTGTTACAATCCCGCCTTAATCCTTTCTACCGTAAAATTACAATCATAAAATCAAGAGCAACCGCATAATACTGGGAATCATGGCCTATCCAAGTTGACACATATTTTGGGGGGACACAATTCAATCCACGACACTCTACAACCATGTGAGCCATTTCCTTGAGATAAATCTCTGTCTTTCTTTCTTTCTATCTCTCTATATGTATATATATAAGAAAACCAAACCCGTTGCCGTCGAGTTGCTTCTGACTCATAGCAACTCTATAGGACAGAGTAGAACTGCCCCATAGGGTTTCCAAGGAGCAGCTGGTGGATCCGAACTGCAGACCTCTTTGTTAGCAGCCATAGCTCTTAACCACTGAGCCACCAGGGCTCCATGTAAGTACATACATATATGTATATACGCTTCACTGATTTTGCTTCTCTAGAGAACCCAGCCTAAGACAAAGTCCAAGCTACACTGAAGGCATTGGCGAAAAACAAGGCTCTAGGAATTGATGGAATACCAACTGAGATGTTTCAAGCAATGGCTGCAATGCTGGAAATGCTCACTTGTCTATGTCAAATCAATGCCCATGGAAGCAGCAAGCAAGAAATCAAGCAACATATTGCATTGGGCAAATCTGCTGCAAAAGACTTCTTTAAAGGTTGAAAAGCAAAGATATTACCTTGTGGACTAAAGTGAGCCTGACCCAAGCCACGGTATGCATGCAAAAGCTGGACAATGAATAAGGAAGACCAAGGAAGAATTGATGCATTTGAATTATGGTGTTGACAAAGAATACTGACTATAACATGGACTGCCAGAAGAATGAACAAATCTGTCTTGGAAGAAGTACAACCAGAATGTTCCTTTGAAGTGAGGATGGCAAGACTTCATCTCACGTACTTCGGACATGTTATCAGGACATGTTTTCAGGACCAGTCCCTGGAGTAGGACATCATGTTTGGTAAAGTAGAGGGTCAGTGAAAAAGAGGAAGACCCTCAACGAGATGGAATGACACAGTGGCTGCAACAATGGGCTTAAACATATCAACGATTGTGAGGATGGCCCAGGACCGAGCAGTGTTTGCTTCTGTCAATGGCACCTAAGAACAACATTATGTAAAGCCACCCAATTGTGGTATTTTTTGTTACTGCAGCACTCAGTAACTAAGATAGTATATGATACATAAGATTATAATGCCTGTCTTGCAAGAAGACTCTCCTTTGCAAGCTGCCATGTTGCAAGCTATCACTATGGACAACTCCACTAACAAGGAACTGAGGACAGCCAGAACAAAAAAACACAGATGGTTTTGCTCACATTTTGCTCAGCTTGCCTATCCTAAAGTATTAATGTTTCTTAAATAAACACTGCTTTCATCATGTCCCTTCCGATCTGAAAAAACCTGCATTTGCTCCCTTTTCCCTACTGGTAGGTTGGCAATAAGTTTCATACTGGGTGCCCTTTTTAATCAATTGATAATGTCTACCTGAAGAGCTACTTTGAGAATTCTAAGGCTGTATCCAGGCTCAGCAGAAAAAAAAAAATGTTGAGATCAAGTGTTGATGTCTGCCACAGGGAGTTACAGCAAATAATTTTACCAGCCTCGCCTAACATGTCAAGTCCAAACACCACCGCCTGACTTTCACAACCTTCTAGAACCCAGCCTCAACTTACCTATCCCATATCATTTCTCATCTCTCACCAATGGGTCCCCCATACACACATCAAACTATACTATTCCTGTATGTGAATTGCCACTTCCATGATTTTTCTCTATATTTCCCCACTTTCCTCCACCTTTCAATATCCTACCCTATCTTTCTTTAAGGCCCAGTTCAAACCCCACTGTTTCGTGAATCCTTTCCTGATATTTTTCTTGTCCCTTCTTTAAACTGCTCTAGCTATTTAAGTCTGTAGGATTTGTCTTTAAAATTAATACAAGAAGAAGCTGACGTATTTTGTCTGCAACATAAGAAACACATTCATTTGAATCCACTTTACTTTTTGACCCAAAAAGTTATGGGGTCTCAAGAACAAGGGCAACTGACAGGGACCATATCACTTCAGGGAGCTCAATACCTGTGATTAGCACACACCCATGTGACCCTAATACTCCCCAGCACTTTTTCTCCTTTTCAAAATGGGCGAATGAGAGCTTGACATAACTAATGCCATGATGAACCTATAAGTTTTTTTCTTTTTCCTTTGCCTTCTCCTTTCCCCATACCTTTGTTAATAACTTTGTTGTGCTCTGTCTGGCCACCTGTGACTTACAACCCACCACAGGAAGATTAGAGCCCAGATGTCTGATATGTACGTATTTAGCCTGATAAGGAAATGTCCAACATGTATCTCTTTAGTATGATAAACAGTCTCTTGTAATTACCTTGTAATGAATAACTATACTTCTAACTTTCGTAGAATTCATATATAAGCTGTAATGTAAAAATGTCCTCTGTGACTCCATAGAAACAGCCTGCATTGCTGTCAGATCCCTGGTGGTGGACACTTCCTAAATAAAACTTTCTCACTCTTTCTGACTTGGAATACGTTTCACTGGCTCAACTGGTCCAGGGCACAGACCCTAACTGGTTAACACCCATGTGCATGCACACTCACAAAACTTCACTATTCTTTCTGGACAAACTTTTGTCTTCTGGGCATTTTAATGCTGTCTCCCCTGTGCTTCCCTTTTGGAACTGGGCTTCCTGCTTCTGTTTGGGACAGTACCCAACCATTTAGAGTGTATTATGTTTGCTTTATACCTTTCTCTACTCTGGTTCTCTTTTCTCTGCTTACAGTACCATCCGGTTGTGGAATCTGATGGTTTATCCTATTTTACCTGTCAGCACATAGAGGACAACTGATCATTCCATTATCAGAGGACCAGTTTCATCCTTTGGCTTCAAAGTCCCCACACTTTCTTGGCTTCTAAGGCCCCTTTTCTGATTCCTTTTCTTGTCCATGAATTCATAGCAGTCCCTGGATGTCTTGTCTTGTGAGACAAATAACTTGGTTTGGTCTTTGTATTTCCTGGTTTCCTGAAAATAATCCCTGGAATTTGCCAGGTATTGAAGTGCTTTTATGTGCAAACGTAGTGAATGCCCTAAGGCCCACACCTAGAATTAACTTCAGAAAGAGAGAGGGGCATGATGCAACCAATCATGTATATTCATTGATTCCATTGACCACGCATATGCAATGAAGCCCTGATCATTGACTATGCATAAGCCAATAAAGGTCTGGGACACAGAAATTCCTTGGAGCTTCTGGACTGATGATGCATGTGGGAGGACCAAGCATCTCTGGGGACAGGTAGCTCCAGGCAGAGACCCCCTCTAGACCTCGTTTGTGCATCTCTTCGTGTATATCCTTTTTATGTTTGTATCCTTGCTCTGCTGAATTAGAGATGGGCCTTTTCCAGGAGTTGGTGAGTTGTTGCAACAAATTATTGAGCCTAAGGAAATAGCGGGGACTGCTGGTCAGAAGTACAAGAAATGACATTCCAATATCTCACATAGGCATTTGTCACTGTAGTGACACTCTCACAGCTTCTCTGTAGGTTTGGTTGTATTTAAAAGTTAAATATTAAAATGATTCTGTACTGGCAAGACTAGTTATATCATCACTGATGATACTGTATGTCACCTATTCCCTATCAACAAAGAAAAGCATAGTATATTCAGTCCAATTTTTCTTCTGTTTTATTAATAGATAATATATTCCCGATGTTCATAAACCAATATATAAAAAACTATACACTGAAAAACTATACTTTCACCTCTGTACCCACCTTCCCCATGCCCTCTCAAGTAGCTGCTTTTATTAATTTCTTATATATCCTTCCAGAGTTTCTTTATGCATACCAGCAAATTAGAATATAGATTCTTATTTCCTCCCTTTTTTATCCCAAAAGAAGGATAACTAAATACACTGTTGTGGACCTTGCTTTTTCCGTTGTGGTGTCTCTTAAAGGCTTTTTCCTGTACGTACTTACATGGAGAGCTAGGTAGTACTCCATCGTATGGCTATGTATCGTTTATTTAATCAATCACTATGAAAGTACATTCAGGTTCTTTCTAATGTTTTGCAATTACAAGCAATGCTGCAATGTGTAAGTTGTATGTAAGTCATTTGATAGGTCTATCAATATCTAGACTGAGAATTGTTTGTGCAAACTTTGACAGGGTAAATTATACTGTAATAAATATTGACAACTGACATCATTTGCTTCAAGCCTCAGATAAGCAGGTCCATCTGCATTGCCACTGAGTTGATTCTAGCACCTAGCAACCCGACAGGACAGAGTAGAACTGCCCCATAGGGTTTCCAAGGCTGTGATCTTTACAGAAGCCCACGGCCACATCTTTTTCCCTCAGAGCGGCTGGTGGGTTGAACTGATGACCTTTTGGTTATCAGCCCAGCACTTAACCACTTCACCACCAGGGCTCGTTGGATAAGCAGGTAGTAACATATTTTAAGGAGGAGGAAAGTGAAATTCCAAGGAGTCAGGAAACCTTCCAAGGCCATGTAACACTGTTACAGCCTAATCATTAGCTGCTTACTCAAATACTGGGAGAGCTCTCTTTGTTATACTACGGGGCTTCTCCCTGTGTCCACATCACTCAGAAACTCTTTCAATTCAGAAGCCTTGAAGCCTCACCAAATCTAAGGATGGGAGGGTTCCAGTTTTCAGAATCTAATTAGATGAGCAATCTTGGCCATATCTTCCAGTTACAAAGCTTGCACAGTCCAGCCTTCTAAAATGCTCTCTCCCAGAAAATTTCACTTCCTGTCTTTCAAACTTTCTGTTAAACTACTAACAGTAGTTGCCTCTGTAGGGAAGAACTCTGAAGCTTGCTTGAGTGTGGAAAAGAAACTTCTTTTTTTTTTTTTTTTCCAAGATTTTCTAGGTCCTATATTTTAATGCAAACTTTGGCACAGGCTTTTAAATTTTGTTGTTTTATCACTGTCATGGAGCCCTGGTGGCACAGTGATTAAGAGCTCAGGCTGCTATCCAAAAAGTCTGCAGTTCAAATCCACCAGCCTATCCTTGAAAACCATGT
>NW_004443974.1:1578710-1594532 GCF_000243295.1 Trichechus manatus latirostris
TGAGCTAGATGTTCCCCAAGACCATGGTCCCCAGAGCCCTCCGTCCAGCAACTCAGTCCCTCGGGGAGTTTGGATGTGTCCATGGGGCCTCCATGACCTTTCCTTGTACAGGTTATGTTAGTTTCCCCTGTACTGTGTACTGTCTCACCCTTCACCCAAGATACCACTTGTCTATTGCCTATTTAGTATTTAGAAACTTCTTTTTTTGCTATGTATCCTTTGATAGTGTTTGAAATTTTAAACCACATATCAGTATCACCTTATCCTTAAAAAATATAATTTTAATAGGCAAATAAAACTGCTTCAAAGGATTTCTCTTTATTAGCTTCTCCAGGAAGCATTTCCAACTGACCTCACATTGATAGCCAAGCAGTCAAGAGCTGCTTAGCCATTATCAGGCAAGACCTGCTCATCCTGTCCATTATCAAAACCTCAAGTAAGAGCACTGGGTGTGGCTCAATTAGCAGCTGCTCAGACCAAACGGAACCTGCCCCCTCCTGTCCATTGTCCTCAAAGCACTGCGTGTGGCTCAAGCCAGTCAAACCCAGGTGACTAGCCTACATGCCAAAGAAAAAATGCAATTTTTCTTACTATGCCTGCACTCCATGATAACCTATGTAGTCCATAAGGTTTGTATGCACTTCCTTGTGAGAGATGGCATAAAAAGTTCTGCCTCTCTTTGTTTGGAGAGCTTAATTTGAAGTATACACCTCCTTGCTCCTTGCCTGCGCGCTTGCAGTAAATGCTCTTCCTCTCTCCTCACCTCAGTGTGTCTTTATTGACAAGAAGCCGCACCCAGCAGGACCTGCTTTAGGTAACAAATTCTGGTGACTCAGGTGGGACCAGCACTGCCCGACTCCTGAGATTGCCTCAGGCTGACAGAAACTGACCACTTCTCCTATGTGCATGCTGGTAATCTTTCTCCAGAGAGATTCATTTTGGCCCTTGAGGCCAGAGCTGACCTCTGACTCCTTGGTGGCGGACTATGTGAGGAGGAGAGAGAACGGCGTCAGGTGTCCTGGGAAGAGGGAAAAACCTCCCTTGGTGAGTACAGAAATAAATCGTATTGTTCAGAAAGTGGGTAGACTGTAGATCTGGTAATGCTTAGCCAGTGAAGTTCGGGTCAAATGCTCTGATTTCGAACAGGCGTCTGTGACTCCAGGTTTGGTATAAAAATAAGTCCTATTTGTAGCAAAGTAGACAGACTGTAGATTCTGGTAATGCTTAGCCTGTGATGGTCCAGTCAAATACTTTCGTTTTAAATAAGTATTCTGTAGTTTTAGGTTTTGCTACCGTGGGAAATAATTCGAGCATTCTGGAATGTAGTCCTCTAGGGTGTATTTTAAAGAATTGGTCTTATTTTTGATATGACCCAAAGAAAAAGTCTAAAATGGAGTTTTTTTTGTAACACCTCCTGGCCCCAATAGGAGCTCAGGGATGGCGAACGCTGTTCCGGGAATGGATCCTTAAATCATAACACCGCAGTGCATTTAGATATCTTCTGCCCAAAAGAAAGAAAATGGGGTGAGAGAATGTATGTTGAAGCCTTTATGTTGTTGTGGCAAAATAAGAATTTGTGGAAATAATGTAAAATCATGGTTCAAACCTAGCTTAAAACCCATTTTGTCTAGTCCTCCGGAAAAGGACCCAGTTTTAACTGGAAGTCATAGACCTCGCCTTTATCCTGTAAACCCTTTGTCAGCCCCTGAGGCCTCCAGTGCTGAATGTTTTCCCTGGCACATACTTGAAGTGGTGCCTGACTTGGTCCGGGGGCCCCAGAACCCTCAATAGGGCTATACCTATTAAGGCAACTCCCTGCGCTAGGTGGAGGAGGTCAGACACTGCCCCCAAGCCATTTTTACAGTTGCTTTTTTGCAATGGCTCCTGACTCATGAAAGCATGGAACTTTGTAAGAGAAACAAGGAAGGGCCTTGGGAAGAGAAACTTTTGATTCTTAGATAGTCACTTTTGTTCTTGTTACTAGTAATGGCTGAAAGGAAGGTTATGCTGCAGCTAAGGGGAGAGAAGCCCCATCTGGAGTGGCCTGGGGTAAAAGCCAGGCTAGATAAGCAGGATGATTGATAGAGAGCCAGGGTCTACTGGTTCCACCCAGCCAGAGGCCCAAGGCCATATGCATATGAATAGGAAGATAGTTAAGGTGTAGAGAAAATCAAACTGGAATGTTTTAAAAGGATTATGTGTTTAGGATTATGCATTTATCTGAATGTACTAAGAATATTGAATGTTTCTCCTACCTTTTGTTGTAAGGCAGACCTAAATGTATGGTAGAAATGAGTTTTGGGTATTATTGATTACAGAGAGCATGCAACTCTGCCTTCAGCCAATACTTAACTGGATATGCTAAAAGGAGAACTAGGATTTGCCCAGGAAAAACAGTCTTTTTGTTTCAAGCCAGGAGCCCTGTGTGCAGAATGGGAGCTTAGGTGGAAAACCTGAGCCCCACCCAGATTTGCATTTGAAAAGACATGCAGAAACACCCAGAACTGCTGAGAGAACAGAAGATTTGCATTTGAAGGAAGAATTTACAGAAAAAAAGTAGCTGTTTTCCTTTTTGAATTTCAAGCAAGCAGTTTGCTGTTGGATGCACTGAGGCAGGAAAAGTCAGTGTCCATCAAAAGAAGCCCCCTTCCAGGACCGGAAGTTAAAGGAAATTGGAGAGCTGATGAAGCTGCAAAAGCAGTGGCCAAAACGCCATCACAATCTGCCACTGTGGCTCCCTTGATACCCTAGATAGAAATCCCAAAAGAAGAAGACCCAGGGTATTCACAAGAAGACCTCAAAAGGGCTGAAAAGTGGGGAGCCACTCAAGATGTAGGAAACTAGAAAAGTACTCCACAAGGAAAAGTTCTAGTTCCTGAACAGATGCTGTATCCAATTTTGAAAAAAGCCCATTCATCCTCTCACTCTGGACATGAAAGTATGTATTAATGGGTAAGACAGCGTATATTAAGCACTAAAGTTCATTCCGTCATAGACAAAGTTATCAAAAGGTGTCCCATTTGTATTTAAAAAATCCAAAACCTCATCATCCTCCCTCCTTCTCTGGAGTACACTACCAAGGCCCAGCACCCGGAGAAGATTGGTAACTAGATTTTACTGAGATGCCTCACACTGTTGGAAACTACAAGTATTGTCTTAGGCTGGGTTCTCTAGAGAAGCAAAGCCAGTAAAGCATATACATACATATATAGAGAGATTTATATCAAGGAAATAGCTCACGTGATTGTAGAGGCTAGAACGTCCCAAGTCGGTGGATCAGGGTAGAGGCATCTCCCAATTCACGCAGCTGCAGAAGCTGGCGAACCCAAGGTTGGCAGGTGGGAGAGTAGGGCTGCAGCTTACAGGCTGTGAAGGTCGACAAATTCCAAGATCAGCAGACAAGACCGCAAGGTTTCTCTTGACTCACTTAGCTGCAGGGGCTGCCAAACTCAAAATCAGCAGGTCGGGGAACAGGACTCTTGCTCGCAGGCTGTGAAGATCCTCGAATTACAGGTAAGATTGACAGGTAAGCTGCTAGCTCAAGTCCCAAGAACCGGAGGTGAGATGACAAGAGGAACAAGCCAAAAACCTTGGCAAGGTGAGCAGGAAGGAAATAGCCAGCTGAGGGCAGAGAGATGAAAGCTGAGGGGGCAGTGAGCTGCCACAGGCAATGCCCCCCTTGTACCACTCAGCAGATTCCATCATAGGGGTGATTGTATATCAGATTTCAACAGGGAAGTGATCACAACATTTTACAACTGCCACAACACTGAGAATCATGGCCTAGCCAAGCTGACATACAATCTTAACTGTCGCAAATATCTTTTAGGTTTTGTAGATACCTTTTCCAGTTGGGTTGAACTCTACCCATGTAGAACTGAAAAAGCTTAACACCTTATATATGACATTATTCCATGGCTTGGATTATCTGCTTCCATGGGAAGTGATAGTGGACCTCACTTTGTAGCTTATGTAACCCAAAAAGTTGCACATTTCCTGGACATCAAATGGCAACTACATGCAGCATGGAGACCACAATCTAGTGGAAAGGTTGAAAGAAAGAACCAGACTTTTAAAAGATGTGATCCTATTCAGCATTTTTTCTCCTTTTCAAAATAGGCAACTGAGAGCTTGACATAAACGCCATGATGAACCTATAAGTTTCTTTTTTTTTCCTTCTTTGCCTTCTTCCTTTTCGCATACCTTCCTTAACGGCTTTGTTTTGCACATACCTTCGTTAATGACTCTCTTTTATGACTTAGGATCCCCCACAGGAAAATTAGAGCCCAGATGTCAGAGATATATCTTTAACCTGATAAGGAAATGTCCGCTTCCCTAGCTCTTTAGTATGATAAACAGTCTCTTGTAATTACCTTGGAATGAATAACTATACTTCTAACATTTGTAAAAATCATATATAAGCTCTAATGTAAAAATGCCTTTTGGGACTCCCTAAGGACGGCCTGTATTATGTTGGGTCCCTTGTCGTGTACACTTCCTGAATTAAAACTTTCTCACTCTTCTGACTTGGGTTATGTTTCATTGGCTCGACTGCTCTAGGGCACGGATGCTATTCGGATAACAAAAGACACATAGCAAAGGTGTGTCAAGAAGCAAAATTAACATGGATACAGGCTCTGCCTATAGCCTTGCTTAGCGTTAGGGTGGCTCCCAGAAGCAAGCTCAAAATAAGCCCATTTGAGCTAGTCTATGGGAAGCCCCTCCTGAAAAATCATGGGCTGACGAATGGTGACCATTTAATCGTATTAGGTGAAAAAACTGTACAAGAGTATTTGCGTTCTCTGTCTTCTGTCCTTTATTCTCTCCACAGATATGCCCTTGCCAGACAAGAACACTCTCCTACGGTGATGGTCCACTCATTTCAACCTGTAGATTGGGTTCTGCGGTGTGCCTGGGAAGACGAACCTCTCCAGCCCAAGTGGAAAGGACCCTTTAAGGTGTTTCTCATCACCCATATGGCAGTCAGACTGAAAGGAGTCAAACCTGGATTCACCACACCTGGCTGAAAGTAGCATCTGCCCCAGACCCTGACCCTACAATGACAACTCTTCAGGACAACTGGAACTGTGAGCCCTTACAGGACTTGAAGTATCTGTTTAAAAGACTCTTGAGTCTTTAGCCTGCAAAGTTTAACTGTGGTTTTTTTCTTCCTGTTCATATTTCACCCATTTAAGATAGTAGGTCTCTTAAGCTAGACCCTGTTTTATGCAGATATGAAGCTGTGGTACCTCACCTTCACTCTTCTCATAACTCTGTCCCTCACATGGTCTTGGCATAGTAATGCTTTCATCAGGTTAGCACAATCAGTAGCAAGTGCGACCAACATGAATAAATGTTGGGTTTGTCAATATGTCAGAAAGCTCGGCTTTCTTGTTCTCAACCAAGATAGGTCAAATATCATTGACTGGCTCACCTCTTGGTTATCTAACTATAATGGGTAAAGCATTTATTTACTATTTTTATTTTCTTTGTCGCAGGAATTTTTTTCTGCTCTTCTATACAATATTTTCCTTTTTGTATATCTCGGCTCAAGCTAAAAAAAAAAAAAAAAGCCGGCATAGAAGCTTATGTTCAATACAATCCCCTACACCAAGAAGCCATTGCCCAATTTAGAAGATGCTCTCCACAACCAAGGTAATATGGCTTATCGCCATATCCCCAAAGAGAAGGAGGGATTGATAGCCAGCTCAGCCAGGAGCTGCTTAGCCATTATCAAGCAAGACCTGCTCCTCCTGTCCATTATCAAACAAAACCTTAAGTAAGAGCACTGGGTATGAGTCAATTAGCAGCTGCTCAGACCAAAGGGAACCTGCCCCCTCCTGTCCATTGCCCTCAAAGCGCTGTGTATGGCTCAAGCCAGTCAAACCCAGGTGACTAGCCTACCTGCCAAGGAAAAAATGCAATTTGTCTTACTGTGCCTGCGCGCCATGATAGACGGTGTAAAAGGTTCTGCATCCCTTTGTTCAGGGAGCTTGGTTTGAGGTACACATCGCCTTGCTCCTTGCCTGCGTGCTTGCAATACATGCTCTTCCTCCATCCTCACCTCATTGTGTCTTTATTGATGAGAAGCTGCAATGAGCAGGACCTGTTTTGGGTAACAACATGGCCTCTTCGAAACCTGTCCCCCCACTACTTACTGTTTGTGTACATGAATGTTTATTTATGTCATTCAGGGGTTTATGAAAAATCCTTCTTGGGTCTTTCTTCCCTTTTATCCCCCAAAGTCTTTTGATTTCAAAGGCAGCTGTATAAAAGAAAAATGTTAGGATACAAAATGTAGTACATAGCATGAACATAAATTTGTGTGTGCTTTCAAAGCGATTGTTTCAAGTAGTGAACTGTTTGTATGGTCTTTCATTTCTTTTTGCTTTCTGTATTTTCCTAATTTATATGCATGTACTCCTTATTTTATGACCTTTTTTCTTATTACAAAAGTAAGAGGTTAATTGTAGAAAAGTTAAAAATAAAGCAATGTTGTATAAAATGTATCTGGAAATATCTATATGAAAATGGTAACATTGCTTCTCCCCTAGAGAGGGAGAACTGGGGAAAAAGAGCAGGAGAGAGTTTCCATTGTGTGTCATTTTATAGCCTTAATAAGTTAAACTATGTTAGTACATTCCCTATTCAAAAATAAAGTTCTTTCTTAAATGAGCTGAAAAGAGGAAAATTAAAATTTTGCATAATCCTACTACCCAGAGACCACTGCTGTTAACATTTTCAGATGTATCTTTTCAGTACTTTTCTATACTCATTTATTTTTTTAACAAAGAAAAAATTCTACTGTCTATTCAGTTTTATATTATTTATAATGAAATTAAAACATTCTTAAATGCACAATTTTTATCTTGTGGAAAAAAGTATATGTGGGAGATCCTCTTCTCAAAGCCATAATAATGAAAGGCTATCTTTTATCAAGCTCTCACTGTGTACAACAGTTTAAATGCATTTCTTCCCATTTGCCCACAGGATAAGCGAGTATAGGCAGTGGATTTCTGTCACTTTCCTTCCAAGTGTTCACAGTCCACATCTTCTGGTCACAGAACCTCTTCTGCCCCACTCTTCGTCTGGCAGTTTACAGGGGAGTCCGAGCCCACCTCCTAGACCCAACCTGATAATGGAAGAGGCTTCATAGGCCCGGCTCACTATTGTTTACTCCCCCATTGCTAACCGCCACTTTGTCTCATGATCTTTTTTTCTCCAGTCTCTACAAAAAGGTTTAAGATTAACCGATGTTCCTCCCTGGAGGGTAGAAAACAAGTGATAATGATCTAAGAATGAAAAACCAAACAAAGCATCCATCTTGTGACAAGAGTAAGCAGGACATCGCCAGATAATCCCCAAAGATGTCACCAGATAACTTCTAAGGATACCAGTAGAAGGTCAACTCATCTAAGACATCATCACCTCAAGGAGAAGCTACCACAAAAGATCCATAATCCTGTCCGTATAAAAGACTTCGGCCGATTTCCAGTGGGGGAGACGGGTTTTTTGGAAGAACCTATTCCCCTCCGTCTCCTATATACCGATATATAATAAACATCTTGCTGCTCACCTCAACCCTGTCTCAGAATTGGCTATTGCGGCAGGCGGCTCCAATCTGCATTATTGTGGTAACAATAACTGAGTGTGGAACTGAGCCTTACTGGGAATGTCCTTGGGGTTGGTGAGCTTGCAGTAGCCATTGTGCTACTACCTGACACTGAGAAGAGGTGAGTGGTGGTGAGCTGAGTGGTAGCAGCAAATCCCAACGGCATCACACTGTTCCACCTGGCGGAGATTGAAATCTGCATTCCATAAACATTCTATTTATGTGAACCAATATGTTCAAGCATTCTAACTAATATAGTAGTATTATCTCCATTGTCCACATGAGAAAACTGAGGCAAAGAGAGGTTAAGTAATTGCCTGAGATCATATATCTAATAAGTAGCAAAGCCAGACTTCTCAGGCCTGTCTACCTGAAGGCCTCTGTTTAAAGCAGTACGTTGTCTTGTGTCATTGAGTCAATTCTAACTCATGGTGACCCTATGTGTAGTTGTTGTTAGGTACCATTAAGTCAGCTCCAATTCAGAGCGACCCTATGTACAACAACAAAACCCTTCCCCGTCCTGCACCATCTTCACAATCATTATGCTTGAGCCCATTGTTGCAGCCACTGTGTCAATCCATCTCTTGTTGAGGGTCTTCCTCTTTTTCACCAACCCTCTACTTTACTTACTGTTTTAGTCATCTAGTGCTGCTCTAACAGAAATAACACGAGTGGATGGTTTCGACAAAGAAAAGTCCACTCTCTCACAATCCAGTAGGCTGCAAGTCCAAATTCAGGGCCTCAGTTCCAGGGGAATGCTTTCTCCATTGGCTCTGGAGGAAGGTCCGTGTCATCAATCTTCCTTTGGTCTGGGAGCATCTCAGCGCAGGAACCTCAGGTCCAAAGATGCGCTCTGCTCCTGGCACTGCTTTCTTGGTGATATGAGGTTCCCATGTATCTCTGCTCACTTCTCTCTTTTATATCTCAAAAGAGATTGCATTAAGACAGTATCTAATCTTGTCAACCTCATCAGTATAACCTCATCACAGCAACAGAATTTACAACACATAAGGAGATCACATATAATCTCATCATAGTGATAGAGTTTACAACACATAAGGAAATCACATCAGATTACACAATCATACAACACTGGGAATCATGACCCAGCCAAGCTGACAGATATTTTGGGGGGACACATCTCAATCCATGACACCTGCTATGATGTCCTCCAGGGACTGATCCCTCCTGATAATATGTCCAAAACATGTGAGACATAATCTCGCCATCCCTGCTTCTAAAGAGCTTTCTGGTTGTACTTCTTCCAAGATAGATTTGTTTGTTCTTTTGGCAGTCCACGGTGTATTCAATATTCTTTGCCAACACCACAATTCAAAGGCATCAATTCTTCCTCGGCCTTCCTTATTCATCATCCAGCTTTAGCAAGCGTGCATATGAGGTGATTGAAAACACCACAGCTTGGGTCAGATGCACCTTAGTCCTTAAAAGTGACAGTTCAAAAGAGTAACACAATATCTGATTGCTCTAGGATTTAATAAACAATTTGCAAATTGGGGCAGTGTCTCTTCCTGTAAAAAGAAAAACAGTCTCAGGGACTGGCGATTTTACAGAGGTTAAATACAACGTTTTTTACTTGGTGACAAAGTACTTAACAGTTACTGATTTAGTGTTAAAAAAATGACTCCGGAAAGGCTGGTTATTTACATATATGTAACTATAAGACCCCTTGAATTTAAATTTAAGGAAGCTCACAGTCTTTTTCATTAAGTCACAAGGTAATGGGTTTCTTATTGACCAGACTGTATGAAGAAGAACGGGGCATCAGGATTGGAGGAAGGCTCGTTAACAGCATACGTTTTGCAGATGACACAACCTTGCTTGCGGAAAGTGAGGACTTGAAGCACTTGCTGATGAAGATCAAAGGCCACAGCTTTCAGTATGGATTTCACCTCAACATAAAGAAAACAAAAGTCCTCACAACTGGACCAATAAGCAACATCATGATAAACAGAGAAAAGATTACAGTTGTCAAGGATTTCATTTTACTTGGATCCACAGTCAACGCCCATGGAAGCAACAGTCAAGAAATCAAAAGACGCATTGGATTGGGCAAATCTGCAGCGAAAAATCTCTTTAAAGTATTGAAAAGCAAAAATGTCACTTTGAAGACTAAGGTGCACCTGACCCAAGCCATGGTATTTTCAATTGCCTCATATGCATGTGAAAGCTGGATGATGAATAAGGAAGACCGAAGAAGAATTGATACCTTTGAATTATAGTGATGGCGAAGAACATTGAGTATATCATGGACTGCCAAAAGAACAAACAAATCTGTCATGGAAGAAGTACAACCAGAAAGCTCCTTAGAAGCAGGGATGGTAAAATTACTTCTCACATACTTTGGACATGTTATCAGGAGGGAGCAGTCCCTGGAGAAGGACATTATGGTAGGTAAAGCAGAGTGTCAGTGGAAAAGAGGGAGACCCTCAACAACAGATGGATTGACACAGTGGCTGCAACAATGGGTTGAAGCATACCAACGATTTTGAGGATGGCGCAGGACTGGGCAGTGTTTTGTTCTGTTGTACCTAGGGTCGCTATGATTCTGAACCAACTCTATGGCACCTAACAACAACAATAACAACACACTCTTTAAGCGGGGAGTGGTGGGGGGAGCAATGTTGCAAAGTAGTTTAGCAGTCTTTTGGGGGGTGAAAAACAAGTTAACAGACCTGCAGGCAAGATTAGCAGTTTCTGATCAGCCTTTTTTTTGGCTCCTGTGTAAGAGAAACCCTTGAAATCCAAGATGTCCAGAAGCCCCCTTGCCTGGCCATTTCGCCAACACATGTGCATATGGCCTTGGGTCCCCTGGTGGGGGCTGGACAAGAAGACCCTGGCCCGCTCATCCATCCTTATCTTGGTTGACTAGCTGAGACTCTGCTTCAAACAGTCCCAGGTGGGAATTCCCATCATTAAATACCTTCTGACTAGGGTGAATAGAATGAACTTGTTTAGGCCTCTTTGACATTGAGGGACCAACAGGAGTTTCCGTTGGTCTGCCCAGCCTCCTGTAGTGCTACATTAGAACCTTTGTCTCAACTCCATCAATGTCTGCTGTATTCATCCCATTTCTTAGTAACCATCTAAAAATCTCTGTCCTGCTAGGGTAAATTCTTTCCCTGTTGCCTCTTCCCATTCTCCTATGAATCACCTTTATGTTACTTGTATCTGTAAGATCCATGTGGGGAAGCTGTGCCAACAGATTTGACAAGGCTTCTCAGATTGTTGCTTTCACAGTAGCAAGGTTACATGAGGTGCCCATGGAGAAGGGGCTCCCTTGATTGCCACATCTACCATGACCTGTGTAAGAGGCATACTCATTGGATGAATATACTGATCACCATAAAGCCATTCCAGCATGGCTTGCATAAGCAGCACATCAGCCAATTCATTTGTAGTGTTCCATTTGGTATTTAGAGGGGGAGAGGGACAGTTTCCCTTCTCAGGGCAAACAAATCTCACTGCAAATTTTATCCAGTCCAGCAGGCTGGCTGTCTCTTCTGGGTTAACCTGCTGTGTAACTGTATCTGGTATCATCATTTGCCACTGTTCCGTAGTGAGTTGCGGGTCTTGGCATCAACCCAAACATACTCTTCTACTCTGCAGCATTCATAAC
The DNA here is from genome assembly GCF_000243295.1 of Trichechus manatus latirostris. NCBI lineage: Eukaryota > Metazoa > Chordata > Mammalia > Sirenia > Trichechidae > Trichechus > Trichechus manatus. The sequence goes on from NW_004443974.1 coordinate 1,589,960, forward strand.
TAAAGACAATGCCCCTAAATTAGTCACTCTCACGATCCATTTTAGTAATGGTTCCTCAGGAAGCAATTTGTACCGATGTACAAATTGAAGCAACTCCTTTACACCATACCTCCGGGTTTAAATTGTTTCTTGGTTTTGCCCATTCCTCTCCCAGACTACCTTCTTGGTGACCAGCAGTTACAGGGGTACTTCCTGTAAATGTGGTGTATCTAGGGTATTGGACCCGCCCCGGGCATGTGGTGCCACTGAGCAGTTTCTATTAACCCTGTGTGGTCCAGCATTGTTCCTCAAGCATGTGTTAATTAAAAGATTAATAAGCTTGACCTGCATTTTTGAGCTGATATTATGGTAAAGTTATCTAAAAGAGGGGTCAGATGTTTGGACAGAGCACAATTTCAGTGCCTGTCATAGGAGCCATTTTTCCACAGATATGCTGCTGGCCTTACCGGGTTAATAGAAACTGCTCAGTGGTCCCAGGTGCCCAGGGCTGATGTAATACCTGGTGTACCTACTATACCCTAGTTATGCCCAAGTTGTCCGTACACGATTTTTCCTTTCTGGGCCAGCCCTGAGACTAGTGGTCCTCGCTCTGACCAGACCGGATCTGGGAGTGGTTCAGTGCTACAATCTGCCACTCCATTCTTTTTCCCTGCCATTGCACAGCAGTAGCAATGCTAACAGCATTACTGGTAACAGCAACCAAGGAATTGTATGTCTTGCCCTTTCCTTATCACTCTGTATTTCCTGGAACCCTCTAACTGAAAGGTTGGCAGTTCGAACCCACCAGCAGCTCTGTGGGAGAAAGATATGGCAGTGTGCTTCAATAAAGACTGTAGCCTTGGAAACCCTATGGGGTAGTTCTACTCTGTCCTATAGGGTCACTATGAATCAACTCGACGGCAGTGGGTTGGGTTTTGGTTTCTGTTTTTCTGTATGCATCCAACTAGCTAATTCCTCAGGAGTTAGATCTACCACTCTTCCCGTGAATAGCTTTTCCCTTGGGTAACTGACTGCAACATAGCAGCTGCTTCAATCTATGGGTATTTTTTTTAATCCCATCCAGAAACCAAAAGTTTCTCATTCTCCCGTTTATCCCTTTTTTTTCCTAAAACCACATATTGCAGTGAGTCTGGGCTGTTGCAATGAATCCCACCATTCGGATACCAACTAAATGTGAATAATTTCTTTCGAAGAATCAGGACAAAGCTGGTTGCTATGAGGAGGAGGTTAAAGATGTCCCAAATGTTCAGCTTTTCCAAACTGCTGTACCACTCCATCATCTCTAACATCATCTACTCCTCCTCCCTCAGTACTCTCCCTCTGGTCTTTGGGTTCCGTAATTTGCTGCAATGTCTCACAGAACTCATGAACCATACTTACAATTAAGTGGTTCATTAGGGAAGTAACAGGGTACAACTCGGGATCAGGAATGACTCAGATGCAACGGGAACAACTCAGGATACAGTTCCTGATCAGGACAGCTTCTTCTCGCCCTCTGCTGCTGGGCCCTGCTTGGGGCTGTGTCGGGCAAGTGTTACAGTTCTTAGCTCCATGGGTCAGCAAGCCCCACTGCAGCCATCTTGCAAAGTCTACTCGTTCCTGCTGTCTTGCGCAGCTATCACTTTTGCTACTGCTATGCCCCCGTTTCTCAATGTCTTCCGTGTTGCCACTCCTCCTTCTCTCTTTCCATGTCTCCCTTTAAGCCTAGTGGGAGGGCAAAACTAACCAATCCTCTTGTTAGGGTTCCGTACTCCTTATTTGCATGGTCTCACCTCCACAAGAGTTCCATACACCTTATTTGCATTAGCAGCACTGTCTAATCTCCTTGGTGGGCCACAAGCAACTTATTTACATAACGCTACCCAATCATTGTGTTGGAGTCACAAAGACTGACTAGAAGGGCCATGCTAAGTAATTCACGGCACCTCAGAGATACACATCCCTCACTGGTGATTTTCAAAGGGTTTGATCCTACTGCTGAGCGAGTACCCTACCCTTTGTATGCTCTGTCTGCATTGTACATACAGACAGGCTGTGTCTCAAACTTCCAGGCAGCCATAAGACTGCTGGGAATGAGGCATGCACACCCAATGGCATCAACCATTCCGTGAGTGCTACGTTCTTTTGTGATCGAGCCAGACACACAAGACACTTACACAGTGTTGGCAAAGTGAAAGCCATTATTATTATTATTTATAGAAAGCAAACAGTAGACAGTAACAATAGATTTTCAGAAGAGCTGGTTACCTTTCCTCAAATTACTCATGTTCATCTTATGTCACTGGGCAAGCATGCCACGGTTCAGGCCAGATATCAGATGCTGTCCTCAGGTCACTGCTGCCTTTGGCTACCACTGTGTTGCTTGGGGGGTGGGGGGTGCTGTATGGCTCTTGAGGTTTCTGCTCTGCCTTTAGGCCTCACTGGCCTCTGCTGCTGGCTCCCGCCATGCTACCTGGGCCAGCGGGACTGTCTTGCCACCATGCTATTCAGGCCCTTGCTGCCCAGGGAGGGGGGTGTGCAACCCCTACATAGGGTACTCAGGCTTCTGCCCTGCATGGGCAAGTGTTACAGCCCTTTGAACTCCACTGTCAAGCTTTCTGCCCAGAGACATTGGGCTCCACCCTGCTGTAGGAAGACCCCTGCACAGGATCTTCCAAGGCAACCACTGCCTGGGGCACACTCAGGCCTCTGCTCTGCTCAGGCAAGTGTTACAGTTCTTTTAGCTCCTCCAGCAAGCCTCCTGCCTGAAGGCACTCAGCTCTTGCTGTCTTGAGCTATCTACAGTGTTTGCTCTTTCTTCTGGTTCTAGGAGGTTCTCAGCACAGGGACCCCAGGTCCTTGGTCCAAAGGACATGCTCCACTCCAGACTCTTTGTCTTGATGGTAGTGAGGTCTCCCCATTCCAACCTCTGTGAAGTGGGCCTTTATATAAGCCTACTCCTTGTCAATTTCAAGGCATGGCCCTCCCACCAGGACACAAACTAACCAATACCCTGGGTAGACCATAAGTCACTCAATTTGCAAAGTCCCAGCCAATCATTCTGCGGGAATTATATGGCTAGAAAGGCCATATAAAAACAATTCACTACACTGCACCTCTGAACTAACACCCCCGCCCCTACCCTCAGAATTCTGTTTGTTATAGGTACCCCTGAGTCGATTTTCAACTCATAGCAACCCCATGTGACAGAGTAGAATTGCCCCATAGAGTTTTCTAGGCTGTAATCTTTACAGAAGCAGATAACCAGGTCTTTCTCCTGTGGAGCCAGTGGGTGGGTTCAAACTGCCAACCTTTTGGTTAGTAGCCAAGCACTTAACCATTGTGCCACCAGGGCTCCTTAGAAGGGTGATAAGGCATGGAAAATAACTCAGGCATTCATAACTTTCAGTTTGCAAGGACAGACAGACCAGTCACAGAGAGCTGTGTCAGGAAAGAGGTCAATTTACAGAGTTCAATGGAAAAATATGTATATGGTTTTATAAATTGCTTTTATTTGAAAAATTTGCATCTTCCTTAAAAAAAGTCCCTGCCTTCATGGAGCTTACACACTAATGGAAGTAGACACAGTAAACTCTAAATATGTACAATAATTTCAGGCCATCATATGTGTACTGGAATGAACAGTGAAGGAGACAAGGGCTTACTTGATTATGTAGAGTAGGTAGTTACAGATCACTCAGGAAGCGATCACAGTTTATGAGGCTTGAGTAAAATGCAGACATCACTTTGTCTTGGTTTGGGCCCCTGGGACAAGGATCCCAGTGTAAGCTGAGCAGTAAGGAAGGAGCCTGACACAGGCTCCACAGATACGCAGCCTGAGGGGGTGATAACAAAAAAAGTCCAAATCCATTGCTGCTGAGTCAATTCCGACTCATGGCAACCCCATGTGTTACAGAGTAGAACTGCCCCATAGGGATTTCTTGGCTGTAATCTTCTATGGAAGCAGGCTTTTCTTCCAGGGTGCCGCTGGTTGGGTTTGAAGAGAAAACCTTTAGGTTAGTACTTGAGTACAACCCTTTGCGTCATCCAGGGACCTGGGGGAGAGGTGGAAGGGGTGAGATTTTCCAGCATTCCAGTGGCCAGGGACAGTCCTCAGCAGTAGGAAGTTGGCCTCGGGGCAGGGAAGGCAATAGTGTCTGTGACAGGCTTTAAAGATGGGGTGAGTTTGGCAACCAAAAGAAATCTATGTGGCAGGAATGTACTGGATGGTTCCTGAGGTTGGGAAAGCAGACATAAGTCGGATCTTGTAGTGTTTTTAGTAACAAGGAGCTTCTGTTTAATTTTAATTGGAATATAGGTAATCATTGAAAGATTTTAAGAAGCAAAATAATGACAATTTGGAGTAATGTTATCTGTTTTTAAAAGGTTGACCCCACTTACAAGCTTGCAGGCTACCATCTAAGATGCATCAATTGGTCCCAACCACTTGGAGTAAAGGAGAACGAAGAACACCAGACACAAGGAAAGTATTAGCCCAAGAGACAGAATGGGCCACATAAACCAGAGACTTCATCAGCCTGAGACCAGAAGAACTAGATGGTGCCCGGCTATCACCAATGAACGTCCTGACAGG
>NW_004443974.1:1594731-1640405 GCF_000243295.1 Trichechus manatus latirostris
TTCAGACAGGGATTGGACTGGACTGTGGGACACAAAGTGACACTTGTGAAGAATGTGCCTCTTAGTCATGTAGATACAAGAGACCAAAGGGGCAGCTTCTGTCCAGAGGTGAGATGGGAAGGCAGAGAGAGTTAGGAGCTGGTTGAATGTTCATGGGGAATCAGGGACGGAGGGGAGGAGTGTGCTGTCGCAGAATGGGGTGAGCCGTTGGGGTCTCATAACAATGTATGTAAAAAAGAAAAAAATTCTGTATGGGAGACTAACTTGAAATGTAAACTTCATTTAATTACAACAATAAAAAGAAATTAAATTAAAAAAAAAAAAAGGTTGACCCCAGTATAGTACTAAAGCAGATCATATGTTCAACTAACTCTCAAAATTTAATAAGAGATATATTATTTGTATAGTCTCAAAGTATCTACCCACAAGATATTTCCTTATTAATTACAAAGGGGGAGAAAAGTAATTTACACTGTAGAAACTAACAGACACCACTTGACCCAAGAGATGAAGGTTAAGGTCACCAGTAAAGGGACAGATGGCTATCATGTGCCTCCTGATATGGTGCACTGAGAAGAACACATCATTCATCACTTCTGTGGTATTTTTGCCCCAAATAATATACATCCAGAGTCTAATAATAAAGACATTAAACAAACCCACATTGAAGGACATTTTATGAAAGAGCTGGCCTGTACTCTGTAAGAGACTGAGGAATGTTCCAGATTTAAGGAGACTAAAGACACATGAAAACTAAATGCAACTTGTCATCCTGGAACAGAAATATATATATTTTGGGGAAATTATAATTAAAAATAAAAACTGCTCCCAACCCAGACAAACCTTCCACAAAGGTGGAAAGGAACAAAACAATTTTATTATTAAATAAGCATTAAACCACAATGTGATGCATCACAGGCAATTGCTAAAAAAACTGCAAAAACAGAAAGGAATCTTACCCTGTTTTTAACCAAGTATATGCAACTGAGTTATGCTGTAAATAAATCGTTGCTGGGTAGAAACCTCAGGTTCTGCTCAGCGCAACTCGTCTCGCCAATAAATGAGAGACTGAGGTGGGAGAGTAGAAATGCACCTTTATTTCATTGAGCAAGGAAAGGAAACAGTTAGGGCTGCTGCCGCCAAGACTGCTCAGCGAGGGAGGGGAAAGTTTACTTTTAAGGGGTTTACAAGTAGGAAGTTCATACAAGTTATGTCAGTAACATTCTTCATTATACTATGCAGACTCAATGGGGTTTACATATAACATCATGCATTGCGTGTTCAGAAAATTGTTAAACTCCACCCAGAGGTGGGGAAGTTAACATGTATGAGGTCTAAAAGCTTATCCTGAATGTCACCACAGCACCTAAACCGGTTTCCACCAATTTCCTCTAGTTTTAGGCAGCAGTTAAGGAAAGGGGAAATGATTTTAATGTAAAGTTACAGGGGGGTCCAAACAAAGGAACCAGGATTCTAATGTAAAGCTACAGGGCGTGCCAAGCAACCTGCTTGAGGCAGTGGAATTTTTCTGAGCCTGGGGACCTCTGTCTTAAAATGATAATTAGTTCTCAAGTAAGAAGATTTAACAGGGACCGTTTCTTACATATAAAAACCAAGCGTCAAATTAATTTTGATTCTTAGCGATCCTATAGGACAGAGAACTGCCCCATAGGGTTTCCAAGGAGGGGCTGGTGGATTCGAACTGCTGACCTTTTGGTTAGCAGCCAAGCTCTTAACCACTACGCCACCAGGGCTCCAATACATCTTAAATTCATCTAGTAATTGAGGGTAGCTACCTATGGTTTTTGGCTTTACCCAAAAGGAAAAAGAAACTTTTTGTGTCTTTTTTTTAATGCTGTAACTTCTTATATTTATTTTTAATTTTGTTAATAATAGAGCAAAACATACACCAATTCAACAGTTTCTACATTTACAATTCAGTGACATTGATTACATTCTTTGAGTTGTGCAACCATTCTCACCCTGCTTTTCTGAGTTGTTCCTCCTCCAGTAATATAAACTCCCTGCCCCCTAAGGTTCCTATCTAATCTTTTAAGTTGCTGTTACTTTGATCCCATATAGAGTTCTTAAAGGAGCATAATGCTCAAGGCAGACATTTTTTACTAGTTAAGCTAAATCGTTTGATTTTTCAAATCTTTTAAGACAGGAGATAGTTATGTAATTTGGAGCGGGGCACCCTTAGATGTTAGGCTCCTACGCTCCCACAGAACCTTGGACACTGAGGTGTTATCTGTCTTGATTACATTTCAAAGGGATAGCTCCCAGGTCCTTGAGGAAACATTTCTGGCTTGTAAAATTGGTAAGAAGTAATTTAGCCTTTTAAAGGATTTGCATACATTTCAAAAGAGGCAGAGAAAGAATTTACAAATTTTCTAAAGTAAAAGCTCTAAGGGGAAAAAAAACTTTTTCCCTTTCGCATCAGGGAAAATTAAAAAATTTTTTTTTCCAACTTGTACTTACCCTTAGGTGGTGGCACAAATGGTTAAGCACTCTACTACTAGCCAAAAGGTTGGCAGTTCAAGCCCACTCAGAAGTGCCTAGGAAGACAGCCCTGGCGATCTGCTTCTGAAAGGTCACAGCCTTGAAAAGCCTATGGAGAGTTCCACTCTGCACACATGAGGTGCCATGAGTTAGAACTGACTTGACAGCAACCAACAACTCAGTATGCAATTTAGGGGATTTCAGGCAAGAAGGCTACTTCTCACTGTGGCCAAAAGACATGTTATTAAACACCTTTCTGATACCTTTGCTCCACGAAGGTCTAAATAAGTGTAATATGTATAATGTGCGTTATGTTTGTAGCTTGTGAGTAGCAAGTTCAAAGACTGTAGGACCAGTTGCCTTTGAGCAATTGTAGAGCTGTGAATAAAACTATTTCCAGTGCCTCACACCACACACAGAAACCAATTCAGAGTCTACAGGACTAACAGTCTACAACAGCCTCACATACCTTGAGACCAGAATTAGATGGTGCCTGGCTACCATTAATGAATGTTCTGATGAGGGCCACAATAGATGGTTCCTAATAGGGAGAAAAATGTGGAACAGAACTCAAATTCTTAAGAAGTCCAGACTTACTGGACCAGTTGAGACTAGAGGACTCCCGAAAACTATCGCCTTGAGATACTCCATAAGCCCTGAACTGAAACTACCCCTTGAGGTCACTTTTTAGCAAAGTAAGATTGGCTCATAAAGAATATTACCAGTGAGTACTGTGCACCTTTGAAAAATCATCTATATGCGACCAAATGGTCAACAATTACTCTAAAGCAAAAGCGAAAGGGTAAGTGGACAGGGAAATCAGATCACTGGAAAAGAATATCCAGAATGGAATTGAGAATTCTGACACACTGTTGCTGGTGGGAATGTAAAATGGTGCAGCCACTAGCTATAAATCTGGCAGTTCCTCAGTTATACTTTATGATCCAGCAATCCCAATCCCATGGACAGGCAGTCTCTGGGTTATAAATGAGATTGTTCCAAGTCTGTCTTTAAGTTGAATTTGTAGGTAGGTCAGAACAGGTGCACATGGTTCTTATCTAGCCTTATTTTGGTGCAGGAAAAGGCTGGAAGACTTTTTAGTGATTTAAAAGCTGCACATGCAGCAAGTGAAGGTGATTGTGATGAAGAATTTGTTGCAAGCAGGGGGTAGTTCAATGGTTTCAAAGCGAAGGCAAATTTACATTAACATCTAAGGAAAAGTATGAGTTGACCCTGTAAATCAGACAGTCGTAACCCAGGGACTTACTGTACTTACCCAGAAGTGAAGACAGGAACATAAACAGAAACCTATACACCAGTGTTCATTGCAGCACGTTTCACAATAGTCAAAAGGTGGAAACAATCACAATGTCCATCAACAGATGAATGGATAAACAAAATGTGGTATATACATACAATGAAATATTGTGCAGCTGCAAAGAAAATTAAGTTCTGATGTATGCCACATGAATGAACCCTGAAAACATTGTGCCGAGTGAAGTCAGTCGCCAAAGGACAAATACTTTATTTCACTTATATGAAATAAGCAGATGTACAGAATGCAAATATTATTCATGGTTAGCTAGGGTGGAGGGAAGTGGAAAGGAGTTTTTGTGTGGAGCGGGGTGGGGGGCAGAGTTTATGTTAACTGTGGTGGAAGCGTTTTAGATGAGGATAGTGATAATGATGGCAAGAAAAATGTAATCAATGTCAATGAGTTGTAAATGTGGATGTTGTTGTCTTGGTAGATATTTTGGTGTGTATGTTTTCGCCACAATAAAAGGTAAAAACAAACAAAAAAAACTTCCAGTCTGAAAAACCCGTAGTTGTGAGAACATAGTTCAACAGATTCTGACTCCTCCACTCATGGAAACAATTAGAGTGCACACCAGGTGCCAGACACCAGGGAGCCTTCTCTGTGTGATTTTGGAAGCCTAAGCTGCGTGTCCAAAAGCACTAAACAGAGTTAAACATCTGAGCTATAATCTGAAAGTGCTATATAGTTAAAGTGAAATTTAAAAGGCAGAAGACTGAACTGTTTTAATTCCAGTTAGGCAAGTCATGTGACTTCTTGGTTCCTTCATCTATAAAAAGGAAAATATTTTTCCTACAGGATTGCTCTGAGGATTAAATGAATGTATGTAAAAGCATCTCACCCTAGTGTGCTCACTAAGGAGACCTCACCAGTAAAGCCATTTGCTTCTTTGGAGACGCCCCATCCTAGTCACTGCCTCCTTGAAAACACAATGCATTTTGCCTGTCTGTCAAGTACAGCACAGACAAAAATGATTCACGAAATGAGAGTGTTTGGCCAGATGACCTCTAAATATCATTCTAACAGTAACATGTTAACTCTATTAAAAATGTTTCAGGGATTATTTACTGGAGTAGTATTTACAGGTAAGATTTCCACCTATAGAAATGATTTTTATAAAAATAGGAGTTAAATAATTGAGTTAAAATACCATTCATTATATTATAGTAAGGGTTTTAATGAGTTATAAAGTACTTACCATTGTGAATTTCCAGCAATGTGTTTAAGGTTTTTTTTGCCTTATGAAAAGTAATGTCAGATAACAGAGTATAATTTATTTTCAATCATTTATTTAGGAAGAAAGCGTACATAATAGGAAAAGGTCTGTGGCAAAAGTAAATCATTTCCAACCACCCTTTTAAACCACTTCTGACTTTTGGATCTTATAGCAGCTATAACAAGCCTCTAAAAAGGATTACGCTTGGGTGCTGTGAAAGGGAGCATGGCCCTAGTTTTTCAATTAACTCACATCCAAGTATATGCCCTAGTTAATAAATCTGCTATTATTACAAAGCCTCAAGCATACGGACAATTGCTATTAAAAAGTCTAGCACAAAAAAAGTCATGATCCCAGGCCGTCATCTTCAAGAGATGACGTAGTGCTACTCATGTACGCACACCTGTACATACCAAGATAAAAAAGCCCTGCTGCTATGATACTGCACTTCAAGAAAATAATCTCTACTGGACATCTGTTTGTAAACTGGTACAGTATTTTTACTTAAAACCTTAAAAAAAATGAAAACATACTTCACTAAGAAAACTGATCCCTAGGATAGAAAATTTTCATGTAGCGGAATAGTGACTTTAACAACCTATTATACTGATAGCAGGGGTGTTAGCTGATTGGTCCATTAATTGCACGTATACGTTAGGAAGTGAAACGATCGATAGCAGAGCACACAGTATCATGCCAACATCATCACAGCAAGCGAACAGTCTTTCCAGTCACTGTCAAGAAGTCATCGTCAGCCAAGGCACGCAGAGCTTCTTCAAACATGTCTTTGGTAATTGCCTTTGGGGAAGAGGAAAATAAATATTGGTTATGTCAAATTTTCCAGTAGCTGTTAGCGATTAAAAAATTTTAATGTTATAGCATCATCTAGAGTATCTTTCCCTTTTTGGTGGCTTTGTTGTGACTACTCAACTCGGCACTTGAGTGCCAGAGCAGCCAGACAGTACATAAATGAGTCGGCACTGCAAAGCAGGCCAAGGCCTGGATTTGGCCCATGTGGCTCTTTTCACAGAACAAGTCAACTTTAATTATTCACAAAAGGGCACCTGAGTATTTCATCCCCAAAATAAATCTATATAAGTTTAAAACTTATTCAGTGTCAAACACGTTGCCATGGGGTAGATTTCAACTCATAGCAACACCATGTGTCTCAGAATAGAAGTGTGCTCCATAGAGCTTTAACTGTCAGATATGGCTATCAAAAGCTGTTAGAGTACACGTCCTTCTATCCAACAGTTTGATTTCTATGTATTAATGTAATAATTGATTCATGCGCAAAGATGTTGCACATAACAACAGCATTTATAATAGCAAAATACTGCAAACATAAAAGTTCAACACCCAGTTAATGACGGAATATACATGCAGTAGAATGTTACTCAGTCATCATTATGAATGATGTTCTGAGGTGTATTTACCAACAGAGAAAGATGTTAATAACATATTGTTAATTAAACAAACAAGCAAGTTATGAACAGTGTAACTATAATTGATGCTGTCCCTTTCTGAAAGACCACACAGAAAAACTCTGAAAGACAAATAACCAAATTTTAATCATGAATATTTATTGATGATGGGTTTATGGGTGGTCTCACTTTTTTCCTTTATTCTTATTTGCATTTATAACTTAAACAACTAACAAAGAAGGAAAAAACAAAATAACCCTAAAGTCATATTAAGAGGAAAGACAAAAACTAAGAAACACAAAAACATAAACACTTACTATGTCAGATTGTCCCCGGATATCTTCAAAAAGTTGCTGGTATTTTAGTGCTGGTGTTTTGCCCTTAGACAAAATAAGTTTCTTCAAAGCTTCAGCTAATTCTTCTTTCCGTTTACGAGAGGTGGCACTCATTCCTGATTATAAAATAATTTAATAAAAGTGGTATGTTTCAAATCTCCATAAATGTCCCTTTAGTAATGTCTAGACTAGTTATTTCAGTTATGTACCTTAAAAATTAGCTATACCTTTCTGTTTCACAATTGTTTTGAAAATGCTCTCATATAAATTTTAAGTGGGTGACCTGTGACTGTGTTTTAGTACATATTCTCAGGGGAAGATCCAGCAACTTTTCTCAGATTCTCAAAAGTGTTCTGTTCCAAAAAAGGTTAAGAACCTCCGGTCCACATGCGTTAACCTTTAGCTTACATCTGAAATACTAATTACTTATGCACTTAAGTCATCTTCGAGTGGTTTTTTGTTTTATGCTACAACACACCTGTGGTGAGAATAGAGATATCCACAATGCCGGTCCGGGGGTCAGTCGCAGACTGCTTCAGAGCCTCCCGATGAAGACGCTTCGCCTCTTCAACATCAATTGCTTCAACTTTGTCTGAAAACCGTACTTTAGCATGGGCTTCTGCTAAGCGAATTAACGATTCCAGCTGTCGAGGGTATGCGGAAACCATCCCTCGGCTACTACCAATCTTCCTCATGTCTACATAAGCCTGGTGCAGGTAGAAAACACAAAAGCAAAGCCCTGTGATAACAGTAATTCCAGTCTCGTGGTTAAAACTTTCAGTGGAGTTACGATTACTTTAAATAAATGGACCACTGCCTGCTGCCATGTCTGGGAACCAAGGGCACGAAAACAGATGCAGCCTGGGGCCTGGAAGGTCACTGTCATGGATTAAATTGTGTCCCCCCAGAATATGTGTCAACTTGGCTAGGCCATGATTCCCAGTATTGTGTGGTTGTCCTCCATTTTGTGATCTGGTGTAACTGTCCTATGTGTTGTAAATGCTAATCTCTGCCTGTGGTTAATGCGGTGAGATTAGGCTATGTTAAAAAGGACTAGAGTGGGATGCAATACCCTTACTTAGGTCATGGCCCAGATGAGATGTAAGGGGAGTTTCCCTGGCATGTGACCTGCATCACCTTTTATCTTACAAGTGATAAAAGGAGAGAGAAGACAGCAGAGAGAGGGAGACCTGACTACCACATCAAGAAAGAGCCGGGAGCAGAGTGTATCCTTCGGACCCAGGGTCCCTGCACTGAGAACTTCCTAGACCCAGGAGAAGATTGATGTGGACCTTCCCCCACAGCAGACACAGAGCAAAAGTCCTTCCCTACAGCTGGCACCCTGATTTTGAACTTCTAGCCTCCTAAAATGTGAGGGAATAAATTTCTGTATGCTAAAACTATCCACTTGAGGTAGCAGTGCTAGACAACTAAGTCAGTCACCAGCAAGTGGTAAAGATGACAGACAATCCTGGGACAAAATTCCAACAGGTGGGAAATGGTGGTTGGAAATATTCTCACAGGGAGATACTTAGGAAGACTTCTTGCAGAAGGTGGTATAGGTGGTATGTGACGTATGGAGTGAAGACGAAATGGACAGCGAAGACAGATGAGAAAGAAAAGCACAGGAGGGTGAGGACAGGGTGCACCTTTAAAAGGGCCCAGGCACCAGCTCCGAGTGCCACTCCTGGGTGAGGACCCACTCAACTAGACATGCTAAGGGTTACAGGGATGATGTTACAAAGTTGTATTAAACTTATATAGATAGTATACTTTCATTTCTTCATGAACAACCCTTATTGACAATGTAGCAGCAGATTTAAAAGAATCTGAGACAAACCGAAAATAACATATCATCTACAACTTTCCTATGAACATTTTAGGAAGCTCAGCTGGAGGCCCTGGGTGGTGCTGATGGTTAATGTGCTCAGCTGCTAACTGAAAATTGGAGGCTTGAGTCCACCCAGAGGCACCTTGGAAAAAAGGCCTGGTGATCCACTTTCCAAAGATCCCCCACTGAAAACCCTACAGGGCACAATTCTACCCTGAAACACATGGGGTTGCCATGAGTCAGTGTCAACTCAATGGCAACTGGTTTTGAAAGCTCAGTCAGAATGTAAAGCCCACAAAACACAAAACTTGCTCATCACAATGCTTTTGTAACCTAAAACGTGCAGGCAGGTACTGCTGAACATGTAAGAGCAAGATACCGAAAAGTGAACATCAAATACTTATCACTCAGTTTTGTTTTTCAGAAACAAGGAAATGGAAGTTCAATGACTTGTCCAGAGTTACAAAATTACTAAGTAGCAACACCTGTCTTTGAACTCAGGTCTTCTGGTCTTAAAAACTCACTTACAATTACTTAAATATAAAATGTGTGTACAACCAATACAAATGAATTATTTTCCTCTATTTGTGTTTGGAAGTCAATTTTGCATCACAGAAGAAACAAAATGTGTACTTATATAAAACATTATGCTATTTCAACAAAATAATGTTTTAAAGAGGATGACTGAAGCATAATTACTTCGCCTTAATGTTAAATTACATTAATCCTTTTCCTAGAGGCAATGCCAGATCCCCCTGCTGTAACACTAGTGCCTCACTACCTCGATGAGCGCCTGGCCTGCCTCCTCACTCAGCTGTGGCGTGACAGTGCTGTGTGCATAGGCGATGTAGTCCCGTAGCACTGCCATGTCCATGAATTCCTCCTCTGCCTGCTCCTTGCTCTGGTAGTACAGCGCCACCAGGTGGTGGGCCAGGCGTCTGTCATAGGCTTCGTCCTGAGGGTCCAGCATGAGGAAGATCAAATCAAACCTGGAAGAGGTGAACGAAACGCAATTTTCTTAGTTGGTCCACCAACGAATCTATAAATCTAATTTTAAAGCTTGTTCTTTAGCACCGCAGACAGTGCTGAAGCACAAGCTTTAAAACGTGCATTTGGTAAGGACCACTGAGGAAAAAGTGTGTCTAATACAGCATCAAATAAATTCAGCTTCCCCACTGTTAGGAGCAGGCTCCCCTCTCTATGCTGGGTGTTCCAGAAGAGGGCTGGGCATCAGCAGCTGTGTCAAAGGATAAGATCTGCCTGGAAGGAATGCTATTACAGTTTGAATTTGAATGAAGAAAGAAAATACATTCAACTGTTTCAGTAGGAAAAAAGGAAAAATATCAAGTAGTTAAAATCTAAAATCCATAACACATTTATGAAATATATCAACATTTGGAATAGTGTGCTGAAAAAAAATACAGATTTACATGATTCCACCTTAATAAACCTAATTTTTCAGAAACATATCTATTGGGGGAAGCTGTTATCTGTACTTTGTTGTTTCTACATAGTGGTTTTGAAACTGAGAAGATTTCTGAAAAAGATTTCAAAGAAACATATAATCCTTACACCCAAAACCCCTAACCAACCACACTTGAAACATTTTACATTAGAATGAAGAGTTACTAAATAATATTAACAGTTGCAAAATTTTAGTAGTATTTCCTTCTTTTCCTTTTACCCTGAGGTCTACTAACAAGCAAAGTAAGAATATCAATGACAAGCAACAACAAATCGTACAGAAACGTTTTAATACCTTGATAATAATGTGTGCGGCAGCTGGATGTTTTCAATGGTGGTTTTTTTGGGATTCCATTGAGACTCAATAGGATTGGCTGCTGCCAGGATAGAAGTGCGTGCGTTGAGCTGACAGATGATCCCGGCCTATTGGAGAGAACTGTCATCAGAAGGGTGCTGTTGTCCCTGAGCCACCAAGAACCACTCCTTTTCAACCACCCATCGCTACAACAGCCTCCACTGGAGAAGCTTCACTGTTAACGTCCCTTTGAAAGAAGTAGACTAAGGGGTATGAAGTTCTGGCAGGAGACATGGCAGGCGCCTTGCACCTGCACGCGGTTCAGTGCAGTGTCGGCCTCCATGTGGCCGCTCCCTGTTAACACCGCCCAATGCTTCCTGGTCCATTGCGTAGCCTGTCACTGTCCCAGCACTGTGTCATCACAGCATCTCTCCTTGCTGTGCTACCTGCACACCCGCAAGACTTTGGGTAAAGTAAACAATAAAGTGTGCATGTATCTTCACTCCCCACCCTACCCCAACAGTGAACTTCTTTTATCCTCAAAATTATTAACAGAGCACAAAGACACTTTTTAATACTCATCTTTTAGGGTCAGAAAAAAGTCTGAGACCAAAAATGTTAATATGACATTCATGTTTGAGTTAGGAAAACAAAGATCTATGGAGGAGAATCCTTTACAAACAAGAAGTACTTCTTTTGGATTCGTGTAAGGATTGAGTTTTAGATGAATGCATACTATAACCCCGTCTTTCTCAGAAACTATACCCCTTGCAGGAGTCTTACACAAGTTTTACAAATACCACACATTTGTGGCCGAATAGTAAGGAACACTAAAAGAGGATTTTAGCTAAATCTCTTGAGTATTTTCTAACATAAGGGATAATTCTATGTATCTTTTTTAAACTCTGAAACACCTTTAAAAAAATTCACCAGTTCCCCCAAGTTAGAACCAAGGTAACACCCATTGCTCTGACACTTATATTCCAAGCACCAAATATCTAAAGTGTCCTAGCCTGTGCAGTGATGAATGCAGTTCACCTTTGCAATGGACAGAGTTTGTTGCTCCATCACTTCATGCAACACTGATCTTGTACTTTCATTCATCTTATCAAACTCATCGATGCAGCAGATGCCATTGTCACTGAGGACAAGGGCGCCAGTCTGCAGGACCAGCTGCCTTGTCTCTGGGTCCTTCATCACGTAGGCGGTGAGGCCAACTGCACTGGAGCCTTTCCCAGATGTGTACTGCCCCCGGGGAACCAGGTTGTAGACATACTGCAGTAGCTGGGACTTACTGGTCCCAGGGTCACCACAAAGGAGGATATTAATCTCGGCACGAAATTTGCCCCTTCCTGTGTGACTAAAATCCTTTCTGGTTCCCCCGAAGAGCTGAAGCAAAATTCCCTAAAAAGAAAACATGTCTGAAAATTCATTTACTACAGAGTAACAGATTTAGTTAAAATGTTATAGAGGTACTCTTCTGCCCTGTGAATAAAAAACTACAACTAAAAGGACTAAAGAAAGGTATAGAAAAACAAATGCGACAGTGCTTTACTCTAAGTAATAAGAGTAATCAGGAGTCTTACACAAGTTTTACAAATACCACACATTTGTGGCCGAATAGTAAGGAACACTAAAAGAGGATTTTAGCTAAATCTCTTGAGTATTTTCTAACATAAGGGATAATTCTATGTATCTTTTTTAAACTCTGAAACACCTTTAAAAAAATTCACCAGTTCCCCCAAGTTAGAACCAAGGTAACACCCATTGCTCTGACACTTATATTCCAAGCACCAAATATCTAAAGTGTCCTAGCCTGTGCAGTGATGAATGCAGTTCACCTTTGCAATGGACAGAGTTTGTTGTCATGCCAGAACAGTGGTCACCTAAGTTCCCATTCTCAGGTTTACAAACATGTAAGGTTGATATAGCAATCAGGAAAGAGACAATGACGTTGTGATTCTTCTCAATCAATGACTAAGTCACGCTGAGACTGCCTTGGTATCTAAAAACGGCACGTTCTTATCCTTTATTCGGAGGTGGGAAGGTTGTGGTGGGGCGGGGGGGGATGTATGTTTATAATACATGATCCCAGAGATCATGATCTCAACAAATTGGGGAAAAAGAAAAAGAAAAGCTCACTATTTACCTTCTTTATATCTTCATGTTCATAAATGCTTGGGGCCAAGGCTGAAGCAAGTCTCTCATAAATGTCTGGTTTTCTGGAAAGTTCCTTAAGCAATTCTACACGTTTTTCTGAGAAAAGTTTCTGTTCTGCTTCTTCATCAAGGCCATGTAGACGTTTTGCATCCGTTTTTCGATAATGGATGACATCAATGTGGGTCTTGTAGACAGACTTCACATTACTCACTCTTGGATTGACTCGGATGGGAACGGCTCTATAGATGCCTGAGGGCAGCAACCACGACATGGTGTGACTGACAGGCTCAGTGGACCAGAGTAGACAACACGCACGATAAGAAGCCTGGGCTCCTCTGACTGGCAGGCACCAGAAGGGAGAGGATGAGCACACCTCTTCACAGGACACCTACAGTCAGCTGTCTTCACGACCGCCAAGCTGAGGACTCAGGCCTACTCTCTCAAGCAAGGGTGTGGTGGCAGGATGGGGGCAGGGCATGATGGAAAGAGCAGTTTTCTGAGAAGGCAGACCTGAACATATACTCACCTCTGTGACACTGGGCCCTCCAAGCATAACTGCACTACACAGAATGGTGCTGAGGGTTAGATAAAATTATTCTGCATCTAGCACAAGGCCTGGCTCATGGTTAACGTCTCCTAAGTAGTATTTTCATTTCCCTAAGCTGAGTGTAGGGAGCCCTGGTGGTGCAGTGGTTAAGCACGCACTGCTAACCTACAGGATGGTGGTTCAAACTCACCAGCTGCTCCATGGGAGAAAGGTGTGGCTGTCCGCTTCCATAAAGATTACAGTCTTGGAAACCCTACAGGGCAGCTCTACTCTGTCCTATAGGGTCGCTATGAGTCAGAACTGACTCGGTGGCAATGGGTTTGGTTTAAGCTGAGTGTACAGAATTTGCTCAAATCCAAAATGAAAAACTTGGAAAGAGAGGAAATCCTAAAAGCTCCAGTCTTTTAAAAAACCACTTAAAATTATTTCACAGCAAGTAAGACAATCTATTGGGTCAAAGGGCAAGGAGAAACGACTATTTTCTGTTAGTAACAGCAGGTGTTTCTGGGTGAACTGCCTCTCACTACGTTTTTAAAAAGAATGTAATTTAAAAAAATTAAAAGTAGTAGATCAACAATTGACACTCCAACCATACCCCTAGGAGTTTCCCAAATGGCTATGCCTGTTGCTTACCCTTTTTGAATTTCTCACCAGAAGCCATGGAGTCAGGGCTGTTCCCAGCTTCCTGCTGCCTCTTACTGTACACACTCAAAACCACAACCACCTGCCTGTCTGGCCAACAGCTGCAGGTGGTTTTTTTCATAAAAGTCAGCTCATGTGCAATGCTCTCACCATGGACACATGCACCTGATGGATAACTCACTCCGAGACAGACAAAGGGGGTCCCAGAGACCCAGGTATCTTTCTGCACCCTGTCTGCATTGATTTCCCTTCACACCACAGCACTGACAATGCCACAGCCCTTCCCCAGACACTTTCACGTGTGTCGCTGCTTTAATTCCATTTTGAAACTAAGGAAAAAAAAGCCAGTTTTTAATATTTACTCAACTTTTTTTTTTTTTTTTTAAATGAATTCACAGGACTGTCAGGTTCTTAGCCATCAAATCCCCCGCCCTGCTCTTAGGCTGATAGGCCCACCCCAGCGTACTCATGACAGAGTTTGAGGACTTAACAAAAAGTGCAACTGAGAGCCAGACAGGGACCTGATCGCGTCAGCACAAACTACGGCTCTTACCTGTGACATTCACTCTGTCGCCAGGCTGGACTTTGTCAACAAGATCATTGTGAGCAAAAAGGATGACCGTGTGAGGCGTCTGCCCTGCTGGCATATCCTCAGGAGACTCCTGAAGTTTGATCTGACAGGAGAGCAAAGCAGAGCAGGACAGAGGACGCATGAGAAGGAAGTGTGGGAGCAGAGGCAACCAACTGCACCTGCACCACTCAGAAGGGACTACTTTTAATACCTGGCACCTGTGCTTCTTTTTAAACCTTTTTTGCTTTAATGCCTAGATAGCAGACTTTTAAAAAACTGATTTTTCATGTGATGTGGGAAAAATTTTTATAAGGATACAGCTTATTTAAACATTCATGTACTTTTTTGGGGGAGGACTTGGGTGGTTCCCACCTTTTTGCCACTGTAAGGCTATAATACACCTCTCTGTGGATAATCTTTGCTTACATTCCTAATTGTTTCTTTAGAAAAGTTACTTCTAGCAGAATTCCTGGGCGGCGAGTACACACCTTTAAGGTTCCCAGCTTAGGCAATTCTTTACACATCTCCTAGTCACTGTGTGCAGAGCAGATACCTGCCTGTTGACAGACCTACATTCACCTGACAGATATTTGCTGAGTGCCCACAGTGTGCTGACCTTGTGCTAGGAGTCAAGGACTCCGCAGCGAACAGAGTCCTTGCCCTCATGGAGTGGAGGGGGGAAGACAATAAACCAACAGGAAAGTGACACATAACAGATTTGACAGTGACAAGCAGATCAGATAAGAAACAGCAGTGCAAGGAGTATAAAAACGGCAGGGTGGGGTGGAGGAGACACTCTCCACAAAGCAAGGTTAGGGAGGGCCTTTCTAATCAGGTGATCTCTGAGCAGAAGCCATGGGTTCTCAGCTGAAGAAACAGCAAATACAAAGGTCCTAAGGTGGGAAAATGCCTGGCTGAAGTGCTGATAAAGAAATGGTCGAGATGTCAGAGACTTCTGTGGGTACAAGAATGTGTTGTGGAGGTGACGTCAGGTTATGCAGGCCTTGGAGGCAGATGCTTGGCTTTAGATCTTATCCTAAGTGAGTCTGGGAGTCTTTGAGTGCAAGCCCCTGGGGAGCAGAGGTTGTATCTTTGTATCTCCAGCTCTCAGCACTGAGCCAGTGTGAATTGAGGTACATTTGTTCCAAAAATCTCTGCCAATATTAGAAGAAAAAACTTAATAAAGTTGAACACTTTTCCACATTTGCTACTATATTTTTAATTTTTTTGACTCCCATTAAGGGAAATTGGAGCCCTGGTGGTGCAATGATTAAGAGCTCAGCTGCTAACCAAAGGTTGGCAGTTTGAATCCACCAGCAGATCTGTGGAAACCCCACAGGGTATTTCTACCCTGTCCTATAGGGTTGCTATGAGTTGGAATCAACTCGATGGCAACAGGTTTGGTATGGTATTTTTTTTTTAAGGGAAATTACTTTTTATACTATTTAAAACACATTTTCTCCATTTAATGTAAAAGAAACTGCTTAAACATTATAACAAAACAAAAAAACCTCAACATTAGTCTTCATGCATATACTTTTACACTTGAAATCATAGCAAATAATTTTTCTGCCTTCCCTCCACTTATTTCTAGGTGACATTATATGTAACTTAGGCTACATTAAACATAAATTTCATGAAAAAAGGCCAAACTTTCAATAAAATTTGTTTCTCACATCTATTCTTTACTAGAATAGTTGCAAAATGACAGAATTTAAAGACATGTAATTTTTACTGTCCTCAATGTTCTACATATTCGTACCTGACCTACCTAAGACATTAACCAATCTTAAGTATTTTCCATAAAAGCATCTCATGTTTAATGTAATAAGTCAAATTCAGGAGTAGACAAATTTGACTTGTTAACTTGTAAGCGACATTAAACTTTTAAGATGTCTACAGTGGAAAAGGAGTCCCTGGGTGGTGTAAAAGGTTAACGTGCTTGGCTGCTAACCAAAAGGTTGGTGGTTGGAGTCTATCCAGAGGCATCTCAGAAGAAAGGTCTGCCGATCTACTTGGAAAAATCAGCCATTGAATATCCCATGGACACATACGGGGTTGCCATGAGTTGGAATCAACCACACGGCAACTTGTTTTTTTCTTTTATAGTGGAAAAATATACTTTTTTCCTTTATTATAAAATATTTTAGGCCTAAAAAAAGGTGGAATGTAAAATAATGGACTGGTTCACTAGCAGTAAAGGAACCCTGTTGGCGCAGTGGTTAAAACACTCGGCTGCTAACCGAAAGGTTGGTGGTTTGAACCCACTAGCTGCTCCACAGTAGAAAGATGTTGCAGTCTGCTTCTGTAAAGATTTATAACCTTGGAAACCCAATGAGGCAGCTCTACTCCATTCTACAGGGTCGCTATGAGTCAGAATTGACTCAGTGGTGACGGGTTTTTTTTTTTGTTTTACCAGCAGTAAAACAGGAATGCTGGGATTCCAAAGCTGAAGCTTTCAGAGTGCTCAAAATACCCCAGCCCACAACTTGAGACAAAAATCTACCATTTGAGTGAAATAAGGTAAATGCCATTTAGGAAGAATGGTTTTTAAAATGTGGCTTTTGGGGAGGTATAGATGGAGAACAAATACAAACGTATTTATCTGGGTCCCTTCCTTTGTCCTTGGTCTTGGCTGGAAGGCTGGAAGGGGCTTGCAGAGGGAAAGGGAGGAGGGGGCACAGGAGAAAGGGCTCACCATCTGCTTGTCAGAGAAGGCAGAGCGGTTGTGGATGAGCGTCATACTGTGGGTTGTGTGGCAGTGCTCACACACACTGGGCTCAGCAATGCGGCCGCGGTCAATCTCCACGCGGGCCGTGTGTGCACACACTTGGCACTGGAAGAAGGCCTCCTGCATCTCTGGGATCAACTGGGATGTTCTGATCACCATGCCACTGATGGTGATGAGCTGATCGATGTCTGTGGGGGTAGAGATGGGCAGCTGTACCATTAGCCCTGCCTGGAAAAGCCTCCCCTTAAGCCAGAGGAGACTCCCATCAGGGCAGGTTCAACAGGAATGCTGAAGTCACAGGGGTTGCTGCTTGGCTACCTGGAGCAGGCAAAGTTGGGGACCTCCTCCTCCAGTTTCACTCTGGGACCATGCCCGAAAGACTACATCCCTCACGGAACTCCCTGGGGTCACTGCCTCCTTCATTCTTCCACTCTTCTTGGCTTTGGAACAAAAGCTACATCTTTCTACCTATTTTACCCATGGCATCCCACCACTCACCACACCTTGGGGATGTCCTGGTAAAAACACTGGTCTAAAGCCTATATTCACACGTGGCCTCCTTCCTGGTGTGTGACCCTGTGGAAACCACTTAACCTCTCAGCCCCATTGCACTTTTCCACAAAGTGAGGGTAACAACAGTGCTCACCTCCCAAGGTTGTTGAGAGGACTAATAGGGACAGTGTCTGGCACAGAATAAGCACTTTATAACTTAGTCAATAGGAAACCCTGGTGGGGTAGTGGTGGAGTAGTGGTTAAGTAGTGGCTGCTTATCAAAAGGCTGGAAGTTTGAATCCACCAGCTGCTCCTTGGAAACCCTATGGAGCAGTTCTACTCTGACCAATAGGGTTGCTATGAGTCGGAATCAACTCTGAGTGAGTTTGACGGCAATGGGTTTGGTTTTTTTTTAAATACATACAGCCACCTTCCTCTTGCTCATACTTTCTCTACACCGTGGACCTTCTCTGATAAGACTTTTCTCCTTTATTCCTTGGTCTTACTACCCTTTACCAAGTTTCTGCTGCTGGCTCTAAACCAGTTATGCTGTTTTTCATCTTTTATAGTTATAAAATATGGCCTGGAGTTAACTGCTGCTGGCCACACTGGCTGCTCTATCAGCTTGGTGCCAACTCACAAGGGCTTTATAATTTGATCCTGGCTTCCCTCCACCATTTACACATCTTCCTTGCTTCCTTCCCCACCAATCACTCTTTAACTTTAAAATGTAATTTGATAACTTTTGGAACAAGTTCTGTATCTGACAATTCCTTGACTTTTTTTTTCTTTCTCTTTTCAAATGGGAGATTTTATTATGGTTATGCTGTCACCCTCTTTGTAAAAAATATTTTGTGTTTTCTGTGAAAGTTTACAGAGCAAATTAGGTTCCCATTTGACAAGTCCTACACAAATTGTTCAGTGATATTACATTTTCCACAACTTGTCAACATTCTCTTTAACTGCGTTTTGGTTGTTCCATTTCTAGTACTCTAGTTTCCCTGCCCCCTAATCGTCTCATCTTTGCTTTGTTCACCTCTTGGTCTCACATAGATGGTTTCTTAACGGAGGACTGTACTCACAGACAATATCCTTTGTGTGCCAATCTGTTATTTTGCTAAAAGGTGACTTGCAGGGATAGCTGCAGTTCAAGGTTAAAAGAGTTTCTCAGGTGATTAAGTCTCAGGGAGTCCTCTAGTTTCAATGCTGCTGGCTCCAACTCTCCCCTTGACTTCCTGCATGTGAGCGCAGTGTAGAAGTGTCTGGCTCCCTGCTGTCTTCTCTCTATGCGCTTCCTTATGTTAGCTCATTCATAGTTTTCATCATAAATTTCAGCCTCTAGCTAAGACTTCCCAACCTTCAGGACCAGAATCACAACGAAAACGGGGATAGATTTTCACCTAGATGGTATTGCTGCCCTAAACAACCCATCAAAATAGCCATGCAGCTACTACACCATTTTTACTCATATCTGTACCAATTAAAGGAGCCCTGGTGCACAGTGGTTAAAGAGCTCGGCTGCCAACCAAAAGGTTGGTGGTTTGAACCCACCAGCCACTCCATGGCAGAAAGAGGTAGCAGTCTGCTCCCGTAAAGATTACAGTTCTGGAAACCCTATGGGGCAGTTCTTTCTGTCCTACAGGGTCACTACGAGTCAGAATCCACTTGATGGCAGTGGGTTTGGTTCTGTGTACCAACTGAGTGATAACAAAATTACATTTCTTTAATAAACAGTGAAGGACAACACTTGCTTATGGTTACTGTGTTGTTTTCTCTTATCAAGTATTTTTTATGTCCCCAGTACATCTATCCACAGGAACATTTAACTTGTCCTTCAATCTTCATACATAGCAAACACCATGTTTGTCACTTATTTTCATTTCTATGGCCACTATCCTGGTGAGGACCCTCATGTTCCATATATTTGAGCTATTGTCAAAGACTCCTAATCGAGCTTCAGTAGATCTTGTACGTTAAAATCACCATGAACTTCTCAATATTGCTTCTACAGCAGTATCTTTCTCCCAGAAAAATATCAATGCTATTGCCTTTGGAATAAAAATCTAGATGAAGTTGGTATTCAGAGCTCCCTGTGACCAAAGCTTTCCAGCTCCTTCCTCAAACATGATGGCCCAGACCCACATGTCAGCCCACACACTACTTCCTGTTGGTCCACTGGTAAGTACCCCTGCTGAGAATATACATTTCCACCCCAGATATACTGAATCAGAATCTACATTTAACAAGATCTCCAGGTGATTCTTATGTATAACTTCCTGGGAACTTGTTAGAAATGCAAATTCTCAGCAGGGGTTCAAATGGGCGGTTGGAAGCCCAGGTCCACACAGAGCTCTGTGGTGCCTCCCTATATGCCTCCTTTTTGCTGTCTAGAAT
The DNA here is from genome assembly GCF_000243295.1 of Trichechus manatus latirostris. Lineage (NCBI taxonomy): Eukaryota > Metazoa > Chordata > Mammalia > Sirenia > Trichechidae > Trichechus > Trichechus manatus. The sequence continues at coordinate 1,614,651 of NW_004443974.1, forward strand.
AACTCCCTTCATTTCTAGCCTCCTAATCCTAAGTATAACTCAAATCTCTCTTCGTGGACTCTTTCCACTGTGAGTCGGTGCTCTACTCCTGGGCTAAGGTATTTCCTGCACTATATTTCTGTCATTCTGCCTCTTATTTCCCCAACTAAATTTCTTTTGTAAGTGCAAGGGCAGAGACCATATTTCATGTTTGCTTCTAGTGACTCTAGTGAGAAAGTGCCTACTTAATAGAATAATTGTAGACTTCCATTAAGCTCACCTTAAGATAGAGATCAAGTCACATCTTTTATAAAAGATTTCAGTTAAAAAAAAAAAAAATTACTGGCCCATAAGTGTACAGGATAACTGAATCTGCTATTGTTTTGTCAATTTATAAACCATGAGCATACTTCCTACTACTGCCAATTCTTTTAAAGTTTCTTAATTAATTTCTATTTTCATGGAAGGTATTTTTCTACTTTTAGAAGTATTACCTTCTGGATTAAGGTTTCTCATATTTTTAGTCTTCAAGGCATTGAATGGTCTTACTTGAATTTGATGTTCTAATATTGAGTCAGGATAATGATCAAAGAAGATTTCATTGACTGCCATGTCAAAAGTTGGGATTACTTCCTATACAAACAAACATGAAGTTACTGTGCTTGTACTTCTATCTTGACAGTTAAATGTAATAAAGCATTTCATATGAAATATATAGAAAACAAAAAACATGTCATAACCCAAAACCATTATCGTATATAATTATACACATGACCGTTAAAACCTTAGGCAAACTTAACGATCTTATCTCTGCATGATATTGCCATTTGCAGTTAAATATATATGAAAGCGCCTTGGCATAATTTGGGCTTTCAATTGTTTAAAAAAAAAAAAAAAAAAAAGGGATTTTGAGCTCATACTTTTATGCCTTATTTTTCCTCAATAATAAAATGATACCCCATGCATCTGTCAGTTTGTTGTACTGCGATGGCTTGCATGTTGCTGCGATACTGGAAGTTATGCCACGGTTATTTCGAATACCAGCAGGGTCACCCACAGTGGACAGGTTTCAGTGGAGTTTCCAGAGTAAGACAGACTAGGAAGAAGGACCTGACAATCTACTTCTGAAAAAATTGGCCAGTGAAAATTCTATGAATAGCAGTGGAACACTGATATAGTGATGGAAGATGAGCCCTTCAGGTTGGAAGGCACTCAAAATACAACTGGGGAAGAACTGTTTTCTCAAAGTAGAGCTGACCTTAGTGACGTGGATGGAGTCAAGCTTTCGAGACCTTCATTTGCTGATGTGGTACAACTCAAAATGAGAACAGCTGCAAACATTCATTAATAATTGGAACATGGAATGTACAAAGTATGAATCTAGGAAAATTGGTTGTCAAAAATGAAATGGAATGCATAAAGATCAATACCCTAGGTATTAATGAGTTGAAATGGACGGGTACTGATCATTTCGAATCAATCACATGGTCTACTATGCTGGGAATGACAATTTGAAGAGGAATGGCATCACACTCGAGTGGACCAACACGCAGTATTATGATAAAACAGAGAAAATACTGAGGTCGTCAAGGACTTTACTGTACTTGGGTTCATGATCAACGCCCATGGAAGCAGAAGTCAAGAAATCAAACAACGCTTGCATTTGACAAATCTGTTGCAAAAAAACCTCTTTAAAGTGCTGAAAAGCAAAGGTACCACCTTTGAGGACTAAGGTGTGCCTGACCTAAGCTGTGGTATTTTCAACTGCCTCAAATCGATGAAAAAGCTGGACTACGAATAAGGAAGATGGAAGAATTGATGCCTTTGAATTATAGTGTTGGTGAAGAATCTTGAACATATACCATGGACTGTCAGAAGAATGATCAAGTCTGTCTTGGAAGAAGTACAGCCAGAAAGTTCATTGGGAGTGAGGATGGCAAGACTGTCCTATGAACTTTGAACATGTTATCAGGAGGGACCAGTCCCTGGAGAGGGACATCATGCTTGGTAAGGTAGAGGGTCAGCAAAAAGAGGAAGCGTCTTGACGAGATGGACTGACATGGTGGCTGCAACAATAGGTTCAAACAGCAATGATTTTGAGGATGACGCAGGACTGGGCAGTGTTTCATTCTGTTGTACATAGGGTTGTATATGAGTTAGAACTGACTCAATGGCACCTAATAGCAATAAAAAATGATACCCAAGTAAACTAAATCATAGTTTATTTCAATTTTGTGGATAAGCAACCAGATTCTGGAGGCTAAGAAACTTGACCAAGGTTACACAGCTAGTAAGCAGCACACCAAGACTCAAGACCAAGTCTACTTGCCTCTTAAAGTTTATGTGGATATTTTCATTAATAAAAACCGACCCTAAGTCTAAAAGAAAAAGATTACAGAAAGGTTAACATATTTTGTCAAAGATGGCAGAAGTGTGTAATGCACTTATAAAATATCTCCATTTAAGTTAGTCAAACTCAAGACGCTACCAATTGTAACATTCACTATCATTTTATACACTACTAAGAAACATTGCCAATTAAAGTATGACATGCTACTAGCAGTACCGCACATCCCAATTTCAAAAGTGTCAAAGTATCAAAAAGAGTTCATCTTAAAATAGATGAAACACATTTTTCTTTACATGTTTTGGTATTTTAGAGGTATACTCTCTCCATCACCAAGGAAACTCTACTATCCAGAAGCACATTCTTTCTAGATATTTCACTGTAAGTCATCAAGGTCAAAGTCAAATTCTTACCTGTGGGTAGCAGAGAAGCTGTCTGTACAATGTTTTGTCAAACGATTCTATATGTTCACAGTTTACATTTAAAAATGGTTCTCCAATAACATTAATCTATAAGGCAAAGAAATGTTATACTTTGGCAGCTTTGTTAGTTTAAAAAACAAATTTGAATTTAGAAGTAAGAAAATCTGATTACCTCCTCAAGTCGTTGCATGTATAGAGGCTCTTTAATATCTAGGGCAACATTTTCTTCGTCTTTAGCCAAAAGGTCAACAAAACGCCGAAGAAATCTCTTAACGTTCAGAGTAAAAAAAATTAAGCTTACTGCGTTTTGGAATAAACAACTATTTAAAATACAAAACTAATGAGCATGTCACAATTTGAGGATAAATAATGCATTCCTTCTTAAAAACTCAAAAAAACAAGAACCAAAGCCCATCAACAATCTTAAGCAACCTACACACCAGGATACAGGTTAGACTTCCCAAGAGGGGAGTTTTAAATGTATAGCTCACCTGAAAATTTTCTTTGCATGTGGCCACATTTACATCTGTTCCCCAAATCACAAGTTTCTGGCCTAGAGATGGCTCGCTTGCCACTAAATCGTCTGTTGTTGGCTACACAGAAAAATGACAGAGCCGTGTAAACAGATTTACCCATTTACACTTCCCAAATGATGTTACCAAAAGACTGTACTGTCTGCTCACACCATCAGACTGCAGGTCCACTTGCCGCCCCTTCCGTGCAGATCCAAGGTCAGGTCTTTGCCTCATGGGTGTGCCCCGGACACCACTCTGCGGAGTTCCCTCCACTCGAGAGCTGGGAGTGCCATATGTCAGTGGAGAGCTAATGTCAAAGTCAAGAGGGATAGCTGTAAAAACAAAATTGGAAAATTTACAATGCAATTCTAGTAGCACATCAAGCCTGAAATAACAGTGTGTTATCTGTTGATCCAAGTCATCTAAATTTAACACTGAATTACTTAACCTAATCTATTGTGGTTGCACACCTCTGATGGTGCAGTGGTTAAGAGCTCGGCTGCTAACCAAAAGGCTGGCAGTTGGAGTCCACCAGCCGCTCCTTGGAAATCCTATGGGGCAGTTCTACTGTCCTATAGGGTCGCTATGAGTTGGAATTGACTAGACTGCAAAGGGTTTGGGGTTTTTTTTGGTACTGTGGTTGAAAGGAGCCCTAGTGGTGAAATGGTTAAGTGCTCAGCGGCTATCTGGTTGGCAGTTCAAACCCACCAGCTCTGCAGGAGAAAGATGCGGTAGTCTGCTTCCATAAAGATTATCCAAAAACCAAACCCGTTGCCGTGGAGTCAATCCCTACGCATAGAGATCTGACAGGACAGAGGAGAACTGCCCCATAGGGTTTTCAAGGAGCTGCTGGGGTGTTTGAACTGCTAACCTTTTGGTTAGCAGTCACTGCGCCATCAGGGCTCCTCCGTAAAGATTACAGCCTTGGAAAGCCTCTGTCCTGTAGGGTCACTATCAGTCAGAATCAACTCAATGGCAATAGGTTTGCTTTTTTGGCGACGGAGATTTTGAAGACTACAAAGAAACTTTACCTATTCGTTTAGCCCGAACGTGCTATCTCTGTGCTCTGTCCTCCGGCTCTTTTGTCCTATTAGCTCTCAGGGGTGATGAATCTACTATTAGCAATTATGATCCCTGGAAGCCCAGTCTATTTACTGACCACCACATAACCCAGCTCCTGGGAGACGTACTTGAAGCATGCAACTGTTGAGGGCTGGAAAACAGGGCGTCCTGCGCGACAGGGCTCCGCAGGTCGGCACCGGGGGAGGTAGGCATGGGCTGCAGCTCTCCAGAAGTGGAGTCCTCACCCTTCCGTCTCTGAGAGGGCGATAACCTGGCATCTTCACTTTGACCTTGTTACATAAAACAGAAAAGTGCAACGACCATCGGCCTCACCCTTGGTCCTCCGGGATCTGTCCCAATCTGGGAACAGGGGGATTCATTACTTAACAAGCACGAATCAAAGAAAGTGGGGCAAGTGGGCAGAGGCACAGCTACCGATTACAACCTGGGACCACCGCGGCCAGGAGAGGAAGCGAGGTTTGCGCTGCTTGCGTTCCAAGGACAGTCCTAGCACAGGGGCCCTAACAGCAGGACGCGCCCCGCGAGACCCGGCCCGGCTTGGCGGGAAAACGGCGCAAGGGCGGGGCGGGAACTCACGCGTTGGCGTGTGGGTGCCACGGGCGCGCCGGCTGCCGCGGCGGCTCGGGGTCGACGCAGGGGATGACATGGCGGCGGGCACCTAAGGGACAGGAAAACTGGGCTCGCGCACTCCCGCCCTGCGGGTGTCCGGCCTTCTCTCCCCCGCCTCCTCTCCCTGCGGGGCTCAGGCCGACGCTCCCCCTCGCGGGCCTCCGGGCGAGACCCCCGCCTCCATTCCTAGCGAGGGTCCGGGTCCCACCCACCCCCGCAACTCCCTCCCTGTTACCAGACGATGGCCGCAGGCTCAGCGGACTCGTGCGGATGCAGACGCGCGGTCCTGCTTCTAGCAGCGAAACGCCGGACCGCCCGGGTTAGCACAGGACCGCACTGCCGGCCGCGCCCCTCGGCGGCGTCCCACCAATCTCAGCGGCGCGCTCGCGTCGCTCCGCCCCGGGAGGTGCCACTGCGTCCCAACAGGGGGAATGGCGGCTCGGCGAAGCCCCTGCCACCAGGTGGTCTGGCCCGAGCTGGAGCCCGGCTTGGCGGGAAATCGAGGCGCAGAGCGGGGCCCCTGCGGAAGAGGCGCGCAGGCTCTCACCCCCGGGGCGCGTTTCGTTTCTAAAGGCTTTCTAAATACATTTTCCTTTCTGTAAAGGAACAAACTTGCAGCACTCTAGATTGCAGGCCCCTGGGCTGTCTCTTTCCTCTCTCTAGTATTTACGTCCAATACCCTGCCCTCCCCACCTATTTGCGAGGTCAAACCGAGGTGTTTCCCTAATCGTTACGCGCCCACGTGTGCCCGCAACATATATCAAGCGCTGCACTTTCAGAAACCGGCCAGCACCTCAACCCAGCCTAAGCGGCCTGCTCTTACTACGAGTCTGTCTACCTATTTCTACCAGAGGACGGGCCCCCAGGCAGGGTCCCGCCTCTCCCGCAGCTGCCTGTCCTGTCGCGAACCCCACCCCCAGCCCCGCCTCTTTCGCAGTGAGCCCTGCCCCTGCCGCGAACCCCGCCCCTCCCACCGTCAGACCCGCCTCCTCCGCGTCTCGCGGTCTTTCCCTGTCCCTGGCCGTTGTGCGCATGCGTGCGGCCGAGGTTCATCGCTATGGCCGCCACCGGCGCGGGTTTGCAAGGTTCCTTGCAGCAGCTGCAGCAGTACTTGTCAGCCGTGGACCGCGGCACTGCCGCGATGGCCGGTTATCAACTGATCCGCGGCTTGGGCCTGGAGTGTCTGCTGGGTGCCAGCCCCGCGGCGCTGGGTGGGTACCAGTCTGCGCCCCGCGTGTGGGGGGTTTCCGGTTTGCGCTGTAGCTTGATAGTCTAGTGATTGTCTTACCTTTTTTTTTCTTTTGACATTAGAGGAGAGGTGTTTTAAAATTAAAGTTTATGAAAATGTCCCCAAGTTTAGCAGTCATTGATACCCAAAATTTGGGGAGAAAAGTAGAGGAAAGTATTTTCTTTCACCTTAGTCTCTTTTAAACCCACCAATACCTTTTCCAAACCCGTGAATTTGCAGTTTTTACTTTTAAAACGATTGTGGGAGTATGTAACATTGCCTGAGTGAGAAAAAAAAAATTCCCTTTGTTGTAAAAGTGCCTTCGTCCAGCCTTTCCTCATTTTGATGCAAGGAAACGTCCCCGCAAACCGAAAAAACCCAAACAGGTTGCCATCAAGTCGATTGCAACTTGTAGCCATCCTATAGGACAGAGGGTTTGGATTCGAACTGCCCACCTTTTGGTTAGCAGCGGAGATCTTAACGACTGGGCCACCAGGGCTCCTCGTCTCCGACCGTCCTTTTTAAAACACGAGTATATGGACTTTTATCTCCCGCTGCGGGGCTGGTGGGTTCCAACTGCCGACCTTTTTGGTTAGCAGCTGAGCGCTTAACCACTGTAGGCCACCAGGGCTCCTTCTCCTCTATAGCAGTGTCTTCTTAATTAGGGCCAGGTGAGATTTTCTTCCTAAGAGGTTAGTGTTGCATATGGTGGAAGGATACTTCAAACAACACCTGAAGTAAGAGACTGTGTAGTACTTCTGTATTGTGAAGGGTATGTCAGTAATGGGGAAGATCAAGGTAAAAAACTAACAACATTAATTATTTTTTAGACTTAGGGTTTTTAAGTTAGAATTCCTTTTTGTCCCTTTAGTAACTTGTTCCTAAAGCAATTCTGTATTTACTCTCAGTATACATGATAACATTCTTTCACTTTAGGGGCCTGCAGGTGCAATGGTTAAGTGTTCCACTGTTAACCAAAAGGTCAAGTGTTAGAATCCACCAGTAGCTCCGTGGGAGTAAAGGCCTGGTGATCTGCTCCCTTAAAGATTACAGCTTAGAAAACCCTATGGGGCAGTTCTGCTCTGTCCTGTGAGGTCACTGTGTGCTATGGCACACAACATCAGTTTCCTATTACTGCCATAACCGGTTACCCCAAACTTAGTGTTTAAAATGAGGGTGTTGGTGGTTCAGTGATAGAATTCTTGCCTCCATGCAGCCTGTCAGTGGAGACCGTGGAGGCATGTGGTCACCATGCGTCAGGGGCACACTCACTGGCAGCTAACAATATTACACTTGTTTAAAACAGCGTAGATTTATTATCTTAGTTTTATAGGTCAGAAGTCCTGTGTGGGTCACATCAGGCTAAAATCACTGTCATCTCGGCTGTATTCCTTTCTGGAGGCTCTTAGGGAGAATTAGTTGCCTTGCTCATTAAGTTTTTGGTAGAACTCAGTTCCTTGTGGTTGTAGAACTTTGGTCCCTGTTTCCTTGCTGGCATTCCTAGCTTCTAGAGGCCACTTGCATTCCTTGGTCATGACCCCCTTTCTCCATCTTTAAAGCCACCAACAGTGGATCAGGTCCCTCTCACACTTCAGTCTCTCCTCCTCTGTTCTCACAATCTCTCTGACCCACCCTTCTATCACCCTTTTTCACTTTTAAGGGCCCATGTGATTATGTGGAGGCCCCTGGGTGACGCAAATGGTTTGTGCTCAACTTCTAAAGGTTGGCGATTTGAAGCTGTCCAGTGGTGCTGCGGAAGAAAGACCTGGTGATCTGCTTCCATAAAGATAACAGCCAAGAAAACTCTATGGAGCAGTTACACTCTGTCACACATGGGGTCGCCATGACATGAAATCAACTCCACAGCAAGGGGTTTGGGTTTTTTTTTTGGGGGGATGATTACAGTGGGCCCACCCAGGTAATCCCAGTTAATCTCCGTATTTTAAAATCAACTACTTAGCAACCTTTAATGTCATATGCAACCATAATTCCCTTTTGCCATATTCGCTAATACATTCACAGGCTTGGGATTAGGACAAGGACATCTTTGGGGAGCATTATTCTGCCTATTACATCCTTGTGGAACATCATCTAGAATTTCTTGTTTTCCTTGTAGTACAGCAGCCTTAGGTCAGTGTTTTATTATTTGTAAGGCTGAATTGAAAAACATGCAACCCCTTTTGTTGTTGTCGTTAGTTGCCACTGAGTCGATTCTGACTCATGGTGACCCCATGTGTACAGAGTAGAACAGCTCCATAGGGTTTTCAAGGCTGTGACCTTTGAGAAGCAAATTGCCAAACCTGTCTTTCTAGGAAGGAGCCCTGGTGGCTCAGTGATTAAGCACTTGACTGCTAAGTGCAAGGTCAGTGGTTTGAACCCACAAGCCACTCTATGGGAGAAAGATGTGGCAGTCGGCTTCCGTAAAGATTACAGCCTTGGAAACCAAACCCTGTGGGGCAGTTGTACTCTGTCCCATAGGGTTACTCTGGGTCGGAATCGACTCCACGGAAACGGGTTTGGTTTTTGGTTTTTGTCTTTGCAGGAGCCTCTGGGTGAGTTCCAACCACCAAGTTCTTGGCTAGTAGTTGAGTGCTTAACGTTTGTGCCACCCTGGGACTCTGGCAACCCCCTTAGGGTAGGTTTGTTGTTAATGGAGTTCTTGCAACTCTCACAACTTATTTGTTTTCTTTTGTTCAGCATTACAAACTTCCTTAGTTTTTTCCAGAGATTTTGGTTTGCTTGTATTTGTGCGGAGATCACTTAGCATTGAAGAAGTAAGTTGAAATTTTTCATTTTGTTTTTCTTGTATATTCCTTTACATTAGAGTGATTCTTATTTTTACCTGTATTTACTATCATATGTGTATTTCTTTTATTATAGTTTCGTGATTGTAGAGAAGAAGTCCTAAAATTTTTATTTATTTTCTTGGAAAAAATTGGCCAGAAGATCACACCTTATTCTCTTGATATTAAGGTAAGGAGGTTTGTGTTAGAAATTTGGGATATTCCTTTTCTGTTTTTTTTTAAATAGATTTAATGGGCTAAGGCTCTTTTCAGAAACTATTTTGATGTCTTTTGCACATGGGATCTATAATGCTTTTTACAAAAAGTCATAATTATTAGAGCTTTTGAATTGTGGCAAGATCACAGAACACTTTAAAAGGCAATTTAAAAGAATCCTCCCACTAGGTAAGATCCATATTTCTTAAAGTCTGGGTGTTCTCTTTGACAGTAGTCTTAAAGTGCAGTTTTCTCAGGTTCCCATTCTCCAGAGCCTGCTCCTGGCTTGCCTTCCCCCAACACAAACCAACCATAAACCCCAACATAGGCTGCCTCATGATTTACTGTGGAACCTGGTAAGCATAAATTGAGTTGTTCTTACTCAGACTTATACTTTGAACAAGTGCCATGTCTCCACATAAGTTGTGCTTATTTGCCTTGAATTTGCTTTTAGTTCTTGTGAGCTAAGAGTTTATAAAGAAGTATGTATTCAATCTAAGATTACAAGAAATTATAAGAAAATATTTTGTAGATTGTACCTGTTGTTGCATGCTGTTGAATCGGTTCTGACTCATAGCAGCCTTATATGATAGAGTAGAATTGCCCCACAGGGTTTTCTAGGCTGTAATCTTGATGGGAACGGATCTCCACAGAGCCACTGGCTATGTTCTAACCGGCAACCTTTAAGTTAGCAGCCGAGCGTTAAGCCAGCACTCCCTCACATATGTATTATAAAACCCGTTGCTGTGAGGTCAATTCTGACTCATAGCGACCCTGTATGACAGAGTAGAACTGCCCCATAGGGTTTCGTAGGCTGAAATCTTTATGGAAGCAGACTGCCACATTTTTCTCCTGAGCAGTGGCTATTGGGTTCCAACTACCGACCTTTCTTTCAGTTAGCAGCCAAGTGCTTTAACCACTGTACCACCAAGGCTCCTTATATTATCCAAAAATCAAAAACCAGCTGCCATCAAGTCAGTTCCGACTCATAGCAACCCTACAGGTGAGAGTAGAACTGCCCTGTGGGGTTTCCAAGGAGCAGCTGGTGAATTCGAACTGCTGACCTTTTGGTTAGCAGCCAAACTCTTAACCCACAGTGCCGCTAGGGCCCCATTAGCTAATTATAAATTATTATAGCCAATTATTGTATTATAATACGTTTAGCTATTTATAATTTACGGAATATCTTTTTATAAATTGTCTCAGATTGAAATATATACTATTATTTTTAATAGCCTTTTTTTTTAAAGTGGGCTTTGATTTTGTTCCCCTTTGACTTTTCGTCTTTCTTGATAGGAATCTTAGTATTTAAAAAAAACTGTCTCTGTGGTAGCAGTAACTTACATTTGTAGAATGCTTTACGGTTTATAAAGTTCTTTAATACAGTTTGTCTTACTTGGTATTATGTTTTGGTATATCTCCTTTTAAAATTTAGAATACTTGTACCAGTGTTTATACAAAAGATAAAGCTGCTAAATGTAAAATTCCGGCCCTAGACCTTCTTATTAAGGTAATTTTGTTTCTATGTATATGCATTTTATATTAAACATACAACTTATAAAACATAAAACTAGATTTTGGGGTTTTGTTTTGGGTTGTGAGAGGTTGGAGGATAGGATCGGATCACATTGATACACACTTTCCAACCATTACCTGACAATACTCTGGTATTTTGTTCTCACACCTCTTTGGGTAGCCAAGGGAGAATTTTGGGTTGTGAGAGGAGTGAAGAGAGAAAGTAACTAGGGAAATTGCTGCTCTTCCATTTTTCACCCTTATACCCTTTGGTAAAACCTAATGCTACTAGGAATTGTCAAAAAATCAAAACACTTCATTGTATCTCAATTTTTTATAAAAATTGTTTTATAAAAACATGCTTCTAGTCAGTTCCAACTCATAGTGACCCTGTGCACAACAGAATGAAACACTGCCTAGTCCTGTTCCATGCTCATGATCATTGTTATGCTTGAGCCCATTGTTGCAGCCACTGTGTCATTCCATCTGGTTGAGGGTCTTCCTCTTTTTCACTGACCCTCTACTTTACCAAGCATGATGTTCTCCAGGGACTGGTCCCTCCTGGTAACATGTCCAAAGTATATGAGACGAAATCTCACCATCCTCGCTTCTAAAGAGCATTCTGGCTGTATTTCTTTCAAGACAGATTTATTCATTCTTTTGGCAGATTTATTCATTCCTTAGCAACAGGAATGGGTCTATATGTTGTATTGAAATGGTTCTCAGTACTCACCCTCACCTGCATCTCACTTTCACCTGCATCTCTCTTTTAGACTTCTTTAGGTCTGGTTCTACTGTAACACATGGGGTCAACATGAGTCAGAATTGACTTGATGGCCACAGGTTTCTTTTGGTTTGGGGTCTGGTTGGTCCTTGGTCTTGAGGACCTCTGAGAGAATGGTTCTAGTCATTTTGTTGGTTTCTTGGGAAGGTAAAATCAAGTCTTCCTGCTTTGTATCCAGTGGCCCTCTACTACCTACCTCAGATCCTACCTCCAAATAATCTGGCTAGATAAGAGTTTCAAGAGGCCTGTGTAACTTCCTTAAAGACACATGCTTCGACTCTGCTGTGTACACATGCACTGAGAGAGATGAAAGCCTTTTCTTTATTTTCCTCTTTAGTAAATGCTGATTTGTGTTCTTACAGTTACTTCAGATTGTGAGAAGTTCTAGACTCATGGAGGAATTCAAAGTTAGAGAATTATTTAGCAAATTTTATGGAGAACTTGCTTTGAAAACAAAGTTACCAGATACAGGTGAGATGCGTTTTAAACATTATTCTAAAATATTTTAACACATTAATATACATTTTTTTTAGTATAAAATTTAGTTTTCATCTATTAGGGTCCTTATATGTTTTAACGATGAATCCTTTTTGCTGAAAACAAACCAAAATGAAAATAAACAAAAACGATCTGTAATGATTTCTATTTATGAAAGTTTTAATCCTTACAAAATGATTCCTCTAAATAGAAAACACAACAGATTGCAGATACAGTTTAATTTACAACAGTGGATTAGTATTAAAACTCATCAGGAAGGATTCCATTATAAAGCACTAGATACTTTGTCTTATTGTGAAATTAGTTTGTCTCATTGTGAAATTATTTTTGAACTGAACAGCCTCTTATTTGCTAATTCACGTATTTTTGTTAGTTTAACTTATTTAAATGTAAGTTAGACCTTCATTTTTCTAAATTTTTTTTTTCAGTTTTAGAAAAAATATATGAGCTCCTAGGAGTATTAGGCGAAGTTCATCCTAGTGACATGGTAAATAATTCAGAAAAACTGTTCCGGGCTTTTTTGGGTGAACTTAAGACCCAGGTATGGTTTTGACTTTCTATAAACTATAGGATATTCTGCTTCCATGGACTTGAATGTGTTTTCTCTTTTAATGATATCTTTTTCAAACTCTCTTCTTAGATGACATCCACAGTAAGAGAGCCCAAACTGCCGGTTGTGGCAGGATGTCTGAAGGGCTTATCTTCACTGATGTGTAACTTCACTAAATCCATGGAGGAAGGTATTACTTTACTTCACTTGTATTCTTTCTCTATTCAAAAACTTTTAAGTCTCAACAGAATTGCCTGTTGTTTAGATTTGTGAACTTTTTGACTGGTTGTAGATTCACAAGCAGTTTGAAAAATAGTACAGAGAGAACCCATTTGCCCTTTACCAGTTTCCCCCATTGATGACACCTTTCCTAACTACAGTACAGTAGCACAGCCAGAATATTGACATTGATGTGATCCACCCATCTTACTCAGATTTCAAGTTTTACATGCGTGCATGTGTGTGTCTGTGTGTTTATTTAATTCTGTGCTGTATTATCACATCAGGGCTATGGACTAGTTTGAACCCTACCAAAAATTTGCATTTTTAACAAATTCTGTGCTGAGAATTTGCATTTCTAATATGTTCCCTGGAAGTTATACATAAGAATCACCTGAGGATCTTGTTAAAATGTAGATTCTGATTCAGTATGTTTAGGGTAGAAATGCCAATTCTGAGCAGGGAACTTGTTAGAAATGCAAATTCTCAGCAGGGGTTTGAACCAGAATGAACTGATTTGAAGCCCTGTATCACATGTGTAGCCTTGTATATCCACTACCACAGTCAAGATACTGAACAGTTCCATCAGCAGAGGGATCCTTCTCTAGTGACAGGCACCTTTCTAGTGGCAACCACTAATCTCTTTATCTCAAGAATGGCATATAAATGGACTCATAGTATGTAACTTTTTGAGGTTGGCTTTTTTCATGTGGCATAATTCCCTTGAGATCCATCCAAGTTGCTATGTATGCCAGTTCTTCCTTTTATTGGTGAATACTGTTCATAGTACGGGTATACTGCCATTTCTTTAACCATTCACTTGTTGAAGTACGTTTGATTTGGTTCCAGTTTTTGGATATTATGAACAAAGCTCCTGTGAACACTTATGTACAGGTTTTTGTGTGAATATTTAAGTTTTCATTTCTCTGAGATAGATGCCCAAGAGTGCAATTGCTGGGTCATATGATAAGCACATGTTTAGTTTTTTAAGAAACTGTCAGCTTTTCTAGAGTGACTGTACCATTTTACATTCCAGCCAGCAATGTATGAGTGTTGTGGTTTCTCCACATCTTTGCCAGCATTTGGTATTATCTCTATTTTTGTTCTAACCATTCTGATGGGTGTAGTGATACGTCATGTTGTTGTTGTTGTTGTTGTTGTTGTTAGGTGCCGTCTAGTCAGTTCCGACTCATAGTGACCCTGCGTACAACAGAATGAAACACTGCCCAGTCCTGTGCCATGCTCATGATCATTGTTATGCTTGAGCCCATTGTTGCAGCCACTGTCATTCCATCTCGTTGAGGGTCTTCTTCTTTTTCGTTGACCCTCTACTTTACCAAGCATGATGTCCTCCAGGGACTGGTCCTTCCTGGTAACATGTCCAAAGTATATGAGACGAAATCTCACCATCCTCGCTTCTAAAGAGCATTCTGGCTGTATTTCTTTCAAGACAGATTTATTCATTCTTTTGGCAGTCTGTGGTGTATTCAGTATTCTTTGCCAACACTGTAATTCAAAGACATCAGTTCTTTGGTCTTTCTTATTCACAGTCCAGCTTTTGCATGCATGTAAGGCAATTGAAAACACCTTGACTTGGGTCAGGTATACTTTAGTCCTTAAAGTGACATCTTTGCTTTTTAATACTATGTTGATTTTGGTATGTCATTATGGTTTTTTTTTTTTTTCCTTTTTTTAAATTCTTTTTTAGTTTACATATTTTTTAATTGTGAAAATATACACAACAAAATATTTGCCTATACAGCAAGTTCCACATTTATTTTTTCAGTGACATTGATTATGTTTTTCATGTTGTGTGACCATTATCCCTATCCTTTTCCAAAATATTCTACCACAAGTAAGATAAACTCAGTGACCCTTAAACAGAAACTTTCCCTTTCCCCCTCCTTCCCACCCTGTAGTAACCACTAATAATCTTTGGTTTCTGTGTATTTATTTCATATAAGTGAGATCATACAGTATTTGTCTTTTTGCGACTGACTTGCTTAACTCAATGTTTTCAAGGATCATCCATGTTGTAGCATGCATCAGAACTTCATTTCTCTTTATGGCTGAGTAATATTCCATTGTATGTATATACCATGTTTAGCTTATTCACTCATCTGTTGATGGACATTTTGATTGTTTCCACCGTTTGGCTGTTGTGTAAAGTGCTGCAGTGAACTTTGGTGTACAGGTTTCTATTTGCTTTCTGGTTTTCATTTCTTTTGGGTATATACCTAGGATTGGAATTGTTGGGTCATATGGTAGTTTTATGTCCAACTTATTGAGGAACTACCAAACTGTTTTCCACAGTGACTGTACCATTATACATTCCTACCAGCAATGGATGAGAGTTCCAGTTTCTCCACAACCTCACCAACACCCGTTGTTTTCTGATCATTTGATCATTGCCATTCTAATGTGGGTGAGGGGATATCTCACTGTGATTTTGATTTACATTTCCGTAGTGGGTAATGACCTGGTGATCTGCTCTGGTAAAGATTACAGCCTGGGAAACCCTATGGGGCAGTTCTAAGTTCTACTGTGTCATATAGGGTCACTGAGAGTTGGAGTCGACGCAGTGGCCTGCAACAACAGCAACAACACAGCAGTGGCTACTGATCTTGAACATCTTTTCATGGGCTTGTTGGCCATTTGAATATTCTCTTTGGTTAGTTGTTTGTTCAGGTTCTTTGCCTGTTGTTTGATTGGATTGTTTGTCTTTTTGTTGTGTCAAAGAAGAAAATCTTGTACTCTGATAAGAGTAAGATCAAAGAGTTTTATTGAGGAATAGCAACTTGAGTTGGTCAGTACATAGTGAAAGTAAAAAGTGCTCTGCCATTCTGAAAAAGGGCAAAGTTTTTATACATGGTGTTCAGCGTGACAATATGACAGACATTTAAAAAAAAAAATTCTTCATTTGGTTAATCTGTTTTCTGACAAAAATTTCTTAGTAACAGTTTGAGTAAGCAGTTTTCAAGGACGTTTTCATTACATGCTTCCTGGGACATTCTTT
Organism: Trichechus manatus latirostris; assembly: GCF_000243295.1. Taxonomy (NCBI): domain Eukaryota; kingdom Metazoa; phylum Chordata; class Mammalia; order Sirenia; family Trichechidae; genus Trichechus; species Trichechus manatus. Next base: position 1,630,415 of record NW_004443974.1, read on the forward strand.
GTACACATTTTCCCAGAAAAACCACTTCTCCTTCATCCCCTCCCTTGTTTGCCTAAGAGTGGTTCATGGTAACCCATTATAGAGAGCCTGCTCTGAATGCTTCTGTTTGAATTTTTGCTAGCACATTCCCCCTTTCAGGCCTCCACTAGGGGCCACTGATCACCCACAATTGAGTATCCTTTCTTCTGCTTTCTTGAAGGGCTTTGGTCAATAAAAATTATTTTCTTCACCTTGCTGAGCTCATAGGCCTCGTCTTTAGGATGATTGAATCTTTAGTGAGGTTATGGCAGCAGGCAGGGAGGGCCAGATGGGAGGAACAAATTCAGAACAAACTCAGGCAACAGCAGTCAATACAAAATACCCAGGGAAACAAGATTGGTCCTCTTCATTAGTCTAGATGCTGGTAAGGGCTTTAAGAATAGAACTTAAACTAAAAGGAGGTACCCACATAATATGTGGTAAAATGTCCAGTTGGGGTTTAGGGTCAGTTTTCTTCCAAGAATTCAGCTTCCTTGAAATACATTACTCTTTGCATAGTTAGTGGAGTTTCATTTTGGTTGCAGGCATTAGATAAGCATTTCATACAACGTTTGATTAATACTACAATGATGAGTTAAAAAAAAGTGAAAGAATTAAGCCAGTTATACTATGAAATGCAGCCAGGAGCCAATACCTTTTGGTAACCAACTAAAGATATCTAGAAAATGAGAGTCAGGCATAAGAGGTATTAAATGCAGCGAAGTAGCTTTTTGGTGAATTTTCCTGATGTCTTGTTCTACTTCTCCAGTGGTATTTAGCCAAATGTGCAGGAGGTATTAGCAATAGCACAAACCCCTCCCTGCTGGGCTAGAAGGAAATCAAGAGCTATTCTGTTGTGTAGTACCACCTTAGCAAGAGGTTCTAAAGATCTTTGCTGAGCAGCCATTCTGTCTGCAGCGTCATCTGCAGTCTGAGCCAGGGTGGCAGATAAGTTATGAATGGATTTCTTAAGTTGGGTAATATCATGATCGGGTAAAAGTGCTCGAAGGAACACCCATCCTAATCCAGGTTTATCAGCTATTGGATTATGGTCTAACATAGAGTCTCTCTTAATTTGAACACCAGTCCAATGTATATTTTCAGTATAAGAATGGATATTTATGGAAACTCCTAAGACACCTAGTGTGCATTGCGCTTTCGTCCTTCAACCATCCAAGCAGGGCAATTCCCAATCATAGGGGCTGTCGTCTGGTTTGAATCTTCTACTGTGCTATAATTCGAACCTCCACATAAAAATACATATCAAAGAGGAGCACAAATCATATTGTTTCTGGTATAATTGTCCAGGAAAGGAATAGTTTCGTTAACCTGCTTAAGCCAATTTTTGGTAAGGGAATTGTTACAAAGCAACAATCGCCCTAATCTCACTGGGCTCCAGAGCTTAGTACAAAGAGGGGACAAGTTATTTAAATCAGTCTCTTTTCCCCATAAGCAGTTGGTTAGCTTGGTTGCACTTTGGGACAAACTCATGAAGTACCTAGGAGAATTAGCAAGGTGGAGTGGGAAAGTAGTATCATTTAGGCAGTTCTTCTGAAATCTGTGACAACTGGAAAATGATTTTATCTTAGAACAATTTGATCTTCTTTCCATGATATGAGTTAGGCTGAAGCATAGTACCTGAGGTTGGGCTAACAATCCAGGGGGATGCCACTGCCTAACATGTGGCTCGCTTAAAGGTAATGTTAAGATTGATAGTAGCATTGGGTACAAGACTATAATTCAATATAGGAAATGCTTAATAGATCTGAATTTTCATGCCCAGATTGCAGCTGGAGATGACAGATCAAATTGCTGGCACTAGCTACTGATCGAGCTGGTTTAATAAATGCATTCCCTTCCCGGGCTAAGTTAATAAATGCATTCCCTTCCCATGCAGTGGAAGACGCCACTGAATACAGAAAACTAAAAATTAAATGGACCTTCTTGTTGGATAAAATTACCAATGAAAAAGACCACAAGTGTGAAATAAAGCTAATAATATAAGAATAGCTACAATTATAAAGCATAATCCACAAAATCAGCAGGGTTCATGGAGTCTTGCTCCATGATCTTGGGATCAGCTGTCTACCTCAGATGTTGTCTGCTTCTGGCCACTAGTGCATTTTAAAGTGATTTTTACTTCTCCAGAGGTATGACAAGTCCACAGGGGTGTCTTGGCCTTCTTTAGTTGTGACAAATGGATCCAGGTTTTAACTCCCTGTAATTTGGCAATAACATGGATTAGTAAGAAGAACTAGATACAGCCCTCTCCATCGAGGTTCCAGTGAGTCTTAATTGATATATTTTCCAATATACATAGTCTTCTAGGACAATGTTAGGCAGATTGTGGGATTCTAATCTGGGTCATCAAAGGTTTCTGTAACTTGTGAAAAATATTCTATAGAGTATTGGATTAAAGATTGACAGTATTTTAATAATTCAGGTTGAACAGTGTTAGAGTCAGTATAGGCAACATGAGGGAGGGCCATAGGTTTTCTAGTAAATATCTCATATGGAGTAAGTTTGTGGGATTCGAATAGTGTAGATCTTAAGTTCAAAAGGCCTAAAGGAAGGACCTTAATACAGGATAAATTTAGGGCCTCACAAAGCTTGGCTAACTGAGTTTTTATTATACCATTAGTCCTTTCCATTAGGCCAGCAGATTAGGGTTGATAGGGGCAATGTAATCTCTCATAGATGGGGAAAATTGCACGTATTTCTTGAGTGACTTGGCTAGTGAACTGGGTCCCTCTATCACTACAAAGAGTCTTCAGTGATCCCCAGGTAGGGATGATGTTTTCAAGAAGTTTTTTAGCTGCAAAGGCCGCACGCAGTTGCATAGTGGCAGGGGAAAGCCTCCATCCAGTGTGAAAATCTACAAGTCATCACTAATATGTATTTATAACTGTTGGAGGGTTGGAGCTGAATGAAATCCAGCTGCCATTCAAGCATAAGCCCAGGGGGCAAGGGGTATCGTCCAGGTAGGACTTCAGGATACTTTCTGGAATTGTGGCAAGGGCAAAGGGGGCAGTGGGAGACACCGTGTTCGGGATCTTCAAAAAATTTTCCCCACCAATATTTCTTTAGAGTCTCAATCATTTTATCTTGTCCCACGTGAAACCCTTCATGTAATGTCCATGTCATAGGAGTATGTAAAAATTTGGGTAACACAGGTTTCCTTTTCTTTTTTTTTAATTAAAATTTTTTAATTTTATTGTGCTTTAGGTGAAAGTTTGCAGCTCAAGTTAGTTTCTCATTCAAAAATTTATACACATATTGTTTGTGACATTGGTTGCAGTCCCCACAATGTGACAGCACTCTCCCTCTTTCTGCCCAGGTATCCTATGTCTTTTTGTCCAGTTCCAGTCCCTTCCTGCCTTGTCTTGCTTTTGGGCAGGAGTTGCCTGTTTGGTCTCATATACTTGATTGAACTAAGAAGCATGTTTCTCACTTGTGTTATTGTTTGTTTCATAGGCCTGTCTAATCTTTGAAAAGTGGTCTTTGGGAGTGGTTTCAGTTCTGAGTTAGTAGTGTCCAGGGGTGATAGTCTTGGGGGTTCCTCCAGTCTCTATCAGATGAGTTAGTCTGTTTTATTTTTTCTTTTTTTTTTGTGAATTTGGATTTTGTTCTACATTTTTCTCCTGCTTTGTCCGGAGCTCTGTCATGATCCCTGTCAGAGCGGTCAGTGATGTTACCCGGGCACCATTTAATTCTTCTGGGCTCAGGCTGGTGGAGACTGTGGTTCGTGTGATCCTTGAGTCCTTTGGGCTAATATTTTCCTTGTGTTTCTGGTTTTCTTCATTCTCCTTTGCTCCAGATTGTATGGGACCGATGGATGTATTTTAGATGGCTGCTTGCAAGCTTTTAATATCCCAGACACTAGTCACCAAAGTAGGATGTAGAAAATTTTCTTTATGAACTATGTTATGCCAGTTGACCTAGATGCCCCCTGAGATGCCCCCTGAGACATGTTCCCCAGTGCTCAGCCCCAGCAGCTTAGTCTGTGAAGGTGTTTGGATGTGTCTAGGAAACTTCTAAAACTTTGCCTTGGTCAAGTTGTGCTGACTTCCCCTGTATCGTGTGTGCTTTTCCTTCAACAAAGTTGACACTTGTCTACTATCTAGTTAGTGATTTCCCCTCTCCTTCTCACCCTTGTAACCCATCAAATAATGTTTTTTCTGTGTGTGAACAGTTTCTTGAGTTCTTGTAATAGTGGTCTCATACAATATTTGTCCTTTTGTAATTGACTTATTTCACTCAGCATAATGCCCTTCAGATTTAGCCATGTTGTGAGGTGTTTCACGGATTCATCATTGTTGTTTCTCGTTGTGTAGGATTCTACTGTGTGTGTGTACCATAATTTGTTTATCCATTGATTTGTTGATGGGCACTTAGGTTGTTTCCATCTTTCTGCTATTGTGAATAGTGCTGCAATGAACATGGGTGTACATATGTCTATTTGTGTGATAGCTCTTACTTCTCTAGGATATATTCCTAGGAGTGGGATTTCTGGATCCTGTGGTATTTCTATTTCTAGCTTTTTAAGGAGTGTCATATTTTTTTCCATCACAGGTTTCTGATTAGGTCCAGTCTATAATTTAGTGGCAGTATCTTGTCAACAACCTGCCTTTCTCCATATTTTAGCCTCATCTATTTAGGCTAATTGTTAGTGCTTTAAAAGTTTTTCTGAAGTTAATTCATAAAGGTTGTGGCCATCGGTAAACAAGTTCAAGGGGTCCTTTATTCATCGTGAGGGCAATAGTAATTTTAGAAGCAACTTGTTTTGCTGCATTGTCAGCAAGTGTGTTTCCTCTAATCTTTTAAGTTTGGGGTACGTTTTGGCTGAGGAGCTTGTATTTTTATTATAGCAGTTTCAGGGAGGAGTAGCAGAGCATGTAAAAGGTCTGCCACTACAATTCCATTTTTATGGCAGTCCCAGGAAAAGTTAAAAATCCTTTGTTTCTGTAACATACCAAAATCACTTACAACCCCAGTATAATACTGAGAATCAGTATAAATAATAACAGACTTTCATGACACTAGCTTACAAGCTCTAGTAAACCAAAACCCATTGCCGTTGAGTAGATTCTGACTCAGTGACCCTATAGGACAGAGTAGAACTGCCTTCTAGGGTTTCCAAGGAGTGGCTGGTGGATTTGCACTGCCGACCTTTTGCTTAGCAGCCAAACTCTGAACCACTGTGCCACCAGGGTTCCTCACAAGCTCCAGTAAGGGCGATCAGTTCAGCTTGCTGGGCAGGAAGAATTTGATTCTTAAGGACTTCAGTAGAATATGTGATGGCATATCTAGCCTGGTAATGAGAGCTAAGGAGCCTTGGTGGTGCAGTGGGTTAAGCACTCGGTTGCCAGCTGAAAGGTCAGAGGTTGCACTCCAACAGCTGCTCCATGGAAGAAAGGTGTGGCAGTCTGCTTCCGTAACGATTCACAGCCTTGGAAACCTCATAGTGCAGTTCTACTCTGTCCTAGAGGGTCACTGTGAGTCAGAATCAACTTGACGGCAATGGATTTAACGAGAGCTAGCAGAATTTGGTTTTAAGTAGGAGCTGTCCACAAACAAAACTAAATTGTGATTAGTTAAAGGAGTCTTTCTTTAATCTTTTTGTGGAGTCAGAAGTTGTTCAGTTAAACCCAGGCATTTATGCATAGGGTAATTATCGTCAGTTTCACGGATAAGGGTGGTTGGAGTTATACAAGTTACAGAATGTAGTCTAACATTAGATGATGCCAGGAGAACTTCATAAAAGTGAGCTGATTGGTGAAAAAGTGTTGAGTCAAAGCACAGTTAAGTATGGCAGATACAGCATGGGGCCCATAAATGTCTGAAAAATTTCCCAGCACTATATCTGTGGTGCTTTCCACTAATTTGGCTCTAGCAGCTACAGCCCGGGGACAGGGAGGGTATCTTTTACCTACAGGGTCAAGCTGTAGGCTGTAATAGCTTACAGGTCTTTGATATCATCCGTGTTTCTGGGTCAATATGCCTAAAGTGTTTCCAGACACTTCATGTACAAATAAAGAAAAATCTAGGTGATAGTTGGGAAAACCTAGATCAGGTGTTTGTTTTAAAGCGCCTTTTAATTTATCTAGAACGTCCACATCTTCTGGTGAAATTCGGAGTGAATCTGGTTCAGAGACCTTTAATATTTATATAACGTTTGGGTCAGCAAAGAAGAATTAGGAATCCAAGTCCTAAAATAGCCACAAAGTCCTAAAAAGCCTCGTATACCCGTTTCTTTGTTCTAGGAGTAGGGAAAGCAAAAATGGCCTCCTTTCGTTTAGGGTTGATAGAGATACCTTCTGCAGAGATTATGTGGCCCAAATATTTGACAGAAGGTTGGGACAATTGTAACTTCTCTTTGGAAACTTTATGTCCACTAACAGCCAAATGCCTTAACAAAGCTACACTATCGTCAGTGGAAGTTGAGCATACTAATAAATCATCAACGTGTTGTAGCAATTTGGACTTGTTCGTGAACTGCAAAGGCTGCAAGTCTGCATGGAGAATTTGGGAAAAAAAAGTGGGAGATTCAGTAAATCCCTGGGGCATTATAGTCCAGGTGAATTGTTGATTTTCCCAGGTGAAAGCAAACAAATATTGGCTTTCAGCTTGCACAGGAATACTAAAAAAAGCACTGCAGAGATCAACAATTGTAGTATGTGTGGCAGTCAGAGGGATATTGGAAAGCAGAAAGTGAGAGTTTGAGACTACTGGAAACGTAGGAATAACAATGCTAGGTTATTATGGCACGCAAATGCTGAACAAACCTCCACTTCTGTTGTTTGGTTTTTTCACAGGAAGAACAGGCGTATTGCAAGGGCTGGTGCAGGGGACAATCAAGCCTTTAGAAAGGAAATCTAGTATAATGGGAGCTAGTCCCTCCTTAGCTTCTAGTTTAAGGGGACACTGAGGAGTCTTTAGCAAGGGTATAGATGTATCTGTTTGAATCTTGATTGATTCTGCTGACAAAAAACTTGGACCACATCAGTAGATGTGGTGGCCCATAAGGTTTCAGGAATTAAAGAATTTAAGGGAGAAGAGGGCTAGATTGAGTTGAATCATCATTATGTGTGACCAGCGCTTGCAATTAGCAAGCAGCCTCTTCCTTTTGAATCTATTCTAATTGAAAACCTGTGTCAGCAAATTTTGGGACATTGGGCAAACTTAATGATATTTTCCCCTTTTCAGTAAATTGCAAATGACAATTCCATTTAGAGATCTTCTTCAGGGGGACGATCTCAGCCGAACAAATTGACAGGGATATAAGGACAAAGCAAAAAAGGGTGTAAGTCTTCAATAGGAATGAGAGATATTGGAATGGGTTGAGAATGAATCAGTATTCGCTCTTGATTGGTAACCTGCATACCTTTGAGGTTTTTGTGCTTCAGGGCAGGGGCTTTTGCAAGATAGTGGGGTTAATAGCAGATAGGGTGGATCCAGCGTGAATCAAATATTGGCAAGTTTCTTCATTAATGTTTACAATAGTTTCCCCTTGTGGGTTAAGTACCACCATAGGAAAAGTCCCTTTTGTGTCCCAGAAATGCCTTCATTCCATATCATGTTGAAGGACATCTTGTTGCAGAGTTTTCTTTTTTTTTAATTTCTAGCATTCATTTTTCCACTTACAAGATTTCTTACAGTAGTGGCAGATGCCAGCCTTGAAAGAATTAGAAAGTTTGGCATTTTTCTTTTGATTTGGGGACTGTAATTGTTGCAACTAGAGAGCCATCAATTTCTTAGCCTTTTTATCCCTTTCAGCCTTAAGAGTCTGGGAAAGTTTATAAGCCAAATTGGTCAGTTTCACAATGAAGTCTGTTTCCCAGTCCAGTCAATACCGCTTAACCAAGGCTGAGATTTCAGGTTTTAATTCAGCTATGAAAACAGCATTAAAAGCTCCAGTTGTACCCAGAGCAGATAAGGTAAGACCAGAGTGTTCAGAAAACTTTTGAAGCAGTCTGGTTTGATAATCATAAACATTCTCATTTTTATTCTGTTTACAAGAATGAATTTTTTTCCTATTAATTACTGCGGGAATGGCTTTGGGAATAGCCTCAAGTAATCACTTACCTGTTGCTTGAGTATCCTCAAACAGCTCAGTGGCTGTCTTACCTTATTTAAAGCTAAAGTATTTTGGGAATATTTCCATTCAGCATTTTCTAACCATACTTGAGCTTCTCCAGGCCCATTTATTATATGGATTAGTTGAAACAAATTTGGGAACCGAGGTTGGTAAGCTTCAGGAAGAATTTTAAATTCCTCAGCAAACTTGTAAGGGTTGTCCTGTAATTTTGGAAAACTGTTCACAGTGCTGCATAATTCTAAGTGAGTCCAGGGAATAAAGATAACACTGGGAGACTCCTCAGTATCCATAGGGTGGATCTTAAAGGGTATTTTCGGTAAAGGTTTCTTAGTTGGTTTCTCAGGAAAAAAAGGAAGCTCAGACAGAGTGTTATTGTAGGAATAGGAGGGTAAGCAGAGGTATATAGGAGAGACAGACTGCATAGGGACAGATGGAGCAGGAGTAGAGTTCTGTCACTGTAGCTTCTTATTTTGTTTCATTCAGTCAGGAACAGTATCCTGCAGGAAAGCAATTTTGCTGTCTTGATATCTTTTAGAGTTCTCTAAACACCTATGAAAATAGGCATCTGTCTTAGTTATCTAGTGCTGCTGTTAACAGAAATACAAGTGGATGTCTTTAACAGAGTAATTTATTTTCTCACAGTCTAGGAGGCTAGAAGTCCGAATTCAGGGTGCTAGCTCCAGGATGAGGCTTTCTCTTTCTGTTGGCTCTGGGGGAAAGCCCTTGTCATCAGTCTCACCCAGCTGAGGAGCTTCTCATCGCAGAGACCCCGGGTCCAAAGGATGCGCTATTCTCCTGGCTCTTGTTTCTTGGTGTTATGAGGTCCCCTTGTCTCTCTGCTCACTTCTCTCTTTTATATCTCAAAAGAGATTGACTTAAGACACAGCCTAATCTTGTAGATTGAGTCCTGCCTCATTAAAATAACTGCCTCTAATCCTGCCTCATTAACATCAAAGAGGTAGGATTTACAACGTATAGGAAAATCACATCAGATGACAAAGTGGTGGACAGTCACACAATACTGGGAATCATGGCCTAGCCAAGTTGATACACATTTTTGGGGGACACAATTCAATCCATAACAGCATCTCACTGAGGTTGTTTAATCCGGGAGCCCTTATTTTCCAATTTACTGCACAGAAAAACTAGGTAAATCCCCAAAGTGGTCACTAATTTTCCAAACTATCTTTGGTGAGGTCATACCAAAGAAATAAGAACATACACGTTAAAGGACCAAAGTGTATGTTCATATAGTGGACAGGAGTCCTGGAGAGAGGCTGTGATGTGCCCTTAGAACTGACATTTCCCATTTTTCTTCTGAAAGATAGTAAAAACTTTTTTGCGACTACAAAAACAAATCCTTCAATAAAACTTGATGAGTTACAATGAAAAGGAGTGGAGCTCAGATTTGAGAGGTTATTTACCTTGAGATGAGTCCTAAGGGTCCGTGGAGACAGCCCAAATGGCTCAGCTTGTATTGGAGCCCAAGTCCACGGTACCTTGGGAGTTACTGAAAGCAATGCACCTTCAAAATCCCGCTTCTGACACCAAATATGACAAAGAAGGAAATCTCGTACTCTGATAGGAATAAGAACAAAGAGTTTTATTGAGGAATAGCAACTCTATTTGGGCAGCACACAGTAAAAGTACAAAGTACTCTGTGCTTCTGATAAAGCGCAGAGTTTTTATACACAGGGTTCAGCGTGACCAATACCACAGACATGTTAAAAAAAAAAATCTTTTTTCATGTGGCTGATCTATTTTTTGGCATACATTTTTTTTTTTTAAATTTTTTTTATTGTACTTTAGATGAAGGTTTACAGAACAAATAGTTTCTCATTAAACAGTCAGTACACATATTGTTTTATGACATTG
>NW_004443974.1:1640505-1645706 GCF_000243295.1 Trichechus manatus latirostris
CTATTTCTAGTTTTCTGAGGAAACGCCATATCATTTTCCAAAATGGTTGTATCATTTTGCATTCCCACCAGCAGTGCATAAGAGTTCCCATCTCTGGATTGATTGTTTTTTTTACTGTTGAGTTTTTAGAATTCTTTATGTATTCTAGAAACCAGTACTTTTTCAGACGTGTGGTTTGCAAATATAGGCAGTCCATGGGTTACAAACGTCCAACTGTTGTGTAACCTGTAGTTACGAACCAATCCCTGTAAAGACTTCCCTCTCCCTCCTAGCTCCCTGGATCTGCACCTTCCTGGATCTGCTCTGGGAGGAAATGATGTGTTGCTGCCTGGTGGGTCACAGCTCCAGATGCTCATTGACTGAACACTCAGCAGCCAGTTTCTCCTCGTCTTCCCGCTCTTCCCACTCTGGCTCCTCCTCTTGGCAGCTTCCTCCATGCTGCAGCTGCCCCTGCCCCCGCTCCAGGGGACTTTTCCACTCTCTGTGTTCCTGTACTCTTATCACCCGCCCGCCAGGGGCAAGCCCCTAGTCACCTTAACCCCCCCACCGCAGCTGTCCTTCCTGTCCATGCCTCTGTGCCTGGGAAAGTTTATTCCACCCACCCTCTATCCCTTCTTCCTCCTCCTCCTCCTCTTCACCCACCTCCACTCCTTCCCTCATCGCTTTTTCTGGGGTTGCTGCTGCCAGCCAGTCTGCTCCTTGGTAGCCATGCTGAGGCCTGGGAAGCCCCTGACTTCACGTACTGCTTCACTGTAGTCACTGCCACCAGCCCTTGACCTCACAGAGTTCCGGGCTCTCTTGACAGCTGCACCATCCTGCCCTGCACTGACCTGCAGTGCCCAGCTGGCTCACACTTTGCTTCTCCCAACTCAGTGACATGCATCAGCATGTTATCATTACTCTTAGTGTTATTATGTTAAAGATGTTTTAGTGTATGTGGAAGTGTTTCTTTAATGTTTTTATACGTAGAAAGATACACTATATGCTAAGACAAACATTTGACTGAGGTTAGATATACTTACATACAAATTTCATGTAAAGACAGACTTTTATGAATGGAACTTGTTCATAATCTGGGGACTGCCTCTATTTCCTTCCAGTCCATAGCTTATCTTTTTCATCCTTTTCACAGAGACTTTTGCAGGGCAAAAGTTTTAAACTTGGATGAGGTCCATTTTATCAGTTTTTCTTTTATGCATTACGCTTTTAGTGTAGGCCTTAGAGCCTGAAGATTTTCTGCTCTGTCCTTTTCTAAAAGTTTTATAGTTTTAGGTTTTACATATAAGTCCATGCATATGGACTCAGAGCTTCATTTTGAGTTAATTTTTATATATGGCGTGATGTTTATATAAGGTATATTTTATATAAGGTGTGATGTGTTTTTTATATAAGATTCATTTTTTTTGCTTATGGATGTCCAATTTCTCTTGTAATGTTTGTTGAAAAGGCTATCCTTTCACCATTGAATTGCTTTGAACCTTTTTCAAAAATCATTTGGGCATATTTGTATGGGTCTGTTTCGGGACCTATACATAACATACATACGTGATTCTGTTCCATTGATCTATGTGTCTATCTTGCCACCAATGCTACACTGTCTTGATTACTGTAGCTATATAATAAGCCTTAATATTTGGTCGTGTGATTTCCTCCCACTTAGTTCTTCTTTTTCAAAATTATTTTAGTATTGTGGGTCCTGTTCCTTTCCCTATAGATTTTAGAATAAGTTTATTTGTGTCTACAAAAAATCTTGCTGGAATTTTGACAGGAATTGCATTAAACTTATAGGCTAATTTGGGGAGAATTGACATATTCACTCTGCTGAGTCTTAACAATCTGTGAACACAGTTTATCTCTCCAGTTATTTAGGTTATCTCTGATTTCGTTCATCATTTTGTGATTCTCAGGATGTAGATCCTTGCCTGTTGATTCTATATTCTGTTCAATACACTTTTCTTTATTGCTATCAACAGTGTACTTTTATAATAACTCAAAAGTTTATAGGATAATCTAGCTATGACAATAGTATAAGCATTGTGAAATTCATATCTTTTTAAAAAGCAAGTAAAACTTTTAACCCTAAAAGATTCTTTTTTAAAAAGGTAGTGTCTGTTTATATGCTCTTCTTTACAACTTAGTAAATCCTCTTTTCTACTTCCTGTGTCTTTTGTCTTTCTTAGATTGTAAGTTATGAAATTGCTGATATCCAATAATTTTTGGCCTGGAGAAATTGCAGTTTGACATGTTTCAAGCTAATATTTCTACCAAGGATATTGTAGTAGCTCTCAGTGATTTTCCTTCTTGTCTTCTCTCTCACCTCTGACATGTTGTCAGCGTCCCACTCTGTCAGGTTCTTACTTGAAGATCACCGCTCCTGTGATTCCCCTGAGCAGAGTTACTTCCTCTGTTATAGCACTCAATATTTGTTTTTTTTTTTTTAATTTTATTTATTTTGTTGTTGTTGTGGAGAATACACACAGCAAAACATACACCAGTTCAACAGTTTCTGCACGTACAATGTAGTGATGTTGCTTACGTTCTTTGAGTTGTACAACATTTCTTACCCTCCTTTTCTGAGTCGTTCCTCCCCCATTAACCTAAACTCACTGCCCCCTAAGGTTTCTGTCTAATCCTTTTGAGTTACTGTTGTCATTTGATCCCGTATACAGAGTTCTTAAGGAGCATACGGCTCAAGGCAGACATTCTTTACTAGTTAACCTAAACTATGGTTTGGTTTTAAGAAACCTTCAGGGGATGTTTTTGGTTTAAGGTTCAAAGATTATCTCAGGGCAATAGTTTTAGAGGTTCATCCAACCTTCATGCCTCCAGGAAGTATTGATTCCATGAGAATTTGAAATTCTGCTCTGCATTTTCTCCCTTTTTATCAAGATTCTTCTATGGAATCCTTGATCAAAATGTTCAGTAATGGTAGCCCGGCATCATCCAGTTCTGGTGTCATGGCAGAGGGGGCAGTTGTTCATGGAGGAAATTAGTCACACATTCCATATCCTCCTTCTATTCTTTTTTTTTTTAGATTTTTAAAAATTGTACTTTAGATGAAAGTTTACAGAACAAATAGTTTCTCGTTAAACACTTAGTACACATATTGCTTTATGACATTGGTTAACAACCCCATGACATGGCAACACTTTCCCTTCTCGATCTTGGGTTCCCTATTACCAGCTGTCTTAGTCATCTAGTGCTGCCATAACAGAAATACCACAAGTGGGTGGTTTTAATGAAGAGAAGTTTATTTCCTTACAGTAAAGTAGGCTAAAAGTCCAAATTCAGGGTGTCAGCTCCAGGGGAAGGCTTTCTCTCTCTCGGCCCTCTCATCAGTGTTCCCCCAGAGTAGGAGCTTCTTGGCGCAGGGACACCGGTGCAAAGGACGCGCTCTGTTCCCAGCACTGCTTTCTTGATGGTATGAGGACCCCTGTCTCACTGCTCACTTCTGTCTTTTATATCTCAAGAGATTGCCTCAGGACACAATCCAGTCTTATAGATCAGGTCCTGCCTTACTAACACAACTGCCACCCATCCTCCCTCATTAACATTATAGAGGCAAGTTTACAACATACAGGAAAATCACACAGTACCAGGAATCATGGCCTAGCCAAACTGATACACACATTTTTGGGGGGACATAATTCAAACCATGGCACCAGCTTTCCTGTCCCCTCCTGCTTTCTAGTCCTTGTCCCTGGGCTGTTGTGCCCCTTAAGTCTCGTTTGGTTTTATGGGGCTGTCTAATCTTTGACTGAAGGGTGAACCACGGGAAGTGACTTCATTACTGAGCTAAAAGGGTGGCCGGGGGCCGTACTCTCAGGGTTTCTCTAGTCTCTGTCAGGCCAGTGAATCTGGTCTTTTTTTGTTAGTTAGAATTTTATTCTACATTTTTCTCCAGCTCTGTCTGGGGGACCCTCTGTTGTGATCCCTGTCAGAGCAGTCAGTGGTGGTATCTGGGCACCATCTAGTTGTACAGCACTCTGTCTGGTGGAGGCCGTGGTAGTTGTGGTCCATTAGTCCTTTGGACTGATCTTTTGCTTGTGTCTTGATTTCCTTATTCTCCCTTGCTCTTGAAGGGGTGAGATCAGTGGAGTATCTTAGACTGCTGCTCACCAGCGTTTAAGACCCCGGATGCTACTCACCAAGGTAGAATGTAGAACATTTTCTTTATAAACTATGTATGCCAGTTGAGCTAGATGTTTCCCGAGACCATGGTCCCCACAGCCATCTGCCCAGCAGTTTGGTCCCTCAGGGAGTTTGGATGTGTCTGGAGCTTCTATGACCTTTCCTTGTACAAGTTGTGCTGGCTTCCCCAGTACTGTGTACTGTCTTACCCTTCACCAATGTTACCACTGATCTGTTGTCTATTTAGTATTTCCTCCCACCCCTCGCATCTCTCATAACCATCAAAAATTGTTTCTTTTTGTGTATAAACCTTTTCATGAGTTTTTACAGTAGTGGTCTCATATTTGTCATTTTGTGATTGACTTATTTCACTCAGCATAGGACGACACTATGTTTCATCCATGTTATGAGATACTTCTCAGATTCATCATTATTCTTTACCATTGCATAATACTCTATTGTGTGTATGTACCATGGTTTATCCATTCATCTGTTGATGGGCATCTAGGTTGTTTCCATCTTTTTGCTATTGTGAACAATGCTGTAGTGAACATGGGCGTGCGTTTATCTGTTCGTGTGACGGCTCTTATTTCTCTAGGATATATTCCTATGAGTGGGATTGCTGGATCGTATGGTATTTCTATTTCTAGCTTTCTCAGGGAGCACCATATCATTTTCCAAAATGATTGTATCATTTTGATTCCTACCAGCAGGGCATAAGAGTTCCGATCTCCCCGCAGCCTCTCCAGCATTTGTTATTACCAGTGTTTTTGATTTGTGCCAGTAATGCCGGGGTGAGATGGTATCTCATTGTGGGTTTTAATTTGCATTTCTCTAATGATTAGTGAAGGTGGGCATTTCCTCGTGACTGTTGGTCGCTTGAATGTCTTCTTTGGTGAAGTGTCTGTTCATTTCCTTTGCCCATTTTTTAATAGGATTATTTGTCTTTTTGTTGTAGAGATGTTAGATTTTCTTGTAGATTTTAGAGACTAGATCTTTGTCTGACTTGTAATGTCCAAAATTTTTTTCCCAGTCTGTAGGTTCTCTTTTTACTCTTTTGGTGAAGTCTT
>NW_004443974.1:1646693-1648568 GCF_000243295.1 Trichechus manatus latirostris
CTCTAGCTAGGACTTCCAGCACAATGTTAAATAGAGTGGTGAAAGGCATCCTTGTCTTGTTCCTGTTCTCAAGGGGAATGTTTTCAGCCTCTCTCGATTAAGAATGAGATTAAGAATGACGTTGGCCGTTGGTTTTGCATAGATGCCCTTTATTATGTTGAGAAATTTCCCTTCCTATACCTATTTTATTGAGAGTTTTTATCAGGAATGGGTGTTGGACTTTGTTGAATGCTTTTTCTACATCAATTGAGATAATCATGTGATTCTGTTTTTTTCTTTTTCTTTATGTGATGGATTACATTGATTGATTTTCTAATGTTGTTTCTTCCTTGCATAGCTTGTATGAATCCTACTTGTCCGTGGTGTATTTTTTTTTTTTTTTTTGATACGATGCTGAATTGTATTGGATAGAATTTTGTTGAGAATTTTTGTGTCTATATTCATGAGCGATATTGGTCTGTAATTTCCTTTTTTTGTGGTGCCTTTGCCTTATTTTGGTATCAGGGTTATGCTGGCTTCATAGAATGAATTTGGAAGTGTTGCTTCCTTTTCTATGTTCTGAAATGATTTGAGTGGTACTGGTGTAAGCTCTTCTCTGAATATTTGGTAGAATTCTCCAGTGAAGCCATCTGGGCCAGGGCTTTTTTTTTTTTATTACTTTTTCAATCTCTTGTCTTATTATGGGTCTGTTCAGATTTTCAACATCACTTTTTGTCAGTTTGGGTAGGTATTGTGTTTCTAGAAATTTATCCATTTCCTCTAGGTTTTCAAATTTGTTGGAGTATAATTTTTCATAATACTCTGTTATGATCCTTTTTATTTCCGTTGGGTCAGTTGTAATGTCCCCCATTTCATTTCTTATTTCCTCCTTCTATTCTTGACTCTCCTTCTTCCTCTGTTGTTCCATGCAAAAAGAGACCAATTGTTGTGCCTTTGATGGCTGTTTGGAAGCTTTTAAGACCCCATGCAGCACGCAACGAACTAGGAGGACTAGGAGGTCGAGCAGAAACACTAAATGTGTTACTAGGCCAGTTAACTGGGATGTGCCGTGAAAGCATGAACCTAAATCTCCAAACCAAGAAACGAAATCCCAGGATGTTTTTGGTTGTACGTAAACAGGATTAACAGCTTTTTTTTGGTCATTGTAAATATGTCTATCACACAACTTTTGCCAATTCAACTTTTTACAGGTGTACAGCTTATTAACATCAGTTAACAGTAATCGCCTTTGCAACTGTACCTGTAATCAATGCAATATTTCCATCACTGTTAATCCCCCTTCCCTCTTCCCTTCTGCCCCTGGTAACCACTAATAAACTTTGGTCCTATACATTTGCCTTTTTTTGTCTTTTTATATAAGTGAGGTCATACAATATTTGTTCTTTTGTGGTTGACTTATTTCATTCAGCATGATGTCTTTCAGCTTCATCTATTTGTAGTATATATCAAGACTTCATTTGTCCTACTGGCTGAGTAGTAGTCCATTGTATATATACCACACTTTGCTTATCATTTATCTGCTGATGAGCGTTTAGCTTGTTTTCTTCCACCTTTTGGCTATTGTGAACAGTGCTGCAATGAACATTGGTGTACAAGTCTCTGAGTCTCTGCTTTCAAATCTTTTGGTTATATACCTAGGAGTGGAATTTCTGGGTCATATGGTTGTTCTATTTTTAGTGTTTTGTGGAACCACCACAGTGTTTTCCACAATGGCTGTACCATTTTACTTTCCCACCAGCAGTGGGTAAGGGTTCCAGTTTCCCCACATCCTTGTCAACATTTGTTATTTTCTGTTTTTTTAATGTGAGCCATCCTAGTGGGAATGAAATGATATCTCATTGTGGTTTTGATTTGTATCTCTGATGGCTGATGATG
>NW_004443974.1:1648723-1658561 GCF_000243295.1 Trichechus manatus latirostris
CTTTGCATGTGTTTGGTGGCCTTTTGAATGTCCTCTTTGGTGAAATGTCTGTTCAAGTCCTTTGCCCATGTTATGATTAGATTGTCTCTTTGGTGTTAAGCTGTTGAAGTTTCGGATATATTTGGTTATTAGATTCTTATCGGCTGTATGGTTTCCATAGATGTTCTCCTAGTTAGTAGCTTGTCTTTTCATTTTTTTGGTAAAGTCTTTTGATGAACAGAAGTTTCTAATTTTTATGATGTCCCACTTATTTATTTTGTCTTTTGTTATTATATTAGATAATCCATTATTGAAAGCTACTCCTGACAACGTTGACCCTGCTTTTTCTTCTAAGCATTTTATGGTTTTAGGTTTTTTTCTTTAATTGTACTTTAGATGAAAGGTTACAGAACAAACTAGTTTTGAATTTAAAGAGTTAGTACACATATTGTTTTATGACATTGGTTAACAACCCCATGACATGTTGACACTCTCCCTTCTCGACCTTGAGTTCCCTATTACCAGCTTTCCTGTCCTCTCCTGCCTTTTAGTCTTTGTCCCTGGGCTGTTGTGCCCCTTTAGTCTCGTTTTGTTTTATGGGCCTGTGTAATCTTTGGGAGTGACTTCATTACTGAGCCAAAGGGGTGTCTGGGGGCCATACTCTTGGGGTTTCTCTAATCTCTATCAGGCCAGTAAGTTTTGTCTTTTTTAGTGAATTTTGTAGAATTTTTTCCTACATTTTTCTCCAGCTCTGTCCGGGACCTTCTACTGTGATCTCTGTCAGAGCAGTCAGTGGTGGTAGCCGGGCACCATGTAGTTGTACTGCACTCAGTCTGGTGGAGGCCGTGGTAGTTGTGGTCCATTAGTCCTTTGGACTGATCTTTTCCTTGTATCTTGTTTTCTTCATTCTCTCTTGCTACCGAAGGGGTGAGACCAGTGGAGTATCTTAGATGGTCGCTACAGGCTTTTAAAACCCCAGACGCTGCTCACCAAGAACATTTTCTTTATAAACTGTGTTAGGCCAATTGTGATTTTAGTTTTAACCTTTAGGTCCTTAATCCACTTTGAATTTTTTTGTGTGTATGGTGTGAGGCATGGATCTTGTTCCAGTTTTCTTCATGTGGCAATCCAATTTTCCCCACATCATTTATTGAAGAGACTCTTCTTTCCCCATTGAATGGACTTAGCTGCCTTGTCAAAAATCTGTTGTGTGTGTTTATTTATGAACTCTCAATTCCTATGTGGTATTTGTAATTTACCAGGTTACATATTTATTTCTGCCACTTGACTCTGCTGGCAAGTAGTGTTGTTTATTGATGTTTGTATTTGCTCGGTGTATAAATTGGCACTTGATGAATATATATTGTTCAAGGAAAACAATAACTCTTAATAATCATTTACCTTGTGCTAAGGACTGTCCTAGACACTTTTGCAAGGAAAGTTCCTGTAATAACTTTATAACATAGTGAGTAACATCTCTGTTTTATAGGTTAGAAAACTGGAGCTAAGACATGTTAAGTAACATGCCCGAAGTCACACAGTTAGTGTGGTAGAAGATTAATAGCTCCCAAAATGTCTACATCTAATGGAGAATTAAGGTAGCATATGATGTTAACATTGCAAATCAGCTGACTTTAAGATTGGGAGAGTGTCTTGGATTATCCAAGTGGGCCCAGTGCAATCACAATGTCCTTAAAAGTGAAAGAGGGAGGCAGAAGAGCCAGTGTCTATAGAGATGTGATGTGAGGAGGCCCCTACTCATTGTTCCTGGCTTTGAAGACGGGGTGGAGGGCCATGAGCCAAGGCATGCAGGCAGCCTCTTGAAGGTGGAAAGGGCAAGGAAACAGATTATCCTCTAGAACCTCTAGACAGGAATGCAGCCCTGCTGACACCTTTAGCTCTGTGAGACCCATGTCAGATTTCAGTCTCCAAAACTCTAAGATAATATGTTTGTGTTGTTTTAAGGCACTAAGTTATGGTAATTTGTTACAACGTTCTTAGGAAACTAATATAACTAGTGTCAAGTCTGGGATTTTAGCCTTGGTCTGGCTCTAAAACGCATATTTTTTTCTGTCATTCCATGATCATGTGACTTCAAGCACTAAAAATTAACTAATGCATTCCTTCATAAAATAAATACATCCTGGGTACCAACTATCTAAAGAGTGATGAATTAGGTGTTGGAGTCAGTGATCAAAATTACTAAGTTCCTACATCATGAGCTGTATAGTGGAGGAGGCAGACAGTAAACAAAGAAGCTGTTACCAATGCCAGGGTCTAGTGAAGGAGCACTATGGGTACAGTGAACAGGAATAGTAGTTTGGGGAGGTAGAGGACCACATAGTCAGCTGGTCCTTGTCCTGAGCAGGGTGAGAAAAAGCTGGCTAGGGAGGAGCATTCTGGGCAAGGAACCATGTAGACACATGGCCTCAGCCTGGAGAATATGAGGTCATCTGAGGAGTGCACGGGGAGCGGGCATATGTGGGACTTCGTGAGCAAGCAGCAAGGCAAAGAGACTGGACAGGTAAGCAGGGGTTTAAATAAAGGACTGACATGGATGAGTTGATGTTTTAAAAAAGGTCAGTCTAACTGCTGTGGGTTTGAGGTATGCTTTAGAGGAATATTTTGGAGCCCTGGTGGTGCAGTGGTTAAGAACTGCGGCTGCTAACCAAAAGGTTGGTGATTTGAATCCACCAGCCGCTCCTTGAAAACTCTATGGGGCCGTTCTACTCTTTCCTATAGGGGTCACTATGAGTCAGAATCAACTCAGTGGCAACAGGTTTGTTTTTTTTGGGGGTTAGATGGATTTGAGATATCTTTTTTAGTGGTAGGATAGAGAAAATTTGCTCTTGAATGTGGGAAGTGAGTAAATGAAGTTCGTGTGGCTGATTAATAAGCTGGGTAGGATGGAGGAGGACTAGATTTTAGGCCAAAAATCATGCTTTTTGTTTTGGACATGTTTAGTTTGAGATGCAAAGGAATCATCCAAGTTTAGATGTTTAATGTGCAGTTACATATATGAGACTAGATCTTGCAGGAGAGGTTAGAACTTGAGATATAAATTTGGATATCTTCGGCATCTAAACCAAACCTGTTGCCGTTGAGTTGATTCCGGCTTGTAGAGACCGTACAGGACAAAGTAAAACTGCCCCATAGAGTTTCCAGGGAGAGCCTGGTGGATTCGAACTGCCGACCTTTTGGTTAGCAGCCATAGGTCTTAACCACTAACTATTTAACCAGTTAACCACTACACCACCAGAGTTTCTCTTCAGTATCTAGATGGTGTTTAAAGTTGTGAGTATAAATGACTACCTAGGGAGCAAGGACTGAGAAGACAGGCAAAGGGTCTGTCTTATTTACCTAGGGTTGCCATAACAAAACATCACAAAGAGGGTGGCTGCACAGGACAGAAATTTATTATCTTACAGTTCTGGAGGCCAGAAACCTGAATGCAGGGTGTGGCAGGGCTATGCTATTTTTTATTGGCTCTAGGGGAAGATTCTTTCTCATCTCTTTCAGCTTCTGGCAGCCCTGAATGTTTCTTGGCATTCCTTAGCTTGTATGTAGATGGATCCTCAGATATTGTTGTTTTCCTGTGTATGACCCTTTTGTTATAAGACACCGCTTAGAAGGGATTAGGATTAGGGACCATCCTGCTCCAGTATGATCTTGTTTAACTTAACTGATAACCTCTGCAAAGAAAAATTCTATTTCCCCAAACAAGGTCACAATGACAGTTACAGGGGTTAGGACTTCAATGTGTCTTCTTTAGGGGACACAATTTAAGCAGGGTCTAAGAAGAGATAGTCTTGAGGAAAGATGCAGCACTGCCTTGCTCCGAGAGGGCTCTGAGTGAGGGGAATAGGGGAGAGGCTTCCATCTCAACGAGAAGCCAGACAGGGTGAAGAAAAGTTGAACAGAAGGGAGGAGATGGAGGCTGTCTGAAGAAAACCCTTCAGAGAAATCTTATAGCAGAGGAGAGCAAAGAAACAGGGTATAGCTGATGGGAGACGTGGAATATGGAGGTTTTTAGAAACCTGCAAGAGCATGCTTGTACAGGAGCAGGCCACCAGAGAGGGTGAGATTGGTGCAGGAGAACGGACAGTGGGAGGCAAAGCCTTGAGAAGACAGTACCGTTCCTACCACTGGAAGTTCAAGTCTTTCCTCATGGGCCTGACTTCCCAGCACTGTGAGCGTTGCCTAGCGCCTCTGTGTCGTCTGTTTGCATGACCTGCTCCCCAACTCCTGCCTGTGCTTTTAGGCCCAGCTCAAATGCTATCATTTCTGTAAAGCCTTTCCTGAAGGTTCGCAACCAGAGGAAATCTCTCTTTGTATTGCATTCTAAAGTAACTTTTTTTTTGGTGTATGTTATGGTATCATCTTACAAATATGCTGATATTTCTCTCAAATCCTCTCTTGACCCCATTCTCCCTCCAACTACTGTCAGATAGTCATCTGGGCTCTGCCTTCAACATATATCAGTCCATGAAATCAGAGCAAACAATTCTTGAACTTCTGCTATTTGCAGGTCACTGTTTGAAGGGCAGATAAATTAGTGATGAAGAAAGCATGATTTCTGTGTAGTTGGCAGTAAACAATCTGGTGGGAGCCCCGTTGGCGCAGTGGTTAAAGCGCTCGGCTGGTAGCAGAAAGGTTGGTCAGTTGTTCAACCCACCAGCTGCTCTGCAGGAGAAAGATGTGGCAGGAGAAAGATGTGGCTGTCTGCTTCTGTAAAGATTACAGCCTTGGAACTGTGTGAGGCAGTTCTAGTCGGTCCTGTAGGGTCACTATGAGTCAGAATCCACTCAACCGCGGTGGGTTTTTTTTTTTTTTTTTGTAATGTAAATCCGGCAAAGTTGCATGAAAGCTTCCTAGTATTTTATCCATCTTTGTAATTCCTATAATAACTTGGTACGTGTGTGGGAGCATTGATAGTAAAAGAATGTGTTTGGCCTTGAATGAGTTATTTCATTTAATCCTTGAAACAACCCTTCAAGAAGGTATATACTGTCCCTTTTTACAGAAGAAAACTGAAACTTAGGGGAGATTATCTAACAGCTTGTAAGTGATGAGTTGGAATTTAGTCTTTGTTATTCTAAATTGCTCTTTCTGCTTTCCTACAGTAGTGACCCTTGCAACTCTGGCTGGTGGAATGCTTTGAAATGTTACTCCTGAATTTACAAGGGCCTTTTGGAGTTAACATTGATGTGAAGCTGTCTGAAATAAAGCTGCTAGTTGTAAAGTTGTTTGTATTTCAAATGAAACTGTTGTTATGATTTGTAACAGAGGCTTCTTTTTGTTATTTTTTCAGATCCTCAGACTTCAAGGGAGATTTTTGATTTTGCACGAAAGGCAATTTGTCCTCAGGTAGGGTAAATGATTGCTCTAATTTTTCTACACCTGAGACTTGCGATGGTCAACCATTGATGGTGAATTTTTTCTCTAAAATAGATTGACCTGAAGAGATACGCTGTGCCCTCAGGTATGCTTCTCTTAAGGAAATATAATTTCTTAGATTACTAAATTAATGCATTAGTTGACTTTCATTTAAACAATGAGTGAAAGTAAATATGCTAACATCTACGATTTTTACACAACAATATTTATAGGTGAAATTTTGGGGACCACACAACTTGGTTGAGATAGTCACACTTATGTGAAATGATTTAAAAAAAAGTATTTATGTATTTTGTTGTTGTTGAAATACAAACAGCAAAACATATACCAGTTCAGTAGTTTGTACATGTACAATTCAGTGACATTGATTAAATTCTTAGAGTTGTACAACCATTCTCACCTTCTTTTTCTGAGCTGTTCCTCCCATTACCATAAACTCACTGCCCCGTAAGGTTAGGTTAAATGATTTTTAAAGAAATCATTCAGGGCATCTTTGTCAAATAAATCCCTGTCCTATTTCTGCACCTCATTTTGAGGTTCTCCAGCCACACTGGGGCCTGTCAATTCAAGTGGAGGCTGGTAGTTCTCTGGGTTATTATATTGTAGTGGTATTGGATTACCATGGAAACAGCTTGAACTTTGACACATACTGGGAGCTTTCTTACTTCTTTGTTCTGGCTCCTGTAGTTCTATTTGAAATGTGATGGCTTTGTGATTGCAGCTGGTTTGCGCTTGTTTGCCCTGCATGCATCCCAGTTCAGTACCTGCCTTCTGGACAACTATGTGTCTTTATTTGACTTGCTGTCAAAATGGTGTGGCCATACCAATGCAGAGCTGAAGAAAGCTGCACACGCGGCCTTGGAGGCCTTTCTGAAACAGGTACTGCCGGTTCAGCATTCATTTAAAAATATTTTTTCCATAAAAAAAAAAAATTCCAATCTTGTGCATATACATTTGAGGGATAAACAAAACTTGATCCATTCCCTTCTGTAATATATAAAGAGAAGAGCTTTATTATTGGTCAACTGTCTGGGTGGCAATAGGCCTGAAAGAAAGCTAGGAAGATTCCAGATCGGCTACAGGGTCTCAGAGCTAAGGTGAAGGCAGAGTCTAGTGGGCAGAAGAAGTGGGTTGAGGAGGTGAGAGGAAGGACTGGGCTGACAGAGGCTCCTGTGAGCCAGAGGGCTGAGATGTCAGAGTTGAACAGGCAGCCAGGTGGGGCGAGGAGCCCCAGGTCACAGTAGGTATGGCCGGCTGTTGGGGTAAAATAAGATGCCTGTGTTTCAAATCTCTTCCAGAGCAGGGAGAGTCTGTTTGCCTCTGTCTGATGTCCATCTAGGTGGGATGTGCTCAAAATTTGAGCCTGCGAATATGGGAACCTGTTACACTTGGTAAGGAAAGCTGAAAGATACCCAAAGGTATTTGAAAATATTTGCTGTACAGGCTCAGGGCACAGGGATTAAACTGCTTTGGTTGGTTCCGAGGGATATATACTGAAGATCCATAGTGAGAGTTTTGTTTGAAGCAATGTTAGAAATGGATAAATGGTAAGTAAACTCGCAGGCTAGTCCATGAACTATCTGAACCATGGTATAAATGTTATTGGCCCTAGATTCAAGGCCAGAATGTACAAGAAGAAGAGAGGGAAGACATTGCTTTCCTTTTTCTAGATGTAGGCCCAACTCAAACAAAAATGTAGAGTTGATGTTTTTGTCCTTTGATCCCCCTCTCCCATCTTGCCCCTCTCAGCTTCCTAATGTCCCCTGCTGTCCTACCCCTTCCCATCAGGCTTGCCTTTGCTTCCACTTTATTCTGGGTGTTACGATGACCTCTTCTTCCTGTCCCCGTAATAACAACTCCTGTTCCTCTTAATTTGATGGATCTTAGTAGTTAAGGAAAATAAAAGTTTGAGAAATTATTTTTTTTACTAATTCACTCAGATATGTTTACATCTCAATAAATAATTGCTCTGATAAATCTCATAGCAGGTGGAATTTCAGGCTTTGTTACTAATATGAATACAGATGTCTAGGACTTGCTAGGGAAAAGGGGAGTTGTGGGGGGAACCACAAATGGTGGCATCCCTGAGCCCTGGCTCCAGACTGTGTCTTTGTTTTATAGCCTCTTTTTGTCTAACTCTGAAAAGTATGGTTTTCAATCTACTTTTCCCTGATAGTGTACCCTTGGCAGCTGGTGACAGCATAGAGGGTGACATGGCATAGTGAATGGATGGTGCTGCAGACTGAAAGTATGGATTGTGGTCAGCAGGAATGGCAGGAAGACGAGTGTCTCATTGTCCTACAGCCTTCCCTCTGCCCTTAGGTACATAGAAAGTCTGCATTCCAGGTTCTTCCCAGAGAATTTAAATGTAGACTTTCTCTCCAGTTCTTAATAGAAATTATTTTTAATGAGTGATTCGAATGGTTAATGTGCTTGGCTGCTAACCAAAAGATTGGAGGTTCAAGTCCACCCAGAGGCACCTTGGAAAAACAGCCTGGCGATCTACTTCTGAAAAATCAGCCCTTGAAAACCCTATGGAGCACAGTTCTACCATGACACACATGGGAGTGCCATGAGTTGGACTCGACTCCACCAAAAGCAAACCCTTTGCCACTGAGTTAATTCCAACTCATGGTGACCCCATCTATTACACAATAGAACTGCTCCATAGGGTTTTCTTGGCTGTGACCTTTTTTTTTTTTGAAATTTTATGTATTTTGTTGAGAATATACATAGTAAAACACACCAGTTCAACACTTTATAAAATTTAGTGACATTGATTACATTCTTCGAGTTGTACAACCATTTTCACCATCCTTTTATGAGTTGTTCCTCCCTTATTAACATAAACTCACTGCCCCTAAGGTTGCTATTGTCAATCTGATCCCGTATAGGTAGTTTCTAAAAGAGAATAATGCTCAAGGCAGATTTTTTTTTACTAATTAAGCTAAACTATTGTTCAGTTTAAAGATGGCTTCAAGGGGGTATTTTTGGTTTAAGGTTTAAAGATTATCTCAGGGCAATAGTTTCAGGGATTAATTCACCCACCATGGCTTCAGAAAATCTAGAGTCCATGAGAATTTGAATTTCTGTTCTGCATTTTCCCCCTATTGATCAAGATTCTTCTATGGAATCTTCGATCAAACTGTTCAGTAATGGTAGCCGGGCACCATCCAGTTCTTGTAGTGTCATGATAAAGAAGGCAGTTGTTCATGAAGGCAATTAGCCATACATTCCATATCCTTCTTCTATTTCTGACCCTTCTTTTGTTGCCCCACGTGCATGGAGACCAATTGTTGTGCCTTGGATGGCCTTTTGGGAGCTTCTTTTTTTTTTTATTTTTTCCCATACAAAAATTTATACAGACATTGTTAATGCGACCCTAATTGCGCTCCCCATACTGTGACACCACGCTCCTCCTTTCCACCCCTGATTCCCCATGTCCATTCAACCAGCTCCTCACCGGCTCTGCCTTCCCATGTCACCTCTGGACAGAAGCTGCCCGTTTAGTCTCTTGTATCTACTTAAGCTAAGAGGCACACTCTTCAAGAGTATCAGTTTAAGTCCCACAGTCCAGTCCAATCCCTGTATGAAGAGTTGGCCTTGGAAATTGGTTGAGTTCTGGGCTGATAGAGAATCCAGGGGTCGTGCTTTCTGGGGCTCCTCTAGTCTCAGTTAGACCATTAAGTCTGTTTTTTTTTACTAGAATTTGGGTTCTGCATCCCACCTTTCTCCTGCTCCATCAGGGGCTCTCTGTGTGTTCCCTGTCAGGGTGGTCATTGGTGGTAGCCAGGCACTGTCTAGTTCTTCTGGTCTCAGGCTGATGTAGTCTCGGGTTTATGTGGCCCTTTCTGTCTCTTGGGCAAATATTTTCCTTGTGTCATTGGTGTTCTTCATGCTCCTTTGCTCCAGGTGGTTGGGACCAGTTGATGCATCTTAGATGGCCTCTTGCAAGCTTTTACGACCCCAGACGCCACTCACCAAAGTAGGATGCAGAACATTTTCTTAACAAGCTTTGTTACACCAGTTGACCGAGATGTCCCCTGAAAGCATGGTCCCCCGACCCCTACCCCTGCTGCTGTGTCTCTCAAAGTGTTTGATTCTATTCAGGAAACTTCTTAGCTTTGGTTTAGTCCAGTTGTGCTGACTTCCCCTGTAGTGTGTACTGTCCTTCCCTTCATCTAAGATAATTCTTATCTACTGTCTAGTTAGTAAATAGCCCTCACCGTCCCTCCCCACTCTCCCTCCCCACCCTCGTAACCATCGAAGAATGTTTTCTTCTGTGTTTAAACCTTTTCTTGAGTTCTTATAATAGTGGTCTTATACAATATTTGTCCTTCTGTGACTGAGTAAATTCACTCAGCATAATGACCTCCAGCTTCGTCCATGTTATAAGATGTTTCAAGGCTTCATCATTGTTCTTTATTGTCGTGTAGTATTCCATTGTGTGGATATACCATTT
>NW_004443974.1:1658661-1686370 GCF_000243295.1 Trichechus manatus latirostris
TCTTCTGTGTTTAAACCTTTTCTTGAGTTCTTATAATAGTGGTCTTATACAATATTTGTCCTTCTGTGACTGACTAAATTCACTCAGCATAATGACCTTCAGCTTTCTCCATATTATAAGATGTTTCATGGCTTCATTGTTGTTCCTTATCGTTGCATAGATTCTATTCTGTGGATATACCATAATTTGTTTATCCATTCTTCTGTTGATGGGCACCTAGGTTGTTTCCATCTTTTTGCTATTGTGAACAGTGCTGCAGTGAACTTGGGTGTGCATATAACTATTCGTGTGACGGCTCTCATTTCTCTAGGATATACTTCAAGGAGCAGGATAGCTGGATCATATGGTACTTCTACTTCAAGCTTTTAAAGGAAGCACCAAATGGATTTCCAAAGTGGTTGTACCATTTTACATTCCAAAAAACAGTGTATAATTGTTCCAGTCTCTCCACAATCTCTCCAGCATTAATTATTTTGTATTTTTTGGATTAATGCTAGCCTTGTTGAGATGAGATGATATCTCATTGTAGTTTTGATCTGCATTTCTCTAATGGCTAATGATTGTGAGCATTTCTTCATGTGTCTGTTAGCCACCTGAATATCTCCTTTGGTGAAGTGCCTGTTCATATCCTTTGCCCATTTTTTAATCGAGTTATTTGTCTTTTTGTTGTTGAGGTGTTTGATTTTCCTGTAGATTTTAGAGATTAGACTCTGATCGGATTTGTTGTAGCCAAAATTTTTTTCCCAGTTTGTAGGTTGTCTTTTTACTCTTTTGTGAAGTCTTTTGATGAGCGTAAATGTTTGATTTTTAGGAGCTCCCAGTTATCTAGTCTCTCTTCTGGTGCTTGTGCATTGTTACTTATGGTTCTATTTGTGTTTGTGCCATGTGTTAGGGCTCCTATCATTGTCCCTATTTTTTCTTCCATGATCTTTATCATTTTTGATCTTATTTTTTAAGTCTTTGATCCATTTTGAGTTAGTTTTTGTGCATAGTGTGAGGTATGGATCTTGTTTCAATTTTTTGCAGATGGATATCCAGTTATGCCAGCACCATTTGTTAAAGACATTGTCTTTTCCCCAATTAATGGACTTCAGGCCTTTGTCAAACATAAGCTGCTCATAGATGGATGAATTTACGTCTGGATTCTCAATTCTGTTCCATTGGTCTGTTTATCTGTTGTTCTACCAGCACCAGGGTGTTTTGACTACTGTCACAGTATAATAGGTTCTAAAATCAGGTAGTGTTAGGTCTCCCACTTTGTTGTTCTTCTTGAGTAATGCTTTACTTATTCAGGGCCTCTTCCCTTTCCATATGAAGTTGGTGATTAAAAATTGCCCGTGGAATTTGGATCGGGATTGCATTGTATCTGTAGATTGCTTTGGGTAGAATTGACATTTCACAATGTTGAGTCTACCTATCCATGAGCAAGGTATGTTTTTCCACTTTAGCAGGTCTCTTTTGGTTTCTTGCGGTAGTGTCTTGTAGTTTTCATTGTATAGGTCTTTTGCGTCTCTGGTTAGATGTATTCCTAAGTATTTTATCTTCTTGGGGGCTATCGTAAATGGTATTGATTTGGTGACTTCCTCTTCGAGGTTCTCTTTGTTGGTGTAAATAGTATTCTGAAACTTTGCTGAAATCTTCTGTTAGTTCCGGTAGTTTTCTTGTGGATTCTTTGGAGTTTTCTGTGTATAAGATCAGATCATCTGCAAATAGAGACACTTTGACTTCTTCCCTACCAGTTTGAATGCCCCTTATTTCTTTTTCTAGCCTAATTGCTCTGGCTAGACCTCCAGCACAGTGTTGAATAAGAGTGGTGATAAAGGGCATTCTTGTCTGGTTCCCGTTCTCAAGAGGAGTGCTGTCAAAGCCTCTCCATTTAGGATGATGTTGGCTGTTGGCTTTGTATAAATGCCCTTAATTATATTGAGAAATTTCCTTTCTGTTCCTATTTTGTTGAGAGTTTTTGTTATGAATGGGTGTTAGACTTTGTGAAATGCCTTTTCCGCATTGATTGATAAGATCACGTGGTTCTTGTCTTTTGTTTTATTTATGTGATGGATGACATTGATTGTTTTTCTAATGTTGAACCATCTGTGCATACCTGGTATAAATCCCACTTGATCATGAAGAACTATTTTTTTGATATGTTGCTAAATTCTGTTGGCTAGAATTTTGTTGAAGATTTTTGCGTCAATGTTCGTGAGGGATATTGGTGTGTAATTTTCTTTTTTTGTGGTTTATTTCCCTGGTTTTGGTATCAGGGTTATGCTGGCTTCTTAGAATGAGTTTGGGAGTAGTCCATCCTTTTCTACGCTCTTAAATACCTTTAGCAGTAGTTGTGTTAAGTCTTCTCTGAAAGTTTGGTAGAATTCTCCAGTGAACCATCCGGCGTCGGGGCTTTTTTTTGTTTGGAGTTTTTTAATTACCTTTTCAATCTCTTCTTTTTTGATAGGTTTACTTAGTTGTTCTACCTCTGTGTTAGTTTAGCTAGGTAGTGAGTTTCTAGAAATTTGTCCATTTGCTCTAGGTTTTCACATTTGTTAGAATACAGTTTTTCATAGTATTCTGTTATGATTCTTTTAATTTCAGTTGAGTCTGTTGTGATATCACCCATCTCAATTCTTATACGGGTTATTTGCTTCCTCCTTTTTTTGCTTTGTCAGTTTGGCCAGTGGTTTATCCATTTTCTTGATCTTTTCAAAGAACCAGCTTTTGGTCTTGTTAATTCTTTCAGTTGTTTTTCTATTCTCTATTTCATTTAATTCTGCTCTAATTCGTATTATTTCCTTTCTTCTGGTGCCTGAGAGCTTCTTTTGCTGCTCTCTTTCTACTTGTTCAGTTGTAGGGTTAGTGTTTTAATTATGCCCCTTTCTTCTTTTTGGATGTGTGCACATTGTGCACTGTTTTGCACAATGGCTGGTCGTCTTGCCCCTGCTTTTCTTCGTAGAATTTTATGGTTTTAGTTTGCACATTTAGCTCCTTTATCCATTTTGAATTTGTTTTTGTGTTTGGTATGAGGCATAGATCCCTCATATGTGCAAATGCAATTTTTCCCGCACCATTTATTGCAGAGACTCTTCTTTCTCCATTGAATGGACTTAGCACCCGTTTTAAAATTCAGTTGATCATAGATGTTTGGGTTTATTTCTGGACTGTCAGTTATATTTCATTGGTCTGTGTGTGTGTTGTTATACCAATACCAGGCCGTTTTGATTACTGTAGATGTATATACCCACTCCTCACTTATCAACATGGTTAGGTCCAAAGACTAGGTCGTTATGCAAAAATTGGCATTAGGGGAAAATATAGTTAAAAGGCGGAGTCCACCACTGCCCTGCACCCTGTACTCAAGAAGGTCATTAAGCCCTGGCATAAGGTGGTGTTCTCCTTGGGAGAGACACACAACTGGACTAATGGGGTCGAGCTACAGGCCTCCAGCCAGCTCTACTGGGACTCTGCCGTGACACTCCTCAGGGTCCTGTGCACCTTCAGCCAGTTGCCCAAACTGCTGAACGTAGCTGTGTCCCTTGTGACCAGGAGCAGCAAGCATTCTGACAGGTCCATGGGTGCTGGTAAGGGCAGTGCCACTCTCTGCTCTAAGAAGGCCACCCTGAGTTCAGTTGGGGCCCTCGCCTTCATCATCCTGGGCTTCGTGATGCACAAAGCATCCTTGGCCATCGACCACCAGCACGAGTACCTCCTGGACATGATCCTCCCACCCTCCATCCCCCAGGAGAACATGGAAATAGTGGAGACCCGCCTCCCTTTTCCGTCTCCCTACTCGGCCACGTCTGATGAAAAGGGCTGTACTGACCTGTCCTCTGCCTGGGAGACGCCACTGCTGAGTGCAGTTACTAAGCAAGTGACCTGAGACACTGCAGAGCGTGTGTAGCATCTTGACATTTGTTACTGCCAGACATGCATCATTAATGTGCAGAATAGTCGGATAGTAGATTTTTTACTGTTGTCGTAATGTGAAATGTTGTATAATGAGACGGTTGGTAAGTGAAAAGTAGGTGTAGTGTATTTTAAAATCAGGAGGTGTGAGTCCTCCTACTTTGTTCTTCACTTTCAACCTTGTTTTAGCCATTCGAGGCCTCTTGCCATTTCATATAAAGTTGAGGATTGGTTGTCCTGTTTTTGTAAAGAAGGCTGTTGGAATTTTAATCAGGATTGTGTTGAATTTATAGATCATTTTGGGTAGTATTGACATATTAACAATATTAAGTCTTTCAGTACATGAAGATGGAATGTCTTTCCATTTATTGAAGTCTTCTTTAATCTCTTTCAGCAGTGTTTTATAGTTTACAGAGTGTAAGTTCTTCACTTCCCTGCTTAGATTTATTCCTAGGTGTTTTATTCTCTTAGATGCTATTGTAAATGGAGTTGTTTTCCTAATTTCTTTTTCAGATTTCTCATTGCTGGTGTATAGAAACCCAACTAATTTTTGTTTGTTGACCTTTTACCCTGCACCTTTGTTAAATTCCTCTGCTGTAGAAGTTTTCTCATGGACTCTTTGGGATATTCTATATATAGGTTCATATCATATGTGAATAAAGATAATTTTACTTCTTCTTTCCAGTCTTTTTCTTGTCTTATTACTGTGGCTAGGACTTCAAATACAATATTGAATGTAATTTTTGAGAAAGGACACCCTTGTCTTGTTCCTGATTTCAAGGGGGAGAGCTGTCAGTCTTTCTCCATTAAGTATAATTTTGGCTCTTGGCCTTTCATGTCTACCCTGAATCATATTGAGAATTTTTCCTTCTATTCTAATCAGTTTTAGGGTTTTCTCCAAGAAAGGGTGGTAGATTTTATCATACACTTTTTTTACATCCGTAGAGTTGATCATGTGGTTCTTTTTCTTTGTTCTGTTGATGTAGTGTCTTACTTTGATTTTCTAATGTTGAACCATCCCTACATTCCTGGAATAAGTTCCACTTGGTTATGGTGTATGACTCTTTTAATATGGTGTTTAATTCTGTTCACTAGTATTTTGTTGAGGATTTTTGCATCTATATTCATAAGAGATACTGGCCTGTAGTTTTCTTTTCTTGTGGTGTCTTTGTGTGGTTTGGGTATCAGAGTTGTGTTTGCTTCATAGAATGAATTAGGGAGTATTCCTTCTTTCTCTATCATTTGGAAGAGTTTGAACAGTACTGGTGTCTTTAAATGTGTGGTAGAATTACCCGGTGAAACCATCTGGTCCAGGATTTGTTTTGTTGGGAGGTTTTTGATCACTGATTCGATCTCTTCACTTGTTTTGGGTCTGTTGAGACTTTCTATTTCCTCTTGAGTCAGTTTGGGTAGGTTGTGTGCTGCTAAGAGTTTGTGCATTTCATCTAGGTTTGTTGCCATAGAGTTTTTCATAATATTATGTCATAATTTTATTTCTGTAAGGTCTGTTGTAATGTGTCATCTTTCATTCTTATTTTGGTTATTTTCATGTTTTCTTTCTTGGTCTAGCTAAAGATTTGTTGATTTTATTGATGTTTTCCAAGAGCTAACTTCTGGTTTTATTGATTCTCTCTATTGTTTTTCTGGTTTTGATTTTAGTTATTTCTGCTCTGATCTTTGTTATTTCCTTTCTTCTGGTGGATTTATGCTTAGTTTGCTTTGTCTTTCTAGTTCCTGGACTTGTCAAGCTAGGCTGTTGATTTGAGATCTTTCTTTTATTTTTATGTAGGCATGTATTGCTGTAAGTTTCCCTCTGAGTACTGCCTTCAGTGCATTACATAGGTTTTGGTAAGTTGTGCTTTCATTTTCATTTGATTCTAAGAAGTTTGTGATTTCCCTTTTTTTTTTTCCTTGACCCAGCAGTAGTTTAATACTATGTTGTTTAATTTTCATGTCTTTCTGTATTTGCCAGGTTTTTTTCTGTTTTTGATTTCTAGCTTCACTCTGTCATGGTCAGAGAAAATACTTTCTATGATTTCAATATTTTTAAATTCATCAGGACTTCTTTGTGACCTAACATTTGGTCTGTCCTAGAGAATGATGGATGTGAACTGGAGTAGAACGTATATTGTGCTGTTTTTTGGGTATATGTTTGTAAGTCTTATTGGTTTAGAGTGTCATTCAGGTCCTCTGTTTCCTTGTTGATCTTTCTAGAGGTTCTGTCCAATACTGAAATTGTATATTGAAGTCTCTTTCTATTATTGTAGCATTGTCTATTTCTCCCTTCCGTTCTATCAGTGTTTGCTGTATATATTTAAGTGCCCCAATGTTGGGTGCATATATATTTATGATTCTTAAATCTTCTTCATTAATTGTCCCTTTTATCACTATATAATGTCCGTCTTTATCTGTTCTAACAGATTTTGTCTTAAAGTCTACACCAATGTTAATATTGCCACTCCTGCTCTCTTTAGGTTATTATTTGCATAGAATATTTTTTCCATCCTTTCACTTTCAACCTGTTTGTATCCTTGGGTTTAAGGTGTGTCTCTTGTAAACAGTTGGATCAGGTTTTTTGTATCCATTTGGCCACTCTCTGCCTTTTGATTGGAGCATTTAGTTCATTTACAGTCATTGTAATTACTGATAAAAAGTGACTTACTTCTGCCATTTTATTATTTGTTTTTCGTGTGTCCTAAGCCTTCTTTGTCTTTATAGTACTGCTAGCTTTTTTGTGTTTTGTTGATTTGTTGTAGTGAGCCTTTTTGGTTCCCTTCTCCTTTCCTTTTGTGTATTTTTTTAATATATTTTCTTAGTGCTTACCATGAATATCACATTTAACAGCTTGTATTTATAACATTCTAGGGGAAGTTGGTACCAACTTAACTTCAGTAACACAAGAAATTCAATATCTATACCATTTTTTCCCTCCCTTTTTCTGTCGTTATCAGTAATTACATCATTATGTTTCATATGCCCTGTAACATAATTTTATCCTTACCTAGTATGTATTTGTTATTAAAAAACCTGAGGGACAAAACATTTTGGATTATCAAGCATGAATACCTTATTACTAGCCCTTATACTTGTCCATGCATTTCCCTTTATTAGGAATCTTACTTTTTATGTATAGCTTTGAATTACTTTCTAGTGTCTTTTCCCTTCCATATACAGAATTTCCAATAGTGTTTTTTGTAGGGCAGTCTGGTAGATATGAACTCTCTCAGCTTCTGTTGTCTTGGAATGTTTTGATGTCGCCCTCTTTCTTGAAGGATAGTTTCACTGGGTATAGTTTCTTGGTTGACAGTTTTTTTCTTTCAGCACTTAAAGTATATCATTCCCTTGCCTTCTGGCCTCCAGTGTTTCTGAGGAAAAATCTATACTTAATCTTATTGGTGATCCTTTGTATGTGACTGTTTGCTTCTCTCTCATTACATTCAAGATTCTCTCTTTATCTTTAATTTTTGAGAGTCTGACTATTGTTTGTCTTGACGTTTATCTCTTTGGGTTCATGCTGCTAGAAGTTCTTTGAACGTCTTGGATTTGTAGATGCGTGTCCTTTGCTAGATTGGGGAAATTTTCTGTATTATTTCCTCAAATATTCTTTTTGTAACTTTTTCTCTCTCATCTCCTTCTGGCATACCCATGATGCGTATATTAGATCACTTGTTTTTGTCGCATAATTCCATTAAGCTGTGCTCAGCCTTGAGCCTCTGTTTTTACTGGTCTTTGTAATGTGAACTATCTTATCCTCTGATTTTATAGGGTCACTATGAGTCGGAATAGCTCGATGACAGTGAGTTTTAAACTCTAATTTGCTGATTCTTTCTTCTGCCTGATGAAATCTGTTGATAAGTCCTTCTACTGTGTTTCTCATTTACTCCTCCCTTCCCCTTTTCTGTTGCTGAGTCTCCATGGACATCATTATACTTCCTAGATGCCATAGGTTTAATTTGTAGTTATTTCTCATGCATTTGATGTTGTATTGTTTGTGGAACTTTAACTATTGAGTTTATGCCCTGAAAATCTTGTATACTTGATTTTTATATTTGTGTATGCTGTTACGTTTTTTGGAGCTCTCTCTCTTTTTTTTTCTGTTTTCTTTCCCATGTGTAGATTCAGGTATTTGTTGAATATTCTTTTCTTGCCATTTGGAGAAATCCCTTAAGTAATACTCGCAGAGTTGTTCTGGTATTGGCAAATTCTAAGAGCTTCTGTGTATTTGGGGATGTCTTGATTTCCCCCTCATTTTCGAATGACAGGTTTTCCGGCTAAAGAATTCTCAGTTGGCAATTGCTTTGCTTAAGTATTTTATGTATGTTGCTCCATGGTCTTCTGGTCTCCAGAGTTTCTGGGGAGAAATATACACTAATTCTTATGATGCACCCTTGATATGTTATATTGTGCTCTTCTCTTGCTGCTTTCAGAATTCTCTTTTTGTCTTTGGTTTTCAAGAATTCTATTACTGTGTGTCGTGGAGTGAACCTCTTTGTATTTCTTCTGTTTGGAGTTCATGTAGCTTCCTTTATTTGAATGCTAGGTTCTTCATTCAGGTCTGGGAAATTCTCTCTGATTATTACTTGGAAAAAATTCTTTTTTTGGCTTTATTATCATGATGCTCTGGAATTACAAAAATTCTAATGTTAGATTCCTTAATTCAGTCCCACATTTCCACTTGGCTTTGTTCACTTTTCCTCGTTCTTTTCTTTTGAGACTTAATATATTCTGTTTCTTGGTTTTAATCTTTACAGAAGCCGATTATTTAGGATTTTTTCCACAGTGCTGCTGGGTGGGTTCTAACTGCCAACCTTTAGGTTAGTAGTCAAATGCAAACCATTTGCACTACCCAGGTACCTCAGTACACAATGGCAAGTGGTTATTTGGAATTTCCTCAAGGAGATATATTCTGTCCACTACTGTGCAATCTGTGAGCAGGTATAGTTTAGACTACTGACAAGTTGGTACAGTCCACAGGAAACCACCCTCACTTCTGACGTCAACTGTGAGTTCAGGAGTTTCCAATACCACCCTCAGGTTCAATACTTTGCTTGAAGGACTCACAGAATTCATTGACAACTGTTACAGGCACGACTGTTACTGAATCAAGGAAG
Organism: Trichechus manatus latirostris; assembly: GCF_000243295.1. NCBI lineage: Eukaryota > Metazoa > Chordata > Mammalia > Sirenia > Trichechidae > Trichechus > Trichechus manatus. Next base: position 1,667,670 of record NW_004443974.1, read on the forward strand.
GTGGGTCCTTGTCTGGTGCGCTCAGACTTGCCAATTATCTGGACATTGGTCTTTGAGAAAGAGAAAGTAACCTTATTGGAATGTGCAGAGCAAAGGGCTGAGAGGAAGTTCCTCGGATCCGGCTCCCCAAGCTATGAGGAAGCAGGGGTTATATGTGATTTAGGTAGCAAGATGGCAGCTGTGCAGGCATACTGGGGAGGGAAAATTCTAGAAGGTGGCCAGGAAACAGGAGGTGATGTGGTTGTTGTCAGACCTCTCACTTCAGAATAGGGTCCAGGTGGTGATTTCCGTTCCGATTCGTTCCTCCTGTTGCTGCATCCTCTGTTGAGGTCAGTTAGTGGTCACAGCTGGCCCTTATGCACATGCGGGATGGGCCAGATCTGGCTTGGGTTAGTTTAAGTACTAATGGAAATTTATTGGCATTCGTAGGGTCAGTTTACACAGTTATGGTTTGTTACAATGGAGGGATATTTATTAACATCAGCCAAGGGAAATGACGCGCGGAGAGAGACCAGGAGGGTTCCAAACATGGAGCTTGCCTTGTCCTCTCCCAGTGGAGTTGTGATGTGTCATCCTCCTGGCATCCGTGTGTGGCAGCACACATGGGGTACCGTCAGCCAGGGAAGCTCACCCAAATATTGGTGTTGTGTTTTAATTGGGACTCTATCTCAGAGGCATGATTGATTGGTCTCTCATACACAAGATTAGTCTCAGTGTTCAGGTTGACTGATCTGCATGACCCAAAGCCCACACCCTAAGTCACATTGTTACTATCTAGCTTGGCCCAGGGTCCCCACCCTAAATCACACTGTGAAACTGTGCAGTGTGACCCAAGGCCCCCAGGAAATCATCTTTGTCAGCACTTGGTATTGTCAGTTTTTAATTTTAGCCATTCTGATGTTCTAATGGGTGTATAATAATACCGTATTTTTTTAAATTGCCTTATTGTTTTCTTACAAGTTTTTCTTATTGTGGTATATATATGTGGGTATATATATATATATATATATATATATGTAAAACATTTGATATTTCAACATTTTTTACATGTAGAATTCAGTGACATTAATTACATGTATTGTGTACAACCATCACTACTGTCTGTTTCCAGAATTTTCCATCACCCTTAACATAATCTCAGTGCCCACTAAGCAGTGACTCCCTCTTTCTCCCCTCCCTTCCACCCTTTGGTTTCTGTACATTTGCCTATTCTAGATATTTCATATAAGTAGAGTCATACAATATTAATGGTATCTTATTGTGATTTTAATTTGTACATCTGTGGTGACTTGAATTCATGTGCTTATTAGCCTTCCTGTTTAGTGACGTATTCATGCAAATATTTTGCTGAGTTTTAAACTGGATTTTATGTCTCTTTATTGATGAGTTATAAGAGTTTTATATATATTCTGGATACACCTCCTTTTCTAAAAATACTGGAAATAGTTTCTCTGTCTGTGGCTTGCCTTTTCATTTTCTTAACAGCATCTTTCAAGGAGTAGTTGTTGTTAGTTGCTGTTGAGTTGGATCCCATGTGTACAGAGTAGAACTGCTCCATAGGGTTTTCAGGCCGTGATCTTTTGGAAACAGATTACCAGGCCTGTCTTCCAAGGTGCCTCTGGGTGGGTTTGAACCTCCATCTTTTTGACTAGTAGTCGAGCACTTAACCATTTGCACTACTATTATGGATTGAATTGTGTCCCCCAACAATGTGTCAACTTGACTAGGCCGTGATTCCTAGTATTATGTGGTTGTGCTCCATTTTGAGATGATTTAATTATCCTATGTGTTGGAGCCCTGGTGGTGCAGTGGTTAAGAGCTACAGCTACTAACCCAAAGGTCAGTTGTTTGAATCCACCAGCTGCTGCATGGAAAACCTATTCGGGGGCAGTTCTACTCTGTTCTGTTGGGTGGCTGTGAGTGGGAATTGACTTGACAGCAACAGGTTAGTTTTCGGTATGTGTTGTAAATCCTGGACTCTGCCTGTCCTTATGATCCTTTCTGGGAGTGAGCTGTCTGTTATGTTAATGAGGCAGGATTAGAGCCAGTAATGTTAATGAGGTAGGACACAATCTACAGGATTAGATTGTTTCTTGAGCTAATCTCTTTTGAGGTATAAAAGAAGGGAGAAGTGAGGAGAGAAAGTACAGCCAGGAGCGGAGTGCATCCTTTGGACCCCGGACCCCTGTGCTGAGAATCTCCTAGACCAGGGGAAGACTGATGACAAGGACCTTTTCCCAGAGCTGGCAGAGAGAAAAAGCCTTCCCCTGGCACAGGCACCCTGAATTTGGACTTCTAGCCTCCTAAACTGTGAGAGAATAGACTTCTGTTTGTTAAAGCCATTCACTTGTGGTATTTCTTTTAATAATAGCAACACTAGATAACTAACACAGCTATCTAGGGACTTTCAAAGAGTAGAAAGTTTAAATTTTTCGTGAAGTCTATTTTACCAGTTTTTAAACTGGTTTCTCCTTTCTTTTCCTATCTGAGAAATCTTTGCTTATCCCATGATTGTGAAGATTTTCTGCTGTATTTTCTTCTGGAAGTTTTATAGTTTATAGTTTTAGCTTTTATGTTTAAGTCTATAATCCTTTTGAAGAAGTTTTTGTGTATAGTGTAAAGTAAGGGTTGAAATTGATTGTATTCCCCCAATTTGTTGGTTTTAACACCGTTCGTTGAAAAGTTTTCTTTCCCCACTGACTTACCTTGGCAACTTTGTAAAAAAAATCAGTTGACCATATATGTGTGGGTTTATTTCTTAACTCTCTGTTTTGTTCTATTCAGCTTTATGTTTTTCATACGTTAGTACCTCACTGTCTTGATTATTCTGGCTTTATATAAGTCTTGATATCAAGTAGTGGATGTTCCCTAACTTTGTTCTTTTTCATTATTGTTTTGCCTACTGTGTATGCATTTTTGAATGTAAACATTATTCTGTGGGAACAGAATTTTTCTTTTTTTATTCAGTAGCTTTATAAAAAGTTCTTCTGCAGAACATTCTAAGTTATTTGTATATAATTTAAGCAATATAGAAGAGTCAGAAGACTGTTAAAATGTCCTGAAATTCCATTTTACCATATTAGTGGTGATGCTTGTAAACCTTTCTCTGTCTTTCCTCCTTCCTCAAAGAGGGAGGGAGGCAGGGAGTGGGGAGAGAGAGACACAGGAGAGAGGAGAGAGATTGATTGATCTTGACATAAACGAATATTTTTCATAATTTTTGCAACCTGAATATTTTTCACTGTTTTGGAGATGTTTTCCTGATAGCACACTGAGACCTACATGATTAATTTTTAATGACAGCATAGTATGTCATTGTATTTATTACCATAATTTTTTAACTATCTTCTATTGCTTCATAATTATTTCTGAGTTTTTGCTATTATGAAAATAAAGTAATTGGTTAAAAATGCACAGAAAAGGTTATTTACTGAAAGTACAATAATAAAAAAATTAGAAACAGTTTAAATGGATATACATATATTCGTAAAATAAAAAACTGTTCTGTGATTTAATAAGATGATATTGCTTTTTAACTGCTTGAGAAACATGTTCATGGTGTATTTTGTAAAAATGGAAATTTTGAAGCAATATATTTAATATCCTGTATATATATTTAAAAATAATATTTTATTATGTTTTCGGTGAAGGTTTACATAGCAGTTTAGGTTCCCATTCCCATTTCTACACAAGTTGTTTGCTGACATTGGTTACATTCTTCGCAATGCGTTAGCATTCTCCTTATTTCCCTTCTCGTTGTTCCATTTCCATTAATCTAGTTTCTCTGCCCCTTTACATTCTCATCTTTGTTTTAAAGTGATTGTTGGCCGTTTGGTCTCATATAGGTGATTTTTTTCAAGGAGCACAGTATTCATGGGTGATAATTCTTTTTTGAGCCAGTTATCTAGCTAAAAGATGACCTCAGGGGATTGTTTCTGTTCAAGGTTTGAAGACTATCTCAGAGCAGGGAGTCCTCCAGTCTCAACTAGTCTAGTAGGATTTTTTTTGTTGTTGTTGTTCTTTTTTTTAGGAATTTGAGGTTCTGTTCCACATTTTTCTCCCATTCTCTCAGGGTCCATCGATTGTGGCCCTGACCAGAACAGTTGGTAGTGGTGGCTGGGCACCATCTAGTTCTTTTGGTCTCAGGGTAAATGAGGCCATGGTTTGTGTAGATTATTTGTCCTATAGATTAAGCTTCTTCCCTGAGTCTTTGGTTTCCTTGTTTCTCTTTTGCTCCAGATAAATAAAGACCAATAGTTGTATCGTAGATGGCTGCAATATCCTATATTTAAAAAAATAAATGGGAAGACATAAATGAAAATCTAAGTAGTGGCTTTGTTTGGGATTAGAGAGTGTGTTGGTAGGTTGACAATGAAAGGTGGAATTTTTTTTTTCTTCTACTTTTGTTAATTATCTAGGTTCTTTGCATTCTTGTCCTGGATAGTCTTTGTATCAAAATTAGAAATGCTTTCTTGAATACCAGTGTTAGTTTTTGCATTCAGGCTATTGATACTGACTTTGGTAGATAGTGGTCTACTTGCTTCTCAGAGTACATTTTTTCTTGCCTTACCTAATTCCTGCTATATAGTTTGTAGCTTATTTATTTTAATTTTATTGTGCTTTAGGTGAAGGTTTACAGTGTAAATTAGTTTCTCATTCAAAAATTTATACACAAAACGTTTTGTGACATTGGTTGCATTCCCCACATTGTGTCAGCAATCTCGTCCTTTACTTTTCCATCCTGGGTTCCCCATGTCCATTTGTCTAGTTTTTCTGTCACTTCTTGCCTTCTTGTCTTTGCTTTTGGGCAGGTGTTGCCCATTTGGTCTCGTATATTTGAAGAAGCACATTCCTCACGTGTGTTATTGTTTGTTTTATAGGCCTGTCTAATATTTGGCTAAAAGTGGACCTCGGGAGTGGCTTCAGTTCTGAGTTAGCAGGGTGTCTGGGGGGCATAGTCTCGGGCGTTCCTCCAGTCTCTGTCAGACCAGTAAGTCTGGCCTTTTTTTTTTTGTGAATGTAAATTTTGTTCTACATTTTTCTTCTGCTCTGTCTGTAATCCTCTATTGTGATCCCTGTCACAGTGGTCACTGGTGGTAGCCAGACACCATCTAGTTCTTCTGGGCTCAGGCTGGTGGAGGCTGTGGTTCATGTGGTTCTGTAGCTTATTTTTTTGAAAAATGAAATGCTTTGTCTTTTTTTTGGCTGTTAGTTCTTTGCTCTATTTTTGTTGAGTAGTGCAGCGCCCAGTCTTAGGTGGCATCAGAGCTCATTGAGCACTGCATACACATAGCTCCATGTCACTCGCAGAGTCTCAGATGATGTCTGGAGGCTATGATCTGCTTCATACAAAATATAGTTTTGTGCAGACTTCTTCCCACATGTCCCTGGTCTCTTTTAGTCGCTTTCTCTGGAGCAAATACATGAGCATTTAATGCAGCCTTTTTTCAGAGAGTGTCTTTCTAAAATCCATTCAGAAAGCTAGTGGAAACAGTGATTCTCTGAGTAAAAGCAATTGTGTGGAACTGTAACAACACATTATAATTAAACAAATCTAGCGTTTTTATGAAGGAGCCCTGGTGGTGCAATGGTTAAGTGCCTGACTGCTTACTGAAAGGTTGATGGTTTGAACCCACCATCTGCTCCGTGGGAGAAAAGACATGGCGATCTGCTCTTGTAAAGATTACAGCCTAGGAAACCCTATGGGGCAGTTCTGCTCTGTCATATAGGGTTGCTATGAGTCAAAATCGACTCAGCGGCACAAAACAACAGGAAACCTTTTTACGTTTGTTTAGATTCTTTTATTTTGCTATTGAATATCCTAAAAATTAAATATTATGCAATTACAGGTTTCTTTTATGGTGGCAAGAGATGCAGAAAGGAATAAGAGTACGCTACAATACTTTATGAAACAATTCTATGAAATCATCAGAAACACGGATTCAAGCAACAAGGAATTATCCATTGCTATTCGTGGATATGGACTTTTTGCAGGAGTATGGCTTATTCATTTACTCTGTTTTATCTTTTTATTTTCACTTGACTTTTAAAGGAATATATTTTATTTATTGCATTTTTAAATAACATCTTACACTTATGACAATATTATTGTTTGTTTTATTGTTAACAGTGGAGGGGTTTTTGAGTGCTTACTATGTACCAAGATTATTTACATGTATTATTGCAAGTTCTCATGACTCTCCTATAAGCTGTTATTCCATTTTGCAGATGAGGAAACTGAGACCCAGGGACATTAGGTAACTTGTCCAAGGATACACAGTTAATAATTGTCAGAATCAAGACGTAAATCCAAGTCTGAAGGCTAGATACATCACGTTTTTTTCCACTGGGCTGTTCTGCCCCTTTTTCATGAAATGAAATTGGAGTTGATGTCACTCAAGGCTTTGGAAGGAGATTTCATATGACAGCAAGAGATGCATGTAAGAATATTGAGAATCGAACCAAAAAACCAGACCCGTTGCTGTCAAGTCGATTCCGACACATAGTGACCCATAGGACAGAGTAGAACTGCCCCATAGGGTTTCTAAGGAGTGGCTGGTGGATTTGATCTGCCGACCTTTTGGTTAGCAATCAAATTCTTAACCACTGCGCCACCAGGCCCCATATTGAGAATGACCCTAGTTATTCTTTCTAGATGATGAGATTTATAGAGAAAGTAACTTCCTGCCTGTCTTTCTATAATTTTTTCATTGCTGTCTACTCTCGTTTCAGTTCCAACCTCCCACTCTTATTGCTGAGACCATCCCCTTTTTTCCTCAAAGTCTTCGCTTCCAAATGTTCTCTTTTCTTTTTTATCTTCATCTCCATTTGTCTCTGTTGGCTCCTTTAAGTATTTGTAAGGCAGAGGAAACAGAATGTGAGAAGGCTCAGAATGAGAGAAAGCACGCATTTTCAGTGCTACGCATTGTGTCTCACCTACTTCCGTTTGTTTCGTGTGGCCAGGGCGTGACAGGTGAGCAGAGAGCAAGGACTCCAACAGAGAAGCCAGTCAGATCCTGGAGGAGGCTGGACCAGAATTGGAAATAGAAGGAGGCCTTTGAAAAATTGGATATTGAGTAGTAGCGTTATCAGACTTATGTTTTAAGAAGATTGCCTTTGGTGGAGTGGCATATTCTAGTTATGTGTTGCATTGTCAGTCTCTTCCTCTAGACGGTAGCCCTGTGGGGGCAGGGACTGTGCCTCATTTGTGTTTGGCTTCCACCATCTAAATATGCCTAGAATGTAGTTGACAGTCAATAAATGTTTTGTGTATGAATATTGATTGTTCTACAAACCATCTTTATAAAGACATATTGTATTTTAAATCTGTATTTCTTCTCAGTCAAAAGCTTGTTAATATTCAGTTTGTAATCACATGGCTAATGTGACGCATTAAATACACATTATTTGATATTGCTGAGGTTGATGACTTTTGTTCTACCTTTTATAAAGCCTTGTAAGGCTATCAGTGCAGAAAACGTGGACTGGATGTACGTCGAGCTCATCCAGCGCTGCAGACAGATGTTCCTGACTCAGACAGACACCTCCGATGACCATGTCTACCAGATGCCGAGTTTCCTCCAGTCGATTGCCAGCGTCTTGCTTTACCTTGACACCGTAAGTGAAGAGCCCATTCAGCTGAGTGCAATTTTGAGTATTTAACCTCAGTTCCTCAATTTGATGGGGCTTCCTGATGCATTTGGTACAGGCACTGTTCAGAGCAAAGTTACACTTTAAATTAGCATTTTGCGTCAGTAGAATTATTGTCATGAAACTTGATTTTTTGTTATCCAAAGCAGGAAAAAAAATTGTTACTGTTCATCTTCTAAAAGATTAAAAATTGCTGCTTTAGACAGAATAGCACCTTAAGTATCATTCAGACAGTTTTATTCTGATTTTTCTTAGGCAATCACAGTAATAAATGATAGACTTAGCAGATTAGATTAAAAAACCATGTTTTTCATTTACCTAGTGTCATGGATTGAATTGTGTCCCCTAAAAATATCTATCAACTTGGCTAGGTCATGATGTATGATTGTGTACCATTCTGAAAATCTGATGTGATTTCCTTATGTGTTGTAAACTCTACCGCTATGATGAGGTTATGCTGATGAGGTTTACAAGATTAGATAGTGTCTTAATCCAATCTCTTTTGAGACATAAAAGAGAGAAGTGAGCAGAGATACATGGAAACCTCATACCACCAAGAAAGCAGTGCTGGAAGCAGAGCATATCCTTTGGATCTGAGGTTCCTGTGCTGAGATGCTCCCAGACCAAAGGAAGACTGATGCATCACAAGGACCTTCCTCCAGAGCTGACAGGGAAAGAAAGACTTCTCCTGGAGCTTATGCCCTAAATTAGGACTTGTAGCCTACTGGACTGTGAGAGAATAACTTTCTCTTTGTTAAAACCATCCACTTGTGCCATTTCTGTTGGAGCAGCACTAAATGACTAAGACACCTAGTGTCTGACTAATTGAGTTGTGATTACTTTGAATATCTGTGCTATTCCTGTATTTATTTATTCCCATCCCTAACTTTTCGTATGCTCTCCACTTCTGGCAGGTTCCTGAGGTGTACACTCCAGTTTTGGAGCACCTCATGGTGGTGCATATAGACAGTTTCCCACAGTATAGTCCAAAAATGCAGTCAGTGTGTTGCAGAGCCATAGTGAAAGTTTTCCTGGCCTTAGTTGACAAAGGACCAGTTCTCTGGAATTGCATTGGTACTGTGGGTAAGTTTGGAGTTCATTCTTATTGTTTATGATGATGAATGATTAATACTTAGCATATTGTTTGATGTAGGTAAAGAAAATCTGGTTGCCAAATTCTTTTGTATCTTTTGATGTCTCATGGGGAACTCCTAATACTTTGGTGGACCCATATCTACTTTTTCCCATCCTTTTTTTTTTTAATCTCTTTTTCTCCTTTTCTGAATCTCAACATTAGTACAGATTTAAAAACCAAAGTTATTAACCAAGTTAGAGAAAAGACATGAGAGGTAAAGTTATGTTCCAAAAAGTAATAGCTGTTATTTCTGCTGAGTATTTTGTATGTATTTTTCAGTGTATCTTTCATTTTTGTTTTCGTTTTCTTTTTTCAGTGCATCAGGGTTTAATCAGAATATGTTCTAAACCAGTCGTTCTTCAGAAGGTAAATTCTGAATCTAATGTTTTCAAAATTAATCTTTTGCAACAGAAAGAAATGTTGCTGAGGTTTTCAGTATGTAAATATCCAAACGTAATCTTTGTTAGTTATTAGCCATGTCTTACTTTTTGAGAAGTGTAGACCGTAGTATCTCTGTATTTTGTCAGGTGAATAAACTTCTCCTGAGTTATGAAACATCCTTAAGCATAACTTTTTTTTTTTGTAATTATTGAACTTGAGATAAAGGTCTACAGAACAAACTAGCTTCTGATTAAACAGTACACTTATTGTTATATGACATTGGTTGCCAACCCCATGACATGTCAGCACTCTCCCTTCTCAACCTTAGGTTCCCTATTACCAGCTTTCCTGTCCCCCCACTGCCTTCTAGTCCTTGCCCTTGGGATGGTATGGTCCTTTAGTCTCATTTTGTTTTATGGGCCTGTCTAATCTTTGGCTGAAGGGTGAACCTCAGGAGTGACTTCATTACTGAGCTAAAAGTGTGTCCGGGGGCCATGCTCTTGGGGTTTCTCCAGTCTCTGTCAGGCCAGTAAGTCTGGTCTTTTTTGGTGAGTTAGAATTTTGTTCTACATTTTTCTCCAGCTCTGTCTGGGACCCTCTGTCATGATCCTTGTCAGAGCAGTCAGTGTTTGTAGCCGGGCATCATCTAATTGTACTGGACTCAGTCTAGTGGAGGCTGTGATAGTTGTGGTCGTTTGGATTAATCTTTCCCTTGTGTCTTTAGTTTTCTTCATTCTCCCTTACTCCTGATGGGGTGAGACCAGTGGAGTATCTTACGTGGCCGCTCACAAGCTTTTAAGACCCCAGATGCTACTCACCAAAGTGGAACATGGAACATTTTCTTTATAAACTATGTTATACCAACTGAGCTTGATGTGCCCTGAGACCACGTTCCCCATATCCCTCAGCCAAGTAGTTCGGGCCCTCAGGGAGTTTGGACGTGTCTGTGGAGCGTACATGACCTTGCCTTTTACAAGTTGTGCTGGCTTAAGCATAACTTTTCTGTTACATACACATTTTTACAAAAAGGAAATGTTTTCTCTTTTGAATCTGTAGGACCAAATACCAGAGTATATTATGGGAGGTATATCTTAATGACTAGGAGTTATAGGAAATAGAATGTGTGAGAGATTGCACTGTTTAAGAATGAGAGGTCAGTGACTCAAAGTGCACTCAGTGGGTATGTGTTAGAATACTTCCTGGTGCAGCACCATTTTAGTCACAGTTAGAAAACTCACAACTTTTCTTAAGGCTTTTTTTTATTATGCTTCCATAATATAATCTCTTCCTTAATCTAATTATACATCTAATACCAGGAGTGGCTTAGTTTAGGAAATTCTGATGTTCGGTAAGCCTAGCTGCAGTGTTTGTCCTGTGGCCCCGTCAGTGACTGTTGCATGTGTCTTCCTGGCAGGATGCTGTGGCCGAGGCTGAAGACCTTCGTGCCTCTGGGGAAGTGCGAACTGGCAAGTGGAAAGTGCCTGTGACCAAAGACTATTTGGATCTTTTTAGAAGTCTCATGAGCTGTGACCAGATGATGGTAAAAATTAAAGTTTTAAAGCCATGAAAGTGCCCTGATTCTTCTCTACTGGTGTCCGTAGTTTTAGGCTTAAGAGTTACTTATTTCAGAATTATATTTTGTTGACTTCCAAATTTTAAAAAAGTACTTCAAGTGATAAAACATTATAACAGTGTAAGTCAGGACGGTTAAAATGAGACTAGAAAAAAATCAACTAAAAGGAAGCAAAAAAATAGATCTCATTGAAAATTAGTTAATTCTTGTGGCTGAGTCCTCATTTTAGCTCTAAGTGGCAGCTCTACCATAGAGAAGCTATTTTCTTTTTGTTAAGGATGAAAATTAATCTGACTGATTTAACAGCTATGAAGGGAATTGGTACATAGCTATTATTTACTTATGATTAGATTAATACCTCCTGCCTGATACGCTTCTAGCAAATGTTTCTTTAGTGCCTACTTTAGTCCAGATGTTGTTGTTGTTAGACACCGTCGAGTAGATTTGACTCATAGTGACCCTGTGCACAACAGAACAAAACACTACCCAGTCCTGTGCCATCCTCTCAGTCTTTATTATGCTTCAGCCCATTGTTGTAGCCACGTGTCAGTCCATCTCGTTGAGGGCCTTCCTCTTTTTCGCTGACCCTCTATTTTACCAAGCATGATGTCCTTCTCCAGGGAGTGGTCCCTCCTGATAAAATGTCTGAAGTATGTGAGATGTTGTCTCGCCATTCTTGCTTCTAAGGAGCATTCTGGTTGTACTTCTTCCAAGACAGATTTGTTTGTCTAGCATTTTGATGAAGCTTTGATAAAGCATTAATAATCTACGAAAAGCAATTTTTATCAATAGGTGATTGCTGTCCTCTGAAAATCTTATGTGTTTTGTTTTCTTCTTGAGGTAAAATAGTGTAGCAGTCATTAGTAATTTTACCTCGTATTTCTTATACATGATGTCAGAAATCCCTTTGTTTTGAGATTAAGTTCCATAGACTGTTTGAGTACAGGCATACCTGAGAGATGCTGCAAGTTTTGTTCCAGACCACCGCAGTAAAGTGAATATGGCAATAAAATTGCGAGTCACACGAATGTTTTGGTTTCCCAGTGCATATCAAAGTTACGTTTACACTATACTGTAGTCTGTTAGGCAGGAGCCCTGGTGGTGTAGTGGTTAAGCATTTGGCTGCTAACCAGAAGGTCAGCAGTTTGAGTCCACCAGCCGCTCCTTGGAAACCCTATGGGGCAGTTCTACTCTGTTCTGTAGGGTTGCTATGAGTCGGAATTGACTCAGTGGCAGTGGGTTTTGTTTTGGTAGTTTATTAAGTGTCCAGTAGCATTATGTCTAAAAAAAGAAGGACATACCTTAATTAAAAAATACCTTATTGATAAAAAATGCTAACCATCGTCTGAGCCTTCAGCAAGTCGTAGTTTTTTCACTGGTGGAGGTTCTTGCCTCAGTGTTGATGGCTGATGACTGATCAGGGTGGTGGTTGCTGAAGGCTGGAATGGCTGTGACAATTTCTTAAAATAAGACAACGATGACATTTGCTGCATCGATTGACTCTTCTTTCACAAAAGATTTCTCTGTAGTATGCAAAGCTGATAGCATTTTACCCACAGTAGAACGTCTTTAAAAATTGAAGTCAGTCCTCTCAAACCCTGCCACTGCTTTGTCAGCTAAGTTTATGTAACATTCTGAATCCTTTGTTGTCATTTCATCATTGTTCACAGCATCTTCACCAGGAGTAGATTCCATCTCAAGAAACCATTTTTTTTGCTCATCCATAAGAAACAACTCCTCATCTGTTGAAGTTTTATTATGAGACTGCAGCAGTTCAGTCACATCTTCAGGCTCCACTTTTAATTCTAGTTGTCTTACTTTTTCCACCACATCTGCAGTTAGTTCCCTCACTAACAAGTTGAACCCCTCAAAGTCATCCGCAAGGGTTGGAATCAGCTTCTTCCAAACTCCTATTAATGTTGATATTTTGACCTCCTCCCATGAATCATGAATGTTCTTAATGGCACCTAGAATAGTGAATCCTTTCCAGAAGGTTTTGAGTTTGCTTTGCCCAGATCCATCAAAGGAATCACTATCTATGGTAGCTATAGCCCATTGCTGTTGAGTCGATTCTGACTTGTAGTTACCCTATAGGACACAGTATAACTGCCCGTATGATTTCCAAGGTGTGGCTGGTGGATTTGAACTGCCGATCATTTTGTTTGCAGCTGAACTCTTAATCACTGTGCCACCAGGTCTCCCTTTAGCCTTATGAAATCTATTTCTTAAATATTAAGACTTGACAGTCAAAATTACTCCTTAATCCATGGGCTGAAGAATGGATGTTGTGTTAGCAGGCAGGAGAACAACATTAATCTCCTTGTACATCTCCATCAGAGCTCTTGGGTGACCAGGGGCATTGTCAATGAGCAGTAATAATTTGAAAGGAATCTTTTTTTCTGAGCAGTAGGTCTCAACAGTGGGCTTGAACTATTCAGTAAGCCATGTCGTAAACAGATGTGCTGTCATCCAGGCTCCTTTCACTTTTTTTTTTTTTTAAATTGTGCTTTAAGTGAAAGTTTACAATTCAAGTTAGTCTCTCATACAGAAATTTATACATACATTGTTATGTGACCCTAGTTGCTCTCCCTATACTGTGACAGCACACTCCTGTGTTCCACCCTGGATTTCACGTGTCCATTCAACCAGCTTCTGACCCCCTCTGCCTTCTCATCTTGCCACTGGACAGGAGCTGCCCATTTAGTCTCATGTATCTGCTTGAGCTATACACTCTTCATGAGTATCATTTTATGTCCCATTGTCCAGTCTTATCTTTGTCTGAAGAGTTGGCCTCGGGAACAGTTTTAGTTTTGGGCTCACAGAGTCGGGGGGCCATTTCTTCCGGGGTCCCTACAGTCTCAATGAAACCATTAAGTCTGGTGTTTTTACTAGAATTTGAGTTCTGCACCCCACTTTTCTCCTGCTCAGTCAGGGACTTTGTTGTGTTCCCTGTCAGGGCGGTCTTTGGTGTTAGCTGGGCACCATCAAGTTCTTCTGGTCTTAGGCTGATGAAGTCTCTGGTTTATGTGGCCCTTTCTGTCTCTTGGGCTAATACTTTCTTTATGTCTATCGTGTTCTTAATTCTCCTTTACTCCAGGTGGATTGGGACCAATAGATGCATCTTAGATGGCCACTCACTAGGTTTTAAGACCCCAGACGCCACTCACCAAAGTAGGATGCAGAACATTTTCTGAATAAACTTTGTTATGCCACTTGACCTAGATGTCGCCTGAAACCATGGTCCCCAGACCTCTGCCCCTACTACATTGTCCCTTGAAGTTTTTGGCTGTATTCAGGAAACTTCTTAGTTTTGGTTTATTCCTGTTGTTCTGACTTCTCCTGTAGTGTGTGCTGTCCTTCCCTTCACCTAGGGTAATTCTTGTCTACTACTAGTTGGTGAATAACCCCCCTCCCTCTCTCCCCACCCTCGTAACCATCAAAGAATGTTTTCTTCTGTGTTTAAACCTTTTTTTGCGTTCTTATAATAGTGGTCTTATACAATATTTGTCCTTTTGCGACTAATTAAATTCACTCAGCATAATGCCTTCCGAATTCCTCCACGTTAAAAGATGTCTCACGCATTCATCGTTGTTCTTTTATCATTGTGTACTATTCCATTGTGTGAATATACCATAATTTGTTCATCCATTCATCTGTTAATAGTCACCTAGGTTGTTTCTGTCTTTTTGCTATCATGAACAGTGCTGCAGGGAGCATGGGTGTGTATATATATCTATTTGTGTGATGGCTCTTATTTCTCTAGGTTATATTCCAAGGAGTGGGATTGCTAGATCATATGGTACTTCTATTTCTTGCTTTTTAAGCAAGCACCAAATCGAATTCCAAAGTGGTTGTACCACTTTATATTCCCACCAACAGTCTGTAAGTGTTCCAGTCTCTCCACAGCCTCTCCAGCATTTATTATTTTATGTTTTTTGGATGAATGCTGACCTTGCTGGGGTGAGATGGTATCTCATTGTAGTTTTGATTTGTATTTCTCTAATGGCTAGTGATAGTGAGCATTTCCTCATATGTGTTTTAGCTGCCTGAATGTCTTCTTTGGTGAAGTGCCTGTTCATATCATTTGCCCATTTTTTAATGCGGTTATTTGTATTTCTGTTGTTGAGGTTTTGTAGTATCTTGTAGATTTTAGAGGTTATACGCTGCTTAGATTTGTTGTAGCCAAAAAATTTTTTCCCAGTCCGTAGGTTGTCTTTTGACTCTTCTGGTGAAGTCTTTTGATAAGCATAAGTGTTTAATTTTTAGGAGCTCCCATTTATCTAGTTTTTCTTCTGGTGTTGGTGCATTGTTAATTATGGTTTATATTCTGTTTACGTCATGCATTAGGGCTCCTAGCGTTGTCCCTATTTTTTCTTCCATGATGTTTATCATTTTTAATTTTATATTTAGGTCTTTGATCCATTTTGAGTTAGTTTTTGTGCATGGTGTGAGGTATGGGTCTTGTTTCAGTTTTTTGCAGATGGATATCCAGTTATGCCAGCCCCATTTGTTAAAGAGACTGTCTTTTCCCTGGTTAACGGAATTTGGGCCTTTGTCAAATATCAGCTGCACATAGGTGGATGAATTTACGTCTGGATTCTCAATTCTGTTCCACTGGTTTACGTATCTGTTGTACCAGTACCAGGCTGTTTTGAGTACCATGGTGGTATAATAGGTTGTAAAATCAGGTAGTATGAGGCCTCCCACTTTGTTCTTCTTCAGTAATGCTGTACTCGTTTGGGGCGTCTTCGTTTTCCATATGAACTTGATTTGTTTCTCCATCTCATTAAATAATGCTGTTGAAATTTGGATCAGGATTGCATTGTATCTATAGATAGCTGTGGGTAGAATTGACATTTTCATAATGTTGAGTCTTCCTATCCATGAGCAAGGTATGTTTTTCCACTTGTACAGGTCTGTTTTGGTTTCTTGCAGCAGTATCTTGTACTTTTCATTGTGTATGTCTTTTACGTCTCTGGTTATCTTTATTCTTAAGTATTTTATCTTCTTGGGGAATATTGTAAATGATATTGTTTCGGTGATTTTCTTTCCTAAGTTCTCTTTGTTGGTGTGGAGGATTCCAACTGGTTTTTGTATGTTTATCTTGTATTCTGATACTTTGCTCAAATCTTCTGTTAGTTCCAGTAGTTTTCTTATGGATTCTTTGGAGTTTTCTGTGTATAAGATCATATCATCTACACATAGAGATACTTTTAGTTCTTCCTTACCAATCTGGATGCCCTTTATTTCTTTTTCTAGTCTGATTGCTCTGGCTAGGACCTACAGCACAATGTTGAATAGGAGTGGTGGTGAAGGGCATCGTTGTCTAGTTCCTGTTCTGAAGGGGAATGCTTTCAGACTCTCTCCATTTAAGATGATGTTGGCTGTTGGCTTTGTATAAATTCCCGTAATTATATTGAGGAATTTCCCTTCAATTCCGTTTTTGCTGAGAGTTTTTTTATTATGAATGTGTGTTGGACTTTGTAAAATGCCTTTTCCGCATCAGTGGATAAGATCATGTGGTTCTTGTATTTTGTTTTATTTATGTGATGGATTACATTCATTGTTTTTCTAATGTTGAACCATCCATGCATACCAGGTATAAATCCCAATTGGTTGTGATGAATTATTTTTTTGATATGTTGTTGAATTCTATTGGTAGAATTTTGTTGAGGATTTTTGCGTCAGTGTTCATGAGGGATATTGGTCTGTAATTTTCTTTTTTTGTGGAGTCTTTACCTGGTTTTGGTATCAGGGTTATGCTGGGTTCATAGAATGAGTTTGGGTGTATTCCATCCTTATCTATGCTCTGAAGTACCTTTAATAGTAGTGGTGTTAACTCTTTTGAAAGTTTAGTAGAATTCTCAAGCGAAACCGAAACCGTCCGGGCCAGGGTGTTCTTTTGTTGGGAGTTTTTTTAAATTACCTTTTTAATCTCTTATTTGGTTATATGTTTATTTAATTGTTTACCTCTGTTTGTGTTAGTTTAGGTAGGTAGTGAGTTTCTAGAAATTTGTCCATTTCCTCTAGGTTTTCAAATTTGTTAGAGTATTTTGTTATGATTCTTTTAATTTCAGTTGGGTCTGTTGTGATATTACTCATCTCATTTCTATTTGGGTTATTTGCTTCCTCGCTTGTGTTTCTGTTGTCCTTTTGGCCAGTCATTTATTGATTTTGTCGATGTATTCAAAGAACCAGCTTCTGGTCTTATTAACTCTTTCAGTTGTTTTTCTATTCTCTATTTCGTTTAATTCTGCTCTAATTTTTATTATTTCCTTTCTTCTGGCACCCAAGGGCTTCTTTTGCCTCTCTCTTTCTACTTGTTCCAAAAGTAGGGTTAATGTTTTAATTTTGGCTGTTTCTTCTTTTTGGATGTGTGCATTTATTGCTATAAAGAGACCTTTGAGCACTGCTTTTGCTGTGTCCCAAAGGTTCTGGTAGGATGTGTTTTCATTGTCGTTTGATTCTATGAATTTCTTTATTCCATCCCTAATTTCTATAACCCAGTATTTTTTTTTTTAATATATATATTTTTATTGTTGTAGTTAAATGAAGTTTACATTTCAAGTTAGTCTCCTATACAAAATTTTATACATAAATTGTTATGTGACCCTAATTGCTCTCCCCATATTGCGCCAGCACACTCTTCCTTTCCCCCCCTGTTCCCCATGTCCATTCAACCAGCTCCTAACCCTCTGCCTTTCCATCTCACCTCTGGACAGAAGCTGCCCCTTTGGTCTCTTGTATCTGATTGAGCTAAGAGGCACACTCTTCACGAGTATCACCTTATGTCCCACAGTCCAGTCCAATCCCTGTCTGAAGAGTTGGCCTCAGAAATTTTTTTAGTTCTGGGCTGATAGAGAGTCCAGGGACCATACTTTCTGGGGTACCTCCAGTCTCAGTCAGACCATTAAGTCTGGTCTTCTTACTAGAATTTGAGTTCTGCACTCCCATCTTTCTGCTGCTCCATCAGGGACTCTCTGTTGTGTTCCCTGTCAGGTGGTCATTGGTGGTAGCTGGGCACCATCTAGTTTTTCTGGTCTCAGGCTGATGAAGTCCCTGGTTTATGTGGCCCTTTCTGTCTCTTGGGCTACTACTTTCCTTGTGTCTTTGGTGTTCTTTGTTCTTGTTTACTCGAGGTGGTTGGGACCAATTAGTGCATCTTAGCTGGCCGCTTGCAAGCTTTTATGACCCCAGACACCACTCACCAAAGTAGGATGCAGAACATTTTCTTAATAAGCTTTTTATGCCAGTTGACCTAGATGTCCCCCGAAAACATGGTCCCCAGACACCCCTACCCCTGCTACACTGTCTCGTTAAAGTATTTGATTGTATTCAGGAAACTTCTTAGCTTTGGTTTAGTCCAGTTGTGCTGACTTCCCCTGTAGTGTGTGCTGTCCTTCACTTCGCCTAAGATGATTCTTAACTACTATCTAGTTAGTGAATAACCCTTACCCTCCCTCCCCATCCCTGTAACCATCAAAGAATGTTTTCTTCTGTGTTTAAACCTTTTCTTGAGTTCTTATAATGGTGGTCTTATACAGTATTTGTCCTTTAGTGACTGACTGAATTCACTCAGCATAAGTTCCAGCTTCTACAATGTTATACAACGTTTCACTTCTTCATTGTTGTTCTTTATCGTTGCATAAAATTGCATTGTGTGGATATATCATGATTTATTTATCCATTTGTCTGTTGATGGGCACCTAGGTTGTTTCCATCTTTTTGCTATTGTGAACAGTGCTGCAGTGAAGATGTACGTGCATATTTCTGTTCACCTGACGGCTCTTATTTCTCTAGGACGTATTCCAAGGCGAGGGATTGTTGGATTGTATGGTACTTCTATTTCTAGCTTTTTAAGCAAGCACCAAATGGATTTCCAAAGTGGTTGTACCATTTTACATTCCCACCAACAGTGTATAAGTGTTCCAGTCTCTCCACAACCTCTCCAGCATTTATTAT
>NW_004443974.1:1687106-1749727 GCF_000243295.1 Trichechus manatus latirostris
TGATTTGTTTCTCCATCTCATTAAAAAGTGCTGGTGGAATATGGATCAGGATTGCATTGTATCTGTAGATTGCTTTGGGTAGAATTGACATTTTCATTATGTTGAGTCTACCTATCCATGAGCAAGGTATATTTTTCCACTTACGCAGGTCTCTTTTAGTTTCTTGCAGTACTGTCTTGTAGTATTCTCTGTATAGATCTTTTACGTCTCTGGTTAGATTTATTCCTAAGTATTTTATCTCATTGGGGGTTATTGTAAATGGTATTGATTTGGTGACTTCCTCTTTAAGTGTAACCCAGTAGTTTTTGAGGAAGGTGTTTTTCAGTTTCCATGTGTTTGGTTTTTTTCCCTTGCTTTTTGTGTTACTGATTTCTACTTTTATGGGTTTATGGTCAGAAAAGGTGCTTTGCAATATTTCAGCGCTTTGGATTTTGTTAAGGCTTGCTTTATGTCTTAATATGTGGTCTGTTCTGGAGAATGTTCCACGTGCGTTGGAATAGAAAGTATACTTGGCTGTCGTTGGGTGGAGTGATCAGTATATGTCCATGCGATCAAGTTGTTTGATTGTAGCATTTAGATCTTCTGTGTCTTTATTGAGCTTCTTTCTGGATGTTCTGTCCTTCACTGAAAGTGGTGTGTTGAAGTCTCCTACTCTTATTGTGGTTAGCTGTCTATCTCTCTTTTCAGTGCCCTTAGAGTTTGTTTTATGTATTTTGGAGCCCGGTTATTGGGTGCATAAATATTTATTATGGTTATGTCCTCCTGGTGTATTGACCCTTTAATCATTATATAGTGTCCTTCCTTATCCTTTGTGATGGATTTTCCTTTAAAGTCTGTTTTGTCAGAGAGTAATACTGCCACTCCTGCTCTGTTTTGAGTGTTGTTTGCTTTGTTATATTTTTTTCCATCCTTTGAATTTTAGATTGTTTGTGTCTTTTAGTCTAAGGTGTGTCTCTAGTAGGCATCCTATAGACGGATTGTGTTTTTTTAATCCATTCTGCCACTCCCTGTCTCTCTATTGGTGCATTTATTCCATTTATGTTCAGTGTAATTTTTGATAGGTATGAATTTAGAGCTGTCATTTTGATGTGTTTTTTGTGTGTTCCTGACAGTTTCCTTGTTCTGTTTAATTTTCTTTGCTGAATCATTTTTGTTTATGTATTTTCTTTTCATCTTTTTCATTGTTGTTGATTTTGTATTTGTTGAGTCTTTATATTTTCTTGTTTTTTATTTTGATGTGTAGGTTTGTTTCCTTTATGGTTACCTTAACATTTACCCGTTTTCCTAAGTTTAAACTAGTCTTTTATTTCGTTGTATTGCCTTGACTTCTCCATATGAAAAATCTATGTCTACATTTTTTATTCCCTCTTTTTTGTTTCAATGTTGACATCTTTTACATATTGACATCTCTGTTTACCTATTTTCAGTGTTTTAGCTTTGATTTGTTTTTGTCATTTCCCTGTTGGGTTGATATCTGGTTGCCCTGTCCTGTGTTCTAGTCTTGGATTGTTATCTGATGTTATTGATTTTCTAACCAGAAGACTCCGTTTAGTATTTCTTGTAATTTTGGTTTGGTTTTTGCAAATTCCCTAAACTTGTGTTTATCTGGAAATGCCCTAATTTCTCCATCATATTTGAGAGACAGTTTTGCTGGATATATAATTCTTGGTTGGCAATTTTTTTCCTTAAAGGTTTTATATGTGTCATCCCATTGCCTTCTTGCCTGCATAGTTTCTGCTGAGTAGCCCAAACTTATTCTTGTTGACTCTCCTTTGTAGATGACTTTTCGTTTATCGCTAGCCGCTGTTAAAAGTCTCTGTTTATCTTTGGTTTTGGCAAGTTAGATTATAATATGTCTTGGTGACTTTCTTTTGGGATCTGCCTTGTTTGGGGTTTGATGAGCATCTTGGATAGATATCTTCTCATCTTTTACCATATTGAGGAAGTTTTCTGCCAACAAATCTTCAAGGACTCTCTCTGTATTTTCTGTTATGCCCCCTCTTCTTGTACTCCAGTCACTCGTAGTTTATTCCTCTTGATAGAATCCACATAATTCTTAGGGTTCCTTCATTTTTTTAAATGCTTTTATCTGATTTTCCTCAAGTAATTTGGTGTCAGGTGCTTTATCTTCAGTCTCAGTAATTCTGACTTCCATTGCCTGAATTTTGCTCCTATGACTTTCTGTTGAGTTGTACATTTCTGAAATTTTATTTTTAATCTTCTGAAATTCTGATTTCTGTCTCTGTATGGATTCTTGCAGCCTATTAAATTTGTCATTATACTCGTCTCTAATCTTAAGTTCCTCTATTGCTTTGTCTCTGTGTTCCTTCGCTTGTTCTGTGTTTTGCCTCATCTTCCGCAAAGTTTTGTATGTTAATCTTTTTGTTCTGCCTCCGATGTTTCCAAGCAATTCTCTTTCTCCAGAAAATTTCTTGAATGTTTGTTTTGGAAGCTTGCCGAATCCATCATGGTCTACCTCTTTATGTGATTTGATACTGACTGTTGTCTCCGAGCCATCAATAAGTTATTATATTTATTTTATGTTAGCTTACTGTGTCCTTGCTTCGTGTTATATTTTGTTTTGATATGCCCAGATAGGATGCTCGTGTCAGCTACTTTTATTATTCGTGCCTGTGATGCTCTAACGTCCTTTCACCAGGTGGTTAGATCTGTTACTAAGTATGTGAGCCAAGATGTCCGTTTACTTATATGGATTCAGTTCGGGTGTCCAGGTAGTTGGTCACCAAGTGTGTAGTGCAGGCTCTCACCTACCGTCCTAGACCGGTGTGGGTGATTGGTGTAGGCACAGGTATTTGGCTGCAGGTGTTGTACTGAGCAAGGCAGGGCGCTGATGTCTGCCCCTGAGTGTTCGGGAGGAAAGCGTGTCCCTGTTCCCTAGACCGCATAGGTGGGTGGTTTTTGCAGCCAGACTAGGCGCACCCAGTGCTGTTGGCTGTAAGGACTAGGGGGGCACTACTTATTCTTGGACCCCTGTTGTGGGTGACTAGGTGGCATTGGTGGAGCCACCGTTGCTCAGGCCCCTGATGTGGGCAGGTAAGGAATGTGCTTCAGGGGCAGAGCAGTGTCAAATGTCACAAACCTGCCACTTCACAACTGAAAGAGTTGAATTTGGACTTCAGGTATATACCCTGTTGTACTGTGGTAATGAGAGCCTACGCTGTTGAAATGGGCCCACACATGTCTATGCAGGGATGAAAGGCATTTAAAATCCATGGACCCCTTATTCCTGTACCTAGACAAAGGAGTTGTCCCTACCCTGAATTCCTGGCTTAGGGGAGCCGGCAGATTATTTTTCCCGTATTTGTTAGTTTGTTCTCTCTCCAAGGCTGGGAGAATGGCTCAGCGCAGGTGACGGGTCCTACTTCCGGCCTAGGGGACGTGGCCATTACTGAAGAAGCCAGCCTGAGACCTGGTGCGAGCAGGGAGCGGGGAGGTAAATGGGAGAGAGGTTTTTCCCAAAGGGGGTGTTATTTGATCCGTGTGGTAGATCAGACACAAGTACTTAATCTTTTGCCGATTGAGTGCTGCTTTTCAGTGGTTCAGGATGCCTGAGTAGACTCTCTGCTGCTGGGCCTCTCCCAATGTGGAAAATGCCTCCCGAGTGCCACTGCTTGCCTCACCACGCACCTGAACTGATCCGGCCTGACTGGTGCTGGCTTCCGCTGGGTTAGTTCTGGCAACTCCTTGCTGCTCTGAACCGTCTCTCCCTGCCCCTCCCACTCAGTCCAATTCCTCAACTTTGCCTTCGATGTTCAGGGCGCCTAGATTGTCATATATAATCAATTCACTTGTTTTTTCGGGTCTTTGTTGTGAGAGGGACCACAGCAATTTTCTGGCTACTCTGCCTTCTCAGCCCCACCTGTCCTTTCACTTTTAAAGAAGTGGTAAATTAGACTTTAAAATCCATTCTGAGAAAAGATACTTATGTATTCATATGTATGTATGTCTGCAAGTATGTATATGCCTGTGTACATGCATTTGCATATACCTGCATACATGTGTTTGTATACATATATACACATAAATACATTACATGTATAAGATGTATGTATTTGTGTATACATAAACACACATATATTAATTAGGGTAAATTCTTGTCAAGAATTGGCCTATGTCTTGTCATTCACTACTCTGTAGTGAGTAAGTGTTTGTTAGGTGACCAGATAAGTTGTATAATCTGACCAAAAGGATGCTGTCATAATATTTTAGGAAGGTGTCTAAATTTTACAGCTTGAAAACTTCCAGGTAAAATCTCCTATAGCCTATACAACGATGTTCGTATAATACGTAAATGTGCTTGTGCATCTATACATATTTTAATGCTTATTTATTATTCATACTTTTTCCACACCATAATTTTGAAGTTTGTTATTTTTCTTTATTTAAAGGATTCTCTCTTAGCAGAAGAAGCATTTCTCTTGGTGAATTCATCCCTTCAAAATCTGAATCATTTGATATATGATGAATTTATAAAATCTGTTTTGAAGATTGTTGAGAAATTGGATCTTACACTAGAAAAACAGAATGCTGGGGAGCAAGAGGTTAGAAGTTTTTACGAGTAATAATATTACATCATTTTTATACCAACTCTCTTTTGATATAAATATTCAGAGGTAAAATAGAACATTTTTAGGGTATCAGGGACAATTGGTTTCTTCAAGATTAATATGTGTCATTGATACTTTTCTATTGAACATAGCATAATTATAGAAAATATCATTGTTAAACTGTTAAAAAAGTAAGTTATGTGTTAAATATGTTAAAATAATTTTTTTGAAAACTTGTTTACTTGTTTCTCCTTCCTTAGCAATAGTAAAGAGACAGGTCTTAACTTTGTGTAGCAGTGTCGTTGCAGTAGAATAGGGAGTCCTGGGGCTCCTCTTGTTCATAGCTGTGGAAGCTCCAAGCTCTGGGGTGCCATGTTAGGTGTTAAGTATAACAGATGGTAGGCAGAGAAAGAAGAATGTGCCAGGCCTTTTCCTGTGCCCAGTTTTCCTGGCCTGGGTATAAGGGAAGTAGTGGCTTAAGGCTGCAGCTAGGTGCTGCTCTGCTCTTGTCTGAGCAGTTTTAGTAACAAAGCACTGCCGTCCTGAGGGATGTTAAAGGGATTGAGTTCCAGTGAGAAACAGCTCATTTGCTCTGCAGCCTAGTGATATTTTCAGACTAGATGATAGTATTAGAGTTAGGTGATATGTACTTCTGCTGCAGTGCCATGAACTTGGACAAGAGATGATCAGAGGCTATGCAGAGGACACAAAGGAAAGAATTAAAAGGTATTTGCTATGGTAGTGTCATTGCATTTGATATGTTCTATTTTTTATGCTGGTGATGTGAACATCAATGTATGTTTTATTACTTTTTATACGTCTAAAATATTTCATGAAAAAAACTCAAAAATTTTGCCAAAAGGAATTTATGAGAGCTGTGTCAACAACAAACCTGATTTTTAGAGCACGTCTGTGCCATTTTTGTTGCCTTCATTGGCTTCTCTTTCTCTTCTGTTTCTTGTCCTTCTTGCTTCATTCCAACAAGTCAGCTATGACCTCTTAGTACTGTTTTTCTGTGCAAATAACCCATGCCCTCTACATTTGTTTGTCAACTGTGCCCTGCCTCTGGTATTTTCATAAGCATAGCTGTGCCAATTTAATTTTTTTGCGTGTTTTTGTAAAACAGCATAACGTGCTTATGAAAATACTTTGGGGGGTAGGGGGAGAGTGTGGTTAGCAAACAAACGTAGAAGGCATGTGTTACTTGTGTAAAAATCCGACACTTACTAAGAAAATCTGTCTCCACTTTTATGATCATCTACAGGCCCCCCAGTTCCATATTTCTACCTACATGTTTAACATTTCCACTGATAACATAAACAGTGTTTAAAACTGAACTTGATGTACTTTGCAAAAAATTATAATTTTCATTTGTCTTTCCTATTGATGTCTGTTTCTCCTGTATTTCTCTATTTTGCAGTTTGAAATCTCCAAGTTATTGCTGATACTTTCTGTTTTTTGTAATTCTGCTTCTGTGAAGGCAAATTGCTAGTTCCTTTAAGAAATGATCACCTTCTCCTTAGCCCCTCGAATTTCTGTATTTGTACTGTTCTTTTATCTCTTCACTGTATCACTTCCTATATGTCCTTTAATTTAACGTTTCCCGCCAGTTCCATATCCTCATCAGACGAAGCTCCTGAGACTCCCTGTCTCTATCTCTCTTCTCTATTCCTTCCGCGCATCATATTGGGCTTGCCCATTGAGTCAGTTGGTGACTGTTGATCAAAATCATGATTGAATGGTACAATTAATTTTTTAAGGATGAGAATGAAGCTACTGGTGCGTGGGTGATCCCAACCTCGGATCCAGCTGCTAACTTGCGTCCTGCTAAACCCCAAGATTTTTCAGCTTTCATTAACCTGGTGGAATTTTGCAGGTATTTTTAAAATTCTAATTAATTAAGAAGGAAAATTATCAGTTATTGGCTCTAATATAGTAAAAATGTTTATATAGATGGAAGAAATGAAGTTGGTAAAGACTTGAAATCTGGAATCATTTATATGGACCTTTAAAATGTATCTAAAAGTACCAGCTTAGAGTTACCATTTTTTAAAAAAATGTGTTTAAAAGTAGATCAGTTAGGAAAAAAAGGCATATAGATACGTCTGAAAACGTTACGTGATGGAGTTGTAGGCTTGCTTCCACTATGTCTCTTATAATTTTCAAAGCTGAATAAAAATATTAGAATCAGATTTTCCACATTAAGCATTTGATTTGTTTTTACAGAGAGATACTTCCTGAGAAACACATGGAATTTTTTGAGCCGTGGGTGTACTCATTTGCATATGAGTTAATTTTGCAGTCTGTACGGTTGCCACTCATCAGTGGTTTCTACAAATTGCTTACTGTCATAGTGAGAAATGCCAAGAAAATGAAATATTTTGCGGTAAGTCTTTTTTGGAGGACATTGGATGTTTGTTTTTTTAGGTTGCTTGTGTGTATATAAAGCATTATAAAATATGGGATTATAGCATGTTGCAGTTTTAAAATCTACTAATTCTATTGTATGAATTTTTAAAAATTGACATGTGAATGGCAATTGGATGACCTCTTCAAAAGATTAACTAATAGTGTGTCCTGTCCTGATTTTCCAAGCCCCTAGAGCTGATTGTGTTAGATTAGTGGGGTTCTCAAAGTATGGTTCCTGGACCAGAAGCATCAGCATCCTTTGGGAATGTGTTAAAATGCAAATTCTCAGGCCCTCTCAGACTCACCTAGTCAGAAATTTTGGGGCAGGCCCAGCATGCTGTTTTACAACAAGCCCTCCAGGAGACAGTTCCAGTTGGCTATGAGACTGGCTTCTTCCAGGGTGAGCAGTGTAGTAGTTGTCCTGCCTCCGGGCTCACAAGCACATCTTATTGGGAGATGGAGGAGAAAGGAACTGACTCACCCCTTCCCGTAGCTGTCGGCTTCCCACCTCCTGCTCTGTTTCTGACTGGTGTTTGCCTTGGACTGTTGTCCTGAGCCCACCTTCCCTTCCTCTCTGAATGAAACACCAGTAAAGGGACAATGGATTCACCAGTCTGAAGAGAGGTTGGAACTGCTGGGTTGGGGTGCAGAGTTACCTGGTCATTGTTCAGCATACTAATTTAATATTTTACTTCACAGGGCATTAGTCCAAAGAGTCTGAAGCACTCTTCTGAGGATGCAGAAAAGTATTCTTGTTTTGCTTTATTTGTAAAATTTGGTAAAGAGGTAATTTTAAAATGATTTATCATTTATCTTAGTGTTATTGTGGGCTGTTTTAAAATGAATGTATTTTGAAAAAAATCCTGGTGATCATAAATGATCTAATTAAAAATCGGTTTACTAAATCCAGGCTGTGAATAAGGTCTTAGAAAACACTAAAGAAGGAAACCATTGTGCTTCAAGAGTCCTTTGGATTTTCTTAAAATAACTTAATTGAGTGATGGCAACTCAAAATTCAGTAGATTCTTCAGTTTTTTTCATATTGTTAGGTATTAAGTGTTTCAACAAATGTACTTTTCCTGGTTATCACAACTTCATCTGTAGGTGACTTACCATGTCATAAAAGCTACATGCTCATTTTTCCTATTTGAGAATAGGGTAAATATATATGTATTTTTATTTATTTATTTTTATTGTACTTTAGATGAAGGTTTACAGAACAAATTAGCTTCTCATTAAACCGTTAGTACACATATTGTTTTATGACATTGTTTAATAACCCCACGACATGTCAGCATTCTCCCTTCTTGACCTTAGGTTCCCTATTACCAGCTTTCCTGTCCCCTCCTGGCTCTTAGTTCTTGCCCCTGCACTGGTGTGCCGCTTTAGTCTCATTTTGTTTTACGGACCTGTCTAATCTTTGGTTAAAGGGTGAACCTCAGGAGTGACTTCATTACTGAGCTAAAAGGGTTTCTGGGGGCCATACTCTTGGGGTTTCTCCAGTCCATCAGGCCAGTAAGTCTCATCATTTATTCTGAGTTAGAATTTTGTTCTACATTTTTATCTAGCCCTGTCCAGGACCCTCTATTGTGATCGAGAATAGGGTAAATATTTTTTAATTGATTTTTAAGTTGTATGCTGTCTTCAGGCAGACAACACTGTCTTTTCTCATTTCTTGGTAGGTATCAGTTAAAATGAAGCAATACAAAGATGAGCTTTTGGCCTCATGCTTGACATTCGTCCTGTCCCTGCCACACGACATCATTGAGATTGACATGAGAGCCTACGTTCCTGCATTGCAGGTAGGTGTGTTGTCTTGAGCAGATTCGTTTCTTTATGCAATGCTGTATTTCTTTGGAAACACTGAAATATCATAGTTCTTTAGGTGCTTTGCCATCAGACACACCTGTTTCAGTTTCTGCTTCTGCTGCTTATTGGCTTTGGGATTTGAGATGCTTGACTTCCACTTTCTGAGCTTCCCTTGTAGGTTGATACAAAGTTTAAACTTTCTGTGCTTTGAAAGTATGCAGTACAGTACTGGAGGCACCCTCTTACCTCCAGCAGTGTTTGATGTCCCAGTAGTAGGAGGGATAGTAATTAGAAACCACAATTAACTGTTGTTTTTTTTTCCCTTTAAATCTTAAATTCCTGAGTTTCATTTTACTTTGTTTGTATTAATAGATGGCTTTCAAACTGGGCTTGAGTTATACTCCCTTGGCGGAAGTAGGCCTGAATGCCCTAGAAGAATGGTCAGTTAACATCCACAGATACGTAATTCAGCCATATTACAAAGACATTCTACCCTGCCTTGACGGTTATCTGAAAACTTCAGCCTTATCAGGTAAGGATTGGAAAAATTGTGATGTGTGAATCTTAATTAAAATGGCAATGTGATAACCATAATAGGACTTTTTGTAATAGTATTTTTATAACTTGTGGAATTTGAACCCAAAATTTTCAGAATAATTTGACTAGTATTTTTGTAATTGCCCTAGTTCATTTCAGTATCATTGGCACAATAGGAGGTCTAATTGAGGCATTAAAACTATTTTTCAGTTTTTAAATAATCTATTTCATTTTTGTTGTTGTTAAGAATGTACACAACAGAACATAAACCAGTTCAACAGTTTCTACATGGACAATTCAGTGACATTGATCACATTCTTCGACTTGTGCAACCATTCTCACCCTCGTTTTCTGAGTTGTTCCTCTCCCATTAACATAAATTCACCGCCCCCTAGGTTTTCTGTCTAAACTTTCCAGTTGCTATTGTTAATTTGATCCCATATAGGTAGATTTTACAAGAGCACAATACTCAAGGAAGACCGTTTTAAAAAAAGTTTACTTTTAAGAAGTCTTCAGGGGATGTTTTTGGTTTACGGTTTAAAGATTATCTTAGGGCAATAGTTTTGGGAGTTTAATTCAACCCCTATGGCAAACTATTTTTCATTTTGTTCACTTATATTCTATTAAGATTTATAAAATCTTCAAGGACGGCACTCTATCTTAAATATCATTGAACCTCTTATAGCTTCTAATACACTCCCTTGCAAAAAATTTGCACCACCAGAAAATTTAATACTAATGTTATAATTTGGTCTTTATTGTTTTTTAAAAATATTGCTGATGAAGACTAATGCTAGCCAGTTAAGAAGAATTGAAAAAAAAATTATCATAGAAGAAATAGGCTTGGGAAAAGATTCAGAGAAATAAATCTGGCTGGCAGAAGTATTACTAGTTAAGAAAAGTAGCGTTAGAGTGGAGAGGACAGATTTACTTAAACCAAAGTGAAAAGAGACATTGTTTTCTGATGGAAGAAATTAAAGATTCAGTTAGTAGAGAAAAACTGAAGTATTTGTAAGAATTTAAACTTCACCTCTGTAAATCATTATTCTATTGTATATTCATTTGCTGTGTCTGGTTTATGTGACACTCTCAATACATATGCAGAGTTCATGAAGAAGCGTTCAAAATTTTGGAAGACTTATGTAAACGATGGCAATAACTAGTATATTTTAGAGTCAAGATATACAAAACTAGTTAATGTTTATAGGTTAGTCAGTCTTTTTAAAATTCACTTTATATAAGGAGTGCTGCTATTTGAGTAGTTCACCAAAAGCACATTGAGTTACTGAAAAAAATGAATATATCTGTGTTTCTTTGTGGTACTTTCATTTGTTTTCTTGAATTTAGTTCTATTAATTATTTCATTGAGATTTGTATTTGTTTTAAGTTAATAAGGGAAATTACTGTGATTCTTTTAAAGTAAGGATTTCTATGTTGATAAATATGTGTACACCTACCCCTTACTTACTATCTAGTTATCCGACGTTTTGCATTTACAACAACGGTAAAAAATCTTCTATCTGACTGTTTTGTGCATTAACAATGTACATCTGGCATTAATGAATGCTAAAGTGCAAGGTGAGAGTAACACTGGCTGTGCTGCTTAAGGTTGTGTGTCTTCTTGCCTGGGCCATGATTCTCAGTGCTTTGGCAGTTATGTAATGTAATGTAATTTTGACAGTTACATAATGATATAGTCTGCCTCCATTTTGTGATCTGATGTGGTCATCCTCCATTTTTGCTTAATGCCAGTTTTCACATAATGATCTGGTCTCTGGAACGTAATCATATTGATAAGTGAGGAGTGGGAGTACTCACTGTAAATAATTAGAAAATAGGAAAAAGCAGAGTAAGCAAAATGAAATAACAGAAGAAAATCCATAATCTTATCATTCAAAGATAACCATTCTTTTTAATGACTTAATATTGATATGATATCAAACTTCCAGAACAGTTACATTAATAGTAAAAAGAACTATATATGCTTTACGCAGATTCACCAGTTATTAAGATTTTGTACCATTTGCTTTACCATTGTGTGTGCTCTGTCTCTGTGTGATTACATGTATAAGCATATATTACATCTAAATTTTTTCTGAACCATTTGTGAGATCTTTATGCCTAAATACTGCATTAAGAGTGAAGACTTTTTTTATACAACCACAGTATCATTATCAAAATCAGGAAAAGTAACATTGATACGTTCTTTTTCTGTAACATACAGTCCAAGGAGCCTTGGTGGCTCAGTGGTTAAGTGCTTGGCTGCTACCCGAAAGGTCAGTGGTTTGAACCTGCCAGCTGCTCTGTAGTAGAAAGATGTGGCAGTCAGCTTCTGTAAAGATTACAGCCTTGGAAACCATATGGGTAGTTCTACTCTGTCCATTTCTGCTGGAAATGATTCAATGCCAATGGTTTTTTTTTTAACCTGCAGTCCATGTGCATGTTTTTCAGTGGTCCCATTAATTTCTTCTGTAGTTAGTAGTCATAACTCCTTAATTTCCTTTAATCTGGGATAGTTATTCAGCCTTTCTCAGTTCTCATGACCTTGGCATGTTTGAAAATTGCAGGCTGGTTATTCTGTAGAATGGCCTTCATTGGGTTTGTATGATATTTCCTCGTGATTAGAGTCAGGTTGTGCATTTTTGGCAGAAATATACCAGCACTGCTGCTGTGTCCTCTTTGTGGCACCATGTTGGCAGTTGGTGCCATTACTGTGGATAACATGGCCAGGTCTTTCTGTAATTGTAAAGTTACCATTTTTCCTTTGTATGAAGCAGTAATTTGTGGCCCTCTTCCCTTCCTCAAGGGTTTGGTCGTCAGCCTTTAGGTAGTGCAGAGGGAGGACAAGGGTGGGAGGAGAAAAGCAGGGGAGAGAGGAGGGGGGCTGAGGAAGGTGAGGGGCTAGAGCAGGATTGGGGCGCCTACACGTGAAGGCATCCATGTAGGGGGATGGGAGCCCAGGCAGGGTAAGGAGGGCAGCAGGTATCATAGTTTGGCTACTTATGGAGGATGGATCAAATACGTAAATAGGTTTAGAATGGTGGAAGCTAGGTTGCTCACTGTTGGAGAAAGAAGTTACAAATATGGAAAGAGATAATTGGAATGAACCTATGGTGCTGGATGGGAATTGGATGTATCAATGGGAAGCTCATGGTTCTTTTTCTCTTTGTCTCCTTATATATGTACACGCACATACACACACACATACATATACACACATACTGAGATACATATATGGACAAATAAATGTAGAAATAAATGGAGGTGAAAGTGTGTATGTAATACATGCATATATCCCCTAATTCTGTCCACTGAGAGGGCCTAGGAATAGTGACGTCTTAATAGAAGTGAGCAAACCCAGTGCCCAGATCGTGGCTTCTAAATGCCATTTTGCATGAAAAGGAACCAGTACACCTTTGAGAAATGGCTGGCTACAGGCTGGGGCAGGAAAAATATAAGATGAACCTGGAATATTGTGTTTTCTGAAACATCTAGAAAGCAGACAAGTGTTTTAAAGAATGGTAAGGTAGTGTCATGGACAAAACTGGGATAATTTGAATGTAAATAAGTAATTTCAGAAACAGATTATAACCCATGGAATCAAATAGGAAACAATGAGTATGGGCAGATAAGAATAAAATTAGTAATTGCAAGTTTTCTATAGCTGTGTGGCCACTTACACAAAGCTAGCAGCTTAAAATGGCACCTCACGGTTCTGTAGGTAAGGAGTCCAGATGGGCTTGGCAGGATACTCTGCTCAGGGTCTCACAAGGCCAAAATCAAGGTGTCAGCCAGGTGGGGCTCTTACCTGGAGGTTCTGAGGGAGAATCAGCTTCCAGGCTCCTTCAGGTTGTAGGACTGTGGTCCCCGTTTCTTGCTTTTTATTGGTCGGGGGTCACTCTAGGCTCCTAGAGGCTGCTGTCTTGCCCTGCATATGGTCCTTCCATTTCCACAGCCAGCAGTGGCATGCCAAGTCCTTTTTTACTTCCCCTCTACCAGCTGGAGAAAACTCGCTTTTAAGGGGCTTGTATCATTAGGTCAGGTTCACCTGGATAATCTCCCTTTTTGCCATTAACACAACTCCAGGACTAACACCAGTGAGTAAGGTCACGGGGCTATCTTAAAACTCTGCCAACACAGATAGTTTCTGAGTACCTTCCCCCCAAATGCTTATTAATCACTGTCTTAGTCATCTAGTGCTGCCATAACAGAAATACCACAAGTGGATGGTTTTAACAAAGAGAAGTTTATTTCCTGACAGTAAGGTAGGCTAAAAGTCCAAACTCAAGGTGTCAGCTCCAGGGGAAGGCTTTCTCTCTATCGGCCTTCTCATCAGTGTTCCCCCAGACTAGAAGCTTCTCTGTGCAGGAACCCGGGTCCAAAGGACGTGCTCTGCTCCCAGTAGTGCTGTCTTGATGGTATGAGATCCCCCTGTCTCACTGCTCACTTCTGTCTTTTATATGTCAAGAGATTGCCTCAGGACACAATCCAGTCTTGTACATCAGGTCCTGCCTTACTAACACAACTGCCACCCATCCTCCCTCATTAACATCATAGAGGCAGGTTTACAACATACAGGAAAATCACACAGTACCAGGAATTATGGCCTAGCCAAACTGATACACACATTTTTTGGGAGGACATAATTCAAACCATGACAATCACCAAGGTTAAGAATAGTAACTTTACAATGGAGAAATCTGGCAGATGCCACCTTCACCTCCCAAACAAAGGTGACCTGGTCAGTCGTGGGGCAGACGGGGCTCCCAGAAGCCCACAGTCTCCACTGGCAGCCTCCCGAGGTGTGACCCGTCTCTGCTTTAGTGCAGTATACACGGAGCGTGGAGTCTTGGCACATTATATAGAAAATAGTGTAGCTTTTCACATTATAGGTGAAGAAATTAACTCGCAAACCAAAGAAGCAAATCCTTCTAGATTGAGTGGCCTTTCCTGAAAGTTTTTACTGATTTCATAACTTCTTTTCAGACTCAGGTGTATGCTTTCCAAGTTTTGCCCTTTATCATGGTCTTTTATATTCTGGAACAAACTGACACTTAACTTTTGGGCAGCCGTTGTCTCCCGAGAAGTTGTGAGATATTGTGCATGTTGACGTGTGCTCTTCAAAGAAATCAGTAATTGTTTTTTTCTTTTTTTTTAGCTTATTATTATTTTTTATTGTGCTGTAAGTGAAAGTTTACAGTTCAAGTCAGTTTCTCATACAAAAAGTTATACACACATTGCTATGTGACCCCAGGAGGTCTCCCTATAATGTGACAGCACACTCCTCCTTTCCACCCCGGATTTCCCGTGTCCATTCAACCAGCTTTTGTCCCTTTTTGCCTTCTCATCTGGCGTCCAGACAGGAGCTGCCCATTAGTCTCATGTGTCTACTTGAGCTTCACGAGTATCATTTTATGTCCCATAGTTCAGTCTATTCTTTGTCTGAAGAGTTGGCTTTGGGAATGGTTTCAGTTCTGGGCTAACAGAGTATCTGGGGGCCATGTCTTCCAGGGTCCTTCCAGTTCCAGTCAGACCATTAAGTCTGGTCTTCTTACTAGAATTTGAGTTCTGCACCCTGCTTTTCTCCTGCTCCATCAGGGACTCTCTGTTGTGTTCCCTGTCTGGGTGGTCATTGGTGGTAGCCAGGCACCATCTAGTTCTTCTGGTCTCAGGCTGATGTAGTCTCTGGTTTATGTGGCCCTTTCTGTCTCTTGGGCATATATTTTCCTGGTGTCATTGGTATTCTTCATTCTCCTTTGCTCCAGGTGGGCTGGGACCAATTGATATATCTTAGATGGCTATCTTTTAAGACCCTAGATGCCACTCACCAAAATGGGATGCAGAACATTTTCTTAATAAACTCTGTTACACCAGTTGACCTAGACGTCCCCTGAAAGCATGGTCCCCAGACCCCAGCCCCTGCTGCACTGTCCCTCGAAGTGTTTGGTTGTATTCAGGAAACTTCTTAGCTTTTGGTTTAGTCCAGTTGTGCTGACTTCCCCTGTAGTGTGTGTTGTCCTTCCTTTCACTCAAGATAATTCTTGTCTACTATCTAGTTAGTGAATACCCCTCCCGCTACCGCCCCACCCTCATAACCATCAAAGAAGGTTTTCTTCTGTGTTTAAACCTTTTCTTGAGTTTTTATAATAGTGGTCTTATACAATATTTGTCCTTTTGCAACTGACTAAATTCATTCAGCATAATGCCTTCCAGATTCATCCATGTTATAAGATGTTTCAGAGATTCATCATTTTTCTTTATCATTGCATAGTATCCCATTGTGTGAATATACCATAATTTGTTTATACATTCGTCTGTTGATGGGCACCTAAGTTGTTTCCATCTTTTTGCTGTTGTGAACAGTGCTGCAGTGAACATGGGTGTGCATGTTTCTATTCGTGTGACGGCTCTTATTTCTCTAGGATGTATTCCAAGGAGTGGGATTGCTGGATCCTATGGTACTTCTAGTTTTAGCTTTTTAAGGAAGTGCCAAATCGGTTTCCAGAGTGGTTGTACTGTTTTACATTCTTAGCAATAGTGTATAAGTGTTCCTGTCTCTCCACAACCTCTCCAACATTTATTATTTTGTGTTTTTTAGATTAATGCTGACCTTGTTGGGGTGAGATGGTATCTCATTGTAGTTTTGATTTGCATTTTTCTAATGACTAATGTTCATGAGCATTTCCTCATGTGTCTGTTAGCCGCCTGAATGTTTTCTTTGGCGAAGTGCCTGTTCATATCCTTTGCCTATTTTTTAATTGGGTTATTTGTCTTTTTGTTGAGGTTTTTCAATGTTTTGTAGATTTTAGAGATTAGACGCTGATCAGATTTGTTGTCGCCAAAAATTTTTTCCTAGTTTGTAGGTTGTCTTTTTACTCTTTTGTGAAGTCTTTTGAGGAGCTTAAGTGTTTGATTTTTAAGAGCTCGCATTTATCTAGTTTCTTTTCTGGTGTTTGCGCATTGTTATTTATGGTTTTATTCTATTTATCCCATGTAGTAGGGCTCCCAGAGTTGTCCCTATTTTTTCTTCTATGATCTTTACCGTTTTTGATTTTATATTTAAGTCTGATCCATTTTGAGTTAGTTTTTGTGCATGGTGTGAGGTATGGGTCTTGTTTCATTTTTTTGCAGATGGATACCCAGTTATGCCAGCCCCATTTGTTAAAGGGAGTGTCTTTTCCCCAATTAATGGACTTTGGGATTTTGTCAAATATCAGCTGCTCATAGGTGGATGAATTTACATCTGGATTCTCAATTCTGTTCCATTGGTCTATGTATCTGTTGTTGTACCACTACCAGGCTGTTTTAACTACTGTGGCGATATATTAGGTTCTAAAAATCAGGTAGTGTTAGGCCTCTCACTTCGTTCTTCAGTAATGCTTTACTTACCCGGGGCCTCTTCCCTTTCTATATGAAGTTGGTGATTTGTTTCTCCATCTCATTAAAAAATGCCAGTGGAATTTGGATCGAGATTGCATTGTATCTGTAGATCCCTTTGGGTAGAATTGACATTTTCACAATGTTGAGTCTTCCTATCCATGAGCAAGGTATGTTTTTCCACTTACGCAGGTCTCTTTTGGTTTCTTGCAGTAGTGTTTTGTAGTTTTCATTGTATAGGTCTTTTATGTCTCTGGTTAGATTTACTCCTAAGTATTTTATCTTCTTGGGGGCTTTTATGAATGGTATTGATCTTGTGATTTCCTCTTCGAAGTTCTCGTTGTTAGTGCAGAGGAATCCAACTGATTTTTGTTGTTTATCTTGTATCCTGATTGTCTTAGTCACCTAGTGTTGCTATAACAGAAGTATCACAAGTGGATGGCTTTAATGAAGAGGAAGTTATTTTCTCACAGTCTAGCCGGCTAGAAGTCCAAATTCAGGGCATCAGCTCCAGGAGAAGGCATTCTCTGTCGGAGTTCTCCTCAATCTTCCCCTGGACTAGGAGCTTCTTTGCACAGGGACCCAGGGTCCAAAGGACGCGCTGTGTTGTTGCCACTGCTTTCTTGGTGGTATGAGGTTCCCCCACTCTGCTCGCTTCCCTTTTATTTTTATCTGCTGAGAGATAAAAGGTAATGTAGGCCACACCCCAGGGAAACTCTGTTTACATTGGATCAGGGATGTGACATTAATAAGAGTGTTGCAATCCCACCCTAATTCTCTTTAACATACAGTTACAATCACAAATTGGAGGACAGTGACACAATACTCGGAATCATGGCCTAGCCAAACTGATATACGCATTTTTGGGGGGGACACAATTCAATCCATAACACTGATACTCTGCTGAAATCTTCCATTGGTTTCAGTAGTTTTCTTGTGGATTCTTTGGGGTTTTCTGTGTATAAGATCATGTCATCTGCAAATAAAGATACTCTGACTTCTTCCTTACTAGTTTGGATGCCCTTTATTTCTTTTTATAGCCTAATTGCTCTGGCTAGGACCTCCAGCACAATGTTGAATAAGAGTGGTGATAAAGGGCATTCTTGTCTGGTTCCCATTCTCAAGGGTAATCCTTTCAGACTCTCCCCAGTTAAGATGATGTTGGCTGTTGACTTTGTATAAATGCCTTTAATTATGTTGAGGAATTTCCCTTCTATTCCTATTTTGCTAAGAGTTTTTATCATGAATGTGTGTTGGACTTTGCCAAATGCATTTTCCCCATCAATTGATAAGATCATGTGGTTCTTTTGTTTTATTTATGTGATGGATTACATTGATTGTTTTTCTAATATTGAACCATCCATGCATATCTAGTGTAAATCCCACTTGGTCATGATGAATTATTTTTTTAATATGTTGTTGAATTCTATTGTCTAGAATTTTGTTGAGGATTTGTGCATCAATGTTCATGAGGGATATTGATCTGTAATTTTCTTTTTATGTGGTGTTTTTACCTGGTTTTGGTATCAGGGTTATGCTAGCTTCATAGAATGAGTTTGGGAGTATTTCGTCCTTTTCTGTGCTGTGAAATACCTTCAGTAAGTACTGTGTTAACCCTTTGAAAGTTTGGTAGAATTCTCCAGTGAAGCCATCCAGGCCAGGGTGTTTTTTTGTTGGGAGTTTTGTAATTACCTTTTCAATCTCTTCTTTTGTTATGGGTTTATTTAGTTCTACCTGTGTTTGTGTTAATTCAGGGTAGCTAGTGAGTTTCTAGAAATTTGTCCATTTCCTCTAGGTTTTCAAATTTGTTAGAGTACAGTTTTTCATACTATTCTGTTATGATTCTTTTAATTTCAGTTGGGTCTGGTGTGATATCACCCATCTCATTTCTTAGAAGGGTTATTTGCTTCCTCTCCTGTTTTTCTTTTGTCGGTTTGGCCAGTGGCTTATCGATTTTGTTGATCTTTCCAAAGAACTAGCTTTTGGTCTTATTAACTCTTTCAATTGTTTTTCTGTTCTCTGTTTCATTTAATTCTGCTCTAATCTTATTATTTTCTTTCTTCTGGCACCTGCTGTCTTTCTGCTCGTTCCTGTTGTAAGGTTAATGTTTTGATTATGGCCATTTTTTCTTTTTGGATGTGTGCATTTATCGCTCTAAACTGACCTCTGAGCACTGCTTTTGCTGTGTTGCAAAGGTTTTGGTAGGATGTGTTTTCATTCTCGTTTGATTCTATGAATTTCTTTATTCCATCCTTAATTTCTTCTATAACCTAGTAGTCTTTGAGCAAGGTGTTGTTCAGTTTCCATGTGTTTGATTTTTTTCCTTTTTGTGTTGTTGATTTTCTACTTTTATGGCTTTATGGTCAGAAAAGATGCTTTGTAATATTTCTATGCTTTGGATTTTGTTAAGGCTTGCTTTATTGCCTGATATGTGGTCCATTCTGGAGAATGTTCCATGTGCATTGGAAAAGAAATTATGCTTGGCTGCTGTTGTGTGGAGTGTTCGGTATATGTCTATGAGATCAAGTTGGATGATTATAGCATTTAGCTCTTCCATGTCTTTGTTTAGCTTCTTTCTGGATGTTCTATCCTTCAGCGAAAGTGGTGTGTTGAAGTCTCCTACTACTATTGTGGAACTGTCTAACTCTCTTTCCAGTGCTCTTAGAGTTTGTTTTATGTATTTTGGAGCCTTGTTGTTGGTTGCGTAAATATTTATTATAGTTATGTCCTCCTGGTGTATTGACCCTTTAATCATTGTATAGTGTCCTTCCTAATTCTTTGTGGTGGATTTTCCTTTAAAGTCTATTGTGTTAGAGATTAATATTGTCACTCCTCCTCTTTTTTGAGTGTTGTTTGCTTGATATATTTTTTTCCATCCTTTGAGTTTTTGTTTGTGTCTTTAAGTCTAAGATGCGTCTCTTGTAGGCAGCATATAGATGGATCGTGTTTTTTTATCCAATCTGCCACTGTCTGTCTCTTTATTGGTGCATTTATTCCATCTACATTCAGGGTAATTATTGATAGTTATCAGTTTAGTGCTGTCATTTAGATGTCTTTTTGTGTGTGTTGTTCACAGTTTCTTTGTTCCACTTAATTTTCTGTGCTGAGTCGTTTTTTATGTATTTTCTTGTCATCTGTTTCACTGTTGTTGATTTTGTGTTTGCTAAGTCTTTACATTTATCTGGTTTTTTCATTTTGGCTTGTAGGATTGTTAGTTTCCTTTATGGTTACCTTAATATTTACCCCTGTTTTTCTAAGTTTATTCCAGTCTTTTACTTCTTCATATTGCCTTGACTTCCTGTCCACATGAAAAATCCATGTCTACATTTTTTTATGTCCCTCTTTTTTGTTTTAATGTTGTCATCTTTTACATATTGACATCCGTTTCCCTATTTTCAGTGTTTTAGGTTTGATTTACTTTTGTGACTTCCCTATCTGGGTTGATACCTGGTTGCTCTGTCCTGTGTTCTAGTCTTGGATTGTTATCTGATGTTACTGATTTTCTAACTGGAAGACTCCCTTTAGTATTTCATGTAATTTTGGTTTTGTTTTTGCAAATTCCCTAAACTTTTGTTTATCTGGAAATGCCCTAATTTCGCCGTCATATTTGAGAGACAGTGTAGTTGGATATGTAATTCTTGGCTGGCATTTTTATCC
This sequence comes from Trichechus manatus latirostris, assembly GCF_000243295.1. Taxonomy (NCBI): domain Eukaryota; kingdom Metazoa; phylum Chordata; class Mammalia; order Sirenia; family Trichechidae; genus Trichechus; species Trichechus manatus. Next base: position 1,707,464 of record NW_004443974.1, read on the forward strand.
TTCAGAGCTTTATATATGTCATCATGTTGCCTTCTTGCCTGTATGGTTTCTGCTGAGTAGCCTGAGCTTATTCCAATTGACTCTCCTTTGTAGATGACTTTTCTTTTATCCCTAGCTGCTCTTAAAATTCTCTCTTTATCTTTGGTTTTGGCAAGTTGGATTATAATATGTCTTGGTGACTTTCTTTTGGGATCTACCTTATGTGGGGTTCGATGAGCATCTTGGATAGATATCTTCTGGTGACTTTCTTTTGGGATCTACCTTATGTGGGGTTCGATGAGCATCTTGGATAGATATCTTGTCATCTTTCATGATATCAGGGAAGTTTTCTGCCAACAAATCTTCAAGAATTGTCTCTGTATTTTCTGTTGTCTTCTCCATCCTGGTACTCCAGTCACTCGTAGGTTATTCCTCTTGATAGAGTCCCACATAATTCTTAGGGTTTCTTCATTTTTTTAGATACTTTTGTCTGATTTTTCCTCAAATAAGTTGGTGTCAAGTGTAGTCTCACTAATTCTGACTTCCATTGCCTCAATTCTGCTCCTATGACTTTCTGTTGTCTAGTTCTGGAATTTTATTGTTATATCTTCTGGGTTTTTGATTGCTGTCTCTGTATGGATTCTTGCAGCTTGTTAAATTTGTCATTATGCTCTTCTCTAGTCTTTTTTATTTCCTCTATTGGGTGTTATGCATTTTGTTTAATTTTCTTCTCAGACTCTTGAAGAGTTGTGTATATTAATCTTTTGTATTCTGCCTCTCGTAATTCCAAGAAATTTTCCTGCTGTGGTAAATTCCTAGATTCTTTATTTTGGGAGCTTCCTGAAGCCATCATGTATTACTTCTTTATGTGATTTGATATTGACTGTTGTCTCCAAGCCATCAATAAGTTATTTATTTATTTTATGTTTGCTTACTGTGTCCTAGCTTCTTGTTTTGTTTTAATATGCCCAAATAGGCTTCTTGTATGAGCTAGTTTGATTTTTGACACCTTTGAAGCTCTAATGTCCTGTCACCAGGTGGTTAGCTGTTACTAGGTATGAGAGCTTAGGAGTCTGCCCACTCCTCCTGTATGGATTCAGCTCAGGTTCCCAGGTAGATAGCCACCCAGTGTGTGGTGTAGGCTCCCACTTACAGTCCTAGACAGGCATGGGTGATTGGTATAGGCATAAGCATCTGGCTGCAGCTGGGGGACACACTCTGATCAAGGCAAGGGGCTGACGGCCACCCCTGAGTGTCCAGAAGGAAGGTGTGTCCTTGTTCCCTAGAAATCATAGGTGGGTGGGTTTTGCAGCTGGAATATGAGCACCTAATGCTGTTGGCTGTAAGGACTGGGGGGCACCTCTTATTCATGGGCCCCTATCTCAGGTGGCTAGGTGGCGTGGGTGGAGCCACCAGTCCTCAGGTCCCTGACGTGTGTAGGTGAAGTTTCTGCTTAATGGGCAGAGTAGTGTCGAATGTCAAGAACCTGCCCCTTCACAGCTGAAACATTTGAAGTTAAGAGTTCTGGTATATACCCCCTTGTACTGCAGTAATGAGGGCCTATCCTGTTGAGATGGGCCTCACAAGTCTATGCAGTGGGAAAGGCACTCAAAGTCTATGAATCCCTTATGTCTGTGCCTAGGCAAAGGATCTATGCCTACCCTGGTTTTCGGGTTTAGCGGAGCCGGCAGTTTATTTTTTCCTCTGTTTGTCAATTTTGTTCACTCTCCATGACAGGGAGAATGGCTCCGGGCGTGTTACGGATCCTGCTTCTGGCTCAGGGGACTCAGGAATTGCTGAAGCTGGTCTGGGACCCAGTGCAGAGCAGGGAGTGGGGAGGTAAATGGATAGAGGTTTTTCCCCTAAGGGGGGTGTTTTTGATCCACGAGGTAAGCTGTACGCAAGTGCTTATCTTTCGCTGATGAGGGCTGTTTCTCACTGGTTTTGAGTGGCCGTGTAGACTCTCTGGCACTGGGTCTCTTCTGCTGTGGAAACGCAACTCCCGAGCATGTCTCTTGACTGCCTCACCACTCACACATGAAGTGCTCAGGCCTGAAGGGCTCCAACTCTCGCCCAGTGAGGTCTGGCAAGTCCTTGCTGCTTTTGAATGGTCTCTCCCTTCCACTGCTACTCAGTCTGGTTCCTCAACTCTGCCTTTGATGTTCAGGGCTCCCAGGTTGCCATATATAATCGAATCACTTGTTTTTTTCGGTTTTTTGTTGTGAGAGGGTCCACTGGAAACATCTGACTAGTCCTCCATCTTGGCCCCACCTCTGGTTATTAGATTCTTGTTGGATATATGGTTTTCGAAAATTTTCTCCCAGTATGAAGTTTGTCTTTTCACTTTTTTTGTAAAGTCTTTTGATGAATAAAAGTTTTTAATTTCGATGAGTCTCGACAGTATTGCCCCTGCATTTTCTTCAAAGAACTTTTTTTTGCTTTAGTTTGCACTTTTAGATATTTAATACATTTTGAATTTGTTTTTGTGTATGGTTTTGTGAGGCATGTATTCTGTTTTATTTTTCTGCTTGTTGAAATCAAATTTTTCCAGCACCATTTATTGAGAGACTCTTCTTTCATCATTGAATGTACTTAGCACCCTTGTCAAAAATCAGTTGATCGTTGATGGGTGGATTTATTCATTCACTTTTAGTTCTATTCCACTGGTCTGTGTGTTTATTGTTATACCAGTACCAAGCTGTTTTGATTTCTGTAGCTTTATAATACGTTTTAAAATCAGGAAGTGTGAGTCCTCATACTTTGTTCTTCTCTTTCAACATTTCTTTAGCTTTGGGGCCTCTTGCCATTTCATATAAAGTTGAGAATTGGTTTTTCTATTTTTGTAAAGAAGGCTTTTGGAGTTTTGATCAGGATTGCATTGAATCTATAGATCATTTTGAGTATTATTGACGTCTTAACAATATTAAGTCTTCCAATTCATGAGCATGGAATATCTTTCCCATTTATTTAAGTCTTCGTTAATGTCTTTCAGCAGGTTTTTTTTTTTTTTTTTGTACTTTACATGATGGTTTACAGAACAAATATTTTCTCATTAAACAATTAGTACACATACTGTTTTATGACAGTAAACCCCACAACATATCAACACTTTTCCTTTCTCGAACTTGGGTTCCCTATTACCAGCTTTCCTGTCCCCTCCTGCCTTCTAGTCCTTGTCCCTGGGCTGTTGTGACCTATTAGCCTTATTTTGTTTTATGGGGCTGTCTAATCTTTGGCTGAAGGGAGTGACTTCATTACTGAGCCAAAAGGGTGTCCGGGGGCCATGCTTTTGGGGTTTCTCCAGTCTCTGTCAGGCCAGTAAGTCTGGTCTTGTTTTTTGAGTTAGAATTTTTTTTTTTTTTTTTTGTGAGTTAGAATTTTGTTCTACATTTTTCTCTAGCTCTGTCTGGGACCCTCTGTTGTGATCCCTGTCAGAGCAGTCAGTGGTGGTAGATGGGCACCATATAGTTGTACTGGACTCAGTCTGGTGGAGGACATGATAGTTGTGGTCCATTAGTCCAAAGGACTAATCTTTCCCTTGTATCTTGTTTTCTTCATTCTCCCTTGCTCCCGGAAGTGTAAGACCAGTGGAGTATCTTAGATGGCTGCTCACAGGCTTCTACGACCCCAGATGCTACCCGCCAAGGTAGAATGTAGAACGTTTTCTTTATAAACTATGTTATGCGAGTTGAGCTAGAAGTTCCCCGAGACCATGGTCGCCACAGCCCTCACTTACGCTTAAGTGGCTTACTCATAAATAAGTCAGTCACAAATGGACAAATAATTGTATGAGACCACTAGTGTAAAAACTCATGAAAAGGTTTACACACAGGAAGATTCAGTCTCAGCAGTGTTTTCTAATTTTCATTGTTTTAAGTCCTTTATGCCCCTAGTTAAATTTATTCTTAGGTATTTTATTCTTTTAGATGGTATTTTAAAATGGAATTGTTTCCTTAGTTTCCCTTTCTCATTGCTTGTGTATAGAAACCCAGATGATTTTTGTTTGTTGAGCTTGTACCCTGTACATTTGCCAGATTCAAAAGGCTTTTATTTAAATGAAAATTACTAAATTTGTCTTGTTTTCCCAAGGTGCCTTAATGTGTGAATATGGATTCCTAAAATTTTTCTTAGTTACCTTCTGTAAGATGTGTTTACATCTACCACATTTAAAGCATTAGAAGTTCTATATCCTTAGTTTCATAGAATTTTAGATATATTCAATTTACTTATCTGTTTAAGTCAATGAGAACAGAACTCCTTTAATTCAAGAGACTGTAATCTAATTTATTAATACCCTCCCTATGTAGGAGAATATTAAGAGGTAAAGGCCTTTGTCAATTATAGGCACATAGGTATACAGACACATAGAAAGTGTATAGCTTCAGTTGTGCAATTTTTGCCTTAAGTAAAGAAACGTGAGAGACACAGAAACATAGAAACTGACCACTACATATTTCAAAGAGCTGTTCTTCTTCCTGGTGTACACAAAATTCTTAATTAATTTGCAACCCTCCCCCTGCCCCCCAAAAAATAAAATAATGAGCCAGTTTTTTATCATCTCCGATTTATCAGATTATAGATCTGTCACATTGACCCACAGAAGATCAACAAGGAGTATATTAAAACCAAATTCTCAGTCATTGCTGTTACCCATGGGGAATTGCTTATTGGATAAGCAAGCCAACAACAGACAATACAATTGTAGACAGAAAAATAACTAGGAAAGAGAAAGTAAAGTTCCATTGCCGTTTGAGATTCATCTCTGGGAGCCATGGAAAGACATCTGGGCTTAAAGTGCCTGTGAGGTGTCCTCCAGCAATGCAGTTCACCCATCTCTGGCAACAGATCCACTGGACATCTCAAAAACTATTGAAGAATAACTTCATGTCTACTGCCAGTGTAAAATGAACCATATTTTATTGAACTCAGTAATGAACCTGTTAATTATTAATTAATAAGGGAAATAATAAGATATTATAACTGATTCCCATAACCTGAACTAATTACAAGAAACTGTTAGACAAACCCAAATGGAGGCACAGAATTACTGGCCTATAATTTAAAAAAACCTCAAAATTATAAAAGTCAAGCAAAGACTAAAGAACTTCCAGTCAGAAACAGACGAAAGAGACTTGACAATTAAATGCAGTACGCGAATCTGAGCTAGATCCTTCAGCTATGGACGACATTAGTAGGATCAGTGCTGAAACCTTAATGAAGTCTGAGCATTAACTGTTGGTAAGTGTGACTGTGTCCTGATTTTGGTGGTTGATGTTTATTATGCAGGAGAATATCCTTGTTGAAGAAAAGAGAAACTAAAGTATTCACGAGTGGGGAACATCAAGTTGTCAACTTACTCTCAAATGGTTCAGGAAAAAAAGTTTTGTACTGTACTTCCAAATTTTCTTATAAGTTGATGATTACTTCAAAATAAAAAAAAAAAAAGTAGTTTATGGGAGGGATACTTTTTATAGGACTAAATATTCTGTTCCTCAAGGTTTTACCATAATAGTTTTAGCATCCATTACTGAGTCTTCCTTAATCAGTTATTGCTATGGTAGTTGCAAAATGGTGATTTTTTAACTCCATCATTCCTTTTATGAGTTTGCATTCTCTTGTAAGAAAAAACTTTTCCTTATCTCCCGCTTATTCATTTATATTAGTATGGACTTGTGGGCTCTTATTTTTTCCGTGTGTCTAATCTTTTACCATCATTATTTATTCTGATGCTTAAATTGGCCCAGGTTGACTTGTGTACAAGGTGTGAGGGTCCCTACTAGCTGACCCCTTGGCAAGCCCCATTGTTCTTTGAGCGCTCCTTTACGTTCAGGATCTTTTTGCAATGAACATCTGTCCAGGCCCTAGAATTGGCCATTTCTCCAAGGAGCCAGGTTTCTTCTAGTAAACGTTCTTATATAAAAACACAACAATCACTATTAATATTTTTGTTCTAGACAGTAATGTTTAAATTGTCATTAAAAGTAGGTTTATTGTCTGTATTTGGCAGTACAGTATGTTCTCCCTTGCATTTATCAAATGAATGTTATTTAAAATTTGTTTTTGTTTACTGTTGATTAGATGAGACCAAGAATAACTGGGAGGTATCTGCACTCTGTCGGGCTACCCAGAAAGGGTTTCATAAAGTTGTGTTGAAGCATCTGAAGAGAACAAAGAACATGGCATCCGTAAGAAATCTGTTGTATTTGTCTTTACCTTTGATAATGCAGATATCAGATTCTTGCGCTCATAAAAAGTTAAAAATCTGCACTTAAAATTTTACTTTTGGATACAAATTAGAGTTATAGAAATAATTTTAATATAATTTTAGCAATAAAGATATATAAACTATAGTAACTGTTTGGTTTATTGACGATTTAAATATTGACTTCAGTTTAAATACACCACCTGTATTTAGTGGATAATAAAAGTATTAAAGTTCATCTTTCATAAGCAAGTCAGAGTACTGATATCATGAATATTAAGCATTGATTAGTTTCCTGATTTGATCTTAAGGACAGCAGTTTGTCACGTTCAATTCCTGCCAGCTAATTTTTTTGTTTTATTTTTTGGTGGTATTCTTTTCTTTCTTCTTTTCTTAATTATTTATTTTTTGTTGTAGAACATACAGCAATTCATCGGTTTCTGTATGTGCAATTCAGTGACATTGATTATATGCTTTGAGTTGTGCAATCATTTTCACCCTCCTTTTTCCTTCCCCATTAACATAAACTCACTGGCCCCTAAGGTTCCTATCTAATTTTTCAAGTTACTGTTGTCAGTTTGATCCCATATAGATAGTTCTTAAAAGAACATAATGCGCAAGGCAGATATTTGTCCTTTTGTGACTGACTTATTTCATTCAGCATAATGTCTTCAAACTCTGTCCATATTGTAGCATGTATCAAGACTTCATTTCTTTTACTGGCTGCTTACTATTCCATTGTATGTAGGTACCACATTTTGTTTATCCATTCATGTATCAATGGACAGTTAGGTTGTTTTCACCCTTTGGCTATTGTGAATAGTGCTGCAGTGAACATTAGTGTACAAGTCTCTATGGAGTCTCTACTTTCAAGTCTTTTGGTTATATGCCTAGGAGTGGAATTGCGGGGTCATATGGTAGTTCTATGTTTAGTTTTCTGAGGCAGTACCCCACTGTTTTCCACAATGGCTGCACCATTTTGCCTGCCCACTAGCAATGGATAAGGGTTCCAATTTCCCCACATCCTCGCCAACATTTGTTATTTTCTGTGTTTTTAATGTGAGCCATCCTAGTGGGAGTGAAATGGTATCTCATTGTGGTTTTGATAGCATCCCTCTGATAGCTAATGATGCTGAACATCTTTTCATGTGTTTGGTGGCCATGATTGTTCTCTTTGGTGAAATGTCTGTTCAAGTCCTTTGCTCGTTTTATGATTGGATTATATGTCTTTTTGTTGTTTAATTGTTGAAGTTTTATATATAGTTTGGTTATTAGATTCTTATCAGATACATGGTTTACAAAGGTATTCTTCCAGTCGGTAGCTTGTCTTTTCACTTTTTTGGTAAAGTCTTTTGGTGAACAAAAGTTAATTTTTATGAGGTCTGTATTGTTTTATGGTGTTTGTACCTTTGTTATTATATTAGATAATCCATTATTAAAGGCTAGGTCTGACAGCGTTGTCAGTGCATTTTCTTCTAATAATTTTATGGTTTTAAACTCATTGGGAAAAGATAATCTTTATTTAACTTTATTTCCTCACAGAGTCAAGAGGTAGATAATTAACAGTTAGCCGACATTCATAGTAAGAAATTACTGATCTCATTCATAAAAGTAAAGATCTACACATATCTAGGTTATGTAGATCTTCCAAAAGTAAAGGTCTACATAGATCTAAGAGTTTTATGGTGTTAGTTTTTCACATTCATGTCCTTAATTCATTTTTTAATCGTTTTTGTGTATGTTGTGAGGCATGGATCTGGTTTCATTTTTCTGCATGTGTAAATCCAATTTTCCCAACATCATTTATTGAAGATACTCTTCTTTCCCCATCTAACGGACTTAGTCTGGTGATAATTTCTTGAGATCTTCTTTTTTTTTTTTTAAACAATATACTATATGACTCTAATGGGGAAAAACGCTATAAATGAGAAAGTTGAGGCAGTATAGGGAAAATATCTCTTTTAGGTATGAAGTAGAAATTAGTATTTGAAAAGCTTATAATGGCTAGAACTAGTCATGCAAACCTCATGGTAAATTCTTTCCACCTTGTTATTTTTGGCAGCTTTTGTTTGAGAGACTTAAATACAACTAGAATTCGTTGTCAAAAATTTTTGTTTTATGTCATATACACAAAACAGGACAACATTATTTCAGCATGTCTCTAGTTTTGCAAATAAAGCTCCTTTACATATACGTGATCCTGATTTCCTGGGACAGTGGTTCTCAAAATGTGGACTTCTAGGCCTGCAAGACCAGAACTATTTTTACTCTGTTGCCTTTGCACTGGTGGTGTATTGATGGGTGACAGTGTTGATTCCTTAGGATTTTATTGCTTCTTGACCCTTGCCTACATGTCTTTTTACTATTTTGGGTGATCAAACAGGCAGTATGCACAAAGCAGTTCTTCTGAGTACTGAAGAACCACAGCTGTCTTGAGGAAAAGCTCTTGTGTGATGGTTTGAGTTGTGAGCTGAAGTAGCCACTTTTTCCATGAGATGCATTTTTAATTGAAAGAACAACTGACAAACAAACTCTGGTTGTTTAGATTTGGGTACTTGGCAGACGTTTTCTCTAAGATGAACAAGGAGTGAGCCTGTCACTTCAAGGAAAACATTTGGCAGTTTTTGTTGCCAATGATAAAAATTCAAGATTTTAAGGGAAAATTATAAGTTTTAGAATACTTGTGGCCATCACCATGTGTGACAGCTATTCATTCTTAAAGATTTTTCTGATAATATTGATGGTGATATTCACAAATGTGATTTTTGGATATTGTCTTAGGCTGAGTTCCCTAGAAAAGCAAAACCAGTGAAGCATATGTATATATATGTGTATATATATATGTATATATAAAACCGTTGCTGTCGAGTTGATTTGGACTCGTGTATATATAGATATATATACACACACACATACGTGCATATATATATGTATGTATGTATACATATCTATAGGAAACCCTGGTGGCATAGTGGTTAAGAGCTACGGCTGCTAACGAAAAGGTCAGCAGTTCGAATCCACCAGGCAATCCTTGGAAACCTTATGGGGCAGTTCTGCTTCATCCTGTAGGGTCCCTATGAGTTGCAATTGACTTGATGGCAGCGGGGTTTTATATATGTATATATAGAGAGGGAGAGACAGATTTATCTCAAGGAAAGGCACACATGGTTGTAGACGCTGGCAAGTTCCAAGTTTGTGGGTCAGGCATCAGGCTGGAGGCGTCTCCTGACTCAACTTAGCTGCAGGGGCTGATGAACCCAAGATTGGCAGACAGTATAGCAGGCATCTGGCTCAAGTCCCAAGAACTGGAGTTCAGATGATGATGAGCTGGATGCAGGATCCAGAGCAAGCAAGCTTTGCCAGAATGACCATATTTATATTGCATGCAGGCCACACCCTCAAGGAAGCTCCCCTTATAACTGATTTGACTGATTACATCAGATCAAATTATGGAGGATGACTACGTCATTTCATAACAGCCAGATTACATTAATACATTATACATTAATACATTATACATTACATTAATACATAATTACATAACTGCCAAACCACTGAGAATCATGTTCCAGCCAAGCTGACATACAACCTTAATGATTGCAGATATATAATGAATTTTGTCAGCATTTAGAAGATATGCATAACTCAGTGAACCAATATTTTCAAATGACCAATACATGTGGTTACCAAATCATGCATGGGTAAGAAATCCATTCAAAATGCAAGACAGACCAATGTATTTTAATGTAATAGAATGTACAGAATTCATTGGTATGGCTTCATATTCCATGGTAAATTATTTTTAAGAAACTACCACTTATTTATAGTATCAAAGAAGAATAACTGCACTTATCTAGAACAACCACTAAAACACCCCTACCTTTTCCACACATGTCTGTGTGAGACCTCGACAACGTATCATACTAGCTGTCTTCTAGTGAGCCAGCCAATGGAGGGATTTGCACAGCTCTAGAACAATGCCCCTCTTCTGAGTTTTTTTGTTTTGGAAAATAATATTTTTTCTAAAATTATGTCATTTTTTTTACATGTTGTGGGTTTAGTATTTTTAAAGAAAATAATAGCTGTTTTTATAATTTCTAAGTTTTTATTTTTTATATAATAAATATTGATAAATACAACCCTGGTAAACAGAAGCTCTTTCAGGGCCCTCAGTATTTTTTAAGAGTGTAAATGAATCCTGCCAAAAAGTTTGGGAACCACGGGCCTAGGAAATACACATCTAACTGCAAAGTTGGATTTGACTTTTTTCATGAATTTGCAATAATATTAACAGCACTACTGTGTAGGATGCAATTAACCATCAGGAGACATTCACAATAGAATGGGTAGCAAAGTAGGCTTTTTTTTTCCTCTCATAATTCTCTTTAATTTTAACCCAATTATATGTCTGTAATTATTCACATTTACAGAATGAAGCATTATCTTTAGAAGCAATAAGAATTAAAGTGGTACAAATGCTTGGACGTCTAGGAGGACAAATAAACAGAAATCTTATAACAGGTAAACTTTTCTTTAAAATAAATTATCCCCTGTAGGTGTATTTGGGGGAGCCACTGGGTGGTACAAACAGTTAAGCGCTTAACTACTAACTGAAAGTTTGGCAGTTCGAACCCACCCAGAAGCACCTTGGAAGACGGGCCTGGTGATCTGCTTCCAAAAGGTAACAGCCTTGAAAACCCTATGTAGCAGTTCTACTGTGCAACACATAGGATCACCATGAGTAGAAATTGACTTGACAGCAACAGACAACAATAATAGATATATTTGTACTTTAATTTGAACTTTAATATTTGTATAGATCATGGTATATTCTGATATTTACTCCTATATGTGATTTACATATTTTCAAACAAGATTATAAAGAATAATATTTTGTCTAATGAAAATACTTTGACTGCACCCATACAATCTGAATAATTTAGTACATCAGTAGAGAAAATGTTCTAGTTTGATTCCGTTAATAAGCATGTTTTCCATTTTGAAATAGAACTCTTCTATATTAAACATTGTGTTGGGGAAATTGAAAGTTAATCTACTTTTTAAAACTTGATATTCTTACTATTTGGATATTTTTAGATTGTTTTTGATGAGAATTAATGTTTTTGATTAGTAAATGTTTTCACTTTTGAAATTTGATATTAAATATACTAGTGATTTTTTGGTTATTTAGGAACTTAGAGCCTATATTGGGAAAATAAATGTTTTAAAGAGAAAGTTTTTAATAAAATTTTGCTTGTTTATCATTTTTTCCACAAAATACATTAACTTTCAATTACTGTTTTTACGCAAATAATGCATGCCTTCTACGTTTATTTGCCAACCGTGCCCTCTCATGGTGTATTTTCATTAGTGTGCTATGCTAATTTTTCTTTACAACAACAAGTAAAAAATTGTCATAGCGGTGACTATGGAAATACCTCTTGGGGAGGGCGCGATTGGCAAACAAATGTAGAAGGTGTGCATTATTTGTGTAAAATGTGGTAAATTGGAAATCAAACACCCCAGACTGTTAGACTTGCTTAAAAGTAATTTTACTTTAAATTAAATTCAGGAATAGTATATTAGGGATTTCTAATGTAGTTACATGTCTGAAGCAAAAGTGAAGCAGAAAGGAAATACGAGTAAAGTGCTTAGTAATAGACTCTGGTTTGACTAATAAAATATAGAGCAGCTGATCTTAGAAGGATTTTCAGTAAAACAATACTCTTGTTAAATCTTTTTTTTTTTTTTTTTTTGACAGCTGCATCCTCAGATGAAATGATGAAGAGATGTGTAGCATGGGACAGAGAAAAGAGGCTCAGTTTTGCAATGCCATTTGTAGAAATGAAGCCTGTTGTTTATCTGGATGTCTTTTTGCCTCGGGTCACAGAATTAGCTTTGTTAGCTGGTGACAGACAGACTAAAGTACTTTTTATTTTTCATTTCACTCACTACTTAGAGTCTGTTGTTTTCAAAACAAATTTTTTGTAAAACATATTTGTTAGGAAACAGATAATCTGTTTTAGCCATTCTAATATCATTAATTTTGTAGTTTCTGAAACATAGTAATTAGAAAACTGCTTTATTCACTTTCAGAATTAAGTGTCATTGGCAAATGAAAGTTAGACATAAATAATCTTAATAGATGTAAGACAAAACCGTAATATGCCAAAAACTCTTCATAATAGAATAGGGCATTTAAAAGTGACTTTTGGTCTGTGCTCAATTATCCCCTCAACCTGAGAGGTTAGAAACAAGGTAATTTCACTTTTTTATATTAATTTGTAAATTTCCAAAGTTGCTTCATATTCCTTATGAATATATTATTCCAGATGTCCAAAGCTTTAGAATATGAATTATTAACTCTTAAAAGTGAACAGAAGCATTACTTTTATACAAGAAGTGCTGTTTTCATTTAATTTGTATTTGAGATCCATGATAGTTGCCTACTATAAAAATTTTCTTTTGAACTTATTAAAGGGCTAAGTTGAGTAGCTCTGTTGAACTTGTGGCCTCTTCCAGATTGCAGCATGTGAACTTTTACATAGTTTGGTTATGTTTATGTTGGGAAAGTCCACTCAGATACCTGAAGGTGACCGCGGCTCTCCACCCATGTACCAGCTGTATAAGCAGACTTTCCCTGTACTACTGCGACTTGCGTGTGATGTAGATCTGGTAAGTGAGATTGTAAAGATGCAATATTTGCAAAACTTTAAATAAGTTCAGTCTAATTTAGTTATCAAACTTTGCTACATGTTGACATCACCTGGGCAGGGGAGGCGCGGGGGTGGGATTTTATAAAAAAGTACTGAAGCCTGCTCTGTCTTTAGCATTTAACATGGTGCTTAGCACATGGAAGGCCGCCAGAAGTACTTGTTAGCCAGCACCATTTATTATTCAGTAGAGTTTAGTCGATACTGTAAGATAAGAACACGATAGAAACCAAACCCTTTGCTGTTGAGTTGATTCCAACTCATAGCGACCCTATAGGACAGAGTAGAACTGCCACATAGGGTTTCCCAGGAGCGGCTTGGTGGATTCGAACTGCTGACCTTTTGGTTAGCAGCTGAGCTTTTAACCAGTGTGCCACCAAGGCTCCAAGAACACAATAGATAGATAAAAAGGAAAAAAAGTTTATTATTTATAAATATTATTTTTCTTTTAATCTGGAAAGCCCAAGAGTATCAACTGATAAACTCTAAGAATTAATAAGGGAGAAAGCTGATGAATTACAAAATAGAAATAAAACACTGGCATTCTCATATAACACTATTGACCACTTGAAAAACACATCTACAAAGATCTCATTCATAATAACATAAAAAAATTATAAAATGTCTAGGAGTCAACTTCAGAGTGCCAGGCAAACATATATTTATGACTATAAGAGAAGATGAATATACTATGTACCTGAATTAGAAGAATCAATATTAAAGGGATGTCAGTCTTCCCAAGTTAATTGAGAAGTTTGGCATAATTCCAGTAAAATTCCCAGAATTAGTTTTTGAATTTAAAATATGATTAATTTGAAGGTATAATTGCTTGAACCTAAGCAAGAAAAATGTTGAAAGAGTAGAGTAATGAAGGAAGACTTGCCCTAACAGATGTCAAAAAGAAGCCACATTAATTGTAACAGGGTTGAAGTCGTGCACAGATAGATCAGTGGGAGGGTCTAGTTGGGAAGTAGCTCGATGTGTATGTTTAAAAATGATATATATGGTAGGATAGGGGACCATTTTCAGTTAATGGGAAATGAGTGGTTCATTTAATAAATAGTATTAGGTGAATTGGAGTCCCTGGGTGTTACAAGTGGTTAACACACTCAACTGCTAGCAGAAAGGTTGGCGGTTCAAGTCCATCCAGATGCACCTCAGAAGAAAGGCCTGACAATCTACTTCTGAAAAAGCTGCCATTGAAAACCCTATGGAGTGCAGTTCTACTCGACACCCATGGGGTTGCCATGAGTTGGTATCAACTAAAGCATAACTGGTGTTAAACGAATTGACTAACATGGAAAAGTGAATTCTAAGAGCATTAAAAAGATTTAGATTTAGCCATTTGTTTAATAAATATGTTAAAGGATTATGTAAGAATATATAGCATATCTATCTCTATTATCTTTCTGTCTCTGTCTCTGTCTGGGTATGTGTGTATCTTTGGATTAGAATGTGTTTTTTCATGATGTAAGTTACATATTCTCAACATAAACACGTCAGTTAACATAAAAACATGTAATGAAAACTGAATTTCCACATCATCACCTCTTTCCCACCCTTACTTAGTACCCTTTGGAAAAAATTTGTTGAATATACTCCCAGATCTTCGTAAAAACTTATAAATGTGTATAGACATTTTCTTTTATTCTACTAAAAGTAGGATCATAGAATTCAAACACATTTTCTTTTGTGTAAAAAATGTGATTTCTGCTACTTAGATGGGTTTTGTTAATATTACATCATAGACATCCTTCCATGTTTTTACATAAAGTTTACGTGAAAGGGAGACTTTCCTACAAGATATTGAAGGCAGACACATAAAAGAAAAATGTTAATTTGTTGGTAGTTTTGACTTCATAAATGTTTAAAACTACCAAATCACATAAAAAACACAATTTTTTTTTTCTGTGCTTAAACCTTTTTTTGCGTTCTTATAGTGGTGGTCTTATACAATATTTGTCCTTTTGCGACTGACTAATTTCATTCAGCATAGTGCCTTCCAGATTCATCCATGTTATGAGATGTTTCATGGATTCATCGTTGTTCTGTATCTTTGTGTAGTGTTCAGTTGTGTGAATATACCATAATGTGTTTGTCCATTCGTACGTTGATGGGCACCTAGGTTGTTTCCATCTTTTTGCTATTGTGAACAGTGTTGCCATGAACATCTGTGTGCATATGTCTATTCATGTGATGGCTTTTCTTTCTCTAGGATATATTCCAAGGAGTGGGATTGCTGGATCGTATGGTACTTCTATTTCTAGCTTTTTATGGAAGCACCAAATCGATTTCCAAAGTAGTTGTACCATTTTACATTCCCACCAACAGTGTATAAGTGTTCCAGTCTCTCCACAACCTCTCCAACATTTATTATTTTGTGTTTTTTGGATTAATGCTTGCCTTGTTGGGATGAGATGGTATCTCATTGTAGTTTTGATTTGCATTTCACTAATGCCTAATGATTTGTTAGCCACCTGAATGTCTACATACGTGAGGTGCCTGTTCATATCCTTTGCCTATTTTTCAATTGGGTTATTTGTCTTTCTGTTGTTGAGGTTTTGCAGTATCTTGTAGATTTTAGAGATTAAATTCTGATCAGATTTGTTGTCATGAAAAATTTTTTCCAATCTGTAGGTTGTCTTTGAACTCTTGGTGAAGTCTTTTGACGAGCATAACTGATTTTTTAAGAGCTCCCAGTTATCTAGTTTCTTTTCTGGTGTTTGTGCATTGTTAGTTATGTTTTGTATTCTGTTTATGCCATGTGTTAGGACTCCTAATGTTGTCCCTATTTTTCTTCTATAATATTTATTGTTTTTGATTTTATATTTAGGTTTTCAATCCATTTTCAGTTAGTTTTTGTGCATGTTGTGAGGTGTGAGTCTTGTTTTATTTTTTTTTCAGGTGGATATCCAGTTATGCTAGCACCATTTGTTAGAGACTATCTTTTCCCCATTTTTCTAAATTTATGGTTCTGTTTTATTATTGTATGAGTTGTTGTTCTTATTAAATTTTTTTATTGTTGTACTTTAAGTGAAAGGTTACACTTTAAGTTAGTCTCTCACTCAAAAATTTATAGATACATTTTTATGTGACTCTAATTGCTCTCCCTATACTGTGACGGCACACTCCTCCATTCCACCCCAGATTTCCCGTGTCCCTTCTACGAGCTACTGACTCTCTCTGCTTTCTCATCTCACCTCCAGACAGCAGCTGCACATTTAGTCTCATGTATTTACTTGAGCTAAGAAGCACATTCTTCGGAAGTATCATTTTATGTCCCATACTCCAGTCTAATCTTTGTCTGAAGAGTTTGCCTCGGGAATGGCTTTATTTCTGGGTTGACAGAGAATCTGGGGGCCATGCTTTTTGGGGATCCTCCAGGCTCAGTCTGACCATTAAGTCTGGTCTTTTTACTAAAATTTGAATTCTGCACCCCCACTTTTCTCCTGCTCCATCCGGGATTCTCTGTTGTGTTCCATGTCAGGGCGGTCATTAGTGGTAGCCAGGCACCATCTAGTTCTTCTCGTCTCAGGCTGATGAAGTCTGTGATTTATGGATCTCAGGCTGATGAAGTCTGTGATTTATGTGGCCCTTTCTGTCTCTTGGGCTAATACTTCCTTTGTGTCTTTGGTGTTCTTCATGTTCCTTTACCCCAGGTGGTTGGGACCAATTGATGCATCTTAGATGGCTGCTTGCAAGTTTTTAAGACCCCAGACGCCAGTCACCAAAGTAGGATGCAGAATGTTTTCTTAATAAACTTTATTAAGCCAGTTGACCTAGATGTCCCCTGAAAGCATGGTCCCCAGACCCCAGCTCCTGCTACTCTGTCCCTCGAAGTGTTTCATTGTATTCAGGAAACTTTGTAGCTTTGGTTTAGTCCAGTTGTGCTGACTTCCCCTGTAGTGTGTGCTGTCCTTCCTTTCAGCTAACGTAATTCTTGTCTATTGTCTAGTTAGTGAATAACCCTCACTGTCTCTCCCCACCCTCATAACTATCAAAGAATGTTTTCTTCTGTGTTTAAACATTTTCTTGAGTTCTTATAATAGTGGTCTTATACCATATTTGTCCTTCTGTGACTGACAAAATTCACTCAGCATAATGCCCTCCAGATTCCTCCACGTTGTAAGATTTTTCACGGCTTCATCATTCTTTATCGTTGCATAGTATTCCACTGTGTGAATAAATCATACTTTGTTTATCCGTTCGTCCATTGATGGACACCTAGGTTGTGAACATTGCTGCAGTTAACATGGGTGTGCATATATCTATTAGTGTGATGGCTCTTATTTCTCTAGGATATCTTCCAAGCAGTGGGATTGCTGGATCATACGGAACTTCTATTTCTAGCTTTTTAAGAAAGCGTCAAATTGATTCCCAAAGTCTTTGTACCATTTTACATTCCCACCAACAGTGTATAAGTGTTCCAGTCTCTCCACAACCTCTCCAGCGTTTATTATTTTGTGTTTTTTGGATTAATGCTTGCCTTGTTGGGATGAGATGGTATCTCATTGTAGTTTTGATCTGCATTTCTCTAATGGCTGATGATCATGAGCATTTCTTCATGTGTCTGTTAGCTGCCTGAAAATCTTCTTTGGTGAAGTGCCTGTTCATATCCTTTGCTCATTTTTTAATTGGGTTGTTGGTCTTTTTGTTGTTGAGGTTTTGCAGTATTTCGTAAATTTTAGAGACTAGACGCTGATTGGATTTGTCGTAGCCAAAAAATTCTTCCCAGTTGGTAGGTTGTCTTTTTACTCTTTTGGTGAAGTCTTTTCATGAGCATAAGTGTTTAATTTTTAGGAGCTCCCAGTTATCTAGTCTCTGTTCTGGTGCTTGTGCATTGTTACTTATGGTTTGTATTCTGTTTATGTCATGTATTAGGTTTCCTAATATTGTCCCTATTTTTTCTTCCATGATCTTTATCATTTTAGATTTTATATTTAGGTCTTTGATCCATCTTGAATTAGTTTTTGTGTGTGGTGTAAGGTATGGGTCTTGTTTCATTTTTCCGAAAGTGGAGATAGTTTTGCCAGCACCATTTGTTAAAGAGACTGCCTTTTCCCCAATTAATGGACTTTGGGCCTTTGTCAAATATCAGCTGTTCATAGGTGGATGAATTTATGTCTGGATTCTCAATTCTGTTCCATTGGTCTATGCATCTGTTGTTGTACTAGTACCAGGCTGTTTTGACTACCATGGCGGTGTATTAGGTTCTAAAATCAGGTAGTGTGAGCCCTCCCACTTTGTTCTTCTTCTTCAGTAATACTTCACATGTTCGAGACCTCTTCCCTTTCCATGTGAAGTTGGTGATTTGTTTCTCCGTCTCATTGAAAAATGCCGTTGGAATTTGGATCGGGTTGCATTGTATCTGTAGATCATTTTGGGTATAATTGAGATTTTCACAATGTTGGCTCTTCCTATCCATGAGCAAGGTATGTTTTTCCACTTGTGCAGATCTCTTTTGGTTACTTTCAGTAGTGTCTCTTAGTTTTCATTGTATATGTCTTTAACATCTCTGGTTAGATTTATTCCTAAGTATTTTATCTTCTTCAGGGCCTTCTTAAATGGTATTGATTTAGTGATTTCTTCTTCTAAGTTCTCTTTGTTGATGTGGAGGAATCCAACTGATTTTTGTATGTTTGTCTTGTCTCCTGAAACTTTCCTGAAATCTTCTATTAATTCCAGTAGTTTCCTTGTAGATTCTTTGGGGTTTTCTGTGTATAAGATCGTATCATCTGCAAATAGAGATACTTTTACTTCTTCCCTACCAGTTTGGATGCCCTTTATTTCATTGTCTAGCCTAATCGCTCTGGCTAGGACGTCCAGCACAGTGTTGAGTAAGAGTGGTGATAAAGGGCATCCTTGTCTGGTTCCCATTCTCAAGGGGAATGCTTTCAAAGTCTCTCCATTTAGGATGATGTTGGCGCTTGGCTTTGTATAAATGCCCTTAATTATGTTGAGGAATTTCCATTCTTTTCCTATTTTGTTGAGAGTTTTTATCATGAATGTGTGCTGGACTTTGTTGAATGCCTTTTCTGCATCGATTGAGAAGATCATGTGGTTTTTGTCTTTTGTTTTATTTATGTGATGGATTACATTGATTGTCTTCCTAATGTTGAACCATCTCTGCGTACCTGGTATAAATCCCACTTGATCATGATGAATTATGTTTTTGGTATGTTGCTGAATTCTCTTGGCTAGAATTTTGTTGAGGATTTTTTTGACAGTGTTCAAGAGGGATATTGTTCTGTAATTTTCTTTTTTTTTATGGTGTTTTTACCTGGTTTTGGTTTCAGGGTCATTATGGCTTTGTAGAATGAATTTGGGAGGATTCCATCCTTTTCTATGCTCTGAAATACCTTTAGTAGTAGTGGTGTTAACTCTTCTCTGAAAGTATGGTAGAATTCTCCAGTGAAGCCACCTGGGCGCAGGAATTTTTTTTGGAAGTTTTTTATTTACCTTTTCAATCTCTTCTTTTGTTATAGGTTTATTTAGTTGTTCTACCTCTGTTTGTGTTAGTTTAGGTAGGTAGTGAGTTTCTAGAAATTTGTCCATTTCCTCTAGGTTTTCAAATTTGATAGAGTACAAGTTTTCATAGTATTCTGTTATGATTCTTTTAATTTCAGTTGAGTCTCTTGTGATATCACCCATCTCATTTCTTATACAGGTTATTTGCTTCCTCTCCTGTTTTTCTTTGTCAGTTTGGCCAATGGTTTATCAATTTTGCTGATCTTTTTCAAAGAACTAGCTTTTGGTCTTGTTAATTCTTTCAATTGTTTATCTATTCTCTATTTCATTTAATTCTGCTCTGATTCTTTTTATTTCCTTTGTTCTGTCATCCGAGGGCTCTGTTTGCTCTTCTCTTTCTTCTTGTTCGAGTTGTAGGGTTAACGTTCTGATTATGGCCCTTTCTTCTTCTTGGATGTGTGCATTTATTGCTCTAAACTGACCTCTGATCACTGATTTTGCTGTGTCCCAAAAGTTCTGGTAGGATATGTTTTGTTCTCATTTGATTCTATGAATTTCTTGATTCCATCCATAATTTCTTCTGTAACCCGTTAGTTTTTGAGCAAGGTGTTGTTCAGTTTCCATGTGTTTGATTTTTTTTCCTTGTTTTTTCTGTTATTGATTTCTGCTTTCATAGCTTTATGGTCAGAAAAGATGCTTTGTAATATTTCGATGCTTTGGATTTTGTTAAGGCTTGCTTTATGGCCTAATATGTGATCTATTCTGATGAATGTTCCATGTACATTGAAAAAAAAGGTATACTTGTCTGCTGTTGGGTGGAGTGTTCAGTATATGTCTAAGAGAGCAAGTTGATTGATTGTAGCTTTTAGATCTTCCTTGTTTTTATTGAGCTTCTTTCTGGACGTTCTCTCCTTCACTGAAAGTCACGTATTGAAGTCTCCTGCTACTATTGTTGAGCCGTCTATCTCTCTTTTCAGTGGTGTTAGAGTTTATTTTATATAGTTTGGAGCCCTGTCATTGGGTGCATAAGTATTTATTATAGTTATGTCCTCCTGGTCTATTGATCCATTAACCATTATATAGTGTCCTTTCTTATTCTTTGTTGTGTATTTTACTTTAAAGTCTCTTTTTTCAGAGATTAATATTGCCACTCCTGCTCTTTTTCAAGTGTTACTTGCTTGATATATTTTTTTCCATTCTTTGAGTTTCAGTTTGTTTGTGTCTTTAAGTCTAAGGTGTGTCTCTTGTAGGTAGCATATAGACTGATACTGTTTTTCTATCCAATCTGCCACTCTCTCTTTATTTCTGCATGTATTCCATTTGTGTTCAGCATAATTATTGATAGGTATGAGTTTAGTGCTATCATTTAGACGTCTTTTTGTGTGTGTTGTTGACAATTTCTTTATTCCATTTAATTTTCTGTGCTGAGTTATTTTTGTTTATGTCTTTTCTTTTCATCTTTTTCATTGTTGTTGATTTTATGTTTGCTGAGACTTTATATTTTGTTGTCTTTTATTTTGACTTGTAGGATTGTTAGTTTCCTTTATGGCTACCTTAATATTTACCCCTATTTTTCTAAGTTTATGGTAGTCTTTTATTTCTTTTTATTGCCTTGACTTTCTGTCTATGAAAGATCTACATCTACATTTTTTAAGTCCCTCTTTTTTGTTTTAAGGTCATCATCTTTTACATATTGACATCTGTTTGCCTGTTTTTAGTGTTTTAGCTTTGACTTATTTTTGTGGTTTCCCTACCTGGGTTGATACCTGGTTGCTCTGTCCTGCCTTCTAGTCTTGTGTTTTTATCTGATGTTATTGATTATCTAACCATCGGACTCCCTTTAGTATTTCTTGTAATTTTGGTTTGGTTTTTGCAAATTCCCTGAACTTGTGTTTATCTGGAAATGCCCTAATTTCGCCATCATATTTGAGAGACAGTTTTGCTGGATATATAATTCTTGACTGGCAGTTCTTTTCCTTCAAGGCTTTATATATGTCATCCCATTGCCTTCTTGCCTGCATGGTTTCTGCTGAGTAGTCCGAGCTTATTCTTATTGACTCTCCTTTGTAGATGACTTTTCTTTTATCCCTAGCTGCTCTTAAAATTCTCTCTTTATCTTTGGTTTTGGTAAGTTTGATTATAATATGTGTTGGTGACTTTCTTTTGGGATCTACCTTATGTGGGGTTTGATGAGCATCTTGGATAGATATCTTCTCACTTTCATGAAATCAGGGAAATTTTCTGTCAACAAATCTTCAACAATTTTCTCTGTATTTTCTGTTATCTCCCATGTTCTGGTACTCCAATCACTCGCAGGTTATTTCTCTTGATAGAGTCCCATATAACTCTTAGAGTTTCTTCATTCTTTTTAATTCTTTTATCTGATTTTTCCTCAAATAAATTGGCGTCAAGTGGTTTATCTATTCTAACTGCTGCTGCCTCAATTCTGCTCTTATGGCTTTCTACTGAGTTGTCTAATTCTGAAATTTTATTGTTAATCTTCTGGACTTCTAATTGCTGTCTCTCTATGGATTCTTGCAGCCTATTGAATTTGTCATTATGTTCTTGAATAACTTTTTTAAGTTCCGCCACTAGTTTGTCTGTGTGTTCTTTGGCAGTTTCTGCATTTTGAAGAATTTCCTTTCTAATTTCTAGAAGAGTTCTGTATATTAATCTTTTGTATTTTGCCTCTGGTAATTCCCAGAAATTCTATTCCTCCAGAGAATTTATTGATTCTTTATTTTGGGAGCTTGCTGAAGCCATCATTGACTGCCTGTTTATGTGATTTGATGTTAACTTTTGTCTCCGAGGCATCAATCAGTTAGTATAATTTTATTTTATATTTGTTTAGTGAGACCTAGCTTCTTGTTTTGTTTTGTTTTGATATGCCCCAATAGGCTGCTTGTTCATGCTAGTTTGATTATTTGCGCCTTTGAAGCTCTAATGTCCTGTCACCAGGTAGTTAGTTCTGTAACTAAGAATGTGCACACAGGAGTCCGTTAAATTTTCCTATATGCTTTTAGCTCAGGTGTGCAGGTAGTCGGTACGAAGTGTGTGGTGCAGGCTCTCACCTACAGTCTTAGGCATGGGTGATTGGTGTAGGCACCAGTATCTTGCTACAGTAGGGGATCACGTGCTGAGCCAGGCAGGGGGCTGACGGCTGCCCCTGAGAGTCTGAGAGGAAAGCGTGTCCTTATTCCCTAGGGTGAGTAGGTAGGTGAATTTTGCTGCCGGACTATGAGCACCCTGCTCTGTTGGCTGTAAAGACTCGAGGGCACCACTTATTCTTGGACTCCTGTAGTAGGTGACTAGGTGGCATGGGTGAAGACACCAGTCCTCAAGACCCTGGTTCGGATTGGTAAAGGTGCCTGCTTAAAGGGCAGGGCTGTGTCGAGGGTCACAAATCTGCCACTTCACAGCTGAAACAGTTTAAGTTAGGCTTCAAATGTTTACCTTGTTGTACTGTGGTAGTGAGGGCTAACGCTGTTGAGATGGGTCCCCACCAGTCTATATAGGGGTGTAAGGCACTCAAAGTCTGTGAACCCCTTATGCCTGTGCCTAGCAAAGGAGCTGTGCTGACCCTGAGTTCCTGACTTAGGGGATCCAGTAGCTTATTTGTTCCCTCTCCAAGACCAGGAGAATAGGTCAGGGCGCCTTTTGGGATCTACTTCCAGCCCAGCGGACTCAGACTTCGGAAGGGGGAGGGAGGAGGTAAAAGGGAGAGAGGTTTTTCCCAAATGGGTTTTTTTTTTTTTTTTTTAAAATCCCCACGAAGGCTGCACGCATGTACTTATCTTTAGCCACTTGGGAGCTGCTTTTCACTGGTTTGGAGTGTCCAAGAAAATTCTCTGCTGCCGGATCTCTGTTGACGTGGGAACTGCCGCAGTGCACGCGCAGCTGTTTCCCTGCTTCATTGCGTACTTCGGAGCCAGTTGGGGCTGAAAAGCTGGAGCCAAGTCCGGTTTGGCACTTCTCGCTTCAGAACCGTCTCCCTCTCCCCCCGCCACTCAGTGTGATTCCTCAACTTTGCCTTGTTCAGGGCTCTTAGATATTATACAATCAAATCACTTGTTTTTCCAGGTCTTTGTTGTAAGAGGGATATAAGATGCCATCCGACTACTCTGCCATCTTGGCCTCGCCTCCTGCTTTCTTTTTTTTTTTAATAATTTGTTTTTGTTGTTCTTGTAGAGAATATACACAGCACAACATACACCAGTGCACCAATTTCTGTGTGTACAATTCATTGACGTTTATTACATTCTTCAAGTTATGTAACCATTCTCACCTTCCTTTTGAGTAGTTTCTCCTCCATTAACATATACTCACTGTTGCCTAAGTTTTCTATCTAATCTTTCAAGTTACTGTTGTCAGTCTGAGTTACTGTTGCTCAGATTTTGAGTTACTGTTGCCAAGATCTATAGCTAGATCTTTTTTTTTTTTATTGTTGTAGTTTCAGTGAAAGTTTACATTTCAAGTTAGTCTCTTGTACAAAAATTTATACATACATTGTTATGTGACCCTAATTCCTCTCCCTATGCTGTGACGGCACACTCTTCCTTTCTACCCCTGATTTCCCATGTCCATTTAACCAGCTCGGAACCCTCTTTGCCTTGTCATCTCACCTCTGGACAGAAGTTGCCCGTTTAGTCTCATGTATCTACTTGAGCTAAGAAGCACATGCCTCACGAGTATCATTTTATGTCCCACAGTCCATTCCTATCCTTGTCTGAGGAGCTGGTCCTGGAAGTTGTTTTAGTTCTGGACTCACAGGTTGTCCACGGGCTGTGCTTTCTGGGATTCCTCTAGTCTCGGTCAGACCATTAAGTCTGGTCTTTTTACTAGAATTTGAGTTCTGCACCCCACTTTTCTCCTGCTCCGTCAGGGACTCTGTGTTGTGTTCCCTGTCAGGGAGGTCATTGGTGGTAGCTGGGCATCATCTAGTTCTTCTGGTCTCACGCTCATGCAGTCTCTCGTTTATGTGGCCCTTTCTGTCTCTTGGGCTAATACTTCCCTTGTGTCTTTGGTGTTCTTCATTTTCCTTTACTCCAGGTGAGTTGGGACCAATGGATGTATCTTAGATGGCCACTTGCTAGCTTTTAAGACCCCAGACGTCACTCTTCAAAATGGGATGAAGAGCAGTTTCTTAATAAACTTTGTTATGCCAGTTGACCTAGATGCCCCTGAAAGCATGGTCCCCAGACCCCCACCCCTGCTGCTCTGTCCCTCTAAGTGTTTGATTGTATTTGGGAAGCTTCTTAGCTTTGGCTTAGTCCAGTTGTGCTGACTTCCCCTGTAGTGTGTGTTGTCCTTCCCTTCACTTAAGGTAATTCTTGTCTACTGTCTATTTAGTGAATAACCCTCACCATTCCTTCCTACCCTGGTAACCATCAAAGACTGTTTTCTTCTGTGTTTAAATCTTTTCTTGAGTTCTTATACTGGTGGTCCTATACAGTATTTGTCCTTCTGTGCTATATAGATAGATCTTGAAAGAACACATTGCTCAAGACAGACATTCTTTACTAGTTAAGGTAAACTGTTGTGTGGTTTTAAGAAATCTACAGGTGATATTTTTGGTTTAAGGTTTAAAGATTATCTCAGGATAATAGTTTCAGGTTCAATCTGCTTTCATTTCTCCAAAAAGTCTGGATTCCATGTGAATGTGAAATTCTGTTCTACATTTTCCCCCTTTTCATCAGAATTCTGCTATAGAATCTTTGATCAGACTGTTCAGTAGTGGTAGCTGGGCATCATCCAGTTCTTCTGGTCTCATGGCAAAGGAGGCAGTTGTTCATGGAGGCAATTAGTGACACATTACATAGGGTTTTCATTGGCTGATATTTTGGAAGTAGATCGCCAGATCTTTGTTCCAAGATTCCTCCGGGTCAACTCAAACCTCCAACCTCTGTTAGCAGTAGACACCATTTAATCCTTCATATGTCATGAGGATTAAGTCTGTAGCCATTTGTCTAGTTAATTGCTCTGATCCGAAAAGATAATTAAAACTTCTCTTATTCCCCAAGATGGCTTATTGGTCACAACTTGACTAGTTCCCCCCATTAAGCCCCAATTGCCAGGGAGACTGAAGAGGTATCTTCTTGTATATTTACATGTCAAAGGGAGGAGGAAGCTTACACATACCTGGAATATAAAATCAGGAGACACACAAGGCTATCTGGCCCTGGAGAGGTTTTATTTACATTTCAGAAGGTTAGAGTGACAAGGTAGGATCTTTTCCATCCAGTTTCCAAGCCATAAAGATTTTTCTCCTTCCTTTGGGGAGGCCTGGGGAGGCCTTCCTACCGTAGAGAAGCAGGGGAGAGTGATGGTCCCTGTCCCTAGCCTGTGCTGCAGGCTTTGATGTTTGTGCTGAAGGACATTGACCTGGCTCAAGTTTAGTCACTGCAGGGTGTGGAGAACTATGCTGTCATTATTTGCTTTTTAAGTGAATCATTGATAATGTGTCCCTGATCCGGAACACCCTTTGTGCATGTTCAGGATAAAATTAATAAAGATATGTATTAAAAGCCCTTTAATTTCTACCCTAAATTGCCCGCCTAATTAGAGGAGCAATGAGTTTCAGTATATACATTTTTACTTTGCTGAACTCTTAGGAAGGAGAGAAGAATAGTTAGAACATGTTCATCCAGAATTGAGCTAGAAAAGGAAACTAATAAAGCAATAGTGGTATTATAGCTGAATTTTGCCCCACTGCAAATGCCATTTAAATGGAACTCTTTCCAGTGCAAAATTCCTTTAAGATGAAGGCATTTAATCTAATGGTATTGTTTTTTCAGGTGACAAGGCAATTATATGAACCATTAGTTATGCAGCTGATCCACTGGTTCACCAACAACAATAAATTTGAAAGTCAGGATACTGTTGCTTTACTAGAAACTATTTTGGTAAGTCATAGTGGATTCTTTTCCTGCTATTCCCATTGTCTAGTTACATTTTGTCTGTATTTAGAACTTTGAGAAAAGTTACCTATCAAGATACCAAAATGTATCTAAATAGATCATATCTTCTTTTTGCCTTTGTCTTAAGGAATTGGTGAAATGTCATTTTAATGGATAGGATACTGTGTTTATTTACTTAAATGATAATACTTGCAAGGAAATAATAGTTTATGTTTTTTGTTTTTGGGAGGATGGTTATAAAATTTGACATACTTAATCTATAATAAGCAAGAGTGTATGTGTGCATGTGTGTTCGTATGCATGTATATGTGTGTGTGTGCGCATGTGCATTGAATGTGAGAGGAATAGCAAAGAATGTTTTTTGACTTTTATTCAAGTTTCAATATGCTCTTTCTTTTTGTTCAATAATTAACTTATGGATAAAAGGAATTTTTTGAGCTTATCAAATTTTTTCCTGCATTCATACTCAACAACTAAAGGGCCTTAGAAACAGAAGCTTATCTTTTACGTAGTGATATCCTAAGATAGCAGTGGTGGAATCGTTAGGATTTGGCCCTGACTCATGGAGGGCAGAGGCAGGAGTGTGCCCTGTTGCTGTGTTCTAAGATCACATCGCCCTGTGTCGAGCTTGAGGTCAACAAAAACCTAGTGCCATTTGATGTTTATTACAATTTTTTGAATCTTGGTGAGTAACGTTACTTTTGATTCCTTTAAGTGTCATTTTATTTTACTATTTCAGCCTATGATTTTGTTTTGTCATATATTGATTTTGGAATCAAAGGCACCAATTAAACACATAGCAAGTTTGTCCAAACAAATGATTGTTAGTTCTGTATTCTTACAGTTGATTCCACTTTAAATCTGTGTATCACTTTCTGTCAAGTATGAGATGAGCCAGAGGAAACGGAATTTGACAAGGGCATCTAGACAGGATGTAAAGATGTAGGTGCGTGGTGTGTTTGTGGATCGAGAAAGAAGAGGCTGGGCAGAGGGTAGAGCGTGGCCTGTGGGTGGCTATCCATCCTGGCTTGCCCAAGATGGCACCATCCTCTGGTGTAACTACCAATAGCATTCCCTTAGATTCTCAGAGCCACCTTTATGCGTGCACCATGTTGCGAGCAGTGCAGGTTAGTGAATATTGTTTATTAGGATGGTGACATAATTATGTCGGTGCATTAAGCCCCTGCAGGGCCTAACAGTGAATCTTGCCTATAATAAGTACATTTAATTAAATTTAATTTGTGGCTTATTTGCATTCAGATGGATTTATTCTAATGTTTCTATTCTGAATTTTCTATCTAAGCTGTTTCTTTTCACCTTTTGTTCCTTGAAGATAGCTTAAGTAAGGGCTTCAGAAAGAAATCTGATAAGGTAAGGAGAAAGTAAAATGAGGTAGTTGAGAAAGAAGAGGCCAAGGAGAAAATGTGACCTTGGGATGTTACAGTGCTCCATGAGAGAATCCCTGGGTTTCCTTAGTACGAATTTACTGCCAATTCCCAAATGTCACCACATGTAATATTTACTTCTGCTCTGAGAAGCAGTCAGTATTGCTTCTCCACATTTCTATGGTTTGTTACCATCTTGAATTGTAGTTGGCATTGTGTCAAGGATTTTGCATTTGGCAAACAACTGGGGATTTAGGTAGAACTCTCTTCGTTCTTCAGGATCCTTTTTCATCCTTTTCTTAGATGGATCTGAGAGGGAATAATACATAGAGGGAAACAGACGCATTAAATAGAATAATCGTCTATGTGATCATTGTTCAAATTTCCACAGCTATTTTCTTCAGGTGCTTAGAGACTGCCTTTATGGGGCTGCTTGTATAAGTTATGTTTACAGAACCATGCCTCCATATCATTTTTCTTTATGTAATAATACAGTTTCCTTGGAACCTGTAAAGGTCTTGTTATCTTCAACCTCGATAAATAAAAGTCTTGGAAATTGTTATGGGGTAAAATAAACAATAACAAATTCTTAGGATAGAGCCACTGTGTTTCTTCAGAGAAAGGAAAGGATGCTTTGTGATTATGATTAGATTATTCTTTTTTTCATGCATTGTTCAGTTTCTGAATTTGCTTAAAAGAAAGCATTTTCATTTTGTGAAAAGAAAATTTTTATATACAGTCTAGATTCTAGTCAATGAGATTGGTTTTACCTTTGTTTATTTTTTCTTGAATAGTACTATAAATTAATTTTTACAATATACTCTAGTTATTCTTAGAGGTAGACCAAGTATACTGAATTGTCATTTAATGGTTATAAACATAAGTACAATAAAGGCCTCTTTGTTTGGTTTCAGGATGGCATTGTGGATCCTGTTGACAGTACTTTAAGAGATTTTTGTGGTCGCTGTGTTCGAGAATTCCTAAAATGGTCCATTAAGCAGACAACACCACAGCAGCAGGAAAAAAGTCCTGTAAACACCAAATCGCTTTTTAAGCGATTGTACAGCTTCGCACTGCACCCCAATGCTTCCAAGAGGCTGGGAGCCGCACTTGCTTTTAATAATATCTACAGGGAATTCAGGTGAGCAAGCACATGGCAGGGAGGAGGGTGCCAGGGTGAAAGGAGGATGGTGGTCTTGAAAGGCGCCTAGGTGTTTGACTATATATTCATTTATTCCTGTATCAAGTAGATGTAGAGGATGCTGTGCTGTGTTCTGGGGATTCAAAAATCAATTAAAACAGAGTTTACAGTGAAGTTCAGAAACTACTGAGAAAAGCATACAACCCTAATTAGATAGCAGTCTTCTAAATGGAATGGAAGACGATATGCAAGGTCTTTAGGGACACAGAGGAGGAGTATCTGCCCAGTTTGAGTAGATTAGGGAAGGGCTACTGGTAGTGTTTGTGCTCTCGATGAGACTTTAAGGATGAGTGGAGCCCAGCCAAGGCATTTCAGATTAGAGGGATGGGATGGAGATAAGGAACAAGATGGTTTATGAGGAGATGGGTTTGAGGTGTAGAAAGTGTGTGGTGAGCCAGTGAGGAGGGCCTGGTGCCATGTGAAGAAACTCGGTCACTTCTGGGGACATTCAAGTTTCTTCTTACCGTTCACATGCTGGCGCTGTATGCAGAGGGTCTGGGTGAAACCATATGAGGCAGGCGCCAGTGGTGAGGCTGTCTCAGAAGGCCCTGCCTGAAGTAGCAGTGGTACACTCCCACTCATTCCTTCATTCAGCGTTATTTATTGAGCATATTGTGTGCCAGGCGCTGTGCCAAATGCCAGAGATATAAATATACAGTCTCTTGATGACGGATACATTTCAGAAAGGGAGACAGATAATAATTAATTACATAGATAAATGTAAAATTTTTTGCTGAAATAAATGCAAAGTAGAGGTACGTGATTATTATACAGTCTTATAATGAGGAACCTGACCTGTTTGGGAGATCAGAATAGCTTCTCTCAGGAAATGGCAATTGGGATAGAGAAGAGGGACTCAATTATAGAAATAATACAGATGGATGGAGAGATGGAAGGATAGAGTATGTGTGTTTGTATGAAAATTGACTACTTGCAATTATATTATTTTTTTCTTAGCTTTTTAATTGTGAAACTTACATGAACAGAAGAGTGTGAAAAACATATATGTAAAGTTTATAGAATAATAATAAAAATGTTCCTGTATACCCACCACCTAGTTTACAAAATAGAATTTCCTGTATTTTATTTTAGAAACCTCCCAATCACATATCCGCCCCTCATTCTCCTGACTTTTATGTTACTTATTCCCTTGCTTTTCTTTATGCATTTCTGTATGTATTCCTAAACAATATGTTACTTCATTTTGGCAGGCTGATAGTAAGCACAGACGCAGCTATGGAAGGGAGGGATGGTGTCCTCATTTGTAGGTGAAGGATCCTAGTTGGAGATAAGCCACATAGAGACCATCTTCAGCTCCTGAGAGACTATAAGGACCCTATGAAGTGAGTTAGGTGGGCAAGGTCCACAGTTTGTCCTGGGACACAGACCTTCAGAATCCAGCATCTGAGATGCCGTGAAGTTGGCCAGCAACTAATGTCTGGGAGAAATATCGTCAGAGGGTGGGCTGCACTTAATTCTGCTGCCAGCTCTCTTGGCCTCCATGTACCTGTGAGGAGTAGGTCAAAGCAAAAACCCTTGTAGGTTCAGTGAGCTTTGTTGGCGGATCCAAGCTGGCATGGACGGGAGGACAAGAACTTAAAGCACATGGTCATAAGCCAAGTTCAGATAAAAATTTGGGCAGGGCTCACCCACCACTGTGGGTCTTGGAGGCGCTGCCAGCATGGCTTTTCCTCAGGCCACCCTGCACACCGTCCTGGTATCCAGGAGCTACCTTGATCTCCTCCACTGTCCTCTTGGGTGCTCTCTGCTTCATTCCTGGGTTTGTGCCTCTCTTTCCTTCTGCCATCTCCTTTCTCGGACACACTCTTATTTGTTTCACCACATTTCAGGTGGCTTTTTGAGAAAGGGTGCATGAGAAATAAACTTTCTGACATCGTGCATGTTGAATAACGTAAATAGAAGTTCGAATGTTTCCTTCCTGTGTGCCCTTAAATTGTTTTGAACACCCCTCTGTGGAGAGCACAGTCTCCGAGTACCATCTTGTCATGTCATTTCTTTACTTACACACTTTAACTGGTTTCTTGGTACCTGAAATGAAAACTATGGTACTTAGCCTGCCCTCTAAGGGCTCTACAGTTCTACTCCACTGACCTATGCAGGCTTAAGCATAAGTTACTCTTCCAAATGAACCTTTTCCTCTGGCTTTGTGGTTTGCTTACTGGTCCAGGTCTTTCGCCTTACTTCCATGTCTCTGTGTATGCTGGCTTATTTATTTGTAGGGTCCCCTAGTCTCAGTTTGAGTCCTGGGGGTGAGACGCTTGTGGAACCCTGAGAGGCTCTGCCCCTCCTGGGAGTCAAAAAAAAAAAAAAAAAATTAGGATCACATTCCTGCCAAATCAAGCACTAGTTTGCAATCTGTTCTCAACCCTGCCTTCCCTCCAGTGCCTGCTCCGTGTTCTCTGTCCCGTGGAAGCCCCTTCCCGGCAGTGCACAGTGAGCCACCCCTGCACCACTATGGGGCAGAGGCACAGTGAGAACTTCCACCTCTGACACCTAGAAGCATATTGCCTGTGCCTGTCATTTTATAGCTTATTGTTCACTGTACTGTTATTAAAGAGCACATTTCCAGTGAGAGATCTGGCCTCTACGCTTGGCCGCAGGCTAAGGGACCCCAGCCACCTAGGAGCTGACATTAGGGCTCTGTGTAAGCTGGTGACCCGCGATGTGTTCGCATGCACTGGGATTCTTGCAAAAACGTTCACTCCTTATGCTGACTTGTTTTTGGGTTGGTTGAAAGCTTTAAAAATTCCTTTATCTTGAAAGAGTATGGATATGATATCAGATCTTATTTTCTACTATGTTTAATTTTAATCAGTACGTAAGGGTGTGGTCAGAAGAGCAGTGCTGAGGTTATGTGCTGTGAGTGTTCGCACAGCTAATGGAGGAGGAGGGGCACTTGTACACAGAGGGAGACTGCCTTTTTGGTCTGCAGACACAAGAGTTACCCAGACCCCTCTGATGATCAGCAGGGTTCATACATGGCACTGCTGTGACAGGATCCTGCAGGATGGAGATGACAGGGGAGGCCAGGAACCTCTGCTGGATACACAGGAACTGTGCTCAAAGCAGCTTCTACAAGTCCATGTCTGCCAAAACCCTACTACTCTGACATCTGAGCACCTCAACATCTTAGGTCTTATACTTCATAATTGACTGCATAGCAGTTCATGCATGCTCTGGTCAAATAATTCCACATCAAATTTGTATTCACAACCAGTGTAGGTAAAATACAATGTCTCAGTTATAAAACTAATCTTTTCTGAGAAGTGTTTTAGATTGTTTT
This sequence comes from Trichechus manatus latirostris, assembly GCF_000243295.1. Lineage (NCBI taxonomy): Eukaryota > Metazoa > Chordata > Mammalia > Sirenia > Trichechidae > Trichechus > Trichechus manatus. The sequence goes on from NW_004443974.1 coordinate 1,739,633, forward strand.
ATGTTTGAAATACTCAAGCTATTATGTCTAACAAATTTATTTTTTAATAACATTTCTTTTTGTCTATTCATTTCTTCTGTATTTCTTTCCTAAGTGAGGCTTAATATTCTTTATTTTACAGGGAAGAAGAGTCCCTGGTAGAACAGTTTGTGTTTGAAGCCTTGGTTGTCTATATGGAAAGTCTGGCCTTAGCGCATACAGATGAAAAGTACTTGGGTATGTTTTATCCAGGCTTCCTGTTTTCGTGCTGGTGGTTCTGCTTGCCTTAGGAGCCTTTAGAGCTTTTCTGCTCGGGCTTAAGTTAAGCCTCAGTGATTCTTGTGTAAGGTGCTGTTTTCTTCTTTTCTCTTGTCTCTCATTTGGGGTGATACATGTGAAGAGGAGATATACCCCTCTAACACCTATAGTGCGGTTTGCACAAGATTCTTCCACGACCTCTTCCTCAAAGACTCACCACATACCCCTGGAGCCACTGAGCTTGACCCCTGACTGGCTGGAGACCCTGCCTAGAAAGTGGGACAATTTTATTTGAGTGGGAAGAACTCATAGAGCCTGCCGTGTTTTGGGCCCCACACATCACAGTCACAAGCTTGAGAGTAGGGGCTAAGGGACGGACTGCTTGTCTACTTGTGCAGATTTTGGTTTCTGCTTATACTGTAAGAGATAGGCTGAGATGTATCGTCACTCAGGTTGATAGTCTTCTGTGGGAAAAAGTGCTTAAAATTTAGTCCTTGCCATCAAGTAGCTCAAAATTACTTTGGTTATCTTGACATTCTGTATAGGTGAATTTTCTCCACAAGAGGACTTTACTCTTCCTGAAATTGCTGCCATAGTTCACGAGCACAGAAGGAAGCCTTTGTCTTGGTGCTTGGGTCAGAATAAGCTGTGTCAGACATCTCCTCTCCAAGGGCCTTTGGAGGACTATTTTAACATTCCCCTTTCTGTTTTCCCACAGTGGCTGTATGATTACACTGTCATGTAGTTTAACCCACCTATGAGTTATAGCCTTAAATTGAGGTACACAGACTCTAGCCTGACATGTGGGTTTTGTCATACTTAATAGGTCCTATGGTGTGCCGGCTGCACCTGGCCAGTGGGGGATGCAGGCATATAGACTGTGGTCTAGTGTGGTATTACTGTGTGTGTGCGCACTCCTTTTGGTTGCCATCATACTGTCCTGCAGTCTTGTTAAGTATGGGTTTTGTTTTTGGACATGCTGTATAAATCATTTATTTAAATTTTATGTTCTGAAAGAGAAAAGATATTAAATCTTAAATAAAATGACCTTTTTTTATTAAAAAGTAGGCCAATACTAATGCTAATTTGTTGATGCTAATTAGCGCTCTCTCTTTTTGGGAAATATATTACATGCTTGAAAACAGGCACAATCCAACAGTGTTGTGATGCCATTGATCACCTGAGGCGCATCATTGAAAAGAAGCATGTTTCTTTAAACAAGACAAAAAGACGGCGTTTGCCACAGTAGGTGATATTATTTATTATTTAGAAAACTTAAATTTTTTTACTGTTGTAAAAAATATATGTAATACAACATTTGCCAATTCAACATTTTTTATCTGTACAATTCAGTGACACCAGTTTCAGCAATCATATTATGCAATTGTCACCAGCATTCATTGCCAGGTTCCTCATCACCATGAACAGATACTCAATGCTTTCTAAACAATGACTCCCCCATTTCCCCTCCTCCTGCCCCTGGTAACCCTTTTCCCTTTTTTTTTTTTTTTTTTTTAACATAAAATGAATTCTCAACTAATAAAGGACAATCTGAGAGGAATGTGTGGAAGGATAAAGAATTCATTTTCTAAACAAGGAATGTGTGGAAGTATAAAGAGTGTTTTACATAGAAGTTAAAAAGCTTTGTGTTCTGAGTGCTTGGTTTTAAGGTATAAATTTGTTATTGGTTGGGCTAATAGATAAATTTGAAGATTAGTTTTATAACTGAGACATTTTATTTTACCTACACTGGTTGTGAATACAAATTTGATGTGGAATTATTTGACCAGAGCATGCATGAACTGCTATGCAGTAAATTATGAAGTATAAGACCTAAGATGTTGAGGTGCTCAGATGTCAGAGTAGTAGGGTTTTGGCAGACATGGACTTGTAGAAGCTGCTTTGAGCACAGTTCCTGTGTATCCAGCAGAGGTTCCTGGCCTCCCCTGTCATCCCCATCCTGCAGGATCCTGTCACAGCAGTGCCATGTATGAACCCTGCTGATCATCGGAGGGGTCTGGGTAATTCTGGTGTCTGCTGATGGGCCCTCCAAGGAGAGGCATTGCTGTATATATACTGGAGATCAACATTTTTTGGAGAAAAGTATCTATTATTTTAAAATTGATTCTTTTATTAAGTTATGACATCTCTTTAGATCGTTTGTTCTCAAACTCGAGCCTGTACCAGAGTCACCCGCAGGTCTAGTTACAACACACACGCTGGGCTCACCCTCAGTATCTCTGCTTCAGCAGGCCTGGGGTGGGGCCTGAAAATGTGCATTTCAAACAAGCTCACAGGTGATGCCAATGCAGCTGGTCCAGGGACCATACTTTGAGGACCAAAGGTACATTGTAAAAGAAACATGAAAATACTTGTTACTCTTCTTTTAAGAAATGCTTTTTAATTTTTTCCACAATGAAAAGAAAAATGAGGTCAAGCAGCATTTAAGACCCATTTAACCTGTGCTGGTTTGATTTTGTTCTAATGATAATACATTGTAAGTAAATTGAGTGTCTTTTCATGAGGTTTCTACACATACTAGTAGGATAAAATTAAGTTTATGATTCCTAGACTTCTTTGCTAAGCTGAATGTTTAATGTTGGGAGTACAGTAGTTACAACACATTATGTCTTCACAGAGGATTCCCTCCTGCGTCTTCACTGTGCCTGCTAGACATGGTCCGGTGGCTTTTGGCCCACTGTGGAAGGCCCCAGACGGAGTGTCGGCACAAATCCATAGAACTGTTTTATAAATTTGTTCCTTTATTGCCAGGTATGGTGATCCTTATGTCCTATAAAACGATGGTTTTCAGTTTTACCAGCACTGTAGAGATGCAGACTTATTTAAAAGTTGGTTGTTCCATTATTTAAATGAGTGTAGTGAATAATATGTTTCTAGTAAATTCAGAATGTAAGTGTGTTCAATAATCATTACTGATTGTTTTTGTGATACATGTTAAATTATGGCTGTACATTTCTTAAAGATTTGTAGAAGAAAAGTACTGTTTTGATGTTAGTCAAATAATACAACAGAAATAAATTTAGAATTTCCCAGTATCTTTTTTCTTTTCCTCTACATTTTTGCTTTTCTACCTCATTTAAAAGAAAGCAAGATGACTTGGGTGACCATTACAATTTACACAATATTCAACTAAATTCAGAATATTAAGTAAATGAAATAATGCAGTTATGCTACTTCAGCATGTAATTAATAAGAAATTGCTAGATTCCTGAATCTGAGTGAGCTCAGATCATTTTGATATTAAAGGAAAGCAATGAATCTATGCTTTCTAATAAGTATTGCACTAAACCATTAAACTGTACTTATGGGCTTGAAATAATTACTAATTTTCACAGGAATGAATGTATTGTTCTATTTTCACGATTAAACTCAAATCCAGGTTTGGTAGCTTGGACATGGGAAGACTCCACCCCAAGACTGAAGTGGATTCTGGCAGCCTCTTGGCGCGCCCTGGACACCAGCCCAGATGTAGTGTGATGTGCCAGGAGCTCTAAATGAGGAAGTCTTTAAGGTCTTTGGTGTCAGCGCACTAAAAAGCCATGAGAATGGGCCATTTCTCTTCAGAGAATGATATGGAGCCCTACTTTTTAGAACAAAAGGAAAAAAACTATGTAATCCTTCTAAAACCAAACCAAATCCACTGTTGTCGAGTTGATTTAGACTCATAGCAACCCTATAGGACAGAGTAGAGCTGCCCCTTAGGGTTTCCAAGGCTGTACATCTTTCTGGAAGCAGACTGCCAGATTTATTTCTGACGAGTGGCTGGTGAGTTCGAACCGCCCTCTTTTCAGTTTAGCCACTGTGCCACCAGGGCTTTAGTCCTTCTAAAGCAAGCATATAGTATGTATTTGTTTATGTTATACTATAAATTTATATATACAATGTAAATATATATGTATTTTTAATGTACAGAATTATTTAAAGAACACTGTTAGTGTTTTGTATTTGCTTACTGCTTCGTAAAGTTTTTTTCCTCTGTTAAGTCATTTTGTTTTCATAACATCGTGTAAAGTCACTGAAGAGTGGCCCAGGGGCAGTGGGGGGCATATTTTCCTCTTCTTGGGAGAAGCTGTGGCCCAGATGTTACCCAGATGGCAGGACGTCTTGGCAGGCCCTACCTCACATTCAGGTCTCTGACCCTCCTCTGGCACAACGTTCCTAGTGTTGTCAGATTTACTGAGCTCAGAAATTTCGACTGATTTTTCTCTTTTCAGTTGCAGATGATAGATATCTTGTATACTTTGAATTAAATAATAGAGCTTCACCTCTTAGAATTATTTTTCTATACAGGATTATAGTAGTAGGTGAAACTTGCCCTTCTGCCAGTACATAATTTGTGTAAAATTGATGAGCTTTTCTTGACAGCCACCTCTTCTGTGTCCTCCCAGTGTGTCTCTACTTCTCTCTCTCTGCAGTAGCTCTTAGGGGGCAGTGTGAAGCATTGCTTTAGTCAGATACTCGTCTCCTGAAGAGGGACAAGGGTGTGGGACCACGACGAAAGATTACAGGAGGTGGTGGAGAGCCACAGGGTCCCTGAGCTCCCAGATCATGGGACTCGTGGAGGAGCATGGGGTCGCTGAGTGCCCAGACCGTGGGACGTGGTGGTGGGGTGCAGGGGCCCGTGAGCGCAGAGACCTCGGGACACAGTAGGAGAGTGTGGGGTCCCTGAGTGTCCAGACCATGGGGTGCTGTGGAGGGATGTGGAGGCCTGTGAGCATAGAGACCACTGGACTCGGAGGAACGTAGGGTCCCTAGGTGCTCAGACCATGGGACACAGTGGATGGGTGTGGGGTCCCTTAGTACAGACCACAGGACATGGTGACAGGTGCAGGCATGTCCCTAAGATGTCCCTCAAGGGCACCTGAGAGTGGGTCTACTTGGTGGCTTCTTACACAGACACTTGGCGAGAGTGAGTGGGTTGTGTCAAGAGACAAGGTAGCACTGGAACAGGACATTGTCAGCCAGGAACCTTCGGAAGAGGCAGGGCCAGGAGGGCCAGCTTTGCCCCTGTCCTACCTCCCTTCCCACCGACTTCCCTGTCCTGTTCTTTCTTGGTTGGTATTCTCTGTCCTTTCTTCCCCTGCTCTCTTTCTCTGTCACTCTTAGTGTAGAGTTTAAATATCTTATTCTTCTCACTGATTATTGTAGTTTTATTTTCTCTTTTCTTAGTGAGAATAATGGAATGTGTAATGTTACTTTCTAAAACAAACCCTTAAGCCAGAATATTAATTTGATTTTTTGCTTATGTAGTTTGTGATAGGTATATTTTGACGCAACAGAAAGTCTGTTTCTTTTTAATACCCTAGAAATACATGACTGTTTGGATTCTTCTCTACCTTCACTACAGTTAGAATATTTGACCTCTTACAGAGCCACTGGTTTCATACTTATGTATTTCTTTCTTTGATTTACAAAACGTTTAATATCTAAGAGAAAAAAAATCTTTTTAAAAGCATATCGTTTGACTCTTTTATTAACAAACACTGCACTTGCTCTGTGGTAGACACTATTCTAAGCACTTTTTCAAGTATTTAACTACTTCGTTTCATTTAATCTTTGCTTCAACCTAAGAGGGAGATACTGTTGTTCTAATCTTTGGATGAGGAAGCTGAGAGACAGAGGCCAGGTCCTGGGCTGGCTGGTGGTGCGACCAGGGTGGGAACCTGAGGGTCACAGCACTCTCGTGACTAGAAAAGTAGTAGTTTTTAAGAAAAAGGCAGGGAAATGGCATTAAGTTTAAGATAGCTATTCCAAATGGTGTTCAGTTTTTATAGTGTTTGAAAAAGCTGAAGCAAATGGCTTTTGGCGGAAATACGTTCATGGCATAATTACAGTTACACTAGTTATGAGAATGCTATGGAAAAAAATCATCCAAATCATTTTGAAGTTTTACTGTTCTGATAGGTAGTTTATGTGGAACTTTTCTGGAAAACTATTCGAAATATTTTGGTATTGCCAGTTTTGTTCTGGTCTGGTTAAGTTTTTTAACATAATCAAAATTTTAATTATTGTTTATTATTGAGGGATGCAATTTTTAAAAATTTGTTGTAAAATTTATTTAAAAAATTTGCTGTTGTAACCATTTCTCAGTGTACAATTCAGTGACATTAATTACATTCACCATGTTGTGTAGCCATTTTCTTCATCCCAAACAGAAACTCTGTACCCATTAAGCAATGACTTCTGCTTTCTTCCTCCTTCTCACCCTTGGTAACCACTAGTAAACTTTAATCTCTGTGCATTTGCCTGTTCTAGTTATTTGATATAAGTAGGACCATACAACATTTGTCCTTTTGTATCAGGCTTATTTCACTCAGCATGTTTTTAGGGCTCATCTATGTTGTAGCATGTATCAGGACTTTTTCTTTTTTCCCATGGTTTATTTTTGTTATTGTTGTTGAGAATATGTACAGCAGAACATACACCAGTTCAACAAGAACTTAATTTGTATTTATGGAGGAATAGTATTCCATTGTATGGATATACAGTATCACATTTTGTTTAGCCTTTCATCTGTTGAGGGACACTTGGATTGTTCCACTTTTAAGCTGTCGTGAATAATGCTACAGTGAGCATTGGTGTACATGTTTCTGTTTGAGCTCCTGCTTTCAGTTCTTTTGGGTATATACCTAGCAGTGAAATTGCTGGATCATAATGGTAATTCAATCTTTAAATTTTTGAGGAAATACCAGACTGTTTTCCACAGCAGCTGCACCATTTTACATTCCCACCATCAATGCACAAGGCTTCCAATTTCCCTCCATCCTTGCTAACACTTATTTTCCATTTTTTTAATAATAGCCATTATAGTCAATGTGAAGTGGCATCTCACTGTAGTTTTGATTTGCATTTCCCTAATGACTAATGCCACCACTCATCTGTCAGTTTGTTGTGCTGTGGTGGCTTGCGTGTTGCTATGATGCTGAAAGTTATGCCACCAGTATTTCAAATACCAGTAGGGTCACCCATGATGCACAGGTTTCAGTGGAGCTTCCAGACTAAGAAAGACTAGGAAGAAAGTCCTGGTGATATACTCCTGAAAAATTAGCCAATGAAAACCCTATGGTTCACAAAAGAATATATTGTCTGATGTAGTGCTGGAAAATGAGCCCCCTAGGATGGAAGGCACCCAAAGTACACACTGGCTGCAACAATAGACTTGAGCACACCAGTGACTGTAAAGATGGTGCAGGACTGGGCAACTTTTTGTTCTGTTATACATATGGTTGCCATGAGTTGGAGCTGACTTGCTGGCAGCTAATAATAGCAACAGCAGTGACTAATGACGTTGAGCATCTTTTCATGTGCTTATTGGTCATTTGTATAACTTCTTTGGTGAAATGTCTGTTCTAGCCCATTGCCCATGTTTTTTTTTAATCGGACTGTTTGTCTTTTTGTTGTTGAGTTATAAGAGTTCTTTATATATTCTTGAAACTAGACTCTCACCAGCTATATAATTTGCGAATATTTTCTCTAATTCTGTAGGTTGTCTTTTTGTTTTTAAATTGTACTTCAGATGAAGGTTTACAGAACAAACTAGCTTTTCATTAAACAGTACACATATTGTTTTATGACATTGGTTAACAACCCCATGACATGTCAACATTCTCCCTTCTAGATCTTGGGTTCCCTATTACCAGCTTTCCTGTCCCCTCCTGCCTTCTAGTCCTTGCCCCTGGGCTGGTGTGCCCCTTTAATCTCGTTTTGTTTTATGGGCCTGTCTGATCTTTGGCTGAAGGGTGACCCTCAGATTGACTTCATTACTGAGCTAAAAGGGTGTCCAGGGGCCATACTCATGGCGTTTCTCCAGTCTCTGTCAGACCAGTAAGTCTGGTCTTTTTTTGTGAGTTAGAATTTTGTTCTACTTTTTCTCCAGCTCTGTCCAGGACCCTGTATTGTGATCCTTGTCAGAGCAGTCAGTGGTGGTAGCCGGGCACCATCTGGTTGTACTGGACTCAGTCTGATGGAGGCCGTGGTAGTTGTGGTCCATTAGTCCATTGGACTAATCTTTCCCTTGTATCTTCAGTTTTCTTTATTCTCCCTTGCTCCCAAAGGGGTGAGACCAGTGGAGTATTTAGATGGTCGCTCACAGGCTTTTAAGACCCCAGACACTATTTACCAAAGTACAGTGTAGAACATTTTCTTCATGAACTATGTTATGCCAATTGAGCTAGCTCCTCTCTGAGACCATGGTCCTCACAGCCGTCAGCCCAGCAGTTTGGTCCCTCAGGGAGTTTGGATGTATCTGTAGAGCTTCCACGACCTTGCCTTGTACAGGTTGTGGTGGCTTCCCCAGTATTGTGTACTCTCTTACCCTTCACCAAAGTTACCACTTATCTATTGTCTATTTAGTGTTTTTCCACCCCCACCAGTCCCCTCCCCTCCCTTGTAACCATCAAAGATTGTTTCTTTTTGTGTGTAAACCTTTTCATGAATTTTTGTAGTAGTGGTCTCATACAATATTTGCCCTGTAGTGACTGACTTATTTCACTCAGCATAATGCCCTCCAGATTTATCCATATTGTGAGATGCTTCGCAGATTCATCATTGGTTTTATCGTTTCATAGTACTCTTTTGTGTGTATCTACCATAGTTTGTTTATCCATTGATCTGTTGATGGGTGTCTAAGTTGTTTCCATCTTTTTGCTATTCTGAACAATGCTGCAGTGAACGTGGGTGTGCATATGTTTACTCATGTGACGACTCATTTCTCTAGGATACGTTCCTAGGTGTGGGATTGCTGGATCATATGGTATTTTCTATTTCTGGCTTTCTGAGGAAGTGCCATATCGTTGTCCCAAGTGGTTGTACCATTTTGCATTCCCACCAGCAGTGCATAAGAGTTCCAGTCTCCCCGCAGCCTCTCCAGCATTTATTTTTTGTTTTTTTGATTTGTGCTGGTAATGCCGGGGTGAGATGGTATGTGATTGTGGTTTTGATTTGCTTTTCTCTAATGGCTAGTAATCTCGAGCATTTCCTCATGTCTCTGTTAGCCGCTTGAATGTCTTCTTTGATAAAGTGTCTGTTCATTTCCTTTGTCCATTTTTTAATTGGATTATTTGTCTTTTTGTTCTAGAGGTGTTGGATTTTCCTGTAGATTTTAAAGATTAGACCTTTGTCGGATTTGTAATAGCCACATTTTTTTCCCCAGTCCGTAGGTTCTCTTTTTACTTTTTTGATGAAGTCTTTTGATGAGCGTAAGTGTTTAATTTTTAGAAGACCCCAGTTATCTAGCTTCTCTTCTGGAGTTTGAGTGTTGTTAGTTATGCTTTGTATGCTGTTAATGCCATATATTAGGCCTCTAGAGTTGATCCTATTTTTTTTCTGTAATCTTTATAATTTTTGGTTTTATATTTGGGTCTTTGATCCATTTTGAATCAGTTTTTGTGTATGGTGTGAGGTAGGGGTCCTGTTTCATTTTTTTGCAGATGGACATCCAGTTTTTCCTGTACCATTTGTTAAAAAGAATGTCTGTTACCATTTGATGGACTTTGGGCTCTCATCTAAGTTCAGGTGACCATATGTGGATGGATTTTCATCTGGGTTCTCAGGCAGTACTAGGCTGTTTTGACTACCATAGCTGTATAGTAGGTTCTGAGGTCAGGTAGTGCAAGTCCTCCTACTTTATTCTTCTTCTTCAATAGTGCTTTACTTATCTGGGTCTTCTTTCTTTCCCATGTAAAGTTAATGATTAGTTTTTCCATCTCTTTAAAGAATATTGTTTGTATTTGGATCGAGATTGCATTCTATTTATAAATTGCTTTGGGTAGAATTGTCATTTTCACAATGTTGAGTCCACTTATCCATGAGCATGGTATGTTTTTCCATTTATGTAGA
>NW_004443974.1:1749864-1797912 GCF_000243295.1 Trichechus manatus latirostris
CATCATTCTGTTTATTGGTGTATAGGAATCCAACTGATTTTTGTATGTTTATCTTGTATCCTGCTACTCTGCTGAATCTTTCTATTAGTTCCAGTAGTATTCTCATGGAGTCTTTTGGGTTTTTTATGTATACTATCATATCATCCACAAATAGGGATAGTTTTACTTCTTCATTACCAATTTGGATGCCCTTTATTTCTTTTTCTTGTCTTACTACTCTAGCTAGGACTTCCAGCACAGTGTTAAATAGGAGTGGTGATAAAAGGCATCCTTGTCTTGGTTCCTGTTCTCAAGGGGAATGTTTTCAGCCTCTCTCCATTAAGAATGATGTTGGCTGTTGATTTTGTATAGATTCCCTTTATTATGTTGAGGAATTTCCCTTCTGTACCTATTTTATTGAGAGTTTTTGTTAGGAATGGGTGTTGCACTTTATCGAATGCTTTTTCTGCATCGATTGAAATGATCATGTGATTCTTTTATTTATGTGGTGGATTATGTTGATTGATTTTCTAATGTTGAACCATCCTTGCATATGTGGTATGAATCCTACTTGGTTGTGTTGTATTAGTTGTTTGATACGATTCAGAATTCTATTGGCTAGAATTTTGTTGAGAATTTTTGCATCTATATTCATGAGAGATATTGGTCTGTAATTTTTTTGTGGTGTCTTTGCCTGCTTTTGGTATCAGGGTTATGGTGGCTTCATAGAATGAGTTCAGAAGTATCGCTTCCTTTTGTTTTTTCTGAAATAGTGAGAGTATTACTGGTATAAGCTCTTCTCTGAATGTTTGGTAGAATTCTCCAGTGAAGCCATCCGGGCCTGGGCTTTTATTTGTTGGGAGTTTTTTTTTTTTTTTATTACCTTTTCAATCTTTTCTTGTTATGAGTCTGTTTTAGATTTTCAGCATCATTTTCTGTTAGTTTGGGTAGGTATGGATTGTCTTTTCACTTTCTTGATAGTGTCCTTTGATGCACAAATTTTTTCATTTCGATGAAGCCCAATTTACCTATTTTTGTTGTTGTTGCACATGCTGAGAATCCATTGCTAAGCCCGCGGTCATGAAGACTTACCCCTTGTTTTCTTCTAAGAGTTTCATGGTTTTAGCTCTTATATTGGGTCTTTGATTTATTTTGGATTCATTTCTGTATATGGTATGAGATTGGGGTCCAGCTTCATTTTTTTTTTTTTTTAACATGTAGAAACCCAGTCATCCCACCATGAGAGATGCTCTTCTTATAAGGCACAGTGATTAAAGAGATTCAATTATAGGAAAAATATTTATAAGTATATATTTTTAAAAATTTATGTATTTTGTTGTTGAGAATATGTACAGCAAAATGGACACTGGTTCAATGGTTTCTGCATGTACAGTTTAGTGACATTGATTACATTCTTCAAGTTGTGCAACCATTCTCACCCTCTTTTTCTGAGTTGTCCCTCCTGCATTAACATAAATTCACTGTCAGTAATTTTCCCATCTAATCTTGCAAGTTGTTGTCGATTTGATCCCATATACATAGTTTTTAAAAGAGCACAGTGCTCAAGGCAGACATTCTTTACTGGTTAAGCTAAACTACTGTGTGATATTAAGAAATCTGTAAGGAGTATTTTTGGTTTAAGGTTTAAAGATTATATCAGAGCAGTAGTTTCAGGGGTTCATCCATCCTGCATGTATCCAGAAAGTCTGGATACCATGAGAATGTGAAATTCTGTTCTGCATTTTCCCCGTTTTGATGAGGATTATTCTATAGAATCTTTGATCAAAATGTTCAGTAATGGTAGTTGGACACCATCCAGTTCTTATAGTCTCAAAAGCACAGGGGCAGTTGTTCATCGAGGGAATTAGCCACACACATTCCATATCCTCCTCCTGTTCCTGACTTTCCTTCTTCCTCTTTGTTCCAGGCGAATAGAGATAAGTTGTTGTGCCTTGGATGGCTCCTTCAAGCTTTTAAATCTCCAGGCATTATGCAGTGAACTAGGAGGTAGAGCAAGTTATTAGGCCAGTTAACTGGGATAGTCCATGAGACTATGACTGCAAACCTCCAAACCAAGGAACCAAACCCCTTAGGTGTTTGAATGTATTTAAGCAGCTTCTGCAGATTCTCTTTTGTTGTTTTTGTTGTTGTTTTAAGTATATCAAACATAACTTTTGCCAATTCAAGTTTTTACAGGTGTGCAACTTACTGACAGCGGTTTCAGTAATCGACTGTGCAACTCTGCCCTTAATCAGTACAGTTTTTCCATCACTGTTAACCAGCCCCCTCTTCCCCATCTTTCCTGCCCCTAGTAACCACTAATAAACTTTGGTCTCTACACATATGCCTTTTGTTGTCTTTTTATATAAGTGAGGTCATATTTGTCCTTTTGTGATAGGCTTATTTCACTCAGTGCAATGACTTTAAGCTCCATCTGTATTGTAGCATGTGTTAAGACTTCATTTCTCCTGCTGGCTGAGTAGTATTCCATTGTATGTGTGTACTACATTTTGTTTTTCCATTCATCTGTTGATGGGCCTTTAGGTTGTTTCCACATTTTAACTATTGTGAATGTGCTGCAGTGAACATTGGTGCACAAGTATCTGTTTGAGTCTCTGCTTTCAAGTCTTTTGGGTATATAGCTAGGAATGGAATTACTAAGTTACATGGTAGTTCTGGAGCCCTTGTGTCACTATGGTTAAGTGTTCTGCTGCTAACCAAAAAGTCAGCAGTTCACATCCACCAGCTGCTCCTTGGAAACCTTATAGGGCAGTTGTACTCTGTCCTAGCGGGTTGCTATGAGTCAAAATCGACTTGACGGCAGTGGGTTTGGTTTTTTGTTTTTTTTATGGTAGTTCTATGTTTAGTTTTTTGAGGAACTGCCACGTGGTTTTATACACTGGCTGTACTATGTCACATTCCTGCTAGCAATGGATAAGTGTTCCAATTTCCCCACATCCTCCTCAACATGGTTTTTTTTTTTTTTATTTTAATCTTAGCCATCCTAGTGGGAGTAAAATGGTATCTCATTGTGGTTTTGATTTGCATCTCTGATGGCCAATGACGCTGAGCATCTTTTCTGTTTGGTGGCCATTTGAATGTCCTCTTTGGTCAAATGTTATATGTGTATTTTAATTTTTTTTAGGCAGCAAATCCCCTTCTGTATGGCTGAATGATATTATCAAGAAAGAAGGTATTTCTTTTCTTATATACCAGTTTGAAGGGGGAGGAAGCAGTTGTGACCAGCTCTCTGGCATTCTTGCTCAGCCCACCCTCAGCCATCTGCCTGGGCCATTTAGTCTTCGTGCGACCCTGTGGTGGATGGACATGCTACTGGCAGCACTGGAATGCTACAACACATTTATTGGAGAGAAGACCATCGGCGTTCTCAAGGTCCTAGGTAGGTAAAACGTAGAACCTGAGTTGGTCTTTTCAAGTTCTGATAGAAGTCACTGTGGGGAAGCAATCTTTGGTTAGACCGCTTGCTTTTAGTCTCACATAACAGTAGTAGTAGTCAAAGTAGATCCTTCCCTTTAATGCTGTGTGAGGTGCTTTCCCTACACCCTCATTGAACCTCACAGTGAGGAGGGTGATGTAGAAGACAGAACCAAGGCCACATGGACCTGGCCAGAGCCTATGCTCCTCGTGCCCTGTCCACAGGTTCTAGCTGACCTTGTGTAAAATACCCTTTTGAGATTTTAGTTTGTGTGATGGTACATTAAAAAGAGTTCTTCTGGACGTGAGGCTTTCTAAGCTTATTCCTTGTTTCTGTTAGAGTGTCTTTATTTTTCTCATATTTTCATATTCCTTAAGCTTGTTAACAGTAGTAGGTGGTAATGGTGGTGTCTGCAGAGGGCAGAATGCAAGGTTTTGTGTGCTCCTTAGCGTGTGTTGAGAAGGAGACAGGCAAGCCACTTCCTCTTCCTTGGAGGCAGGCGAGTGGGTGTGCTTCCAAGACCAGCTCACTGGGGAGGGATCCTGGTGCTGTCTGCTTTGGGATTTCTTTGTTCAGGGATATCTCAGCCTTCCGGGATCTCACCTGCATCCTCACTCTCACAGAGTGAAAATGTGTTCTATTATTTAAAATAATTTTTAATTTAGGCAGAGCACCCACTGCAATGCTTTGTGGCAGTGGTTTACTAATTAATTCTGTCGGAGATGAAGTTCTTGTAATGGGATTTTGGGATAAAGGGACCAGGCTGTCTTATCTTTAGCCTAAGGGTAGTAGAAGCCAGGCATGTTGGGGGTGTATAACGTGTATGCACACGTGTGCATGTGGGCATATGCACGTGTCAATGCACTTGAGTACGTGTGTGTTTGTGTGTGTGTGTGTGTGTGTGTGTGTGCGTGCATGCTAGGGTTCAGGAAAACAGATTTCATATAGGTCTGAGAAACCTCTTATAGCATGAGATTCTGCTCAGAAGGGTAGGTCAAAATTGTGGAACTTTTAATAGCAATATTAGTTCTTTGGGTACAAATAGTACTTTACATTTGTTTTTTTAAGGAATGTTTTATTCTTATTTTGAAAATTTAAATAAGGAAAAGCTCAGGAAGTAAAACATGCAAAACCTTCTTTCCCGGTTCTTCTATTCCTTAGTTTTAAACACTAATAACAGTTTAGTGTTTACTGTTCGAAACTTTTTCTGTGCACATAAAATTATTATGTAAATGTTTTTTGAATTTTCATTTTTTACTTAATGAGTTCATTACATATGCTTTACTGTAATTTACTTTTTAAAAAGAAACCATACTGGAAATCTTTCTACGTCAGTATACATACACCGATTTAATTTAAGTAACCACATACGCAGTTAAGTGGTCTTCAAGCTGCTTTGCTCATTTACCCTGTTGGGGCTGGGGACTTGAAAAACAATGTGCCTTCTTTCACACTTTAAAGTTTACAAATAAAATGTCCCTAATAGCTTTAAATACTTGCAAAAGTTATAATTTCTGGCATTTAGCAAACGTTGACAAATATTTTGCAATAAAACTATTAACATTACTTGGAAAAAATACAGTATATCCAAGGAACCTAGATAATATAGCAGTTTTATATCCAATATCATCAGCTTTAAAATACACAAGCAGTTTCTTGTTTAATAGTTGAAAATTTGGCAAAGCTCTTTGAATTATTATTCCCTTTCCGTTCATTGCTCATTATTTTATGCTAAAGCTTTTTTTTTTTTTTTTTTACTGTACTTTAGATGAAGATTTACAGAACAGACTAGCTGCTCATTAAACCATTAGTGCACATATTGTTTTTTGACATTGGTTAACAACCCCATGACATGTAAATACTCTCCCTTCTTGACCTTGGTTTCCTCATTACCAGCTTTCCTGTCCCCTCCTGCCTTCTAGTCCTTGCCCTTGGGCTGTGTGCCCCTTCAGTCTTGTTTTGTTCTATGGGCCTGTCTAATCTTTGGCTCAAAGATGAACCTCGGGAGTGACTTCATTACTGAGCTAAAAGGGTATCTGGGTGTTTCTCTGGGGTTTCTCCAGTCTCTCTCAGGCCAGTAAATCTGATCATTTTTTGAGTTAGAATTTTGTTCTACATTTTTCTCCAGCTCTGTCCAGAACTCTGTATTGTGATCCCTGTCAGAGCAGTCAGTGGTCATAGCTGGGCACCATCTAGTTGTACTGGACTCAGTCTGGTGGAGGCTGTGATTGTTGTTGTTTGTTGCTGTCAAGTTGGTTCCTACTCATAGCGACCCTATGCACCACAGAACGAAACACTGCCCGGTCCTGCACCATGCTGACAGTTGTTGTTATGCTTGAGCCCATTGTTGCAGCCACTGTGTCAGTCCATCTCATTGAGGGTCTTCCTCTTTTTCGCTAACACTGTACTTTACCAAGCATGATGTCCTTCTCCAGGGACTGATCTCTCCTGACAACATGTCCAAAGTGTGTAAGACATAGTCTCGCCATCCTTCCTTCTAAGGAGCATTCTGGTTGTACTTATTCCAAGACAGGTTTGTTCATTCTTTTGGCAGTCCGTGGTATATTCAATATTCTTCGTGAACACCACAATTGAAAGGCATCAATTCTTCTTTGGTCTTCCTTATTCATTGTCCAGCTTTCGCATGAATATGATGCGATTGAAAATACCATGGCTTGGTTCAGGCGTACCTTAGTCTTCAAGGTGACATCTTTGCTTTTCAACGCTGTAAAGAGGTTTTTTGCAGCAGATTTGCCCAACGCGATGCATCTTTTGATTTCCTGACTGCTGCTTCCGGTGGAGGCCGTGGTAGTTATGGTCTGTTAGTCCTTTGGACTAATCTTTCCCTTGTGTCTTTAATTTTCTTCATTGTCCCTTGTTCCTGAAAGGGTGAGCCCAGTGGAGTATCTTAGATGGCTGCTGGCTTTTAAGACCCCAGAGATTACTCACCAAGGTAGGATGTAGGACATTTTTTTTATAAACTATGTTATGCCAATTGAGCTAGATGTTCCCCATAGTCCCCACAGCCCTCAGCCCATTAATTCAGTCCCTCAGGGAGTTTGGACTTGTCCCTGGAGCTTCGATGACCTTACCCTGAACAAGTTGTGCTGGCTTCCCCAGTATTGTGTACTGTCTTAGCCGTCACCAAAATTACCACTTACCTATGGTCTATTTAATGTTTCTCCACCCCCACCCCTCCCCTCCTCGTAACCATCAAAGATTGTTTCTTTTTGTGTGTAAACCTTTTCATGAATTTTTATACTAGTGGTTTCATGCAATATTTGTCCTTTTGTGATTGATTTATTTCACTCAGCATAATGCCCTCCAGATTCATCCATGTTGTGAGATGTTTCACAGATTTTTTATCGTTGTGTAGTACTCGGTTGTGTGTATGTACCATAGTTTTTTTATCCATTCATCTGTTGATGGACATCTAAGTTGTTTCCATCTTTTTGCTACTGTGAACAGTGTTGCAGTGAACATGGCTCTACATATGTCTATTCGTGTGATGACTCCTATTTCTCTAGGATATATTCCTAGGAGTGGGATTGCTGGATCATATGGTATTTCTATTTCTAGCTTTCTAAGGAAGTGCCATATCATTTTCCAAAATGGTTGTACCATTTTGCATTTCTACCAGCAGTGCATAAGAGTTCCAATCTCCCCGCAGCCTCTCCAACATTTGTTATTTTCTGTTTTTTTGATTTGTGCCAGTAATGCCAGGGTGAAATGGTAGCTCATGGTTTTGATTTGCATTTCTCTAATGGCTAGTGATCTCGAGCATTTCCTCATGTGTCTGTTAGCCGCTTGAATGTCGTCTTTGGTGAAGTGTCTGTTTATTTCCCTTCCCCATTTTTTAATTGATTATTTGTCTTTTTGCTGTAGAGGTTTTGGATTTTCCTGTAGATTTTAGAGATTACACCCTTCTCAAATTTTAATAGCCAACAATTTTTTCCCAGTCTGTGGATTCTCTTTTTACTTACTGTTTTGGTGAAGTCTTTTGATGAGCACAAGTGTTTAATTTTTAGAAGACCCCAGTTATCTAGCTTATCTTCTGGAGTTTGTATGTTGTTAGTTATGTTTTGTATCCTGTTAATGCCATATATTAGGGTCTTCTAGTGTTGATCCCATTTTTTCTTCTATGATATTTATAGTTTTTGGTTTTATATTTGGGTCTTTGATCCATTTTGAGTTAGTTTTTGTGTATGGTGTGAGGTATGGGTCCTGTTTCATTTTTTTGCAGATAAACGTCCAGCTTTGCCAGCACCATTTGTTAAAAAGACTGTCCTTTCCCCATTTGATTGACTTTGGGCCATTGTCAAAGATCAGGTGACCATAGGTGGTTGGATTTACATTTGGGTTCTCGATTCTGTTCCATTGGTCAGTGTATCTGTCAATGTACCAGTCCCAGGCTGTTTTGACTACCATAGCTGTACAGTAGATTCTAAGGTCAGGTAATATGAGTCCTCCTACTTTATTCTTCTTCTTCAGTAGTGCTTTAGTTATCTGGGGCCTCCCCTTTCCATATAAAGTTAATGATTGTTTTTTCCATCTCTTTAAAGAATGTTTTTGGTATTTGGATGGGGATTGCATTGTATTTGAAGACTTCTTTCAGTAGAATTGTCATTTTCACAATGTTGAGTCTACCTGTCCATGAGCATGGTATGTTTTCCCAGTTATGTGAGTCTCTTTTGGTTTCTTGCAGTAGTGTTTTATAGTTTTTCTTGTATAGGTCTTTTAGATCCCTGGTTAGATTTATCCCTAAGTATTGTATTTTTTATAGGGGCTGTTATAAATGGTATTGTTTTCCTGATTTCCTTTTCGTCATTCTCTTTATTGGTGTATAGGAATCCAATGGATTTTTGTATGTTTATCTTGTATCCTACTACTCTGCTGAATCTTTCTATTAGTTCCAGTAGTTTTCTTGTGGAGCCTTTTGGGTTTTCTATATATTGTATCATATCATCTGCAAATAGGGACAGTTTTAATTCTTCATTACCAATTTGGATGCCCTTTATTTCTTTTTCTGGCCTTATCGCTCTAGTTAGGACTTCCAGCACGATGTTAAATAAGAGTGGTGATAAAGGACATCATTGTTTTGTTCCTGTTCTCAAGGGGAATGGTTTCTGCCTGTCTCCATTTAGAATGATGTTGGCTGTTGGTTTTGAATAGAAGCCCTTTCTTAATTTGAAGAATTTCCCTTCTATACCTATTTTATTGAGTTTTTATCAGGAATGGGTGTCAGACTTTGTCAAATGCCTGTTCTGCGTCGATTGAGATGATCATGTGATTCTTTTATTTTTGTGGTTAATTATGTTGATTGATTTTCCAATCTTGAACCATCCTTGCATACATGGTATGAATCCCACTTGGTCGTGGTGTATTATTTTTTTGATATGATGCTGAATTCTGTTGGCTAGAATTTTGTTGAGAATTTTTCGATCTGTATTCATGAAGGAAACTCTGGTGGCATAGTGGTTAAGAGTTATGGCTGCTAACCATAAAAGGTTGTCAGTTCGAATCTAACAGACACTCCTTGGAAACCCTATGGGGCAGCTGTACTCTGTCCTGTAGGGTCGCTATGAGTGGGAATCGGCTCGACAGCATCAAGTTTGTTTTTTTTTAAATATATTCATGAGAGTTGTTTGTCTGTAATTTTCTTTTTTTGTAGTATCCTTGCCTGGTTTTGGTATCAGGGTTATGCTGGCTTCATAGAATGAATTTGGAAGTATCGCTGCCTTTTCTATTTTCTGAAATAGTTTGAGTAGTACTGGTGTAAACTCTTCTCTGAATGTTTGGTAGAATTCTGCATCGAAGCCATTTGGGCCAAGGCTTTTTTTTTGTTGGGAGTTTTTTTTTATTACCTTTTCAATCTCTTCTCTTGTTACGGATCTGTTCAGATTTTCGACATTAATTTGTGACAATTTGGATCGGTAGTGTGTTTTTAGAAATTTATCCATTTCCTCTAGATTTTCATGTTTTGGAGTATAGTTTTTCATAATACTCTGTTATGATCCTTTTTATTTAAGTTGAGTCTATTGTAATGTCCCCCATTTAATTTCTTATTTGGGTTATTCACATCCTCTCCTGTTTTTCTTCTTTCAATTTGGACAATTGTTTGTCGATTTTGTTGATCTTTTCAAAGAACCAACTTTTGGTTTTGTTGATTCTTTCTTTTGTTTTTCTATTCTCTATTTCATTTATTTCTGCTCTGATCTTTATTATTTCCTTCTTCTAGTGGCTGTGGGCTGTTCTTGCTGTTCTCTTTCTGTTTGTTTGAGTTATGTAGTTAATGTTTTGATTTTGTCCCTTTCTTCTTTGTTAATATATGCATCTGTTGCTATAAATTGACCTCTGAGCACTGCCTTTGCTGTGTTGTAAAGATTTTGGGATGATGTGTTTTCATTCTCATTTGATCCTACTGATTTTTTTTAATTCCATCTTTGATTTTTTCTATTACCAAGTTGTTTTTAAGGAGGGTGTTATTTAATTTGTATGTAATTGTTTTTTTTCCTTGGTCTTCCTGTTGTTAATTTTTTCTTTGATGGCGTTGTGATCAGAGAAGATACTTTGTATTATCTCAGTGTTTTGGATTTTGTTGAGGGTTGCTTTGTGGCCTAAGATGTAGTTGGTCTGTTCTGGAGTACGTTCCATGGGCGTTGTAAAAGAATATCTACTTTGCAGCTGTTGGGTGGAGTGCTCTATATATGTCTGTGAGTTCAAGATGGCTGACTTTGGCCTTTATATCTTCTGTATCTTTTTTAAGTTTCTTTCTAGATGTTCTGTCCTTTACCGAGAGTGGTGTGTTGATGTCTTCAACTATTATACTGGAACTGTCAATTTCTCTTTTCAGTGCTGTTAAAGTTTGTTTTATGTATTTTGGAGCCCTGTCATTGGGTGCATAGATATTTGTTATGGTCATGTCTTCATGGTGGATCATCCCTTTAATCATAATATAGTGCCTTTCTTTGTCTTTTATGGTGGATTTTGTTTTAAAGTCTATTTTATCTGAGATTAGTATTGCCACTACTGCTCTTTTTTGGTGGC
This sequence comes from Trichechus manatus latirostris, assembly GCF_000243295.1. Lineage (NCBI taxonomy): Eukaryota > Metazoa > Chordata > Mammalia > Sirenia > Trichechidae > Trichechus > Trichechus manatus. The sequence goes on from NW_004443974.1 coordinate 1,760,327, forward strand.
TGTTTGCTTGATACATTTTTCTCCATCCTTTGATTTTTAATAAATTTATCTCTTTGTTTCTAAGATGTGTCTCATTTAGACAGCATATTGATGGATCCTGTTTTTTTTACACGTTATATCACTCCCCATCTCCTTATGGGTGCGTTTAGGCCATTTACGTTCAGTGTAATTATTGATACGTATGACTTTATTGCTGTCATTTTGTAGTACCTTTTTTTTTGTGGTACTGACGATTTCTTTGTGTTCCTCTTAGTCTCCTGTGCTGAATTTCTTTTGTTTGTGGACTTTTTTTTTTTCATTTTTGTTGTTTTTGTAGATTTTGTTTTTACTGAGACTTTATGTTTTTCTTCTTTAGTTTGATGAGTAGATGTGTTAACTTTCTTTGTGTTTACCTTGAAATTTCCCTTATCTACCTAGGTTTGAACCAGTCTGTTATCACTTGGTATCGCCTTGCTTTCATCTCCATTAGAAAGTTCTATACCTGCATCGTTTATTCCCTCTTTTATTGTTTTGATGTTGTCGTCATTTGCAGATTAACCTCTCTGGGTCCCTGTTAGAAATCTTTTGGTTTTGAATAGTCTTTGAGAGTTCATTTCCTAGGTTGGTATCTGGCTGGTGCGATCTCGTGTCCTAGATTCAGGTTATCGTCTGATGTTGTTTGTTCTGAAACCAAAGGACTCCCTTTAATAATTCTTGTAAGTTTGGTTTGGTTTTTACATATTCCCTTAATTTGTGTTTATCTGGAAGTGTCCTAATTTCACCATCATATTTGAATGAGAGTTTTGTAGGATGTATTATTCTTGGTTGGCAGTTTTTTTCTTTCAAGGTTTTACATATGTCATCCCATTGCCTTCTTGCCTGCATGGTTTCTGCCAAGTAATCAGAGCTTAGTCTTATTTTTTCCCCACTGTATGTGACCTTTTGTTTTTCTCAATCTGCTCTCAGAATTGTTTGTCTTTGATTTTATTAAGTGTGATTATGATATGCCTGGGTGATTTTCTTTTGGTGTCTATCCTATATGTGGTTCGTTTTGCTTCTTGGATCATCAGCTTTTCATCTTTCCTGGTATTAGGGAATTTTCTGTCAGCAATTTTTCAGTGATGCTGTTTTCCGTTGTTGCCCCCGTTCTGGAACACGGATCACTCGCAAAGGTTTGCTTTTGGTTGTATCCCACATAATGCTCAGGGTTTCCTCATTTTTCTTCGTTCTTTTTTCTGATTTTCCTCAGAGTTGTATCCAAGTATTTGTCTTCAATTTTGTTGATCCCTTCTTCCATTGTTTCAAGCCTGCTCCTCAGCCCTTGTATGACACCATCCATTTCTGAAATCTTGTTGTTTATCGTTTAAATTTCTAATTGTTGTTTTTGTATGATTTGTAGCTGTGAATTTGTTTTGGCCATTTGTTCCTGCATTATTTTCCTGAATTCTTCCATTTTTTGGTCTGTCTTTTCTATGAATTTGTCTATATTTTCCATGTATTTGTCTATTTTTTCCTCATTTTTGTCTGGTGTATGCTTCATCTCTCGGATAGCTCTGAATATTAGAGATTTGAATTCCCTATCGGGTAGTTCTAGTGGCTTTTCTTCTACTGGAAAGTCACCTGGTGTTTTATTTTGGACACTTACTGGAACCATCGTGTCTTTTTTTAAATATGTTTTGATACTGTCTGCTGTCTTTGGGACATTCAGTAGTTGTTTTCTTCATTTATTGATTGTAGATTTATTTTTTTCATCCTGCTTTTTTGTTTTATTTGGTTATATCTGAGCAGCCAGGCTGTGCATTCTATGTTGTTTGCCCATCCGGGGACATGATATTTTCACGTCTTTGTCAAATGGTCAGGGCCAGTACCTCAGCTATGCTGCAGCAGGAGAGGTCCAGCTGAAGGGGAGTGTCTGGAATCGGTTGTTTGTGGCAGGGTCTGGGATCGGTTGTTTGTGGCACATACTGGGGCTGACAAGATGAGCCAGGGGTCAGTGCAGGGCAGGTTCCTGTAGGCCGTGCCTGTGCTGCCTCGGAGTGGTGTTCAGCACACAGTGCAGATAGGCAGGAGGGAGGGGGAGGAGAAGGTTATGATGTGTGGGACTAGGTTGGGTATGGGAAAGAAGAGAGAGACAAGAGAGAAACAGGAGCCAAAAAAAAAGAAAAAAAAGTGCTGAGGGAGCCTGCCGTTGGAGTGGAGTGATGAGAAACCAAGAAATGAAGAAAAACAATAAAAAAAGAAAAGAAAAATAATAAATAAAAATTTTAAAAAATGCCCCCAGGGATCCCACCAGCATGGTGGTGCAGACTGGAGAAGCAGTTCCCCAGCCAAGCAGCACTTCATAGCCTATCAAGAAGAAGCAAAGATGGCAGATGGAGTCAGGTGTTTGAGAGAAAGGAGGTGGAGGCGGTGAGGGATCTGCTTGTTTAAAGGTTTCTTCTGTATTAAGTTATCCATACATTTATTTTCATGGCAAATTACATTTATTATCATCAAAAGAACGTTAATATAAATCTTGTAATTAATACTTACAAAAAGTGAAATTATATGGCTAAAATTCTATTTCTATATTTGTATAGATTTTCAAACTAAAAACTTATTCACGTAAATAAATGGCATATTTTATTAATTCTAAAATTTTAGCACATTTTCCACATTTAACATCTCTGTGGTTGGACTGTATCTTATAGGGCAATGGTATGCGAGATTCAAAGATATTTTGTATTGGAAAATAGAATTCTTAATATTTTGTCTTTGAATTCTTTGATTATCTTCTGAATCGTATGCTAAAAAATATATAGTAATCTGTCATCAAAATTATTTTTAATGATATGTCAGCTGACAATTTGATTATCTCTCCTTAAATTTTGTTGGGAACAAAGATTTGGAAGCCATCAGACATATAAAAAGATTTCTTACTCAGCCATTAGTTTGTTTATTCTGTCAACATATACGCCAGTATTTTTTTTTTTTAATTAATTTTATTGTGTTTTAGGTGAAAGTTTACAGAGGAAATTTGTTTTTCATTCATTAATTTTATACAGAAATTGTTTTGTGATATTGCTTGCAATCCCTACAGTGTTTCAGCATTCTCCTCCTTTCTGTGTCTAACTTGGGTTCGCTGGGTCCATTCATCCAATTTTCCTGTCTCTTCCTGCCTTCTCATCTTGGTTTTGGGCAGGTGTTGTCAGTTGGATCTCATATACTTGATTGAACTAAAAAGGATGTTCCTCACATGTGTTATTGTTTGTTTTATAGTCCTGTTCAATCTTTGACTGAAAGGTAGACTTCAGGAATGACTTCTTTGTGAGTTAGCAGGGTGTCGGGAGTCATAGTCTTGAGGGTTCCTCCAGTCACCATCAGACCAGTAAGTGTGGTCTTTTGTTGTGAATCTGAACTTTGTTCTACGTTTTTCTCCTGCTCTGTCCGGAACCCTCTGTTGTGATCTTTGTCAGAACGGTGAGTCGTGGTAGCTGGGCACCATCTAGTTTTTCTGGGCTTAGGCTGGTAGATGTAGTGGTTCATGTGGTCCATTAGTTCTTTGGACTAATATTTTCCTTGTGTCTTTGGTTTTCTTCATTCTCCTTTGCCCCAAACGTGCTGAGAACAATAGATGTATTGTAGATGGCGGCTTGAAAGCTTTTAAGACCCCAGATACTACTCACCAAAGTAGGATGTAAAATATTTTCTTTATGGACTATGTTATGCCAATTGACCTAGATATCCCTCAGGACCATTGTCTCCAGCCCTCCTCCCCAGTAACTTGGTCCATCAGCATGTTTGGATGTGTCTAGGATGCTTTTATGACATTGCCTTGGTCAAGCTGTGCTGACTTCCCTACATTGTGTGTTCTTTTCCTTCACCAAAGTTAATACTTATCTACTATCTAGTTAGTGATTTCCCCTTTTAACATGGGTGGGCATATGTCTATTTGCATGGCAGCTCTTATTTCTCTAGGATATATTCCTAGGAGTAGGATTGCTGGATCCTATGGTATTTCTTTTTATGGAAGTGCCATATTGTTTTCCATAGTGGTTATACCATTTTACATTCCCACCAGCAGTGCATAAGAGTTCCAGTCTCTCCACAACCTCTCCAGCATTTATTATTTTCTCTTTTTTTAATTAGTGCCAGTAATACTGGGGTTATACACAAGTATTTTACATTGTCCCTTTGTTTGGGATTCTGAGGTTTTCACACCCTGGGATGATAAACTACAGTGAGATGGGGGAGGGGTGAAGGTTTGTCTTTCATGATCAGCATAATGGTGGTCATGAAAGCGATGAGGATGGGGAAGGAGAAGCAATATGATCGTGTTTGCAGGTAGGTGAGTTTTATTTAAAAGTCCATCTGGGAGTGGACCTGAAAATTGATTCCATAGACTTAGCAATGCTTATGCACACCAGTTTAACCACCACTGCCATCATTTGTCTGCCAGTTGCCCCTTTGAAAGGCAGGTAGTTTCTGCTTTCATTATTAACAACAGTGCTAAAATGAATAATCTCACAAACGTATCTTTGCAATTATACCATTTCATTTATTTTCAGATGTAGAATTGATGGATCAAATCATATAAGCATTTTTACATCTGATAGAAATTTACATTTTTTAAAGCTTTTGATGTGAATTGCTAAATTGCCTCTTTAAAAGATCGTATTTCTGTTCCTACATGTAGTGTTTTAGAGTCAAGCCTTGACTTTCCATAGATGTGTTCATTTTTTTTCCAATTTTACTTACATATTTGTTGTTGTTGAGAATATACACAGCAAACACACCAATTCAACAGTTTCTACATGTATGATTCACTGACATTGATTACATTCTTCAAGTTGTACAACCATTCTCACCCTCCTTTTCTGAGTTGTTCCTCTCCAGTTAACATAAACTAACTGCCCCTAAGTTTCCTATCTAATTTTTTGAGTTGCTTTTGTCAGTTTGGTCCCCTGTAGATATTTCTTGGTGCAGTGGTTAAGAGCTCAACTGCAGTTCGAATCCACCAGCTGCTCCTTGTAAATCCTATGGAGCATTTCTACTCTGTCCTGTAGGGTTGCCGTGAGTTGAAATTAACTTGACGGCAACAGGTTTTGGTTTAGATAGGTCTTCAAAGAAAATAATGCTCAAGGCAGACATTTTTACTAGTTTAAACTATTGTTTAGTTTTAAGATGACTTCAAGGGATGTTTTTGGTTTAAGGTTTAAAGATTATCTCAGGACAATAGTTTTGGAAGTTCATCCAGCCCCGATGACTCCAGAAAGTCTGAGTTCCATAAGAATGTGAGATTCAGTTCTGTATTATTCCTGTTTTGATCAGGATTCTTGTGTAGAACCGCGATTAAAATATTCAGTAATGGTAGCCCTGCACTTGTACTTTTTCTGGTCTCACAGCAAAGGAGGCAGTTGTTCAAGGAGACAGTTAGCCACACATTCCATTTTCTCATCCTGTTCCTGACTCTCCTTCTTCCTCTATTGCTCCAGGCAAATAGAGACCAATTGTTGTGCTTTGAGTGGCTGCTTGCAGTCTTTTAAGACCTCAGGTACTACCCAGTGAACTAGATGGTAGAACAGAAGCACTAAACATGTTATTAGGCCACTTAACTCGGATGGTCCCTGAGACCATGATCCTAAACCTCCTAACCAAGAAACCAAATCCTGTGAGGTGTTTGGTTGTAAATAAGCAGGCTCAGCAGCTTTTTTTTTTTTGTCATTGTTATAAATATGTCTGTCACACAACTTTTGCCAGTTCAACTTCTTACAGGCGTACAACTTATTGACAGTGTGTACAGCAGTTGCTTATGCAACCGTACCCTGAATCAGTGTGGTTTTTCCATGACTGTAAACTGAAACTGGGTAGTCTATAAGCTACAACCCCCCTTTTCCCTCCCTCTGTCCCGCCCCTGATAACCACTAGTGAACTTTAGCCTCTATACATTTGCCTTTTCTTGCCTTTTTATATGAGGTCATACTATATTTGTCCTTTTGTGATTGGCTTATTTCATTTAGCATTATGTCTTCAAGCTTCATCCATATTGTAGTGTATATCAAGGCTTCATTTCTCCTACTGGCTGAGTAGTATTTCTTTGTATGTGTTTACAACATTTTGTTTATCCTTCGATTGTTTCTACCTTCTAGCTATTGTGAATAGTGGTGCAATGAAGATTGGTGTGCAAGTCTCTGTTTGAATCTTTGCTTTCAAGTCTTTTGGTTATATACCTAGGAGTGGAATTGCTGGGTTAAATGGTAGTTCTATGTTTAGTTTTTTGAGGAACCGCCACACTGTTTTCCACAATGGCTGTACCACTTTGCTTTCCCACCTGCAATGGATAAGGGCTCCAGTTTCCCCACATGCTTGCCAACATTTGTTTATTTTGTGGTTGTTTTTTTTTTAGTCGTCTTAGTGGGAGTGAAATGATACCTCATTGTGGTTTTGATTTGCATCTCTCTGATGGCTAATGACATTGAGCATCTCTTCATGTGTTTGGTGGCCATTTGAATGTCCTCTTTGTTGAAATATCTGTTGAAGTCCTATGCCCATTTCATAACCTGGGTATTTGTCATTTTGTTGTTAAGTTGTCAAAGTTTTATTTATATTTTGCGTATTAGATTCTTACTGCTTGTATCGTTTCAGAAGATAATTCTTCCACTCAGTAGGTTGTATTTTCTCTTTTTTGGTAAAGCCTTTTGATGAACAAAAGTTTTTAATTTTTATGAGAGCCCGTTGATTTATTTTGTTTTTTGCTGTTTGTGCTTTTGTTATTATATTAGATAATCCATTGTTAAAAGCTAGGTCCAACAGCACTGCATCAGCTTGTTTTTCTAAGAATTTTATTGTTTTAGTTTCCACATTTAGGTTCTTAATCCATTTTGAATTTGTTTTGATGTTTGATGTGAGACATGTACTACGCTGTTTCATTTTTCTGCATGTGGAAATCCAGTTTTCCCTGCAGCCTTTATTTAAGAGACTCTTCTTTTCGCTTCAGATGCACTTAGCGTCCTTGTCAAAATCAGCTGACCGTAGATGTATGGGTTTAGTTTTGAACTCTCAATTCTTTTCCACTGATCTGTGTATCTAATGTTATACCAGTACTAGGCTGTTTTTATTACTGTAGCTGTATAATATGTTTTAAAATCTGGAAGTGTGAGTTCTCCTAGTTTGTTCTTCTCTTTCAACATAAGTTATTTGTATCCTCTTGCCATTCCATATAAAGTTGAGGATTGTTTTTCCCATTTTGTAAAGGCTGTTGGAATTTTCATTGGGATTGCCTTGAATCTGTAGATCGCTTTGGGTATTTTTTTTTTAAATTAATTAATTTTTTATTATTGTACTTTAGATGAAGATTTACAGAACAAACTACCTTCCCATTAAACAATTAATACACATATTGTTTTGTGACATTGGTTACCAACCTTATGACATGTCAGCACTCCCCCTTCTTGACTGTAGATTCCCAATCACCAGCTTTCCTGTCCCCTCCTGCCTTCTCGTCCTTGACCCTGGGCCGGTGTGCCCCTATAGTCTCCTTTTGTTTTATGTGCCTGTCCAATCTTTGGATGAAGGCTGAACCTCAGGAGTGACTTCATTACTGAGCTAAAAAGGTGTCTGGGGGCCATGCTCTTGGAGTTTCTCCAGTCTCTGTCAGGCCAGTAAGTCTGGTCTTCTTTGTGAGTTAGAATTTTATGTACTTTTTTCTCCACCTCTGTCTAGAACCCTGTATTGTGATCCTTGTCACAGCAGTCGGTGGGTGGTAGCTGGGCACCATCTAGTTGTGCTGGACTCAGTCTGGTGTAGGCTGTGTTAGTTGTGGTCCATTAATCCTTTGGGATAATCTTTCCCTTGTGTTCTTGGTTTTCTTCATTCTCCCTTGCTCCCGAAGGGGTGAGACCAGTGGAGCATCTTATCTTAGATGGATGCTCACAAGTGCTTTGGATATTATTGACATTTTAACAATATTAAGTCTTCCAACCCATCAACATGGAATATCTTCCCATTTATTTAAATCTTCTTTAATCTCTTTAGCAGTGTTTTATGATTTTCTTCAATCTGTTCTTATTGTATGATTCTAAAGTTGAATTCTATTTGTGTAGTATTAATTGTGAGAAGAATCTTATTCTTTTTTTTTTTTTTTTTTTAATTTCGACTGTATTATATAGGCAGTCCCCAGGTTGTGAACATCCAACTTACGTACAACCCCTAGTTACATACCAACCCCTGTAAAGCCTATTATGTTAAAAATTTGAGGTACATACGATGGTTCGTAATAATAAACGAGTGCTACTTCGCTACGTGCATTAAAACATTATTATTAAGAAAGCCAAAGACACAAGGAGAATATTAGCCCAAAAGACAAGAGGACCACATGAACCAGAGACTCCACCATCCTGAGCCCAGAAGAAGAATATTGTGCCTGGCTACCATCACCGACCACTCTGAACAGGATCAGATCAGAGAGTCTCGGACAGAATGGGAGAAAAATATAGAACAGAATTCAAATTCACAAAAAAAGACCAGACTTGCTGATCTGACAGAGACTGCAGGAACCCCTGCGACTACGGCCGTTGGACATTCTGCTAACTCAGGATTGAAACCAGTGGTGAAGCCCACTTTTCAGACAAAGATTAGACAGGCCTATAAAACAAAAAGTAATACACGTGAGGAACGTGCTTCCCAGTTCAATCAAATATCTGAGACCAGATGGGCAACTCATGCCCGCAAGCAAGATGAGAGGGCAGGAGGAGACAGGAACCTGACAAATAGACACTGGGAACCCGGAATGGAAAGGGGGAGTGTGCTGTCATGTTGTGGGGTTTGCAACCAGTGTCACAAAACAGTATGTGTATAACTTTTTGAATGAGAAATTAACTTGAGCTGTAAACTTTCACCTAAAGCACAGTAAAATTAAAAAATTTATTATTACTGTATTATTATGTTGAAGATGTTTTAGGGTATCTGGAAGTGTTTCTTTAATGATTTTTATGCATAGAAAGGTACACTATATATTGTATACTAAGACAAACATTTGACTGTCATTACTGTACCTAACTGTTCGATTTACATACAAATTTGACTTAAAGACAGATTTAGAAATGGAACTTGTTTATAATCTGGGGACTTCCTGTACCTATATTTAAGGAGGAATCTTACATTAATCATATGAAGTTATTTCTCTATATAAAAGAAGGAAGCATGTGTTAATATTTTAATGTAATGATTCCTAGGCACTGAAGCACAATCTTCACTTTTGAAAGCAGTGGCTTTCTTCTTAGAGAAGCTTGCCATGCATGATATTACAGCAGCAGAACAGTGCTTTGGTTCTAGTGCAACGCGTGACATTCCTAGCCCACAGGAGAGAGAAGGATACAGTTACAGCAAATGCACAGTTGTGGTCCGCATTATGGAATTTACCACAATGCTGCTCAACACCTCCCCGGAAGGATGGAAGGTAAGGTCACTACTGCTGCTCTGTTAGTTTTAGGTCAGCACTTGGCATTTGAAAAATATCCATAACATTCCTATTAGAAGTGGTTATGACTTTCTTTTTTAGAACTTTCCATGCCTGTTGGAGTTATTTATTTTTGAAAATAAGAATTCCACATGTTCTTCAGATTTTCATTTTGTGAATAAAATACAAAATAGTTTTTCTAAATATTTTATTTTGTGATGCATTTTATACTATGAGCAAACATTTGCCTTAGGAAACATCCATTAACAGATGTTCGTAAATGTATCTGTGAGGCTTTTTATATAAATAGTCTCCAGCCAATCCATCCAGTTAATATATACAAAGTGCCTGCTATTTGCCAGGCACTGTACTAGGCCTTGGAGATCCAGCAATGCCCTAAACCAGGGACTGGGAAACTATGGCCCACACGCCAAACTTGCCTGCTTTTGTAAATAAAGTTTTATTGTGTATGGCATCCTTCATGCTACAGTGGCACTTAGAGTAGGTGCAGCAGAGACCATATGGCCCCCAAAGCCCAAAATATTTATTGTCCGGCCCTTTACAGAAGAAGGTTGCTGACCCCCTGTTCTAAACAGACAAAAATTCCCAATGTTATGGCCCTTTCACTGTAGTGGAAGTATAACCGTGGGCTAATACAATGGATTTTGATTCAAATCATGTCTTGCAGCTCCTTGAGAAGGACTTACTCAACACCAGCTTTGTGAAGCTCGTGGTGCAAACGCTGTGTGAGCCTGTGAGCGTGGGTTTCAACATCGGAGATGTTCAGGTCAAGGATCATCTTCCCGGAGTGTGTGTGAGCCTGATGGCAGCACTGAAGAAGCTGCCGTGTAAACACGTCCTAGAGACGCACCTCCAGGAAAAAATCCCATTGCAGAGGTAGGCAGGAGGCCACGTGCGTATGTGTCTTGGCGTGCCAGGTAATGGCATCCTGTGGCCCTTTCTTGAGTAAAGGACCCATTAGTTGTTTGAAGATCAGATATTTAACAAAGCCCTTCCTGCAACTTAGGACACGCAAGACTCCTGTGTGGTTCATCACCATATTTGATCTCCATGGCTAAGTTAGGAGCTGGAGCCTTTTTTGGTGCAGGCTTGTATTTGCTGTCCAGGACCATGTTAGTGAGTTTGAGTACCAGGTGGTTAGTGAATGCACATACCATGAATGTACACAGCTTTTCAGTGTATCCTGGTAATTTGATGATATCAGACCTCACATAGCTTTCTTTTGTTTCTCTGACATGGCCAGCATTGAGGACCTTTGTGTTGTTGACCTGTATAATCCTGATGGTCACATGAACAGGACCAAGCTGGCTTCTCTGGTGTCAGCATGTAAACACCTTCATAAAGCCGGGTTCTTGAATGCTATTTTACCATCACAGGTAAACCTTCATAACCAATTTGATTTTACATTTCTTGTAGCTTTACTATACTATTTAGTCTGTTTATTCATAAAGGATGTTAAACATCCTTTCTGTACAGGGCATACTGAAATGGGAATTATAGGCATACTTTCTCCAGACAGTTAGATGTTATCTGGAATATAATTATGAAAGTAAATATAAATATTTACAAATATAAAATAAAAGTAAAATAAAGGATATTTGATTATTTCTAGAACAGTCTGCTAAAGAACTTTAGGGATTAACTGCTACTGTGTCTTTGTGGCCAAGCAATGTAAATGAAAAATATAACATAGAAAGCAAAGTTGAGTTAATTTTTCTCTAAGCTTATACTTTGGAAGGTAATGGTCAGCTTTGTGGCCAGGCAATATAAATGAAAAATATAGAAAGCAAAGTTGAGTTAATTTTTCTCTAAGCTTATACTTTGGAAGGTAATTGTCAGCTTTAGGTAACATAGTTCATTTTAATTAATGAAAGTTGTGGAATTGTTTTTTTTTTGGTAAAGTGTCTTTTGCTGGGTGTTTTAGTGTTGGCTTTATTTTAGTCTGCAGATCTGCATCATTCTATTGGCACAAAACTTCTTACACTGGTTTATAAAGGCATTGCACCTGGAGAGGAAGGACAGTGTCTTCCTGTGCTAGACACCAGCTGTAAGCGGCTGGCCGGTGGGCTCCTGGAGCTGGCCTTTGCTTTTGGAGGACAGGTAGGAAGCACAGTCATCTGATACACTGCCCTGGGTGGGCGGTGGTCACTCACTGCTGCGTCTAATGCATTGGGTTTTTTAAGTCAGGCCTTAGCTGCACAAGTAATGTAGATGATTTATATGAGTGGACTTTCTCTCTAGAAGACTTTATTTTTTAAGAAATAGAACAACATTCTTCTTAAAAGTGGAATTTTGTCTATCCCATTTTGCTTCCAGAGGGATTTTAGACAGAGGCCTTTTTGTGAACATAAAGCTGAGCTGTGTTGACATATGGTCTCTTCTTCCCCATCCTGGACGATTCTTGGGTGGGTGACCTAGGAGGACCTCTGGAGGTGATTCCAAAAGCACTAGGCACCACATAATTGTCCTCATGACCTGTTTGCACAAATTACATGTTTAAACTTTCTAAAAATACTCACTAGACTCTCTCTTTGAAACAACCACCACCACCACCATTTTCTGGTATTTGGGAGAAAGATGGATCTGGAAAGTTCTTTTCCAGAAGGATACCTAGTAAATTGAGGCTAATTAAAATATATGCAATTTTGTCAGTACCTTTAGGGTTTTAAACTTGAACCCTGCCATTCACATATCAGGCTCTCTTTAGACCTAACTGTGATTTTCCAACTTCAAAGTTAGCGGCTCGCCAGGAAGCCTCTCTGTGACATGTGCGAACTCGTACTCCTATCATTTCACCTTTTCTTTGCTCTTCACAGTGCAAGCAACTGGTGGGTCTCCTCCTGAGCACATCAATGTTGTCCATGCCGTCCTCCGGCCAGTTGCAGAGAAGCATCATCAGCTTCTCCCATGGAGAGTATTTTTATAGCTTGTTCTCAGAAACTATCAACACTGAATTGTTGAAAAATGTAGATTTTGCTGTGATGGAGCTCATGAAGTCATCCGAGGAGAATCCAAAAATGGTACTAAAGTTTTTCTTTAAGTAAATATTTTCTTACATAATGCTTATAAAAGGGTCGACCTTCTCCTGAAATACTAAAAAAAAAAAAAAAAGATCTCTTTCTGGAAGCTTAAAATCAGCAGAAACAAAACACACCCTTTATCAAGAGTTCATGGATGTTAATGGATGTTGAAACATTATTTTTTTCATTCTCTCGTACCCCAAAGTCTCTAGGCCCTGACTTTATGATGCATAGCTATGTAGGATACTGGATTTTGTCAGAACTTGGTGTCAGAGTTCATACACTTGTCTTCACTTTCTGGCCTGCATGCATACCCCTGGGCATGGGACTGAACCGCCACTGCTGTATACTCCTCTCTCCCCCAGTTTCTCCCTCACATTGAGCTTTTCGAGATCACTATTTAGTAGGTAGTGCCTCTTGGTTTGCTAAACTTCTAGAATTTTGAAATTTAACCTGCTCTGTAGGCAGAAATTTCTAGGACTGTTTTAAGGGAGACCATATAATTCCTACTGAGTTAGCATTTATTCCAAACAGTGCTTATTGTCTGTTGTAGAAGAATATTTTGTGGTAGACTGCACTTGCAATTTGTATTTTTTAATGTTAGAAATAAAATTGTGGTAGACCATTGACACTCAGAATTTAACATTTTGAGATTTTAAAATATTCAAATTTCTGGTGAAAATGGTAGATAAAAATGTGTATATATTTATCTTTACTCCTTCCTCAAGCCTCTCTAAAATGACAGAAATGGAATTTAAAAAAAAAAAAAAGCAACGTCTTAAAGGACACAGAGAAAAAGAGAAAAGACCAGAGTGACAAAATTTGGGAAGCTGGAAAGCAAAAGGACAGGCAGTGACAGGTGAAGAGTCCAGGAAAGCTGCAGCAGGGCTGTGTGGGAGGCCATCACTGCTGGTCTGCAGGCTCTGGGGGCAGGGAAGCCTGAACGCAGCGACTGGTTGGCAGTGGCCAGCGCTACCAGGTCACTCCCTCCCCTGTAGTTGAGGCCCAGTCCTTCCGTACTTAAGGAAAGATTGAAGGCTTATAAAGGAGCCCTGGTAATACAGTGGTTAAGCACTTCACTGCGAACTGAAAGGTTGGTAGTTCAAACCCACCAGCCGCTCCATGAGAGATTTGGCAGTCTGCTTCTGTAAAGATTACAGCCTTGGAAACCCTATGGAGGAGTTATACTCTGTCCTATAGGGTAGCTGTAGGGTCGCTATGAATTCGAATTGACTTGACAGCAGCAGATTTGGATTTTATTTTTTGGAGGTGTATTCTCTGGAGAGGATACATCTCTCTGAGCTGGGGGACTCCAGGGATAGTCAGGGCAAACATACCTTCTTGAAAACAGAGTAAGTAAAAGCCTAGCTAAATTCTAAACCTCAAGACTCTTAGCCTGTTCTCCCAATTTGGCTCCCCAAGATAGTTAGCTAGGTATATAAAGTTATGGATTGAATTGTGTCCTCCCTGAATGTGTGTCAACTTGGCTAGGCCACGATTCCCAGTATTGTATGATTGTCGACCATTTTGTGATCTGATGTAATTTTCCTATGTGTTGTAAATCCTAACCTCCATGATGTTAATGAACCAGAATTAGAGGCAGTTATGTTAATGAGGAGGACACAATCTACAGGGTTAGCTTATATCTTGAGTCAATCTCTTTTGAGATATAAAAGAGAGAAGCAAGCAGAGAGGAGGGGGACCTTATACCACCAAGAAAGAAGAGCTGGGAACAGAGCATGTCCTTTGGACCTGGGGTCCCTGTGCTGAGAAGCTCCTAGACCCAGGGGAAGATTGATGACAAGGACCTTCCCCCAGAGCCAACAGAGAAAGAAAGCTTTCCCCTGGAGCTGGCGCCCTGAATTTGGACTTCTAGCCTCCTAAACTGTGAGAGAATAAACTTCTGTTTGTTAAAGCCATCCACTTGTAGTATTTCTGTTATAGCAGCACTAGATAAATAAGATATATACCTCAAGGCAGAATCTTGCAATATTCTGACAAGCCTAAGAGAAAACTAAGACACTGCCATCACCGTCCAGGCAGATGAGCCCTGCTGCAACTCAGTGTTGGGGAGAGAGGCTCCGAGAGGCACAGGCAGGAAGAAGACTGCTCAGTGAGATGTAAATGTGAAAAGAAGATCTCAGAGAGAGAAGAGAAGACACTTTATCCATGAAACAGGAATCACTAGTGAAAAAGAACATTGGAGAATGAAAAAGAGCTCTTGGGAATTAAGCATAGGAATCAGAAATTAAAATGAAATGAGTTTGGAAGATAAACTTGAAGAGCTGTCACAGAAAGTAGAGTGAAAACTGAGGAATAAGGAGAAGAGATGAGGAAGCTTGGGATCCGTCTAAAAGTTCTAGCTCAGTGTCACTGCTCAGAGTGAGGCGCTGCCACGGAGAGGACTTACCAGATAGGAGGTGCTGAGTTTCTAGAGGGAAGGGGCCACTGCGTGTCCAGCACGAGGATGGAAACAGCTCCGCTTGGAGTACATTTCTGTGAAGATTCAGAATCCTGGGGGCTCTCCATGAGGAAGTACCCTACAAGTTCCAAAGAAGAAAAAGTGGTTACCTTTCAGACATGTGTCTTTTTAGCAGCAGTATAGAAGCAGAAGACCATGAGCCAATACCTTCAAAATTAAGGGAAGACTTCTAACCTGGAGTTCTAAGTCTAGCCAGATTATCAGTGAAGTGTGAGAGTAGAATAAAGGTGTTTTCAAGTATGCAACATCTCAAAAAAACTATCCCTTCTGCCCTTTTTATTAGGAAGCTGCTAGAAGAAGTATTTCATTTTAAAAAAAACAAACAAGGCAGTAAGCCGAGAAGGAAGAATACATCGGATCCAGGAAATAGGGTCTCCGGTGAGAGAAGTGGATGAGTCTTTGGAGGGCGATGGCGGTGTGCGTGTGCGTGTACATGTATGCACATGCACACATGGCTGAAGCATGGCTCTGCGCAGGCTCGACAAGTTGTAAGAGATTAACTCCACAGATGACGTTGACAGACTTCCTGATGTGTTTAGCTGATTTGAGGCAGTTTAATTAATTTGGGAGAGTTTGATGATGAATTGATAGTCACATCAAAAACAGCAAAGAAAGCAGACAAATATTAACTTCAGGGAGAGCAATAAATATATTGTACAACAAAGGAAAGGCATTGAAAGTGTACTACTTGGGTCGTCTGTGAACAGTGTTTACATAGTCATTATGGGTATATTGAATATCTATCTGACGAAAATTAGGATATGACTGAATTGGAAGGATGTGGGACAGGAAATGTGTGTGCACATGCATAAGTATGTGTGCATGTGTGTGTGTGCTCATGTTAATGTGAGCGTAAGTGTGTGTGAGTGTGTGCATGTAAGGTGGTGGTGGTTTTGGGGGAAGAACTAAGTCCTCATCTTCCAAACGAGGTTCAATCAAGAATGTATCAAACTCATTTGGTGGGGAAAGAAGAGTCTCTTCAATAAATGGTGCTGGGAAAAATAGATTTCGTATGCAAAAAAATGAAATGCATCTTTGCCTCACACCATACACAAAAACAAATTCAAAATGGATGAAGGACTTAAATGTACAAACTAAAGCCGTAAAAATTTTTAGAAGAAAAAGCAGGGGCAACGCTGTCAGGCATAGCTTTCAACAGTGAATTATCAAATATAGTAACAAAAGCACACGCAGCTAAAGACAAATCAATGGGACCTTGTAAAAATTAAAAACTTTATTTAAAAACCCTTACCAGAAAAGTGCAAAGACTAGCTATCTACTGGGAGAATATCTTTGGAAACCATATATCCGACAAGAATCTCATAACCAAAATATATATAAAACTTCAACAACAACAAAAAGACAAATAACCCAATCATAAAATGGACAAAGGACTTGAGTAGACATTTCACCGAAGAAGACATTCAGATGGCCACCAAACACATGAAAAGTTGCTCAGTATCATTAGCCATCTCAGAGATGCAAATCAAAACCAAAATGAGATACTATTTCACTCCATTAGGATAGCTGAGATTAAAAAAACATAAAATAACATGTTGGTGAGGATGTGGGGAAATTGGAACCCTCATTCATTGCTAGTGGGAAGGCAAAAATGATGTAGCTGTAACAGTGTGGCGGTTCCTCAAAAAGCTAAACATGGAACTACTGGATGACCCAGCAATTACACTCCTAGGCATATACCCAAAAGATTTGAAAGCAGAAACTCGGAAAGAGACTTGTACACCAGTGTTTACTGCAGTACTATGCACAATAGCCAAAAGGTGGAAACATCCAAAATGCCCATCAACAGATGAATGAATAAACAAAATGTGATACTTACATACAATGAAATACTATAGGGTTGGGGAAATGAAGCCTTGATACATGCTACAGTATGGGTGAAGCTTGAAGACATTACGCTGAGTGAAATAAGCCAACTGCAAAAGGACAAATACTGTATCACCTCACTTACATAAAAAGACAAGAAAAGGCAAATGTATGGAGTACAAAGTTTATTAGTGGTTACCAGGGGCGAGAGGGAGGGGGACGAAGGGTATTAACGGTGATGGAAATATTGCATTGATTAAGGTTAGGCAAAAGTTCTGTGTTAGATATATTTACAAAAAAAAAAAAAAGTAGCTGTTGCGGCTGCAAATGTACAACCAAATACCTCATGCGATTTGATTCCTTGTTTGGAGGTTTAGGGTCATGGTTTCATGGGACATCCCATTTAATTGGTCTAATAAAGTGTTTAGTGCTTCCATTCTACCTCCTAGTTCGATGTGTAGTGCCTAGGGTCTTCAAAGCTTGCAAGCGGCCATCCAAGGCACAACAGTTGGTCTCTTATCAGCCTGAAGTAACAGAGGAAGGAGAGTTAGGAATAGGAGGAGGGAATGGAATGTATGGCTAATTGCCTCCATGAACAACTGCCTCCTTTGCCATGAAATCAGAAGAGCTGAATGGTGCCCGGCTATCATTACTGAACATTTTGATCAAAGATTCCATAGAATAATCCTGAACAAGAGAGGGAAAATGCAGAAGGAGGAGCAACTCAGAAAAGGAGGGTGCACAACTTGGTGGATGTAATCAGTGTCACTAAATTGAACATGTAGAAACTGTTGAATTTGTATTTTGCTGTGCTTATTCTCAATAACAACAAAATAAATAAAATTTGTCATGTGACAATCAAAAAAGAATGCCCCAATGGCAGTATGAGCATATTAATGAGAAAATACCCCAAAAAGCTCAAGGAGTTTCCCGTGGGGTATCGGAAATGGCAGGGGGGTGGGGGGAAGACAAGAGACAATCGTAATTAAGAATATATCTCTGGAATTATTTGACTGTGTCCACGTATACTATCATAGGACTAAAAAGAAAAACGTTAAAAATTTAATAGACTTACACAAAAGCTAGGAAATTGTCATATGACTGATGTTAAAGTATTGTGTGTACTGCAAGAGTTGCAGAGAGTCATTTATGAGTCACCCTGGATCTCCATGCCTCCAAAATCTGGCGAGCTTAAGCCATTGTTTGTGATGGATGGTCCCCAGAAACCAGTTGTTGATGCTGGTGATGGATATGAAAACGTTTAAAATAAACTGAATGTTTGATGAACTCAGTGTCTAATTTAGTGATGCCATAAATGAGGCCACCTTATGCTTTATGTTGGAAAAATTACATGTTAAAGTGCTGTTCTCAAATTTGAGGAGTTGTGAAGTAGATAAACATCTATTATAGAAATACTGTCTTAAAAGAATATCTTTGAAGTGAAAGTAGCTTTTGTCATACAGCTGTTGATCTGAACCTGTTGCAGGTGAGTGCGGTTTTGAATGGTATGTTAGATCAGAGCTTCAGGGATCGAGCCATTCAGAAACACCAAGGACTGAAGCTCGTGGCTGCAGTTCTTCAAAACTGGGGGAGATGTGAGTCATGGTGGGCCCAGGATTCTGCTTCTGAAAGTAAAATGGCTGTGCTGGCCTTGTTGGCAAAAATTTTACAGGTATTTTGAGAGACCATAAAATGCAGTCATGTTTGTTGGGATTCTGTAATGTGCATCTTTAAAAAAATTTGATTGCTGTTGGTTTAAAAGCTCATTGGTTTGATAAGTAAAAAACATTTTTAATGGATGATTCCTGATTACCTTAACTTACATTTTATAACAACATTTTCTGTTATTGTGCATCATCATCATTTATTATACTTACTGTTATCTCTTATACTTTATCTTTTCAGTGTACCTTTAATGCACTGTCTTTATAGACAGTTTTAAAGTATTTCAGAACAAGAATTGTTAAAATATTATTGAAACCCAAGAACAAAGTTATAATCCAGTTCTGAAATTTAAACGTGAAAAATGTGTTAAATGAAATAGAGGCATATATGGAAATGTGACATATTTTTCTTTCCCCCCTTTAGATTGATTCATCTGTATCTTTTAATACAAATCACAGTTCATTCCCTGAAGTCTTCAGGACATACGCTAGTCTACTTGCTGATTCAAAGTTGGGTCTACATTTAAAGGTAACTGATTAAAAAGATTGTTTTTTTCCAGATTACATTCTCCATTATTTACCCTTTTTATAATTTTTGCACATTTATGATTTTTTAATTTTTTATTGTGGAAAATTTCAGACATGTACAAAAGAGAGACTAGACTGATAAACCCCCATGTATCTCACCAGCCTCATTAACCCTTTGTCATGAACTTATTCGTTTAACCCCCATTCTTCATCTTAAAGGAAACTTCAGGCATCTGCACTTTGCTTTGCATGTCTTTCCAAAAGTTAGGAACATTTCTTTTAAAGTATAATCATAATGAGATTATTACACTTGTGAGGGTTAATATTTGTCTTTGCATATGTATGATTTAAATTATCTTTTTTGGGAATTGTTACATAATGAATGATAACTTCTAAAACTATTACTCGATTATTTTTCTATTAATAAGTAATATAAAATCTCATGGTGATTTCAGGGCTAAGAACCTAATAAACCTAATTTTAAGGTTACTAATTTTAAAGTCCTATTATACTTAGAGTTTAAGTTCTATTAAAATGTGACCTTCATGAAAAGGCTCTTTTTACTGGATAATATAGATAATTCTGTGGAATTTTCTACTCTGCATGATTAGTCAAGTTTCCCACTTCTCAACATGAGGGAATCTTGGAACTTAACCTGCCACTTGAGGGTGATAGGAAACAACTCCTAATTCTTATATGCTCAGTGTGAAGATCTGAATTAGCTTCACAGGAATAGTTGTAAACTACCCCATAGGTTATTCACGATGTTCTTTCCATGCAACACTTGGTCAGCACATCTCTATGGGGGCCCTTACTTCTGTAAGGACAAAGTACTGCAGAATCAGCATGCAGTAGCCTATTTATTTACATTTATAGAGCCCCTTCAGCCAACTGACCTCTGGCTGGGAAGGCAGGTTAAAGAATTGCATTAGGCTGTTTTCTTTTTTTTAATAAACTTTTTATTGTGATGAAATACATATGTGTGTGTGTGTGTGTGTGTATAAAACAATCAGTTTGGGCTTTGATGTACTCTGGAAGTTATTCTGAAGTCATTTGTTGAATCCACGTGGTGCTTTATTTGCAGAGTCTTTAGAAAGTAGTCATTTTATTATGTAGGCTGTGTAAGCCACCATTAGTACAATTTCATATGTCAGCATTGCTCCACAGGGTCAAGCTGTAATTATTCTTCCATTCTTCACCAATCTTACTGGAGGAAATCTTGAGGACCTTAAGCATGTTCTTGAAAAGCTTGTGGTTTCTAATTTCCCTATGAAGTCTGATGAGTTTCCCCAGGGAACGCTGCGGTATAATAATTATGTGGACTGCATGAAAAAGGTTAGTTCTTAGGAGTACCAAATAAAATTAAAACATTGTTTGTTGTCGTTGTTATATTTGTTGATAAAAAGAAGTGAATGAGATATCCTAACTTTAAGAACTCAATTTAATTCACTTTGAAAGCTGGCCATCTGTGTAGACAGATGCATATCTGAATCCTTTGGAATTCACCCCCCTCCCCCCATTATGTATATATTTTTTAATGGTATTTATTGTGTTTTCGGTGAAGGTTTACACAGCAGTTTAGGTTCCCATTCTACAATTTCTACACAAGTTGTTCAGTGACATTGATTGCATTCTTTACAATGCATGAACATTCTCATTTCCGTGGTTGTTCTCTTTCTATTAATCTAGTTTCCCTGCCGGCTTACATTCTTGTCTTTGTTTTAAAGTAATTGTTGACAATTTGATCTCATATAGGTGACTTTTTAAAGAAGCACAGTATTTCCGGGTGGAGATAAGCGTATGGCATAGGTGTGGCAGATTTTTTCAAGGATGGCTGTAATAGTGTATCCTATTAAGAGGCAAGGTCTGATTTTTGTCCCATTGCTGTGGGCTGGCCTTAGAGACTTGGCTTCTAATGAATAAAATTAAATGGAAGCGATGCTGTGTAACTTCTGAGACTCTTCACAAAAGCATTGCAGCTTCCTCCTGACTCTTTTCTTCAGGTCTCTTGTCCATGGGAGTCAGTCACCATGCAGTCCCTTGGAAGGGCCAGTTTACAAACACAACCCATGCACACAGATTTCCCTGCCCCCATCATTTTAACATCATTAAAAAAAAGAAAAAATGGAAAAGTTGAAAGAAAATAAACATCCATATAACCATCTCTTATATTCAGCAGTTGTTAACATTTTGTCGTATTTGCTTTATCTGTGTATATATGTATGTGTGTTTGTTTTGGCTGAAGCATTTTCAAGTTAATTAGACATCATGATACTCCATCCCTAAATACTTTAGCATGCATATCCTAAAAATGAGGCATGATACTGCTGTCATGCCTAAGAAAGTTAACAGTCCTCTATTATCATCTATTATCTAGTCCATATTCACATTTCTTCAAAGGTCTCCATTTATAGCTAGATTTTTCAAACCAGGATCTAATTCAGTTTCTTGAATTGCATCAAATTGTCATGTTTTTAGTATGATTTAATCTAGAACTAATTCATGTCATCCCTTTTATTTTTCCATAACATCAAGTTTTTGGAAGAAACCAGAGTAGTCCTTTTGTATGATGTCTCATCTTTGTCTTATTTTCCCCTTGAGGTGCTCCTTAATTTGTCCCTCTATCCTCTATATTTTCCTGAACTGGAAGTTAGGTTTAAAGCTTGATCATGAGCTTCAGGTTGATCTTCTCGGCAACAATAGCACATCAGAAGGCAAGTAGTGTCAGTGTCAGATTATCCTGTTAGTAGTGGTCTCGAGTCTGGTTGCCTGGTTAAAATGGTGATTGCCTCCTCTTCTCCATTGGAAAGATGTGTTTTCTTTCTGCAATTAATGGGTAATGGATGGGGTGTCACCTTGGCATTTTGTGAGTATACTGCTCCCCAACAACCTGACACCTAATGATTTTAGCACCCACAAAGATTCTAAGCAGCTCTTTAGAACTTTTTCTTACTGTAAAGGGAGAGCAAACAATCACTGAACATTTGAAGAAAGTGTCCAACAAAGAAAGATACACACCAAGAGGAAAAAGGCACTCTGGGGAACAGTAAAGGGAGACAGGAAAACCTCAAAGAAACTGTACAGAATAACTTCAGATATGAAAGAATGTACTATGTTTATGAGAGAACAAAGAAGGCTCTTGGAAATTACATAAAAGCAAAAGAAAAAACAGCAGAATGGGAGATAAAATTTAGCAGACATTGTGATGGCAGATGGGAGAGTAGAGATATGAACATAGAGGAGCAGTGTGGAATATCTACTGTACACTGAAGGAGGTGTGGAAAGGCCATGGGGCTCCAGGATGAAACGGCCTCTAGTGAATGCACAGCATCATGGAATTTCAGGACCTGGGGTTAAAGAGAAAGTTATTTTAAAGGGAAAAACATCTACAAAACCTTAAAAGAATCAAAACTCTAGATAGTAGATAAGTGGTAACTTTGGTGAAGAGCAAGACCGTAGACAATACTGGGGAAGTCAGCACAACTTGACTAGGGCAGAGTCCTAGAAGCTTCATGGACATGTCCAAAAACTGAGCTGCTGGGCTGAGGGCTGGGGACCATGGTCCTGGGGGACATCTAGCTCAATTGGCATAACATAGTTTATAAAGAAAATGTTCTACATCTGACTGGTGAGTAGCGTCTGGGGTCTTAAAAGCCTATGAGCAGCCATCTAAGGTACATGTACTGGTCCCACCCTGGCTGGAGCAAACGAGAATGAAGAAGACCAGAGTCAGAAGGGAAAGATTAGTCCAAAGGACTAATGGACCACAACTACCACAACCTCCACCAGACTAAAACCCCAAACAAGTAGATAGTGCCTAGTTACCATTACTGACTGCTCTGGCAGGGATCGCAATAGAGGGTCCTGGACAGAGCGGGAGAAAAATGTAGAACAAAATTCAAATTCAGACACACACTCAAAAAGACCAGGCTTGCTGGTCTGACAAATGGAGAAACCCCGAGAGTATGACCCCCGGACACCCTTTCAACTCAGTACTAAAGTCACTCCTGAGGTTCACCCTTCAGCCAAAGATTAGACAGGTCTATAGGGCCAACGATAACATACATGAGGGACGTGCTTCATAGTTTAATCATGTATACAAGACTAATGGATACACTATCCCAAAAGCAAAGACAAAAAGGCAAGACGGACAGGAAAACTGGACAAATGGAAACAGGGAACCTGGGATGTAGAAGGGGAGATTGTTGATACATCACGGGGTTGACAACCAATGTCACAAAACAGTTTGTGTATTAACTGTTTAATGAGAAACTAATTTGCTCTGTAAACTTTCACCTAAATCACAGTTAAAAAAGAAACAAAACACTCAAGTATTTAATGAGCATTATTATATGCCAGGAATTCATTAAATATGCAAAAATGTCAAAAAATAGTAACATTTGTTAATTTTCTGTGAAATTCTGTTATATTTTCTCTATTATTTAGAACTGTGAAAAACAAAACAGATAAAACCCAATGGATTTTTTTCTATTCATTAAAAAAAATTATTATTATGTGTTTTTCTAGTTTCTAGACGCATTGGAATTATCTCAAAGTCCTATATTGTTCCAGTTGATGACAGAAATTCTTTGTCGGGAACAGCAGCATGTTATGGAAGAGTTATTTCAATCCACGTTCAAAAGGATTGCCAATAGGTAAGTCAGTCTAGTCTGGGATGCTGGAACCACACACATTTTATTTCTGGGGTAAATTGTTTTCTCTGTTCCCAGAAAGTTGAGTGGCAGTTGCACTCAACGTTTGCTATCTGAGGACTAAATGTTTTGGTTTTGGATTGTTATATATTTTTCTTCTTATTTAAAAAAATGGAAAAACTTTCATTATGAAAGTTTTTGAACATACTCAAAGCTAAAGAGAAGAGAAATTAACCCCTTATACCCATCCTCTGGTGCCCTGGTGGCACAGTGGTTAGGAGCTACAGCTGCTAACCAAAAGGTTGGCAGTTTGAATCCACCAGCTGCTCCTTGGAAACATGGGACAGTTCTGCTCTGCGCTATAGGGTTGCTATGAGTCGGGATTGACTCAACAGCAACAGATTTGTTTGATTACCCATTCTCCAGAGTGGACAAAAGTGCCAACATCTTCCCAGTGTCTTTGTCCCTTTTATCTTTTTGCTTTTGCTATTATCTAATTTAAAACAAATCTCTGACACCATTGTCATTTCACCTCTAAATACTTCTGTATGTATCTCTAAAAAGTAATATTATTTTGGATGTTGTTATTAGGTGCTGTTCAGTCGGTTCCGGCTCACCCTATGTACAACAGAAGGATACATTGCCCAGTCGTGTGCCGTCTTTTACAATCATTGTTATGCTTGAGCCCTTTGTTGCAGTCACTGTGTCAGTCCATCTCATTGAGGGTCTTCCTGTTTTTCACTGGCCCTCTACTTTTCCAGGCATGATGTCCTTCTCCAGGGACTGGTCCCTCCTGATAACATGTCCAAAGTATGTGATACGAAGTCTTACCATCCTTGCTTCTAATGAGCGTTCTGGCTGTACTTCTTCCAAGACAGTTTTGTTCGTTCTTCTGGCAATCCATGGTATATTGGATGGTTGCCATCCAAAATTTTAAAAAAAAAAAAATTATTTTGGATAGCAGCCAGTATCAACTGGGAAAATATCAATAATTCCACATTCCGATTTCCCCAGTAGTCTCAAATGTTCTTACACTGTTGGATTGTTCCGAGTTCAGATCCAAACAAGCTTCAGGCATGGCATTTCATTGTTGCTTTTCTTCATCTAGAACAGTGCCCTTCCTTACTAGATTTTTTCTGAAGAATCCTGCCCACTTGTCCTGTACAATATCGTACATTCTGGATTTATCTGATTCTGTCTTATTGTTTTCATTTAACTCATTTCTCTAGCCCCTGTGTTTCTTGTAAACAGAAAGTTAAATATAAGCTCAAGTAGACTCAGGTTCAAATTTTCGTAAGAGTACTGAGTAGGTGATGCTGTACTTCATATTCATGGCAGTGGGAGACACATAATGTGTGGCTGCCTTACATTTAGTGAGGCTAAGATAGATCACCCAAGTTCCTCATAGCCTTTTCCTAATGGTTTTAGCATCCATGGATGATTGTTTTCCCAAATGAGTTATTTCACTATGAGTTGCAAAATGGTCGTTTTTCTGATTCTGTTATTTCTTGTAAAGAGCTTGCCCTCATCACTAAGGCTATTTGGTTATCTAAAATACAGTTCATACATGGGAAAATGGAACAAATGCTTAATGCTTCCCTTTTGATAATTTATGCCTTGACTACTTCTAATTTTTTTAAAAAAATTGGAATTTGTATTAAATATATAAATATCCACGAGTGATTGTGACATTTTAAAGTTTTATTTAGTTATACTTTACGTATTATAAGATTCAACCATCTTGAATATACAATTCAAACATTTTTAGTAACTTTACTGAATGGTGCAACCATCACCAAAGAGCATTTTCATCCCTCCGTTGATTCTACATGACCATGCAGAGTTAACCCCTGTTGTTAGCCCCAGTTCCAGGCGACCACTAATCTACCTTCTGTCTTTATAAATTTGCCTTTTCTGGACATCTCATACAAATGGAGTCATATAATATGTGATCTCTTATGTCTGACTTGTTCAGTGGGCGTAATGTTTTTGAGGTTCATCCATGATGTAACATGATTCAGTAGTTTATTCCTTTTTATTGGCATTTAAAAAAAATCATAATAAACAAGCTGTGGAATAGTCTATACAGCAATAACAGAGTACTCATCCTTTTCATGTGTACATAGAACATTCTTTAGTAGAGACCATATGGTAGTCCATAAAATAAGTCTTAATACATTTAAAATGATTAAAATCATACAAAGTATGTTCTCCAACCACAATGAAGTTAAGTAAGAATTCAACAACAGAAGGAAATTTTGGAAATCGCAAAATAACCAACTAATAAACACGCATTTCTAAATAACCCATTGGTCAAAGAAGAAATTACAAGGGAAATCATAAAGTATTTTGATCTTAGTAAAAACACTGTATATCAAAATTTGTGGGAGTTAGCTACAGCAGTGCTGTAGAGGGAAATTTTTATCTATTCTAATATTAGAAAAGAAGAAAGATCTCAAGTCAAGTATTTAAGCTTTCACTTTAAAAAGTTTGGAAAAATAAAACTAAGCCAAAGAGAAGCAGAAGGATGGAAGTAATAAAGATCAGAGTGAAATTCCTTAAATAGAAAACAGAAAATGCTGGAGAAAATCTATGAGTCAAAAATTGGTTCTTTGAAAAGATAAACAAAACTGACAAACTGTTGGCTAGGTTAACCAAGACAAAAAGGGAGAAGATACAAATTATGAAAATTAGGAATGAAAAGGAGACATTACCACCAACCCCTCAGAAATTAAAAAGATGATAAGGGAATATTGTAATATCATAAAGACAACAAATTGAGCAACTTAAATGAAATGGACAAATTCCTAGAAACTCACAAATTACCAGAACGGACTCAAGAAGAAATAGGACGTCTGAGTATATTTCTAATAAAGAAAAAATGAATTAATATTTAAAAATCTTACCACGAAGAACAGCCCAGATTCTTATTGACTTCACTGGTGAATTTTATCAAATATTTAAAGAAAAAATAATACTTCACAAACTCTTCTAGAAAATAGAGGAGGAAGGGAACACTTCCCAGCGCATTCTTTTAGGTCAGTATCAGCGTGATACCAAAGCCAGACAGACGTCTCAAGAAAACTAAAGACCAATATCACTTAGGAATATGGCAGCAAAAATCTTCAAAAATAGGTTAGCAAATGAAATTCAACAACGTGACAAAAGCATTATATAACACATCCAAGTGGAATTTATTTCAGAAATGCAAGGCTGGATTAACATCTGGAACACAGTGTTATACACCATATAAATAGTACAAAGGAAAAAAAATCATTTCAGTAAACGCAGAAAAAACATTTGACAAAACACCCATTTATGATAAACTGAAAAAGGGCATTTATGAAAAACCTACAGCTGACAAAATTCTTAATGTTATAAAACTGAATGCTTCCCCCTTGATCTTTTTTTTTAAAATAACTTTCTTGGTATATCATTGACATACCATAAAGTTCTCCTGTTTTAAGTGTACAGTTTAATGAATTTTTGTACATTTAAAGGGTTGTACAACCATTACCACAATCTAATTTTTGGACATTTCCATCACCCCAAAAAGAAACCTTGTGCCCATTTGCAGTCACCACTAATTCCTGCCCCTAATCCTAAAACCAAACACCCGTTGCCACTGAGTCAATTCCAACTCATAGCGACCCTACAGAACAAAGTGGAACTCCCCATAGGGTTTCCAAGGAGTGGCTAGTGGATTCGAACTGCCAACCTTTTGTTTAGCAGTCATAGTCACTGTAGCTCTTAAGGACTGAGACACCAGGGCTCCATCCTAGCCCTAGGCAATCAGTAATTTGTGTCTCTAAAGATTTACCTTTTTTGGACAGTTCATCAAATTTCATAATTTTTGAATCATCATATATGCTCTTTTGTCTGGCTTATTTCACTTAGAATAATGTTTTCAAGGTTCATCCATGACGTAGCATGCATCAGGACTTCATTCCCCACCCCGCCCCCTTTTTAAATTGAATTTATTTTGCTGTTTTTGAGAATTTGCACAGCAAAACACTCCAATTAACAGTTTCTACATGTACCATTTAGTGACATTGATTACATTCTTCAAGATGTGCAACCATTCTCACCCTCCTTTTTTGAGTTGTTCTGCCATTAACATAAATTCACTGCCCCCTAAAGTTCATATCTAATCTTTCAAGTTGTTGTTGTCTGTTTGATCCCATATGTGTAGTTCTTAAAGGAGCATAATGCTCAAGGCAGACCTTTTTTTACTAAAACTAAACTGTTGTTTGGTTTTAAGAAGACTTCAGGGGATATTTTTGGTTTAAGGTTTAAAGTTGATCACAGGGCAGTAGTTTTAGGAATTCATTCAATCTTCATGACTCCAGTAAGTCAGGAATCCATGAGAATGTGAAATGCTGTTCTCCATTTTCCCCCTTTGGATCAGGATTCTTCTATGAAATCTTTGATCAAAATGGTCAGTAATGGTAGCTGGGCACCATCTAGTTCTTCTGATCTCATGGCAGAGGAGGCAGTTGTTCATGGAGGCAATTAGCCACAGATTCGATTTTCTTTTTCTATTCCTGTCTCTCCTTTTTCCTTTGTTGGTTCAGCCAAATAGAGACCAGTTGTGCCTTGAATGGCCGTTTGCAAGCTTTTAAGACCCCAGGCACTATGCAAACAGCTAGGAAGTAGAACAGAGCACTAAGCGAGTTATTAGGCCAATTAACTGGGATGTCCCTTGAGACTATGACCCTAAACCTCCAAACCAAGAAATCAAATCCCATGAGGATTTTGGTTGTACAATAAGCAGCCTTAGCAGCTACTCTTTTTTTTTTCTTTCCTGTCCTTGTAAATATGTATATCTCAGAACTTCTGCCAATTCAACTTTTTACAGGTGTACAACTTATTGACAGCAATTACAATAATGGACTGTGCAACCCTACCCTTAATCAGTGTGATATTTCCGTCACTGTTAACCACCCCATTCCCTCTCCCTTCTGCCCCTGGTAACCACTAATAAACTTTGTTCTCTCTACGTTTGCGTTTTCTTGTCTTTTTTATATAAGTGAGATCATACAATATTTGTCCTTTTGTGATTGACTTATTTCACTCAACCTTATGTCTTCCAGCTCCATCTATATTGTAGCATATATCAAGACTTCATTTCTGGGCAGCTTCAGTCCAGAGGTGAGATGGGAAGGCAGAGTGAGTTAGGAGCTGGTTGAATGGTCATGGGGAATCAGGGGCAGAAAGGAGGAGTGTGCTTTCTCAGAATGGTGTGAACAATTAGGGTCTCATAATAAAGTATGTATAAAAATATTGTATGGGAGACTAACTTGAAATGTAAACTTCATTTTATTACAACAATTTAAAAAAAAAAAAGACTTCATTTCTCCTACTGGCTGAGTAGTATTCCATTGTATGTATGTACCACATTTTGTTTATCCATTCATCAGCTGATGGTCATTTAAGTTGTTTCCATCTTTCCTCTACTGTGAGTAATGCTGCAGTGAACATTGGTGTGCAAGTCACTTTTTGAGTATCTGCTTTCCAGTCTTTTGGGTATTTACCAAGAGTGGAATTGTTGGGTCATATGATAGCTCTATGTTTAGTTTTTTGAGGCACTGCCACACTGTTTTATACAATGGTTGTACCATTTTGCCTTCCCACCAGCAATGGATAAGGGTTCCAATTTCCGCACATCCTCACCAACTTTTGTTATTTTCTGGTGTTTTTTTTTTTTTTTCCCTTAGCCATCCTAGTGGGAATGAAATGGTATCTCATTATGGTTTTGATTTGCATCTCTCTGATGACTAATGATGCTGAGCATCTTTTCATGTGTTTGGTGGCCGTTTGAGTGTCCTCTTTGATGAAATATCCAAGTCCTTTGCCCATTTTATGTTCGGGTTATTTGTCTTTTTGTTGTTGAGTTGTTGAAGTTTTATATATATTTTGGTTATTAGACTCTTGTGGAATATGTGGTTTCCGAAGATATTCTCCTAGTCAGTAGTTTTGTCTTTTCACTTTTTTCGTTAAGTCTTTTGATGAACAAAACTTAATTTTTATGAGATCCGAATGGTTTATTTTGTCATTTTGCTGTATGTGTTTTTACTGTTACGTTAGATAA
The DNA here is from genome assembly GCF_000243295.1 of Trichechus manatus latirostris. Lineage (NCBI taxonomy): Eukaryota > Metazoa > Chordata > Mammalia > Sirenia > Trichechidae > Trichechus > Trichechus manatus. The sequence continues at coordinate 1,790,027 of NW_004443974.1, forward strand.
TTCATTGTTAAAAGTTAGACCTGACAGTTTTCCCCTGCTTTTTTTCTAAGAATTTTATTGTTTTCATTTGCACATTTAGGTCCTTAATCCATTTTGAATTTGTTTTTGTATTTTGTGAGAGGCATGGATCCTGTTTCATTTTTCTGCATGTGGAAGTTCAGTTTTCCCAGCACCATTTATTGAAGAGACTCTTCTTTCCCCATCGAGTGGGCTTCGCACCCTTGTCAAAATTCAGTTGACCATGGACGTGTGGGCTTATTTCTGGACTCTAAATTCTATTCCATTGGTCTTTGTGTCTGTTTTTTCACCAGTACGAGGTTGTTTTGATTACTGTGACTGCATAATATGTTTTAGAATCAAAATATGAGTCCTCCTACTTTGTTCTTCTCTTTCAAGATTGCTTTAGCTATTCGGGGCCGCTTACTGTTGTATATAAAGTTGAGGGTTGGTTTTTCTGGTTTTGTAAAGAAGGCTGTTGGAGTTTTGATCAGGACTGTGTTGAATCTATACAGTGCTTTGGGTAGCATCGTCAACTTAACAGTATTAAGTTTTCCAGTCCGTGAACACGGAAGATCTTTCCATTTAAGTCTTCTTTAATCTCTTTCAGCAGTGTTTTATAGTTTTCTCTGTATAAATCCTTTATGTCCATGGTTAGATTTATTCCTAGGTATTAAGATGTTGTTGTAAATGGAATTGTTTCCTTAATTTCCCTTTCAGATTTGTCATTGCAGGTGCACAGAAACCCAACTGATTTTTGTTTGTTGGTCTCGTACCCTGCAGTCTTAATATAAATTTCTCTATTAGCTCTAGAAACTTTCTTGTGGACTCTTTGGGATTTTCTTTATATAGGATCATATCCTCCATGAATACAGATAATTCTACTTCTTCTTTTCCAACCTGAATACCTTTTATTTCTTTTTCTTGTGTTATTGCTCTGGCTAGGACATCTAATACAATACTGAGTTTAAGTGATGAGAGCGTGCAGCCTTGTCTTGTTCCTGATTTTAAAGGGAAAGTTCTCAGTCTTTCTCCATTAAGTATAATGTTGGCTGCTGACTTTTCATATGTGCCCTGAGTCATACTGAGGAATTTCTCTTCTATTCCAATCTTCTTTAGGATTTTCATCAAGAAAGTGTGTTGGATTTTATCATATGCTTTTTCTACATCCATAGAGATGGCAATGTGGTTCTTTTCCTTTGTTCTGTTGATGTGGTATATTATGTTGATAGATTTTCTAATGTTTGTTGCTTTTCAGTTGTTCATAATATTCTGTCATAGTTCTCTTTATTTCTATCAGGTTAGTTGTAATGTCCCTGCTTTCATTTTTTATTTTTGTTATTTGCATCTTTTCTTTGTTAGTCTAGCTAAAGGTTTGTCAGTTTTATTGATCTTTTCAAATAATGAACTTCTGGTTTCATTGATTCTATTTTTTCTCTTTTCAATTTTATTTATTTAAGCTCTGATTTTGTTATTTCCTTTTTTCTGGTAGATTTAGCTTAGTTTGCTCTTCTCTTTCTAGTTCCTGGAGTTGTCAAGTTAGGCTGATGATTTGAGATCTTTCTTCTTTCATATGTTGGCATTTATTGCTGTAGGTTTCCCTCTGAGTACTGCCTTTGCTGCATAAGTTTTGGTATGTTGTGCTTTCATTTTCATTTGACTCTAGGAAATTTGTGATTTCCCTCTTCACCCATTAGTAGTTTAATGATGTGTTGTTCAATTTCCAGATGTTTGTATATTTTCCAGGTTTTTTTTTTTCTTTTTTTCTGTTACTTATTTCTAGCTTCACTTCATTGTGGTCAGAGAAGATACTTTGTATGATTTCATTCTTTTTAAATTTATCAAGACTTGCTTTATGACCCAAAATGTGATCTGTCCTGGAGCGTGATCCATGTGCACTGGAGTAGAATGTATATTGTGTTGTTTTGGGGTGGAGGGTTCCGTATATGTCTGTTAAGTCTAGTTGGTTTATAGTGTCATTCAGGTCCTGTATTTTCTTTGTTAACCTTCTTTCTAGGTGTTTTGTCCAATATTGAAAGTGGTGTATTGTAGTTTCCATCTATTATTGTAGTGCTATTTCTTCCTTCAATTCTATCAGTGTTTGCTTTATACAGTTAGGTGCCATGATGTTGGGTGCATATATATTTATGATTGTTAAATTTTCCTGATTGATTGACCCTTTTATCACTATATAATGTTCACTTTATCTCTTCTGGCAGATTTTGTTTTAACGTCTACTTTGTCTGATACTATGATTGCCAACCCTGCCCTGTTTTGGTTATTACTTGCATGGAATGTATTTTTTCCATCCGTTCACTTTCAGCCTATTTGTGTCCTGGGGTTTAAGGTGTGTCTTGTAAACAGCGTGTAGCTGAATGATATTTTTATATCCATTCTGCCACTCTCTGCCTTTTGATTGGAGCATTTAGTCTATTTACATTCAGTTTAATTACTGATAAGAATTGACTTACTTCTACCATTTTATACTTGTTGTTTTGTGTGTCTTAAGCTTTCTTTGTATTTATCCATTACTATTGCTTGCTTTTGTGTTTTGTTGATTTATTGTAGTGAGCCTTTTTGATTCCCTTCGTCTTTCCTTTTGTGTTATGTTTTTTATATATTTTCTTAGTGGTTACTATGATTATTAAATTTAACAGCTTGTATTTATAACATTCTAGGGTAAGATGGTACCAACTTAACTTCAGTGACGTATGAGAAATTCAGTATCTATATCATTCCTCCGCCTTTTGTTTTTATTATCACTAATTACGTTGTTATATTTCATGTGCCCTGTAACATAATTTTATCCTTGCCTTTTATATATTTGTTATTAAAAAACATGAAGGACAAAACATGTAGAATTATCAAGCATGGATACCTTATTACTAGCCCTTATACTCAAAATCTCTACTCCTCAAGAGAATTTAAATCTAGGACACTGCTCAAATGAATATTACAAAGCCTGTGTAGCATCTGGTAGTGTCCTGCAAACTTAAATTTTATGAGTGAATTACTTTCTGAATCTAATATTTTTGTCCTGGTTAATATCTACCTAGTTCCAACATGGTGTTGGAATTTTAGAACTGGAAAGGAGTTTAAAGATCATTTAGTCCTCAGTCTCTTATTTTACAGGTTAGGGAACTAACTCTGCCTTCTTAACGTGTAGATTTATAGATTAAATGTCATTCAAATATTTTAGTTTCCAGGTGAGAATATAAAGGGCCAGATTGGTGTTTCTCTTTATAAGAAATGGGAATGATGGTTCATTACTAGGAAGAGACTAGAATTTTAAAATCATAACTCATGATTTTCAAGTCCTGGAAGTTTGATCATCTTTAGGCCTGAGATTCTTACAGAGCCTTTCAGATGTCCTCTAAGCAAGACCAGATTTGAGAGTACAGTAACTCCCCTCCCCCTTATCTGCGGTTTCGCTTTCTACTGTTTCAGTTACCCGCAGTCAACTCGCTGTCTGAAAATGTTAAATGAGTACGTGGTGTGATGAAATCTCATGCCGTCCCGCTCCATCATTCACATAGCTTTTATTATAATATATTGTTACAGTTCTTCTATTTTATTATTAATTACTGTTGTTAAGCTCTTACATCGCCTGATTTATGAATTAAACTTTATCATAGGTGTGTATGTATAGGACAAAACATAGTATATATAGGGTTCGGTAGTATCTGAAGTTGCAGGCACCCACAGGGGTCTTGGAACGTATCGCTTGCAGATGAGGGGGGGAGCACCCTATATATTTTTATGCAAATAACAAGCACCTTCTATGTTTGCTTGCCAACTGTGCCCTCCCCCTTGAGCTATTTTCATAAGCGCTGCTATGCCAGTTTGTTTTACATGTTCCTGTAAAAAATATTAGCATAGTTTGCTTAACAAAATACCTCAGGGGAGGTTGGGGGAGGGCGTGGCTGGCAAACAAACATAGGAGGCGAACATTTTTAGCTAAAAATACGGTAAATGAAAAAGTTCTTCTTCCTAATACCTAAACTTAGTGTGAAGATTTATGGGGATGAATGAAATAATGTGGATTGTATGCAGATAGTTATGTATTCCATGGTGTTTAGTTATTTAAACTTATGTTTGTAATTGATAATTGCTAGAGTTCACTTTTCCTGTTATGTAGTAGGCAGTCACGAAACGTGTTCAGAGCATGAGTGTTCATGTAATTTTTCCTTTTTTTTTTTTAGGAGTTCATGTGTTACACAATTAGATCTTCTGGAAAGTGTATACAGAATGTTTCGGAGGGATGACCTACTTTCAAATACCACCCGCCAGGCATTTGTAGATCGTTCTCTCCTCACTCTGCTGTGGCATTGTTCTCCGAGTGCTTTAAGAGAATTTTTTAGCAAAATCGTGGTGGATGCCATTGATGTGTTGAAGTCCAGGTTTATAAAGGTATCACATATCTGTTATTAAATATTAATAAGAAATTGCAAATCTTCTTGACCAATGTCATTAGAAATTGTTGCATGTTTCGTCAGGTCGTCTCCACTGCTCAAGGAGCATTAGCTCTACATTTTGATAACAATATATGGCTGTGTGGGATCTGTATTACTTTCTTGAGGTGGCTTTAAAAAATTACCTCAGTCTTGGTGGCTTAAAACAAATTTATTCTCTCAGAGTCCTGGAGGCCAGAAGTCTGAAATCCGTTTCACTGCCAAAGTTACAGTGTTGCCAGGGCCACACTTGCTCCAGAGCCTCTCGCAGAGAATTCATTCCTTTCCTCTTTCGTCTTCTGGTGGCTGCCGCCATTCCTTGGCTTGTGGCTGCATCACTCCAGTCTTCGCCTCCACTGTCACGTTGCCTCTTCCTTTTCTGTCTGTCTTATATCCATCTCTTTCATAAGGTTACATGTAGCTGCGTTTAGGACCCACCTGGATAATCCAGGATTATCTCAAGAGCCTTAATCACATCTGTAAAATTTTTTTGCCATATAAGGTAACATTCACAGGTTCCAGGGATTAGGACATGGATATCTTTTGGCGAGACCATTAATTCAGCCTATCACCTTTTGGGAAATATTGTACTATCCAGATGGCATATTGTTCATGTAGACTTCAAAATAGTTGACGATGCTGGTTTTTAATATGTTGAATTTTCACCTGTTGTTGCCATCCTTTTAATAAGATTTTGTGCAAAGGTCTTCAATACATATACACCCTTGATCTAGGCTCACTATTTGGACATTTTGTATTATTTACTGCTGCTGAGTTACCCAATGTAGCATGTCAATGCTTCTGTCTACCTTTGACCCTGGACAATTGCCTGTCTTTTATTGAAGTGATTTTGTATCTTTTGACTGTTAAAATTATTTTATTTCTAAAAGGCATTGAGTATTAAATTTGATATGTTTAATAAAGTATTTGTCATGTTTTATAAGACCAAAGATAATTATTTGTTACCTTTTCTTAGCTAAATGAATCTACTTTTGATACTCAAATCACCAAGAAGATGGGCTATTATAAGATGCTAGACGTGATGTATTCTCGTCTTCCAAAACATGATGTTCACTCTAAGGAATCAAAAATCAATCAAGTTTTCCATGGTTCGGGTATTACTGAAGGAAGTGAACTTACAAAGTCACTTATTAAGTAAGACTTTACTTAATTTTGGATTGTATTTGATTTGTTAATTTTTTTTTAAAGAAGTCTTTTTTTAATGTTAAATGAATATTGTTAGTTTTCAAGATCTTTGCAGTAAGCTACTTAGTTGATTGTATACCTTTGGTCCAAAGAACTAGAAGCCATACCAAAAAGCCTTGACTGAGATTCCTTTCTTCATTAGACAGGAGGCAGGTGCAGGGAGAATATTCTCCTTTTTTGATGAGACCCACTTTATATCTCTCATAAAATTCACAGACATTGCAACTGCTTAACACAAGCAAGGATCCAAAGTTACCAATAACTTCTGCCACTGAACACATGGAAATATCTTTTTTCTTTTTCCTGACACCTTAAGATTGGAGGATTACATTATGAGGTCAAACTTAATATACTAGCTCTGGAGAAAGACTCCTGAAATTAGACCGTCAAAGAGGGGCGCTCTTTCAAGGGGTTTACAGCAGCTTCTGAGTCTTAGCCAAGCTGGAGACAAGCTGGCAACATCTGCAGACGCCTGGGAGGAGGATCCTCTCTGTGCCATCCATTGAGCTGATTGATCTCTGGGAGCCTCCAGCTGAAACAGTTTGTTAGAGCAGTAGATTAAGCTCCTGGCAGTGTCATAGCTCATTTGCATTTGCCTCCAAGTTGGCCTCTGTTTAACCCAGAACTTTTACTCTGGCTACTGTAGAGCATGAACTTTGATATTAGACAGACCTGGGTTTGAGTCCTGGGTAACCAAGCCAGCCAGTTGCCCTAGGGGTTTTGTTTTGTTTTTGTTTTTTTTTTGGTTTGTAATTTTTATTTTACGATCAAGATTAAACAAGAAATCCTTAAGTAGAATCTCAGTGAATCTTAATTTCAATTTCTTCGCCCTTCCCACATCTGATTAGTTTCTAGGTTTTCAGTTTTGTTTTGTACCTCCTCTTTAAATCTGTTCTTTTTTTCTCTTTCCACTGACTTAGTGTACCCTTTACTCTTTCATAGACCAATTATCATAGCTTCCTAATTCAATTACCCTGCTTCCTCTCTCTCTCTTTTTTAAGTAATAGTTTATTGAGTTTTAGGTGACAGCTTGCACGGCAAATTAGGTTCCCCTTTAGCATTTTTTATACCAATTGTTCCGTGACATTGGTTACAATTTTTACAATGTGTTAGCATTCTCATTATTTCTACTTTATTTGTTCTGTTTCCATTGATGTAGCTTCCCTTCGCCTCCTTACCTTCTCATCTTTGCTTTTGGGTAAATGTTGACCGTTTGGTCTCATATACTTGATTGTTTAAGGGAGCACATTACTCATGGGTGATATCATTTTATAAGCCAATTTATTATTTGGCTAAATGATTTATTAATATTTTTCATGCACATAAATTTATGTGTGTATAATATGAATAAATGTTTTATTTAAATACTGAAACACCCAGGCTCTTGCAGTTCCCGGCACACCACCTGTTGTCGCCAAACTCTTCTCCCTGCTTGTAAGGTCCTCATACCAGGTTTCTTTTGGCTGACCTACGACTCAAAATTTAGCTCTTATATTTTCTCCTAAAACCTGCCTTTTCTTGGCTTGTTAGACCGGGCTATTATCCTTCTTCCTGTGTCAATATCTCTACTTATCTCACTGTCTCTGCACCTCACCTCTGTGTGGTGAGGTCCACAATCACTGCCTTTGCCACAAGAGGGTGAGTGGGTATGGTCGTGAGCTCACCTTGTGCTCCCTCCCAGTGCAGTCCCTCAGTGTGAGGTTCTCTTTCTGGTGGTGTTGGGCTCAAGCAGCGAGCTACACATTTGACAAATTAATTTTATCCTGAATTTACTCTGCAGATTGTGCTATGATGCATTTACAGAGAACATGGCAGGGGAGAGTCAGCTGCTGGAGAGGAGAAGACTTTATCACTGTGCTGCATACAACTGTGCCATTTCTCTTATCTGCTGTGTCTTCAGTGAATTAAAATTCTACCAAGGTTTTCTGTTCAGTGAAAAACCAGAAAAGGTAGACCTCTCCTGGATAGTTCACTATTGCTTTCATTGTAGGATTGAGAAGTAGGCTGTACCACCTTTAGATTACACCAACTAAAGTTATGGTATAATATGTGGTATGTATGTGTGTGTACATACGTGTGGTATGTATGTGTGTGTACATACATATGGATGTATGTGTGTGTACATACATGTGGTATGTATGTGTGTGTACATACATATGGATGTATGTGTGTGTACATACATATGGATATATGTGTGTGTATGTGTGTGTGTGTGTATATATATATATATAT